>NC_068289.1:3497303-4197303 GCF_025860055.1 Xyrauchen texanus
CACACAAATATAAATAACTGTAGCCTTGGTCATTTTCATTGTCAAAAGCCATTGTGCGTCCATTTGCTCTGTCCATTCATTCATTCATATATATTTATTTCATTCTTTTGAAAAATAAATGAAAAGGAGCAAAAAGAAGATAAACTTATAATATCTGCCCCTTATCAACATAAGTTGAATTACAATTCCAAAAAGGTACGCTTACAACACACATCTACTTTGCAGCACCTATGCAAGGTCATAAATCAAATATCACATTGTCCTGCTAAATAAATGCATTATATTTTTCTATTAGTAATGCATTTACACTCTTCTTAAAAACAAAAAACGATGTTGAAGTTTTAATTTCACTATTTAGATTGTTCCACAGACTGACACCTTGCACTGAGACACATCTTTCCTTTAATTTTGTTCTAAACTCAAGTTTCTGAAAGACTTCAGTTCCTCTTAAATTAAATGTACTAACTCTCTTGATGAATCTATTTTGCAATTTATCAGGTAATGTTTTCAGATGAGCTTTATACATTATTTTTAGAAGGCTATATTCTAATAAGTCATTGAATTTTAAAGTTTTTAACTGTATAAATATTGGATTTGTGTGGGCCCTATATTCACTTCCATTTACAACGCTGAATGGCACGTTTTTGTAATTTAAATACAGGTTCTATATAAGTCTTGTTTGCACTTCCCCATGCTTCAATGCAATAGGTCAGATGTGGAACAATCAATGAATTATATAACAAAATTAAGGCACATTTATTAACAGATTATTTTACTTTATGTAACACAGCTATAATTTGGGATACCCTAGATTTAACCTGGTCAATATGGAATTTCCATGTCAACTGTTCATCAATCACAACACCTAAAAACTTAAATTCATGAGTCCTTTCAATCTGTACTCCTTGTACTGACAATGCTACATCTAAATCCATTTTTATACAACTAAAAATCACAAATTTTGTCTTACTGATATTTAAGAACAGTCTATTGGCATTAAACCATCTAATAATTTTCCCAAACTCATATTCTACAACTTGTAATACCTCATTTATATTTTTGCCAGCATAAAATAAAGTAGTATCATCCGCAAACAAAATACATTTTAGTAACTTAGAAACATTTTCTATATCATTCACATAAAGAAGAAAAAGTACTGGACCTAGTACCGATCCCTGGGGTACTCCACAATTTATTGAACAATTTCTTGATTTTATGCTATTGATTTCAACAAACTGCTCTCTGTCTTTTAAATAACTTCTGACCCACTGATGAACTATACCTCTTATACCATATTTATATAATTTAATCAATAATATTTCGTGGTCTAAAGTGTCAAACGCTTTTTGCAAGTCCACGAAGACACTTACAGTAACATATTTCTTATCCATAGCATTGGTTATTTCTTCTACCAATTCCAAAATTGCTGTTGCAGTTGAATGATTTGAGCGAAATCCATATTGACTATTTGTTAACAATTCATTTTAATCCAAATTTTTTTTTAATCTATTCACAAATAATTTTTCTAAGATTTTAGATAGCTGTGGTAACAGAGATATGGGTCTATAATTCGAAACATCATTTATATTTCCTTTTTTGAAAAGTGGAACCACTTTGGCCATCTTCATACATTCTGGAAATTTCCCTGTAGTGAATGACAAATGACAAATATAAGTAAAAGGCTCAACAATAACGTCTATTATTTGCTTTATCAGTGACATATTCATATCTATATAATCATTTGACTTTTTATTTGCAAATTCATAAACAATTTTCAAAATTTCACTCGCTTGTACCCTCTCAAGGAAAATGCTGTTTACACTATGTGGAATAATACTACCATCAATATTTTCGTCTGGGATGTATTGTACTAAATTTGAGCCAATATTTGCAAAATAATTATTAAATTCATTTGCAGTTTCTTCTGTCACATATTTATCTGAGTTATTCTTGGTTATAAAATCGGGAGTAATAACTTTGGCCCTACCTTTATGCATGACTGTATTTATTACACCCCATGTGTTTTTGATATTGCCTTTACTTTTATCTATCAGATTGGTATAATAATCCTTTTTTTGTCTTCTTATAATTAATACAAGTTTGTTTTTATATTTTTTATATCTGCACTCTGCATCTTCTGTTCTTTTTTTAAGAAACGTTCTATACAGATAATTTTTTTTTTTACAAGCCATGTTCAGCAACGGAAGGAGGATCCATGTGGAGCGTGTGCTAGGATTTTTCATGTTGTTCATTGGCAAAACTGGTGCTAGAAATCAATCAATGAATCAACAGGGTTTTTGTTTAATTATCTTTAAGCTTCTCATAATTACCTTAACAGTCGCTCTTGAACTGTCATCAAAGCTTAAAAACATAAAATATATTCAGAAAAAAATTCAGATAAATAATTTCCCAAAATAGAGAAATTGGTTTACTCAACTATTATTTACTTTTTTCCACTTAACTAATAATTTTATATTAAATGAATAATATTTCCCTGTGCTGCATTTGCAAAATACTATATCTGCAGAGTACAATGGCATTTTGAATCGAATAAGCATGCACAAGAGGAAAGGAATTCTGCAAAGCGCTTTACAGATTCACTTTTCAGGGATGCCAAATAATTGGCGAGTCCCTTAAAAGACATCTAAGCTAAGCTGACTTTGTTTGTATGTGTTCCTGTAGCTCAACTAGTAGCGCACAGCACAAGGTATAGCGAGGACATTGCCAGGAAACACACGTACAGATAAAGTGTTGAATGTAAGTTGCATGGGATAACAATGTCATTTAAATGCATGAATGTAAACATTGAAATGCTGTTTTACTGTCAAGATGCAGAATTACACATATGTTTCTTCTGTTCTGAGCCCACACAATGGTATTATCACCACAACTCAAATGAATTAATTTACGGTGTATGTATATTGTATCGCTAACATGTTTTTTTTCATTGAAATGCTGCTTTAATCCAACTTTTCATACATGCAAGTGCAAAGCTGTTTTTTGTGACAGCTGAAGGCAGATCAGAACCTCCAGCTCTTTTAACTTTCAGTGTGTGTTTATTGCAATCACCTAATTCCATCATAATCACACTAGTTCCTCTTTCTCAAAGACAGAGATTTAATGGCCTACTGTCCCACAAGAGGCACGTTTAAAAGGACCGAACTGCAGGGGATCTGAAAATCCGGCATTTCACAGGGCATATGATGGGGCTGCCTAGGGCTGGGCAGCATTTCTCACTATTGCATCATGCCATGACTAAAGATTGAGTGAACACTAACAGTTGTAGAATATCCATTTTTCTCGCTCTCATTCTTCTTGCATTTATTTGACTATTTCTGCTGTCTCAGTTGTGCTTCGCCTTCACTCAATACTTTATTTCCCTCTCCATCTTTAGCTGTATCTCAGGTGTGCTAATAGTAGAATATTTGTATCAAAGAGGACTCGAGCTTCATTTGACCTTTGTTGGATGAGAATATGTATGGGACAATAAGGATTATATGTATTTATTAATTGCTGGCACTATTGAGCTGCAGTTTTTACTTGCATTGCATGCCAGCATTTTCACTGTACCCACCACCCACCCTCAAAAATGACACGTTTTATTTTTAGCATGAGCCAAAAAATGTTTTACGTTTTTTATAAATACTATTTTCATCCTTTTTTTTTTATTGCCGATAGAAGCTTAAAATTACACAGCTATAATGTATCTCCATGACTCATAAACACACAAGTCACTTTCACTATTTCGCAAAAACCTAACCTCAAGCTAGATGGCTTTACATTTGTGAGAAGTTTTAATCAGCAGAGTTTGCAACAACATTACTCTACAAACATCACACAAAACCAAATAGGCTTAAGTGCACGTGCACATTATCAATCAAAGATAGTGAAAATGGAGTCAGACAGTTCCATTAACTGGCCCAAAACACTGTCATTATTGTTGAGCCTGTCTTTTTCCCATTCTGTCATTCATTTCCTTGGGCCATTTGGTTATTAGTACTTGTTATACAAAGTGATCTATAGAATATTTCCCCTGGAATAATCTGGGTTAAGGGTCTTGCTCAAGGGCTAACTCATGGATTGCCTTACGATGTTCAAACCTACAACCTTTCAGTTATCGACCCATATCTTTAACCATTACTCCATAACAAACTTATGTACAAATGTTTATTCATATAAATAAATTCATCAGCTCATATTATGTAAGGAATAAATGGCAACGGACCATATTGAAAATGAAACAACATTTAGTTCCGTTCCTTTTAAATCTAACTGGAAAAGGGGAGTGCCAGGAGTGCTGATATTTAGTGTAACAGCACTGGAAAGGGGAATACCAGGAGTGCTTATATTTAGTGTAACAGCACTGGAAAGGGGAATACCAGGAGTGCTGATATTTAGTGTAACAGCACTGGAGAGGGGAATACCAGGAGTGCTGATATTTAGTGTAACAGCACTGGAAAGGGGAATACCAGGAGTGCTGATATTTAGTGTAACAGCACTGGAAAGGGGAATACCAGTGTAACAGCACTGTAAAGGGGAATACCAGGAGTGCTGATATTTAGAGTAATTGCACTGGAAACGGGAATTACAGGAGTGCTGATATTTAGTGTAACAGCACTGGAACACCTTACTTTATTATATCACTCAATTTATCTGTTGCTGTGTCCGAAATCACTCACTTGCACGATGTCCTATATAGTGAAAGGTAGTGATTGCACCAGATCAGCACTCTAATAATAACAATGGTGAGTGGTGTTAGCGTAGTGGGCTAAAGCACATAACTGGTAAGCGGAAGGTTGCTGGTTCGATCCTCACAGCCACCACCATTGTGTCCTTGAGCAAGACACTTAACCCCAGGTTGCTCCGGGGATTGTTCCTGTAATAAGTGCACTGTAAGTCACTTTGGATAAAAACGTCTGCCAAATGCATAAATGTAAACAACAATAATAATACTTGTTGTTATTATTATATAATGGTATATACAATAAATCGTCATTCAGTTTGTCATGTGTAATCTATATATTCCATAATAATTATACATATAATAAAATAATAATTTTATAATAAATGATAATCATGATAAATATAATGACATAATGATAGAAAACTGAAAAACAAGAATAAACACATTTGAACAAGTGTACATTATTGTATTTATTTATCATGTTTAGTATCCCGAGCACAGAGACATGTGCGCATAGCACCTTCATGTGACTAAAACACAGTCCAAAAGTTATCGGACACAAATTCCATTGATTATTTGATGAATATGTTATCTACACATGATATTTGAATAATTTCCACTCTTCTAAATGAACAATAATTCCCCCTCAGTGAAGAAAGAAATCACTTGGCAGTAATGGCAAACTAAATATGGACTATTACCTCATCTAATATAATTTAATCTGTATAAATAAATAATAAATTGCAAAAATTAATCTGTATGATTTTGGATGTCTGTATTTTATTCTGTTATTTTAATCAGGTAATTATTTGTCAAAAATTAAAACACCACAGCATGCATGAAATAAAAGATTGCAGGAATGAAGGAAGCTGAAAACTGGCGTCGCTCTCTCTCTCTTCCTCTCGCACTCTCTTTCCCAGCTTGTCAGTCCTCCCTGCGGTGGGGAAATTGGCAATATAGTGTCGGCAAATGTACATCGGCTGGACACTCGAAATCAGAGTGCATTGTGGGTGATAACTAGGACCATTTGTAGGGAACTCAGAATTCAATCAGCTCCAAAATGGCCGACACCCAAAATAGTGCACTATAATATATAGTGGATAGAGGGCGATTTCTGACAGCTTCAGCTTGTGTTTGTGGCATTCCAGACAGGTTGCCAGTTCTTGTTCTTTGGTTTTGTGACTGTTCTTTTTGGCAGAGCAAAAATATACAAAATGTCTGCATATATTGTGTCTAAAGTGTACTTGATATTGTTATATGGCTCTCTGGAATACTTGATTCTGATTGGTTAATTGCGCAATCTATCAGTCTGATATTTCTGAATATCTATATCAATCTCTGGGCCCTAAAAGTATGCGATAACGACCGGATGACTGTACGTTATCCTTTGCTTAAGTTCTTGTTACTGAACTGTTGAAACACAATCAATCCATGTACACTCACCTAAAGGATTATTAGGAACACCTGTTCAATTTCTCATTAATGCATTTAGGGGTGTGGTCCTGGTCAAGACAATCTCCTGAACTCCAAACTGAATGTCAGAATGGGAAAGAAAGGTGATTTAAGCAATTTTGAGCGTGGCATGGTTGTTGGTGCCAGACGGGCCGGTCTGAGTATTTCACAATCTGCTCAGTTACTGGGATTTTCACACACAACCATTTCTAGGGTTTACAAAGAATGGTGTGAAAAGGGAAAAACATCCAGTATGCGGCAGTCCTGTGGGCGAAAATGCCTTGTTGATGCTAGAGGTCAGAGGAGAATGGGCCGACTGATTCAAGCTGATAGAAGAGCAACTTTGCCTGAAATAACCACTCGTTACAACCGAGGTATGCAGCAAAGCATTTGTGAAGCCACAACATGCACAACCTTGAGGCGGATGGGCTACAACAGCAGAAGACCCCACCGGTACCACTCATCTCCACTACAAATAGGAAAAAGAGGCTACAATTTGCAAGAGCTCACCAAAATTGGACAGTTGAAGACTGGAAAAATGTTGCCTGGTCTGATGAGTCTCGATTTCTGTTGAGACATTCAGATGGTAGAGTCAGAATTTGGCGTAAACAGAATGAGAACATGGATACATCATGCCTTGTTACCACTGTGCAGGCTGGTGGTGGTGGTGTAATGGTGTGGGGGATGTTTTCTTGGCACACTTTAGGCCCCTTAGTGCCAATTGGGCATCGTGTTCCTAATAATCCTTTAGGTGAGTGTATATTCACTCCTGCATTTCTTTTGCCCTTTTCCACTCACCCATCCATGTTTTTATCCATCCATCCCATAACCAACCTCCTGTAGACCCAGCTTTTCCTTTTTTCTCCTATTTCACTCCCCCTCACTCTGGATCTGTTGCCAATCTTGGCTCAGAGCTCTCTCATCCTGCATAATATTGCTTCTGAGCTGTCAAAACAGCGAGTACAAATCCTGCTCCAGAATCAATGGGCACAGTTATTCTCGTGACCCTTGCCAACCAGCTGGGCAACTGCCACATAGTCCCTCAGCCAACATATGAGGTGACAGTCCACTAAAGCTCTGCACTGTACCTGCCTCCCCAGGTTCCAGACAAACCCTCTGTGTGTCCAGTTACGTGTGTGTGTGTGTGTGTGTGTGTGTGTGTGTGTGTGTGTGTGTGTGTGTGTGTGTGGTGGAGTCATACTATAATCTTCCAAAATACCTCCATGAGGTTTGGAATCGCTTCATTCGCCACAAGGCCACCCAATGGTTGTGAGCTAGAACTGACTCACAAAGTTCAACTTTATTGGGTTTTACCCAAAGAGATTTACATTTTGATCAGTCTTTTGGCACTGAATTATTATTTTTGTATTATTATTTTGGTTGTCTCCATTCATATCATCCAAACATATGCAATAAATCATGAATCGCATTTGCGTTTTCTGTGTCAGAGACAAATTCTGCAATATTATTATGGCCAAGTTAACCATTTATGTTCCAATTTTTGAAGTCTCTTTATGTTTTTAGGAAACAGTCGTTCTGTTTTGCCCACATTTTGTGTTATCCCTCCCTGGTGTTTTCTTACGCTATGAGAATCTTTTTTTCTGCTTGTTTGGGAACGTGGACAGTGTAGCTGGCAGCCCTCATAGTAGCTTCATTCACATTCACATCACTTCTCTTCTCTGTATTCCCTGCTGTTAGCTCATCCAAAACCCTAAAATAAAGAGGTGCTGCTAAAACAGGAATGCATATTTATAAACTGAACAGTCTGATAGGAGATGCTGCTTGTCAATGAGCTGGCATAATGTGGCCGATACTAGGGTAAAGGAACTCTCTGAAACAACATGCCATTGGCATAATGGGCCTTATTCATAAAACACAATATTAACCATTTTTTATGTGTATCATATGTCAGACATTCTTGCATAAACTGTTCCTTTATTACCCTGGGAGAATTTACATAAGAATGGGTTTAACCTGTTGATACGCAATCACCCGCACACGGTAGTGACATCACTCTGCTTTCATTTAATATATAATTTACCGTCTATAAATGTAATGAATGTTAAAAAATGATGCATCTTTTCAAAGGTCAAAGGGTTCAACATTGATATCTGATCTCTGTTTCACGATAGCAAGACTCCAGAAACAGCAATTGAGTTATTTGTGCAGGAGTACAAATTAAAACATGCAATATCAAAACGGGACTTCATACCTTTATTATGAAAACACGATCGCCAGATGAATCCAGTTCAACACACTTGGGTCAATCGTCCATGACAAGTGTTCATTGAAAAACATCCAATCGCACTTTTTGTCCATAAAAGTGATAAATGTGTGAAATATTGAAATATTCTCCATTGTTTACATGAGATCTCTCCTTCATCATCGTTCTTCAACAAACTGCAATCTAAGCAGCATTCATGTTGTAAAACTGTTTATGATCTGATATATTAGAGTCTCATAAACAAAACCAGCCCATCTCCAAAGTCTGTTTTATTCATAATAGTCGAGCAGTGCCGTCAGATTTAGTGTCGTCTTGAGAGGCGGAGCCTTAATTTTACTCTGAACACTTCCAGAGATTTTACAGAGATTAAAGCTGCAGGAACTCATTTATTATTCGATCATCTTCAAATCTGAAACGTAACTTCTTTAGACTCGTGACTTTGAGAACATTTATTTCTGGGGTGTCTTCGCACTTTTATTATTGTTTTTTTAGATTATAAAAACACGTTCAGCACAAAATATTTCCATTACTATAAACTTCAGCTTCTCTAACTTTAAAAATTAACAACATATATTAATTCTGAAACTTGGTAAATAAAGCCCAAAGTGTCTTCTTTCAAAAGATACTACAACCGTGTCCAAACTCCAAAGGGACCATTTAAGTTCAGGTGTGTCATTTTCATGGTTTGTGCTTAAAAAGGGGGCGTATCAACAGGTTACGTAAGTTATAAACAGAAATCTGTTCTAGTAGTGTTTCGTGTTCAAGGCCCAATTACATTAATATGTGTATGTTTTGGTGTATTTTTTAATAATATATTGTAATTTATGATTGTATTTCCTTTGCCAATTTATAAGCTTTGAATTTGGGGAAATCAGAAATGTTATAACGATTAAATCTCTTCTTGTTTTCAGTGCAACAATGACTATGTTCCTGTGTGCGGCTCTAACAATGAAAATTATGAAAATGAGTGTTTTCTTCTGAGAGACGCCTGCAAGCAACAGACTGAGATTCTGATGGTCTCTGAAGGATCCTGCCCTGCCGGTACGTTCAGTCTTCTGTTGTGGTGGATGTCTCTTGAAGTTTAATCCATAGCCTAATCGCCCAGTAACTGAGAGTATAAAGTTATCAGATTTAGACCTATTTACCTCTGAGGTCTGAAGCATATGCAGACTCATGCTATTCAAAAATGTTTTAGTCACGTTTGTAAAAAATAATACCCAAGCACACTTTACATTAAGGACCCCATGAAAAGGGCAAGCCCTTCGATGCATCCAGCCCCAAATTCCTGTTTTAATAAGAAACAGGACAGAAAACTGTGTTCATTCAGGGATTTCTCTCTCCATGTAGATGACCAATGACAGCACAGAATAAAAGTGAATCAAAAAAGTTCAGAAAGCATCCTCCTTTTTCCTGTTATATGATGTTGATCATTATTAGTGAGTGTTGTGCATTTAGTGTTGCAGATCAGTCAAATATCTTATTAATGCTTAGAAGTGTGTCCTGCGGTCAATAAGATAAGTGTATTGCTGAGGGTAAAGCAGATGTTTGGTGCTCTGGGAGTTGCTGAATCAGACTCCATTAAACAGTGTCTAAACACACTGAAACCATTAAAAATGATCTCTAGGGAGAGAGAGTGAGTGTGTGGGAAGAGAGCATTTGTGTGTATAGTGCATCTACAGAATGAAATGTTTGTGTTTGTGTGTGTGTGTGTGTGTGTGTGTGTGTGTGTGTGTGTGTGTGTGTGTGTGTGTGTGTGTGTGTGTGTGTGTGTGTGTGTGTGTGTGTTTGTGGGTAAAGTCATAATTCAATCACAGCAGGATATTGTTTCCTATCTATGGCTGAATGTGTGTGAGAATGTACCTGTCTGTAGGTGTTCTGGATGGTAAAAGCTAATTTAGTAAAACAGGCAGCAGAAAACCAGAAAATTGTTTGTCTCTCTGAAGCTTGAATGGTGGCACTGAAAATCATCTCTCATCATCTCTCTGTTTGGCTGTCTGTCTCTATGTGGTTTCCTTTCTGTCCATTTTTTGTACTGTATATTCATACATTGAGTCCAGATCAGACTGGACTCAGTTTAAGAACCTGACTGATACAACTCTATAAACAAAACCATCTATATACAGTTGTGCTTGTGATCTTGTGTATTCACTAATAAGTGTATAAGTGCCTCAAAAGTTTTTGAATATCTTTCAGACTGCCCAAACATTAGCGAATCCATTGACTAGGTCTACCTAGGAAGTGCTAATTGAAACAGCCTTTTTAACAACACTGACCACGTTAGCATGCACTTTAGAAAACGATTTATTCCAGTGTCTTTGGTGAAAGCTGCATTCTGAACATCAATATTATTATTCCATTTCAGGGATTAAGAGAAAGCGGTTTAACACACATAGGTTTCTATTCGAGAGCACAGCTTATGTGGCCATGTAAACACATTAGTGGCGTTCTGATGGGTGTTTGAAGAGTGCACATGTTTGTGAACAGACTAGATAACAAACGTCATAAGATGGAACGCAACAACAAGTCAACACAGTAGAAAGAATTCAACATTTCTTGGATTACAGTGGGAATAGGACATACACTATAAACTAAACCCATTTATATACACACCAATGTAAAATATCGACTGCCCTTCACATTCACGACACATATATGCATATGGGGAATACTGGAGTTTTATGCAAGAGGTAAACCCCACTATTACAGCGCAATTCCGCTGCAGGATGCGATAGAAAGTTACGAAAACAAAAACAGCAACAACTCAGGAATATCTGGATATAAATCGAAGTAACAGAGAATAGTTTTTTGGATGCTATGTTTGTTATTCACACAAGCGTTGTGGGGAAATTGCATTGCGGGATGGATGGACGGATGGACGGATAGTACTTTAATACACAAGTCATTATGTGACTAAATTAGTCTTTTAATTTGGTTGAACAGAAATTGAATTCGCCTGATCCCTGCTGAGTGTACTTCTCTTAAAAAGACCTTTAAATGAGATCAAACCAAAATACCAACATTGGCTGATAGTTGACCCTCCCAGAGCCCTAGAAGGTTTTCACATGTTCATCCCAGGACCCTCACTCATGCTGAGGACTGTTTCACAGTTCTGATGTTTGTACCAGCTCATCTAACTCTTTGACACTGATCTCCTCTCCACTAATTCCCTGGCAAATGATCCAGCACCAAACAGAGCTACAGAGATAAGTGAAGTGTATCACACTCAGATATTTTCTTTTTCTCTGTAGACTGGTTTCAGCTTGTCTCCACTATCTTCATTCATACATCAGTATAATAACTGAAAGTGAGTCGCCTCAAGCACCAGGAAACAAACATTGATTGTAGTAACCAGAGAAGTATTAAAAGCTCATTTTATTTAGTTGTATAGTGGAAACTAATGTCTGCCTTGTTCGGTTCTTCCCCAATTGCCTTCTTCAGGAATTGCTATTTGTATTGCGCCTGTGTGTTGCAGCTGTCCATGGTGCTGAAACCAATTCTGCATGTGCCAAAATGGCATGGTGTCTGAAGCATCATGTTGGCCACTTTGGACTTTTACTAAAACCCCTCACTTCAAGATAGTTCATTTATTAATCCTCATGTTGAACATTAAACGCAAAGGGAGTTTTGTCAGAGTGTTAGGGAATGACAGCCTCAGCCACCATTCACATTTATTGCATCGGTTTTCCATGAATTGAAAGTGAATTGTGCCTAACATCTGCTTTTGTGCTCTATGAAAGAAATAAAGTCATATGGGCTTTTTCCAAACATTAGCTGTAACAATAACATTCATCAACAGTCACTTCCAATACTGACTGTTTAAATCAGGTTATTCCCCTGTAAATCTATTACTGCATAAAACCTCTCCTCCATCACATATTGCTTAGATTTGCTCTGAAGGACTGCTGGGCATATCCTTCTCCCAATTCTCTGGCATTGATAAGTGGGCTATTTACCTCACAAATGGTATTGAGTTCACCCACGTGCTGTTTTAAGATCAGTGTGAATAATGTGCTGATTAAGGAGATGGACCAGCGCTAATATTGAGTTTTCAGTGTGGCAGCAGGGCAGCTAACCATTAGCTTAGTGGTGCGTAACTGTAGAGAGGACTCTGGAAATTGAGGTTAAAATAGCCATTCTGCCTAAACACACTCCACCTAGTGCTAAAGTAGCTTTTCTCTGCAGACTTAAGGTTCATATTTGAAAAAAGTATTATTGAAGTCATTTTATCCACATGCTCAGCAGTGAATACCACATTCTAAATACATTCCCATATACGGTTACCCCTAAGGATCGATAGGAATATCAGTATTATTCATTAATTCTTTGTACCTGTTTTAAAACCCGATTCTAGGGATGGAACTAGTCATCCAACAACTAGATTATCGATATTTATTTCCTTAATTTGTGTGTGTTTTTTTTTAGGTTGTGTCTTTAAATGTATCAGCTTTAAAACACTCTCTGCTGCTAAAGTCATACACATTTAGATGGATATCTTTTTGTGCATTCTGCTACAAACTTAAAATAAAAATGTTTGATTTATGGTTGATTAGCTGGAGGAAAACCACAAATTCGTCATGGGTTCCTGTCACTGGAAGGAAGAGAGAATCCGAGGCAAGGTGGAGTACCAGGATCGCATGTATCGTGACATGGCGAAAGAGGACAAAATCTGTGTTACTATGAGCTATGCCAATTGATATACCATGGCATGTCCTTTTATGAATGGTAAAAGTACAGTATGTTAATAGTAGTCAGGAAATCTAAGTATGAGGTCTAAAGAAGGCTGAATGAAAGAGTTTGCATATGGATTCTCCCAGTACCGCCGCTCCCAATAAGCAGACTACGCAGTCTGCGTAGGGCACCGACTCCCTAGGGGGGCGTCATCTTAACCTAGGAGGGCACCAGAAAGTCCACCAGCTGTCCTGAACCTGAAACCACCCTGAAACCACCCCCGGCCAGCGGCGACCCTGGAGCTGTTGTGTGATCATAAAAAACACCAAACCTTGACCGATGTGCATCGAACCAGTTAGCAAGAGATCTAAACGTTTAGCTTTGCCTTTGGGGAATATGTTTTTCCCATTCAGAAATGCCTGATGACAGATGGGCGAAACTAATGATGTTGGGATCCTTCAGTCATAGATGGAAATGAGTGCCAGCTAGGGAGGCTAAAGAGTTGGGTTTCAAATTACAAGTTAAATAAATGACTAAATGCAAATATAATGATGGTTGTTTGAAGCGGGAATAGAAAAACCAGCACAGTGTATGAGAATAGCTCAGGCAGGTCATAAGAGGAGGTCATTAGCCATCCCTGACCTCATATTTTGGCAGCTGCATTCATAAATAGAAGATTTAGGAGGTGCCAGTGGTCTTATTATTTACCTGATTTGGAAGATAAACAATATGTTTATTTTTGTAAACAATATGTTTATGAGTCGATACTACTATTGATATAGGGAATCAAATAGTGACCTTTATAATAATATTGATTAATGCTTGAACGTCACATACAAGGTGATCAGTTTGCCTTGCTATACCTCACCCAACAGACACACAATTATGATGGTGTAGAGTTCAAGACATGAAAGATTTACAGCCAGGGCAAGAGAAGGGATTCAGCGGCTAGGCTGTAGGCTGCTTAAGTCTGAATAGCCAACCTGCCAGAAGAGCTGCATCTTTAAATTGGGGGAGGTAGTAGGCTAAATAAATATTGTCTGAATATTGTCTAAAGTGCCTTTACACAGCTGAGTGAGCCTGCTTTGTGCATCATCAAATCTGAGTAAAACGCCAAGGTCAAGTGTCATGTCAAGTGGTTTTTATTGTTGTTCAACCATATAAAGTTAGTACAGTTCACAGTTCCTCCAGGACCATGGTGCTACATAAAACAGCATAGGACATACACAGAACCACATGAGACTACACAGACTAAATAAAATCTCTACATAAAGTGCACGTGCAAACGTGTGCAAAAAAAGGTGTAGACTTTTTGGTTCTGTATACATTAAATGCAACATCAGGTCAGCCTCAAACAATTGTTAAATGCATTTATGCCTGATCTGATCAGACTTAAAGTCAGTGGTCTGCACTTATATAGCACCTTTTTAACCTTATCAGTATTCAAAGCACTTTACACTGTTGACTCATTCACCCATTCACACACCCATCACAGCAGAGCTGCTATGTAAGGTGCTAGCCTGCCATTGGGAGCAACTTGGGGTTCGGTGTCTTGCCCAAGGACACTTCGGCATGTGGAGTCGTGTGGGCCAGGATTCGAACCACCAACCCTGCGATTAGTGGCCAACCCGCTCTACCAACTGAGCCACTGCCACCCCACATGCCACTTCAGATGCAGATTTTGTGCCACCTGGGTGTAAAGATAGTATAAAGCGATGTATCTCTATGCTCTCCGAAGCTAGGTGAGATTTTATTGCCTGGTGTCACACTCCAAATATAGTGCGATCTATATTCGTGCTGCAGTTACCAGCTAGGGGACTGACGGTTGTCATATTAATCACTACTTAATCTTTTCAACTTCACAATACTTAATTTATGTACAAACATTCAAATATTGATGATATGTTTAAAACCGCTACTTCCACCCAATATAATAGTACAATACATAATAGTTAGTCCATGTGCACCCTCCATTCCTGGATGCTGAAGCCAGATTGAACGCAGAGCAATGTCTTTTTGAAGTCGCTGGGATTTGATTGGAAAACCAGGTGGCAACGTGGCCAGCCAAAGAAGCTTCATGGGGCAATTTTCCAGTGCTACAATCTATGGATTGTACTGGATAGTTATTTGAAGATGTGTCAAGGTTTTTGTTACAGCTGGAGGATAGATGGTACCAATGCAGCATATGTGTTACCATCTTTCTTTGGCTTGGTTATGGGCACTCGTTGTCCAGGGGTGTCGGAGTCGGAGCTTGAGTTCAGTTGATGGAGATATTTTCCTGGACTTGGAACTTAGAAACCAGTTTGAGACCGCACAGGACGAGACCGCTACACATACTGCACTGCTGTAACCATTTCCCGGTGTATTGCATGAGGTTAGTAGCAGCTTTATATGTTTTGGCACAAGGAAAAAGCACCTGGTTGGGTGCGTAGAATGAGGTGCACCTGTTCAACCTATCAGCTGTGCCATGTAGAGTTTCCTAACTGAACTTAATTGTCATTAGTCCAACTTTTTTTAAAATCTCGAGACACCTACACTCTTCCATTCTGTTGCGCTTCATCTAGTTGTTTTTTAATGAGAAACGTGTCTGATCGGGGCCTTACTTATACGTGACTTCCTTAAGATAAAGTTGTTGATTAGTTGACTAGTTGCTCAGGCATCCCACAGACTTGTCGATATTGAAATAATGCGTTTTGCACATCCCTATCTGGTACCAATATGTTACCTGATGCTCACATGTCAGTCAAGCTCGCTGTTCTTTATATTGTTAATTGAGTGTCGTAACAGCAGCCATGGTGTGTTAAATGACAGCTGCGTGTGTCTCTGCTGACAGAAACCATCTGCCACGGAGCCTAGAGCTCCACTCCACTCAACCCACAACTTCCTAGGAGCCAGAGGAAAGTGCAAAGTCACCTCATCTCATATTCTCCCAGATAAAAGGGAAAGGCAGAGAAGATATGTAACCTGCTGATACCTCTGTGTGAGGAACAGAGGTCTCTTGCACTAAATAAGACTGCTGTCATTGTTCTGTGCCAGCAGTCTCAGCAGAGGCCAGTCTCACAGGAAGCAGTGTGTGGAGAAACAGACTGTTCATCTCGCTTTACTCTTCCAGCATCACTGTGAAATATTTTTTTTTTATGTAATAGGGGATCTTCATGAATTTTAGAGTATGTTTAAGGCTTTCCACTTTTTTAACTTTTGACCCTGATACCTCAGGACAAATTTCTTGTTTCCGTTTAATACATGTATGAATTTTTGTCTTCGTTCTTGAGATTGCAAGGTTAGCTAATTATAGTTCTTGATTTGTTATTCTTTATACCTTATAATTATTTTATTCTTAAACATTGAGGGGGAAATTCATTAAATGGATAGTTTACACAAAAATGAAAATTCTCTTATCTTTTTTTAATTTATTTTATCCCCTTTTCTTCCCAATTTGGAATGCCCAATTCCCAATACTTACTAGGTCCTCGTGGTGGCGCGGTTACTCACCTCGCTTCTGAGACAGTTAGTCCGCACAACTCACCACACGCCCCATTGAGAGCGAAAACCTCTTAATCTCAACCATGAGGTGGTTACCCCATGTGACTCTACCCTCCCTAGCAACTGGGCCAATTTGGTTGCTTAGGAAACCTGGCTGGAGTCACTCAGTACACCCTGGATTCAAACCTATGACTCCAGGGGTGGTAGTCAGTGTAACGGGAGCCAGCTGGTAGATAGCTGTGCATTGTGTAAACCTCACTCTCCTGACCTCAAGAGGTGCACTAGCGACTGACACTAGCCTCCTTGTTAGAGCACCCGCCTCCCACGCCGGAGACGTCAGTTCGAGTCCCGTACGGAGCGGTCAGAACAGGAGCGTCACATCAGCATCAATACTTGCTGAGCTACCCAGGCCCCCAAAAATGATCTCTTCTTTTACTCTCATACCATCCCAGATGTGTGACTTTCTACTGGCAAAAACTAATGAAGATTTTTAGAAGAATATTTCAGCTCTTTAAATCCATATAATGCAAGTGAATGGTGACCACAATTGTGTAGCTCCAAAAAGCACATAAAGACAGCATGAAAGTAATCCATTAGACTCCAGTGGTTTAATGCATGTCTTATGCGATCTTATAGATTGTTTGGTGTGATTGATATGGGTGTAGATGTAACTTTTTTAACTGTACCTCTTGCCATTGTAGTCTCTAGGCAGCTTGAAATCATGATCGCCAAGGAGACTGCTTATGTCAAGATTTACAGTGAAAAAGGAGTAATATTTTGGTCTGTTCTCATCTAAAACTGATTGGATCGCTTCAGAAGACTTGGATTAAACCACTGGACTGGACAACTTTTATGTTGTCTTTATGACAACTTGCATTGTGTGGACCTACAGAGCTTAGATTTTATACTGAAAATCAGTGTTTTCAGCAATCTCAGAGCAGTTCACAAGCATTGTGAAAGCAAAGTGGTGCATGTTCACACATTTGCACAACACAATAAAAAATATTCTATTGGCCAAATGTCCCTAACCATTACAATACAAAGACACATTTCTCAAAACTTTAAACACAATTTACCTGTTTTCACATATTTTATTTTCAGCAAAACTCTGCACAAAAATACCTTTATTTGGCACAGGTTTAACCATGATCTCATTCAGAAAGTCACTTAAAATAATTCCCTCGAGGCATCAAAGCCTGAACTCAGTTAACACACATTTCTCCTTGTGTAAACAATAAGTAGCTAAATTCTTCACAGACCAGTCAGAATTTCAGGTTTATGACCACAGGCGATTATGTGCTTTTGAAAATGGATTCTAACCTTGTTTGAAGACATGGATGGCACAGAGACAGCAGAAGAAGGTAGAAGTAGAAGATAAAGGGGCAGTAAAACAATGATAATTGCTCTTCATTATTTCTGTTGACTGTTCTTGTCCATGGTACAGTAATGCTGGGCAACAAATTGTTTAACGGTTACATCTATCTTTTATGCAAAACTTTAGACAAGAAAACAGGTAGCTACAGTAACTACAGTAACTGAAAAGCATATTTTGGAGAAGAAGGCAACCTACAGGGCTTCTATACTACATTACATTCTCTGCAGTTTAGAGCTATGTACTGTAGTGTGTACTGCATATACTGTATCACGTTCATGACACTTGTTCTGATCATTTGAGAAAACCCAACAGTACTTGTTCTACTGTAATGTACTGAGCAGAACTGAGGAGAATCTTACAATGCAGAGTAGTAAGAAAAAAATTTGTGCCAACTCTTACAGTTTTACAGGATATTATATTCCTTAATTTATGCCAAGTTCTCTTTATTTATTTTTTGTTAAAACTGCTGAGGTACAATCTGGGCATGATGGTTAACATGCATGAAAGCGTTCAAGAGTTATAAGCCAAAATAACAATTTTTCTATCTCCTGACCAGTAGGGAGCAGTGTGCCAAAATGCTGCAGGTAACCTCAGGGCCTAATGGAGATGACACGTACCAAGTTTCATCCCAATACCTCAAAGCGTTGCAGAGATACAGCCTCAAGTTCAATTTTGCATGTTCTTCGTAGAATTCGTTGAAGTGCCATTTGAAAACGGTGTGGTTTATCAAAAGTTTGGGAACAATAACCTTTTGTCGTGAGTGCCTCTAGATGATGCAAATCAGACAAACAGTCTAGGAGGAGTTCGAAAAAGTAGATTTTCAAAACATTTAATAATGGTGGACAGGAAGTTTGCTCAATCATGACATAATTGGTATTGTTGTTCTCAGCATAAACCACAGAAACAGTAGGAAAAAGGAGTCAAAAGCTATTAGCGGTTTTAGAAATTGCATCATGATTTTTTGCCACAGGGTGACGCTGTCCCGAAAATGTTTGAGTCCCTTCAGAGCATGGTGCCAAAGACTTATACCGAGCTTCGTAATGATACACCAAGTTGTTTGTATAATACAGCATTTTATGACTAACTGCAAAATGACCGACTTCTAAAATGGCCGACATAGGAAAATGTGGTATCATTCGACTCAGTATGTAGCACTTGATCTAAAGAGACAATTTTTTCGTTATTTTCGGCAAAAGAGTTCAAGAGTTATAAGCAAAAAAATCAGTTTTTGCTATCTCCTGACCAGTAGGGGGCAGTGCGCCAAAACGCTATCCACCTGTCCTCTATCTGTGTGCCAAATTTTATAACTTTTCCGCAATTGGTTCTATGGGCTGCCAGAGCTTCAAGAGCGGAAAAAGAACAATAATCCTTCGGGGCTTGACCCCTAAATAATAATAAGAAAACTAACAAAAACAATAGAAGTCTTTCGCCCCTTCGGGGCTTGACCTCTAATAATAAGCTTGACTGGACAATAATAAATAATATTCAGCTGGGTCCAAAAGTATAAGTGAGTGAAGTTGTAGTTGTTGTACAGCCTGTTAATTCACAAAAAAAAAATCAAATGTCTCCATGACTTTATGGAGTCATGTTGCCCCGTCCCAGTCTGACGGTGAAATAGAGGGAGAAATAGTGCAACTACAGCAAATTGTGAGTTTTGTGATAAAGGCACAATATGAAATAAGATAGCGTGTTTGCGTTGTTTTCGCTGAAAAGAACGATGTCTTAATTTACATAAATATTCATGCCGCAATGATATTCCAGCACATTTAGCACCTGGTTAGATGAAAAGCGGTTAGTGAATAAGATGCATGTTCATGTACCATATGCAAAAGTTTCAGAACTGTTCAGTGAATTCAATTCACCCCTGAATTGGGTAAGACCACTTCACTATAATCTTCTTCTCTATAAGCTTATAAAGTACAGCAGATAAACAGCCGAAAGTGTTTTGACCTATATAGACTTAACATTTTTGAACTTTTGTAAGCCCAAAACTGAGCTATGCATGTCCAGATGGCCAGAGTGTATCTCTCAGATGGTCAAAGACAGGTTGTGCGTGACATGTCTGTGAGTCAAGAAAATAATTGTCTGGCAATTCCAAAAATGTTATAAAAATAATGAGTTTGTCCTTCTGTATGTGTGTGTGTATGGTTCTGTATGTTTGATTTAATGTAATGCTTTTTGAAAGATGTTTTCACCACTGGACAATGTGGTCAGCTTGTTACATAAAATGTAGAATCTTAAGAAATAAAGAGCTTATTATAGCTATTGAGAACGTGTGTTTGTAGTTACATACATATCAGTAACATCATGATACTTTAATACTCCATTTTTAAGTCAAGTTACAAAATATTGTGACAACAAACCCTGAAGACCTGGACCTTCTTGTTGTATATCAGAAAGCAGTATTTCTGTGAAAGGGAGAGGGGGAGAGAGAGAGAGAGAGAGAGAGAGAGAGAGGACATTAGTAATATCTCCCTTTTGCCGCATTTGTGTAGCTCACCTCAGACCTGATGGGTCACAGGTCCAATTTTGGTCCTTCCAGTGTTCAAGTGTCAATACATACATCTCTGAACACAATATTGGGATGGTGTGTCCCAACACAAATACATTGTTAGACGTTGATCTAACGAGCTGCTTTTGTGTTTTACAGGTGCTGGTTCAGGATCAGGAGATGAAGGTAAGAAAGTTCTAAAAACATTCCCATTTACAGTAGACACCTAAATATGCGCATCCTGCTAATTACACATCTCCCCAGATGATGCTCATAAACACACTCTCACTTCCTCTCAGTCTGTCAGCCATCATCTGCTCTGCTCCTCAAGCCACCCACTGAAAGTGATATTCAATTACACCCACTCACGTATTGTTCAGAGAAAAGAAATTATTGCACTCTTCTCCCCAAAGTGTGATGTCTTACTGACACAACTAAAGCTGTATATTAGCATCACTTGAAATGTGTTAGTTGTCTTTGATTTAATCTCTCTTTCTTCCAGTCAGCCCTTTTATTTGTCCCTCGTGACCACCATAGCCACATCTGCTAACTGAGCAGTATAACCGTAACATCTCCCTGCACGATAGTGGTTATTATGGTTGTTATTTTGACAGTTATGGCGGTTGTGCGTTTTATGCGAATAGCAGCTTGCACAAGCACAGATTGGTACATTTGTTTATGAAGGGTTTTATTCATCAACATTATATTAAACGGGCTGATATCATGTTATTTCAAAGCAACAGAGCTCAACTTTCTAGACCAAATATGCCATTACAAATGTGTAGATGTTAGGGGTTGCCATGAGTTGACATGTTGGGTCTTTGTCACCTATTCGTGGGCCACATGACTACAGATGCGCTTGCGCTATACATGGTGACAGCAGGAGGAAAATTCCACTGTCCATAGACTGTCACAGTGTCAAAAACAGATGGCCAAATGCCCACAAAATGATTTCACACCATTCTTACACCATGTCCTAACTACACGCGACGCGATAAAATTCCAGCGACAGCAAGTGTGTCTGTCCACATTAGACGCGACGCGACTGTGAGACGCCACACGTCAATCAAAAATCACAGCCATTCAGAACAGCGTGTGGGCGGAGTCTCTCTGTGAAAGCGCACTGCTGGCCCGCACTCGCATTGGAAATGGGTAAGAACATAATCAAATCAAGAAATAACATTATTAAAAATCAAAACATTAACAAAATATACTCATTGACTAATTTTGTTATGAAGTACAGTTGTATGTTTGCATAGAATTCAGTTTGAACGCTATATTATATGCTTTCAAATCCATTATCGCTTGTGGCACAGTGACCTATTTTTAACTAAAATGTGTACCACCAGTAATAAAAATAACCAGTGTAATTTCTTCATATGACAATCAGTTTATTCGATCTTGTTCATAGGGAAATTCATATCCAGCCCGTCGCTTTATTATGGATGGAAGGAAAATTATATTCAAACTCAAATGAAACAATTTTAATACTATACTGTCATTGTGACTCCCCACCCTGCCTGTATTTCAGTAGATTGTCTGGAATGACACCCCTGGATACAGGGACACAAATCGTCATGCCTATTCACTCTACTTTATATTGAAAATAAAGCGGAATTTGTTTTACACAGGTTGATGCGTCTTTAGTAGCCTACTATAGCTAAATGCTTCATTCATTCATTCATTCGCTGTAGATGAAAGTCTAAACTTAACTTACCATGTGTATTCAATGCTTCAGCTATACTTCTCCAGACGGAATCCTTTTTCCTGACGTCTTTGTGGAATTTGTGGGATTTATCGTAGAGAATTGAATGCCTTTGAACTTCGACAGTCAGTTCCTCGTCGTCCAGGTTTGATGATTAAATATTAATGAGACGCAGAACTTCCATCCAATGAGATCTCTGTGTGGGCGGATCTGTCAGCCGCGACGTCGCAGAAATAGGAACCGTTTCTTAATTAGAAACTTCGCGTGTCGCCGTTGCGTCTGGTTAGGACAAAAACTGTGATTAACATGGAAAAGATACCTTTTATCGCGTCGCGGCGTCGCGTCGCGTGTAGTTAGGACACGGTGTTAAACTAACCACTTGCCATCCCAGAGGCTGAAAGAAAATATAAGTGAGTCACTAAATAGTTTACCAATAGTCATGCAAACCCAAATAGATAATTCTTAGAACAATAGCTGTTAGTAGATGAGAGCAGAGCTCTGTAGACCAAAACAAAAGCAAGATGGAAGCAGGGAGGGTTCAGAAGACAAAATTATGTGGGGAGAGTAGAAAACATAGAGAGACAAAAGAGGAATGATAAGGGAGAATGTAAGCATCGATAAATTGAATGGAGAAAGGAAGGCAGAGAGAAAGAGAAATGGAAGTCTGATAAAGTAAAAGATAAGTGCACAGGAGGAAGAGAAAGGTGGGATGACAAAAATTGGACAAGGGAAGGAAGAAATGATTGCAGTTTATAGATGGACCAATGACCAGAGAGAGGGAGAGGTAAGCACAGCACCATCAGTGTGATAAAAATCAAATGTATTTTAATGCCTCCAGATAAATCATATGTCTTGCCTTCTGGGCTTTAAGGTCTCTGGACACTTACGGCAAAACACACAGAGACCCCTGAAGCTCTTCAGAACCACTGACTCTGAGCTTCATATCTGTTCCACATAACATCATCGTATGAGAAGCTACATGTATATTAAGCTGTTCACTGAGACTAATACAGTACTGAGCAATACCTGATTAAAGTGTGTAATGGAATTACAAAAAATTCAAACAGGTTTCCATAACAGTTACCCTTGAGCCATTGGATGGTCAAACAGATAGTCCCACCCCTATCTCAACCCATTGGTTGACGTAATGCTGCTAAATCGGACTGGGGTGTGTTTCCCGTACAGCTACGTAACTCACTGCTTAACCACCACAGTTCGATGTATCGTTGGACAAATTAACTAGCCAGTGATAATTGTTTCCTGAAACCATAGAAACTATGTCCCACATCCGTTGGTCCAACGAGCTCTCGTTAATTATGTTTATGTGGAATATAACTTCTGCGGATATCAAATTATAATTATAGCTCATTTACATGTACATCAGAAAGATGTTTTATGCATGAAAGCTGCTGAAGACAAGAAAGCTGCTTGCACTATGTAATTGCAACAGACACATTGCACTGTAATAATGAGGTTTCCCTTTGCATCAGACTTCAGGATTCCCCCGACGCACTTGAGCACAATTGCACATGCGCACTCTTCAAAAACATATAAGTGCTTCACTTATGTGTTAACATGGACACATCCGTATTCTCCTACAGACGCTGTGTGTGTTAAAGCGCTTTCTCTTAAGAGATTTTAATCCCTTTAAACGGCTGTGTTTGTGTCTATATGACTTTCCAAAATGCCACTTTTGGTAAAACCCTGGATTAAGCATTTTTTTTTAAGTGCATGTAAACATAGTCAAAGTCTTCATAGAATGGAAGATATACACCAATAAACCAAAGTATTACGACCACTCACAGGTGAAGTGAATATCGTTGATCATCTCCTAACAAGGCCACATGTCAAGGTCTGGTTTGAGTAGTTGGTAAGCAAACAATCAGTTCTCATAGTCAATGTGTGGAATGCATGAGAAATTGGCAAGAGTAAATACCTGAGTGTCTTTGACAAGGGCCAAATGGTTACGGCCAGATGACTGGGTCAGATCATCTCTAAAATGGGTGCTCCTGGTCAGCAGTGGTGAGTACTTACTGACAGTGGTCTGAGAAGTGACAAACCACAAACCGGCAACAGGGTATTTGGAGCCCAAATCTCATCAATGCTTGAGGGCAGCAAAGGCTATCCAATCTGGTCCAACCCGACAAAAGGTCTACAGTGGTATAAGTCACAAAAATGTTTAATGATGGTTACAGGAGGAATGTGTCACAACACACAGTGCATCACACCCTGCTGTGTATGGGGCTGCGTAGCCGCAGGCCAGTCAGAGTGCCCATGATGACCCCTGTCCACAGTCGAAAGCACCTACAATTGGCACACAAGCGTCAAAACTGGACTTTGGAGCAGTGGAAGAAGGTTGTCTGGTCCGATGAGTCCCATTTTCTTTTACAACACGTTGCTGTGCGCCATTTACCAGGGGAAGTGATGGCACCACGTGAAACACTATGGGAAGACGACAAGCCAGTGGACGGAGTGTGATGCTCTGGGCAATGTTCTGCTGGGACACCTTGGGTCTAGCCATACATGTGGACATCAATTTGACATGTGCCACCTACCTAAACATTGTTGCTGACCAAGTACACCCCTTCCCTGATGGAAGTGGCCTCTTTCAGCAGGATAATGTGCCCTGCCACACTTCACACATTGTTGGGGAATGGTTTAAGGGACATAATGAAAAGTTCAAGGTGTTGCCTTGGCTTCCAAATTTGCTGATAATGTCTTGGTGCCTGATACAACAGGACACCTTCAGTGGTCTTGTAGAGTCCATGCCTTGGCAGGTGGTTATAATCTTTTGCCACATCAGTGTGTATGGAATAAAAGATATTGAAGCTTCAGCAAAGTCAAATGAAGTCCAACAACTTTGCAATGCTGTTTACGAATGTTCTTTGTAACTACAGTTTTGAGAAACACCAAATCGTTGAACTATGTTGGTGATGATGGAACTTGCAACCATACGTGTCTAATGATACTTTTGGGAAATGCACCCCTGGTCAGGATACTTAAACAAACACAGCAATGCCACATTGTAAATTTTTATAGTTGTGTTTGCATTGTACATGTATAATTCATCTGGTCATAAATCCCCACAAACTACCCGCCCCCCAGCACGCTTGCTTGCTTCATCCGAGCTCGGGATGAGTGCGGCTCGTCTCGCGTCCAGCCGGCATTCTCCCTTGAGCCCCCGGAATTGGATGACTACATCGCCGCTGCATCGGAGACTGTCACAGCGGCATCTGATGTTATGTCGAGCAGACTTGGAAAGAGCCTGTCCAGGAATTTCACCCTCTTTGGCCATTATTCCGCCGGTTACGTTTCGCCAAGTCCTCCAACTTTTGCCAGACATGCTCAAAATCCACATTGGTCGCTGGTGGATTAGCAGCTGATTCCCTATCCAATGACTCCAGATAATCTATCCGTTTCTCTACATCCCCAACACTTGTAACCACCTAAGTGAATTTCGTCTCCAACGCAGTGATCGATCGATGTATTACAGCAAGATCCTCCAAGTCATCAATGACCTTCATCAGCATTTCCGACATGTTCAACATTTCTCGCCACAATTCCCGCACTTCTCCGACCAAATCGACTCCCGGGCTCGAGGCCTCTGGAAGGGTGTCAGCTTGAGACTTTTCTCTTGAGTCTCCAGAGCCCGAGGATTTTGAATTCTTTAACATATTGACCTCCTGGAACATTTATGGATCTGAGTGTATCAAATCTCACCGGTTTCTGACATTAATAGTGTTAAAACTAGCAAAGTGCACAGAGCTCGCCTTTCACACATCCGAACCTCGTATGGTGCCACGCGACGCCAAATAGGCACATCCTTAAATTTGCAGATGGCTCTGTAATAAACAGTTTACTGAGAGAGGAGGACACCCAGTGCAACTTGAGTTTCAAACCCTCCCATCTGGCATTCGTTTTAGAATACTCATCATTACAACAAATTGGTTCAGACATTCTTTTTTCCCTTCAGCTGTAAAGTTTTTTAATTAATATCAAATTCTGGGAGGAATTTAAAATGATATGCTTAATTTCTTAATTAAATTTTTTTGTGTGATTATGTATTTGTTATGTGTTTGTGTTGTATTATTTTTAAAGTTATTATTATTTGTGAGGACGGCACGGTGGTGCAGCGGTTAGCACTGTCAGCCTCACAGCAAGAAGGTCGTGGGTTCAAACCCTGGTTGCCCCGGCCTTTCTGTGTGGAGTTTGCATGTTCTCCCCATGTCTGTGTGGGTTCTCTCTGGGTACTCCGGCTTCCTCCCACCATCCAAAAGACATGCAGGCTAGGTTAATTGGTGTCTCCAAAAAAAAAAAATTGCCCTAGGTGTGGATGTGGAGGTGAGTGTGAGTGTATGTCTGTCTATGTGTGGCCCTGCGATGGACTGGCGACCTGTCCAGGGTGTCCCCTGCCTTTCGCCCAATGTTAGCTGGGATAGGCTCCAGCCCCCCGCGACCCTGTACACAGGATAAGCGGTTGACGATGGATGGATGGATGGATGGATGGATTATTATTTGTTTGAAATTCTGCAACCAAATTGCCTTCGGGAAATGAAATAAAGAGAACTGAACCGAAATACAGACCTGGATAAATACTTGTCATAGAATGATCTTATCATATTACATTTATGCATTTGGCAGATGCTTTTATCCAAAGCGACTTACAGAGCCCTTATTACAGGGACAATCCCCCCGGAGCAACCTGGAGATTAGTGCCTTGCTCAAGGACACAATGGTGGTGACTGTGGGGATCAAACCAGCGACCTCCTGATTACAAGTTATGCGCTTAGCCCACTATACCACCACCACTCATCATACTATTGTGCTCCACCATAATTAATCATACAGTTTTGAGCAACATGAGGTTGAGTAGACAATGACAGAACTTTCTTTTTTTCTTTTTTGTACTGACTCCTTTTTCCTCTCCACCTCTTGTTTCATTTTTCTTCTTTTCGTCATGCTTTTAGTTTGAGAATTGAGGAAAAATTATTTTCATTCCATCACAGTAAACAAAGAAATGTCCTAATCTTATTCACTGATTAATCGCTGTATCACTTCAGCTGTCGAAACTGCAGCGGTATGGCGCCACCAAAATTTCATTATTTCTAATTACTCCCAAATGAAATCCATTTACTGTTTGTCCAGAGCTCTCCATCACGGATCAATTATGTATTTAATGTTGGTAGACTTTCTATAATCAATACATACTCACACAGGAAGAAGTCCTTAAGGGAATTGGCTCGTGAAAACCTGCTGTATGTTTTGGTTTATTATTATTTGGTCTTTGCAGCTGCGGTCAACCATGTTTGATCTTTCTCACAAGAACGGTTGTTAAGTCGTGCCTCAGACTGTTATAAAATACTCTGCTGCTTTTACTGGAGGGAAATTAATGACCTCACGTTCCTGAGGTGACGACAGTCAGCTGCACAGCCGTCTCCGGGTGAGGACCTTTCTCAGTCGCCGTGGTATCACCATGGTAACAAGCTTAGAGGAATGAGAAAGAAATAATCTAATCTCCCCATTTCAGCTGCTGCGGTAAAGACGGGAAGAGTGCCTCCTGGAATGGGAGGTGAAGACTATGGAAAAGTGTCTGGCTGTGCACAGAGTTTGTGTGCTTAACATTCACACTGAGTGTGAACATGAGCACTGAACTGCAGTCTTCACAGAGTTCGACACACTGTTATTGGTCTCTGCTGCAGGAATAGGCTTTTAATACATATAGTAGGTCTATCTGTATAGAACTATAAAGCCCTGTTTAAAAGCGTTTGGTCGTAACCTAATGTCAGTGAGATGGTAGTATATTTTTCATCTTGGGTTATTAAGCTTTCTTTTGCCATTCTAAACAAGTAATTGAAACAAAATATACTGAAGGGTGATGTGTTTTTTCTGATAAAAGTCATGCTCACCAGTTTAAATAGATTACTGTAGGAAAATGATCCATAGATCTGTTTTGTGTTTATAATTCTTGTACTGAAGTCAGGAGATTTGTAGTCATGCAAGTTTTAATAAAGGAGAAGGACGTTATTGAAACTCACTATTATTAGAATATTATTGTTGAAAAATAATGCTCAGACTGAAGGAAGACTCTCGATCTGTTTTGTTCTTTTAATGCTTAAACATTATAAAGTCTCTCGGTAGATTTCGGCCATGAACGACTGAAAATGATTCACTGATTCACTCATAGCACATGAGACTCTCATTTGTCGCCACCAGGTGACATTTCCAGAAGAGGTCACTGAACAAATCAATTAATAAAATTGAACACATTTGTGAGACAGAAGCCTCACCAAAATACTCTTTATTTTACAGCTAATTCTGCACAATTGTAAACTTGAATAAACTTGAATCACTAAAATAGCTGGAATTGATGCTTTTAGCTTCTTCTTTAAAACAACATCCCCAGAATGAAGTTTTAACTTTTCGCCCCTCATGAGTTCGAATCCCTGTTATTTGTTTTGGCATTGCAAGAACAAATCTACAAATTAGAAAAGAAGCAGATTTGTTGTTTTTTCATTCCTCATTTAGCGCTCTTACCACCTGTGACCTCACACAGCGTAGCCTACCGATGCGACTTTTTTTTGTTGTTGTGTTTGTTTTTTTTGCATAGCCGAATTTCAAACATTTCAAGTAAACACGCTACTAAGATGGACAGAAAACATGGACAAGGAAAAATATTGATGATGGTTAAAAATTAAAATAGAAGAATTAGTGGAACTACAGTAAAACAAAGAGCATTGTAAAATCAGAATCAAAAGAGCTATTTGTCTCTGCTGTTCTGTGTGACTCAAAAAAAGCAACAGCCCAACCTCAAAGGAAGGAGTCAGAACTAAGCCCTGATGCTTCACCACCCCGAATTGAATTAAAATTGAATTGAATTGAATTGAATTGAAATGTTTATTAAAATGTTGTATTTTGTAAGTAAAATCATTAAATGCCATCCTTCCAAAAAATATAGTCCCTGGCTGTAAACAGCATGTTGCTAGGCAACAAGAATAACTGTCAGTTAAAGTTCAGTGAAGAGGTCAGAGCTGTGCTTTATCACGAATAAAGCACGGCTGTTGACCAATCAGCTTCCAGGATGGGAACGATCTGTTTTATAATGTTTTTTTATAAAGACCCTTCTAAAAGAGCAATTGAAACTGAGAACAACTTGTGCATTTCTGCAAATGGGGTAAAAGTAATAACAAAAACAACAGGGCACACAAAGATCAAAGATCCCCCATTTAGCCTTAACAGTAGGGGCAAGTGCTGTTAGCGAGCACCTATGAAGGCTGGAACGGTACACGAGGGGGTGGGTGGCCAGCACCACGCCCGACCGCCATTGTCTCCCCAGTGGCGATGTTTTTACACAACGCACCAGCTACTCATTATAGGCTGAGTCGACCTAGGGGAGGCCCGGGACTGGTTCAGATAATCGTCACTGGTGTTGGCCATGAGCGGGAATCGAACTCAGGTCGCCAGGTTCGTAGCGCAGCGCGCTAACCACTATGTTCAATGTTACTTTGAATAACCTTCACATATCTCCAAATTTGATGGGACATTTACTCAGAATTGCTGTCCGGTGACCGTACATGGAACAAGGGATTTAAGTGTTTTTATATGCTTCAGTGTGAATGAGCAACTTTTGGAAGCACTTAAAAATGGCAATGTGTCCGGACTAATGTGGACGTAGCCATAGGGACCCTCAAAACTTTGCTAATGTTCTAAAATACTCTATATTATGTTGCATGACAACAATATAATCTTCAACAACTCTACAAGAAAACATACTTGGCATTATAGCAAGTAAACAATTTCGCCAAACGCTTCCCCGGTGCCACACATGGGACTGTAGCCGGTCCTTCTCCTTTGAGCTTATGGACATGACATAAAGATATATGGATGAATGATGGAAGATCTCCATGCAATTTCACGCTAAACCCGACAGGCTCAAAATTGTAATCCTTATTGTAGGGTTACCGTAGTGAATCAGGGTAAGACAGGTAAAGGGTTTTGAACAGAGATTTCTATCTACTCACTTTTTATTATTATTATTATTATTATTATTGAGCAAAAAATATTCCGTAGTGTGGCTTTAAAATAAAAAATAACATTGAAAATGAAAATGACTTCATACTACTCTTTTTGTAGTTATCACAAACCAGACACTGTAGGTTTGCCTTGGGACAAACCGTTTGAGAGACTAAGCTATTTCTAAACCCAACCAGAGGGGAAAATGCAATCATTTTATGGCAGCATCCATCCATTCATGATTCAGACTCATTCATGATGAGCTCTGTCAAATACCTTTGGTGTTATTAATATAGATGGGGACTCTGCTGATGAAATTTAAATCTCAGGCAAACTTGGAAGGATCTAAATCAAATGTGCCAAAGGTGTGTTGGGGGATCTGTGTGAACCTTCTGTTGCTCAAAAATAAATGTGCCGTTTTAATGTTGGTCATCCTTGGGGCAGAAGGGGATTTCTATTATAATTTATTTGGCAAAATACAAAATAATGATATGGGTTGGCTGGGGAGAGGAAGGTGGCAGAGAGGATGAACAGAAATCACACTAGACACATAAAGATGAGCCCGTCCATGGTAATGGCAGGATTATATAGAGATTAGCGGGTAGACGGGTCAGGAGGCATTCTGATTGATGAGCCATGACAGGAAGTGGCGAAATGGCCTCAAGGTTGAGAGAGAGAAAGAGAGAAAAAGGGCACAGAACAGAACACAAATCCACACAATTTTAAATGGCATGAGGATATTTTAATTTTAACAAATACATTTATTTCAACATAAAATATAGAGATATTTATGCTGCCCTATAAAGGCAAAACGCAGAAAGTACGGCACCAGAATGGCTTCAAAGTTTTCACACTGTGAATCTGAGCATCCTTGAGCCAAACATGTATCTCAAAGGAGAGATCACAGTCTAAGAGACCCAATTCCATTCTAAATGTATAGCTATTGCATTTAACCTGTACACTACAGAAGAGAAAGGAGAGAAGATGAAGAAAGACAGAGGGGTCACAGTGAGTTCATTAAAGGATTGGATAAAGAAACTGAAGAAACTGCCATTCTGAAAAAAGCTCACTCACCGGTTCTCTGATGTACCGTTGCGTGGTCCTCGAGCACTCCTCCACACTCTCTGGCGGACGACAGCCTCTCCTCTCCGGGCGAACCGGAGTCAAATCTCCGACCCCCAGCGGACAGAACGCCCCTCCGCTTTTCTGGCGGCACCTGTGGACATTCCTCCACCCCTGACAGCGGCCCTACCGCTCCAGGTGATCGGGGAGTTACTTCCCTCCTCCCCTCGTAGACGCCGGTCTTCACTCGACCCCTCCGCGTTTCTGGGGGACGGCAGGGCACTCCTCCACCCCTGGCAGCGGCTTTATCGCTCCAGGAGGTCGGGGAATCCAGTCTCCACTCGCCCCGCGGACAGTGGCCGTTTACCGCATCCGGGCGGGCGGGCTACTCCGTCACCCGGCAGATGGCAGCGGCGCTCCCCAGGGTGGACGGCAATGTCGAGGTGTCTGCGACGGGCATCTCTTCTCCCTCCCGGGTTTCGGCGCCAATGTAACACAGTTAAGGATGGGCAAGGAGGAGGCGAGAACCGGCTTGTCAATATAAATTATAATTTAATTAAACTCAAACCAAAAGCACAAACATAAACACACATGACGGACATGCCCGTAATTCTCTCTGTCTCTCAAACCATCGTCACCGGCCACCTTTAACCCTCGCGCACCTCATCAGGCCGTTTGGGGACCGGGCGCGCCCCGCTCCCCTCCGCTCCACATCGGGTTATAGATCTTATAAGTACACTATTTTCTTACAATGGTATGCTTTATTTCTTGAGTAATTATTGAGTAAAAAGAACCAACTGCTACCTGTTCTGGTCTATATCACAAAAGCATCACACCCACATGGTGCACAAATCTGCTGCAATACCCATCATAATACCAGCCTCTATCTCCCAAATAACTGGAACCTAGCCTGAACTCCTTGAAGACAAACCTCAGTGTTTGAAATGTAAACATCTAAAGGCTTTTTTGTTTGTAGAGCTTTCGATTCCTAAAAGCTCATTTATCCTGGGATGCATCTGCAAAATCCACTGAGGTTGTTGGTTTGTTTGGCTGTCTTTCAATAGAACATATAAAGAAGCAAAGAGGAGCTCTGCTGGGCTTGAGTCTGGGGTTTGTGCTTGTGCTGGAGGTGTTTTAATGTGGTAATGAATTTTGCATTTCTTTGATGATGCCAGGCAACATGATAGGCCTTATTTTTGTGCAAGAGCTCTAAGTATAATGAGTACATTTTAGGAGACATCCCCATTGCTTATGCTATGCTCTAGTTAAGATTTAAGATCCATCAGTCTGTCTAATCAAATGCTACTTTTCAGTAAAATATTTTTTTTTGGCATATCTAGCTTTTTTTATATATTTACTCAGTGTGCTCTTAAAAGTAACTAGTTGGTGGATTACAAATGTGGTGGATTATACAATTGCTAAGTAGGAAAATCTCTTTTGACTTGTTTCTATTGTGCATTGGTTGTTGGGTGTTAAAAAGCCCCAGTGTGCACATGTTGTTAAAGGCCAATTTCTAATTTGGTCTCAGAGGTCTCTGAGCAATGAATACATATTCCTTTGAGTCAAGAAATGACCTTTAAGTTGATATATAAAAACATAGTTGTTGCTCTATCGAAGTGGAAAACAAGTCCTCCTCACTAAATCATTCATCGTCCAATGAGTTTGTGAGATCCGTTTCAGGGTAAATAACTTTGATCCGTTATAGAGTAAATAGGCAATCTGAGCAAAGTGAATGAAACTTAGCATTTTTATTAACTCTAAGAGTTCACACTAAACTAACTCTCACAAACTTGATGGCAACCTTCAGTGTCTGGCACTGCTTAGATCAGCAGAGAGGATTAGCCTTTAGCAGCTAGCTCTTGTGTTCCAGCAGCTTGCCTTGCACTGCTGACTTTGATCTTTTCTAAAGATCAGTGGGTAAAACTGGAGTGAAAGATTGGCACTGTGTTGCGAGATGGATTAGTGGGGCTTGGTGGCAAAGACTGGCACCCACAATGCTGGAACATCTCAGCTGCTCTCTGTGTCACCAAAGTGTACCTGGGAGTTTAGATGGAAAAGACAAGCTGCAATCTTGCTGCTAGGACTGTCAAGATTTACTTATTGGTGGGTCAATATAATAATTCCAGTCAGTAATGTAAACAAGTATAGTTCCTGTACTGGATGCTAATTGGTCAATAGCCATGCTTAAATGTCCTCTTCACTGAGCTGCTATTTGTATCGTTCCACATCACCCTAAGCTGACATTTTTTCTTGTTGCATAGAAACATTAGGTGTGTCTCATTACAAAAGCTGCAGCTAGGTAGGATGGGTCCTCGGGAGGCAGTGGTATACCAGGTTTTCCCATATCGGCCATACTGCCTCTCCACTATATTGACATATTAATACATAATTATGTATCTTTTAAATACATTTTCGGATTTCAAAGAAAATCGGTATGCATCATCGACATCTAGTCTATCCTCAGGATGTCTCTTTGTCACTCAGTGGACATGTCGTTTCAAGGGTCGTTGGTTCGATTCCCAGGTGGACCAGTGTTAGATTTGATGTTATATTGTACTGGAAATCTTTGTATTGATACTGAATATTTGCAAGGCTTATCACAGATAATTTCTGTTTGAAGGTATGCTTCTTGTTCTTTGTCTTAGTATTGTTCTTCTGATATATATGGAAGTGAAATCTTTTGGAAGGTTTGAGAAATTTGGAGACAGCATCACATGCAATTCAAAAGAACATGGTCTGTTTAGAATGTTTATCATGCTACAAGCTATGTTAGCTTAGCATACTAATCGGTTAGCATGCTAACTGTTGGGTTCTCTGTCTAATAAGGCTCTTATATCACAATGCTATCCATAGGGCAACATTAACTTAGCATGGTAATAGGTTAGCATGCTAATCAGTTAGCATGCTAACTGTTGGGTTTTCTGTCTAATAAGGCTCTTATATCACAATGCTATCCATAGGGCAACATTAAATTAGCATGGTAATAGGTTAGCATACTAATCAGCTAGCATGCTAACTAATGCATTTGTAAGGCTATTTGATCATAATGTTATCTGTAGACAACATTAGCCTAGCATGCTAATCAGCTTGACATGATAATCAGCTAGCATGCTAATTAGTTAGCATTTTCCATGTCAGCCATATAGTCTCACCACTATAGTAACTTTTATATAAAAGTGATAAATCTTTATGAAAATTGGTATGCATCAATGACATCATGTCCTGAGGATAACAGAAGTTTGGAGACAGTGCCATCTATAGTTTTAAAAGATAACCTACACGTGTGTGCTGACTTTAACCTAAGGAAGCTCAGTGTGATTGGCTCAGTGTGTTAAAGCCATGATGTTCAGGTCAAAAGGGCATGAGTTTGAATACCCAGCTCTACAAGTCATTCTGTAAGAAGTTCTGTATTTCTGGTGATTTTTGTATCGGCTTAATGAATGGTTGCTGGGCTGTTCCATGATCAAATTCTAAATTTGATCTCTGTTGAAAAGCTCCAGGAAGATTATGTACCCTACTGTATGAATTGAGATCAATTACCACTAGAAAGTGTGAGCACAACAGCATCAGGTTAAGTCTAAGTCAAATCTGGCAGACTGCTGTAAGGGGGCCTGTATTTCACTACCTTTCTTCTTTATAGCTGCAAAATTCACAGATCTGTTCTTGCATGCATGTAAAAAATGGTGTCTTGAGGCTGTGGCATATTGAAGAGTGTGAACGAGGGAAGGTCATCCAGTGGGCAAATCACTAGTTTCTTTGGCCACTAATGCAAACACTAATTTCAGCCGCGTCCCGGTCAGATCCCCTCATCAAGACTTCTTAGCTTGCAGAAAGTGACACTTTATTGACTGGCCATCGACCGTTTAGGTGCTGGAGATAGTTTTTTATCTCGCTTTCTCTCTGTCCCTTTCCCTTTTTCTCTTTCAGTCTCTCTTTTTTTCTCTTCTCTTTCTTTATCTAGTTTGGGCCCTCTCCATCATTGTCATGTGTTGTTTTTGTGGCTTTGTTTTGTTACTTTTTTCTCTGAGCTTTAAAACTCGAACACCATTTGATGTTCTCTCCATCTTGTTTGTCCTCATCTCATTTCTTGTCATCTTCTGCTCTTCATCTCCCTCCATTCTCACTCACTCTTCTTCCATTATTTTTCTGAGAGCAGCTCTATCATGAGTGTTATTATAGGTGCCATCAGGGGCAGATCATAGTCAAAGCTGGAGATCAGTACTATGTTTGTTTCGGTGAATGTAAGAGGCTCTGGACCTCTGCGGCACTTCTCATTGGTGAGTGACTAATTCAATGTAATTCAAAATCTATTTTAAAAGTGGAAATAAACAGAACATTTAGGAACCTCATGATATAAACTGAATAATAAATAGTTTAGAATCCAAACTATTTCTAGGTCATTAATCAAATAAGCAAACTTTTTTGTACAAAAGGGCAGACTTCATTGCTCCCATTGAAGCACACCAGATTGAGGAATTGAGCAGTCCATGCCAGCTCAAGTGCATTAAAGCGAAAGGGGGATGCTTCAAATACTTAGACATTTTGAAAATAGAATTTGTAATGAAAACAACTGTATTCAATTAGAAAATGTAAAGTAGAAGCATTCCTCAAGTGGATTCACATTTGAACCCTTCTATGTTATTTATTTGTCAGACTGTCAGACTTTCGGGGCATGTATGCTTGTTTGATTTTATTGGGTGTATTGTACCCAGCAGAACCAGCACCGTGGTCATTTCTAGTTGACCCTTGTGTAGTGTAATAACCCAGAGTGAAAACGTCTCACAGATTGACTGCTTGGTCTTAGAGCGCTCAATGGAAGACTTGCAGTGAGCACTGCCTATTCTTGTCAAAGCTGGGGAAAAAATGAAGTTTTAAACCTTAATTCCTCCCCTAATTCTTCTCGCCTAATCCCTTGAAGAAGGGTAGCCCATTTTGGACCTCTTTCCAGAGCTTTGCTCGATGGCTGTAATTCCTCTTCCCAATTCAGAGCCTCATCTGGCTTTCAGAGAACTGTCCAAAAGCTGTCAGCCAGTGGAAAAAAGGGCCCCCAGGAGCACTCCACAAAATTAGACACCTTCGTTCTGCGCCACTGTCGTCAGCGGATTGCTGTAATTACATGTGCAATTGGATCATTGGCAAGGCTTTCTGTGCTGTCAGGTGTGGACAGAAGAGGAAAAGTGCCAAAGAGGGATTTTCAACATGCTCTTTCCAGTGGGACTGGGACACTCGAGGAGCCTTATTTGTGGAAAATAGGTTTTAACGGCCCCACTGTGGCGAAGACTCAGCTGGTGAACATATGATTGCAGCATTGAGAGGTTGGTATTATATTGATGGTGCACGTTCACAGGTCAAATTGTAAAGTTGACAATATGTCTTAAAAATGTCCAGTAATCACAGATTAAAGGTTTCACATTTGAATGTTAATACCATTTTTTACATTGATGCATCATATAAAGTTTACGGAGCCCATTAGAGGGGCAGGGTGGAACATTTTATGTTAAAGTTGTATTTTATTTCAAGTTATTACAATATTAATAACTATATATACAATATATAGAAAATAACCAAAAACTTTGGTTTCTAATGTCTTTAATATTATCATATTATTAATATCATGTCATGGAGCAGCTGAACGAACCATTTGCTTCGGGGAGAGTTGTATTTGCTGTAATAAAGTTATTGTACAATATGTTATTAAATGCTGCCAGGTGGTAACGCAGAATAAGTGAAAAAGCTCACATAATGAGCGTTCAAATGGCTAATCCCATTCACTGACAGCCTCCATATACCTGGGAGTGCCCGTGTTCAAAACAGTGCTGGGGGATTGTGAGGACCCACTTTAACGACGACCTGTGAGGGATGCACTTTCAATCAGGTCTACGTTTGAAGAATGGTGTGCCATGGTCAGACCTTCTGTTGAGCCAGTCAAGCTCTTGCATACCATCCAACGAGTGCATTGACATTGCGCTTTATAAATGGTCATGACACGTCATCGTTCATGCAAATAAACCATTTCCATCACTTTAATGTGCATTTTAACTAATATGAAACTCTAGAAAATCCACCTCCTCCTAGCGCATTCAATTTTTATTCGCATATCAAGCATTTCCATTCAGGATACCTTATGCACATTTTAATGCACATAAGAAATAATGAATGGAAACGCTTGATATGTCAAAATAGTTGGATGGAAACACAGCTAATAAAGATGACCCTTAAGCACACACATCATTATAAAATGTTACATGCACCGTATGGAAGATCTAGCATCATTAGTGCATGGAAACCAATGGAAATCCGAGTATTCACTAACAGGCTATCATCTTTCTATGGTCAGCATTATGCCTCCTACATTCTCTATTGATTTAAAAATGAAGTGCCCTCTCCATCAATGGAGATTCACTTGACCTTTGTGTCCCTGTTAGCATGTTCTTGTGTGGTGGCATTCTTCCAACAGGCAGATAAGGGATTTACGTCTTCCTTCAATTATTCCAATATGTTTATTTGTTTTTTAATAGCAGCCTATTACAACATTGCATTACAGTATCATGTTTACAGGAAATGGAGGCCTGTGTGTTTTAGACCATATCATGATATTAGAATGCAAAATAATACACATTTTAAAATGTGACCTTTTGGATCTCATTACTTTTGTATCTGTTTCACTGTGATGCGATAAACCTCTTCCATTTCAAAAATGTTGCCCGTGTTAATCTCAACTGCTTTTTATTAGATTACCAAGGCGTCATCTTTCATTTATTCATTGTGAACATTACCAAGAATACCACTCAAGTAAATCAAGTGGAATTCATTTCCATCTCATGCTCATGTATGAAACAATATCATTTGTCTCTGTCAAAGAGGTGACCACTTGTCAATGTGTGCAAATGTGGTGAAACAAAACAACTTACAATGTAGTCATTTTCATCCAGTCTCTTGGCACTATTTTCAAATTGCTCATGTGATCACAGATGTAAAGTTCCTTTGACCCAGACTGGAAAACTACACTCATTTTTGCTATCTGTTTTGAAGGTCAGGCTCCATACACTGTGCAGGAAAGGGGTGGCTTCCATTCATCATCTGTCTGACTGTGTTGTGCCCTAAATCCCATATACCCCCTCCCTTCTTTCTCTTTAGTTTCTGCACAAGTAGGTTTGTCCCATTACGGACACTTTCTTGGACACTTAACATCTGTCTTGTGTTTTTTCATTTGAGGATCTACTTTCCTTCTAAGAGTTACTGTGAAATCAATTCCTGTGCTTGGTATGTGCCTACAATTCTCCAAAATGTTCAGTCAGATATTTAGTCTCTTTTTAAGTTATGAATCCAGTCAAAATCACATGAAAGATTCTTCGTTCACAGAAAGATATTCATAAACAAGGTGAGAAGCCCAGGATCTTTTTGGCAGCGGTTGGAGATGAAAGCGCAGGGGGTTGGTGATCGACCGTGTTTCTGGTCAGGGGTAATCAATTCAGAGTTACTGCCCCTTCCCTACTCTACGTATCTAATTTCCTCACCCAAGGGTCCAGCCACGGCCTTAAGGAGCTGGGTGATGGGTTAATCATCTCAGGTCATGATACTGAACCTGGGATGTATTTGGAGTAACGCTTGATCTATTAGGGAATGCTTATGAAGGTCATTGGAAGTCATTTTGTTATCAGGGCTACAAATGAAAGGAATAGTTCATCCAAAAAAGAAAATTCGACCATCATTTACTTACAGTCATGTTGTTCCAAACGTGTATGACTTTCTAAAGGAGGAATTTTGAAGAATGTTTGGTTGTTTTTCCATGCACTCACAAATAACGTGGACTGGAGCTTTCAAGCTTTGAAAAGGATGCAAAAGCACCAGTAATCAATACGAAAGTAGTGAATTGTTCTTTTGAGTTGACTGATCCAGTCTCAAGTTCAACTCAATGATTTGATCTGAATGATCCAGTTTCATTTTCATTGATCCATTCACCCTTGTTGTTGCTCTCTAGAATGGTTTGAAAATTATTTGCAGTGGATCAGCATTTGGACAGTTTTTAGAGAGCTTTTTTTGGCAAACTGCTAAAGACATTGACAAAACAAGCAGTTTGAGGGAGTTGATGTGTTTATAGGGAAACTGCAACTGGCTATGTGTCAGCTGTCACTGACAGGTAAGTTCATACAGATGAATCTGCATGGTGAAGATCAGTGGTTATGGTAGCAATCTTCAATCCCGGCAACAATACATACATGGGGAAAATATATGTTCTGCTGCTGCTACTGTATAACTTTTATAAGCATATTTGGAAAATGTAATAGAAAGCGTCTTTGAAATAGTTACAAAAGACTTCTGCATTCTGATGCAATTTTGATTCCAAGTCTGGACCACCTGACATTTCAGTTTATTGGGTCATCCTTGTTTGGAGTCCCTATTAAGATCTATGAATACAGAATGTAGCTTTGCATTCAGTAGACTCTGCCTCATCTTTTCTATGTGTTCTTCCAAGAGTGGAGAATTTGACGAAGCTTAAAATGGGTAAAATAAAGGAAGAAAATATATTTTACTTAATGGTATAACGCTCAAAGCAAGAAAGCTATTTTTTACTGTATTTTTATTGGGGTCCAAGCACCAAAGGACCCCTTTTATTGATCTTCTTATTAGGGGGTCAAGCAGAAGGTCCTGGAACCCTATTGTATACCTTAGGATTTTCTTCATCTTATTATTATTCTTTCTCTGCCTTAAAAGCGAATGGGCAGCAAAGACCGTAAGTACTAGAGACACCAAACTTGGCAGGATGGTCCCAAATCTCGACCATTACTCAGGCGCTTACACGCAAGCACCATTACATTTCAGCTCATACCTCCGCAACACTGTGGTGCTAGAATCAAAATCCTTTTTTCCTGATTCCTTGGGTCAAGCCCTACAAAACGTATATCTGATTTCATTTCCTACGAAAAACCTACTTTGTCCTAAACTATAGGACATTTATCTACAGACCCTCCTAACAAAAAGTTGTTCAAATTATTTTTATGCGTCAAATCATTCTGAAGATATTTACGAAACTTTTAGTTATTGACCAACATCTACTCAACGCAAACTCCAAACGTAACCAAACTCGTTATATGTAGTCAGCAGGACATTTTGAAGATGTATGCAAAGTTTCATACAGTTCTGCCACTAGGGGGCGCTACAAAAAAACCCATGTCATAACTTTGCAGCTGTGTGACAAATACAAATTAAATTAAATATTAAACAAATTTAATATGCATATTCTTTGGTTCAAGTGCTTCTTAAAAAAATCGATTCGACAAATCAACAAATATGGCCAACAGCAGTCAATGAAATTTGAGCACCTAATAACTCATATTGGGAATCAGGGCTGGACTGGTAATCTGGCATACCGGGCATTTTCCCACTGGGCCGACGCACTTTGGGGCCAAACATGCCGAATGAGCCTTGAGAAGCTAAAATGAGCGCCGTGATATGCAGAAAAGGACAGCGAACAAAGAGAATTGTGATATCTTAAATAGTTCGGAAGATATAAGCAAATACGTTTTTGTGTGTGGCCAACGATGACTAATTGGGCTGTATTTTGTTAACGAAATACACACACCTCCATCAGACTCTAGGTGGCACTATATAAAGGGCCTTTACGTTTTGGCTCAGATCTTCGCAACCATAAGGGCTTGAATAAAACTCCTCCAAGACTGTTTGTCCAATGTGCTCTACATTTAGCACGCATCATTTAGGCATCATCCTGACAAAAATATGTTTTCAGATTTTTTATTTGTTAAATCGTTTTGAAGATACGTATACGCTAATTAATTCTTTCGGCATGGCCCAAATTTACTTAATGGCCTATATCATCTGAACGCAAAGTCCAAATTAACGAAACTTGGAATACTTCATGCAAAGTTTCATCCAATTTCGCTAATAGGGTGTGCTACAGCAAAAAATTCTGATTAGACAAATCAACAAAAATGGCTGCCAGCTGCCAATAAAATTTCAGCAGCTAATAACTTGTGTTGCAAATGGCAGATCGTTACAAAATTTACGATGCTCTTACAGCTCGCCAACATTAGGCTGTTTACCAAATTTGGGGAAAATCGTCTAAAAGGTGGCGCTATAATGGCTAATTTAAATGTTTGTTAATAACTTATCTATAAGGGCTAGAATCAAAATTCTTATTTCCTCTGAATCCTAGAGTCAAGATGAACAAAACGTAAAGCTCTGATTTGATTTCCACTCATAAACATTTTCTGCCATTTTGGATTTTCTGAAAAACATTATTTTGCTAACTCCTCCTAGGCCATTTGTCTGATTTGCTCGAAATTTTGCTCGTATCATCTTGGGACCGCCCTGACAAAAAAAATTGTGATTTTTGATTTGTCAAATTGTTTCGAAGATATAAGCTAATGACATTTTTGGGTTTCAACTGTAACTACTACTATGCCTTTATTTGTGTGCCAACATACAAACATGACAAAACTTAAAACATATAGACATCAGGATAGTCTGAGGACATGCGCAAAATTTCATAAATGTCCATTTGTCTACAGAAAATAAAAATAGTTATTTGAACTAATTTAAAGATGAAGGATGTATTACCAATTCTTTTCCACTAGATGGAGCATCAAGACTAAAAATTAGGGCTGTCGATTTAATGCATTAATAACGTGCAATTAATTTTATAAAAAATAACAGAAATTCCTGAGAAATGCAAGCTTGTAGTACCACCTGTTTACTCCAGAGGGCAGTAAGTGAAACTTCAGCTGTATGAGCAACACACAGTTTATACAGTGAAGAAAACACTTCAGCTGCAGAACAACACAAACATGTGTTACATTCTTGCGTTCAAAACACTTGATGGAGCGCAAATGCAAACTAAGAGATCTCAAGATGAGTTCTAAGTATTAAACAATATTTAACTCGACACAGTGACCTAAAAATGTACGATTATGATTCAACGCATCTAAGACACTACACAAGCATGTCTGACGCAGGTCGTATGGTCTTCACCTCACAAATATTTCATTACCAACAAGGGTAAGGAGGTGTCCTTTAAAGTGTTACACCGTTTTTACCCAGTCAATCTTTATTTAAGAAGCATGCTCCCTGAAATAGATCCACTTTGCTCCTGTTAATATTTTCTGATTAATCTGTTTATTTTTCTTGCTGAGTATTTTTATACGTAAGTGTAAATTTATGTCTATAAAGCCCCTATTTGCACTTTTTTGTAAAGACTTGAAATATTATTTAAATACTCTGCACCTCCAACAACTCCAAAGCATTGAAAACCATTGCACTATGTAATGAATATAATGTCTTGGCATTATTGTAAAATATATCTGTAGTATTGTGTACTATGTGGCTTGTTTCTAAAAAAATACAAATAAATGTCTGACGCAGGTGTACATTGACGGTCCTTAAACAAGCCCTCATAATAAATCTCCAACTGATTGACAAATTCACTTGTGTAATGGATTACTGTGAACTGTGTGTCAATGATTGACTTATGATCAATAATATGGTAGTAATCAATACATTGTATTTATAAAGCCACTTTTTGTCTTATCAATGATGAACTCTTCTGCTACAAGAATGTAATGCATTTTAATTATCTGAATATTTTTTATTTATATATATATATATATATATATATATATATATATATATATATATATATATATATATATTTTTTATATTTAAAGATAACTATGTATAATTATTTCATCATTATATATTGAAATCGATTGACAGCACTACTAAAAATCCTTGAAAATCCTCTTTGACTTAGCTTTTCGCTCTTGTAATGTGCTGTTGTCAAGCAATCTTGTTATGTAATATATGTGCAGTAAAAATAGAAACAGCTATCCATCAAATGAAGAGCTCTATGAAATATTTTGCTCTTTTAATGTGCTGTTGTCCAGCAATCCATAATCTGTCATCTGTCATCTAACAATCATCTTCCATTGTCATTCTGTTTTCATTCAAATAAAATTAGAATTTTGATAAAAACAATCTTTGGGACAAATGTTACACAAAACAGCTGTCCACAGCATCCACAGGATCTGCTGTCCAATTTAATGTCCTAGCAATACATGCTTAGACCCTGATGATTGCCGCTTGCGGCTATATTTTCTTTTTGTGTTGTTTTGTTTTGTTGAATGAAAGAAAGAGAATAAAAACGTTTTTATAAACAATTTTATTGGACAAAAAATTGCAAATCAATGACTGAAACACCTGTGAATTAAATATGTCTCTACATGGATAATGGAAGTACAGACTAATTTAGATAATACAGTTCATAAGTCTAACTTTCTTTTGTTTTTGTTTTATCTGCCTGCCTTTCTTTTTCCATCTCTCTGTCTTTGTGATCGAAGTTTTAAAAATAGCACCTTATAATGGAGGGTCACGATCCAAAGGGGAGCAATGATCCTCTGAGGAGACGACGTAATTTAAATTCCATGGCATGCGGGATTGCTTTTCCCCGTCCACTGATAAGGGCAGATATGCGATAGTGAGGGGCTTTAAGCTGCGGCTCCTGGGAAGTCTCTATCGCTAGGGAACAGGAGCAGCAAATCAGAAATCATCATGATGAAATGAGGGGTGAGGCTGAGGAAAGATCAGTGGGGGATTTGAACTTCTCATGAGAGCTAGAGCCTGAGACAAAGAGAGAATGACAATGATGTCTGTCCTCTGGCTCTCCATCTATTTATGAATGTGAAAGAGAAGGAGAGAGTTGGGTATGATTGCCTGCTCATCTTGCCCAGAGTAAAGTTTGTAAAATCCTTGAAGGCTTATGCTGTCTTGTCTTGTGTTTGTGTATCCAAGCAGGGAACGAGGGTTCTGCAGAGAATGGACAAAAGGAGACGTCCACCTGTGACATTTGCCAGTTTGGGGCGGAGTGTGACGTGGATGCAGAAGATGTCTGGTAAGACCAAAAGAAACCCACAAAATGGATTGCCATCTTTTGGAGAGCTAATATCTATAATAGAAATGACACCGCCCTAACCAGGTGCAACACATAACAAGTATGTTTGTGTCCTAACCAGCTGCTACCATGGCAAGCGATGAGTGATAAGACATTTTGTCGATAGCTAGGTATCTATTTCTGCGGGAATGTGCTAGGAAGTCCCGCCAACTGTCAAATGTAATTAGTCCAAAATATAGCTTCACATAAATGTACATTACACATCATATGCATTACCAAGTTATAAACATTTCTCTAGTGGCTCGAGTAACATACATTTTAGACACAATAAAGATATTACAAGATATTAACTTGCTGCTTATAGAACATTTCAGTCATGACAATTCTCTGAAAGATGTTTGCATGTTAATGTGGGTGTGACATTTTACATTTACATTTATGCATTTGGCAGACACTTTTATCCAAAGCGTCTTACAGAGCACTTATTACAGGGACAACCCCCCCCCCCCCGGAGCAACCTGGAGTTAAGTGCCTTACTCAAGGACACAATGGTGGTGGCTGTGGGGATTGAACCGGCAACCTTCTGCAAAACAGTTTAGTGCTTTAGCCCACTATGCCACCACCACTCCGAGACATATTGATAGGATATTGGTCTTGGCAGATTAGATCTGCTACACGCGGATGCTGCTGCTACAGAGCAATTTGGAGACTTGCTACTGCTAGAAAATACACATACATATGAAGTTAGCATATGGACATGCTGCACAAGACATGCTGCATCGAGCATGTATGACATGTGCTGCACAAATAAACATTACAAACAATCCCCCAACAAGGCAGGGAAGCTGCACAAATGCATAACACAACCCCCTAACTAAGCAGATCTATCACCATGACTTATGTACTGCTGCTGCTCCGAAGGGTCATGTGCATTGAGTGTATGCTAGCTAGGTGTGCCTTGGCATCTGGCCGAATGGCATAACACTATTGAACAAAATTTCTATATGTGCCTCAGCCTGCTTAGCCAAATAACTTAAACGGCTAGTGACCTAGCTCATAATGCGTACCTGAGCCAGGAAAGTCCCGTGGATATTTATTTAGTGACTTTGAATATCTATGCGTGGATTCATTTAGTGAAATTATTTAAAATATCGATGTGTACAAGCCAGATTTGGGTAAGGCTCACCTTTTTAAAAGATGCGCTTCTTTGTGTCATGGCCAAAACCAGACCTTATCGTGCAAGTTGATAGAGGAAAGCCCCAACAAACCACCTGAGAATATAGCATTTGCAGCGTGCTGCTGAGAAACCATCTTATCAGCAAAACTGTGCCATTTAAATGTTAGACAAGTTAGAGGACCAATCAGCCTATGCCTTGCAAGCCAATTGGCTTAACATGTCACATGTGAGTCGATTTGCTAACAGAACAAGTCAAAGAATCTGTCAGCTTGTGCCACATAGAGTTGCATGGCTGAATTTTGGTCATTTGTATAAAAGCAATATCACACTCGAAAATGTGCTGATTACGGTCGAATCACATTCAGTCAACACCACTCTTGCTCGTTTGATATTGCTTCATCGCATGACAAATTATCATAATTTCTAGAGATACATCTCTCTTTACTCAGGCTTTTCCTCTCAAGGTAATGTAAACCTGTTAAAATCATAATTCACATCATAGAATGTATTTAAGACCCGCACATGGTTGTGGCGAGGAGGTTTTTGTTGCCCTGGGAGACAGTGAACTGCTCCAACTGTCAACAGGAGTGAAGGAGACTGCCCTTTAAGAAAGCATCTCCCTCTGTCTTCCTCCCTCCTGCCTATCTCTCTCCCTCTCTTTAGCCGTCTGAAGGAAATTACATGTGTGCCTTGGCAAAGACAGCCTGTAGATTCACTAAAGATCAGGCAAACACTAACTGGAGAGCCCAGAGTCAAGGTGTTTGGAGGCATCAAAATGAAACAGCCCGGCCCTCTCCCTCCTCTGAGATATCTGCCCGATTTGAGGCGTTTATGCCTGAGTCGTGTGGATGGTCCCAAGGCAGGCCCTCTCTCTGATGCACTTGACTGCGGATGACTCTCTCACCTCGCTGTTCCTCTCCCCCCAACAAATCTCACTGCCCTTTTGTCTCTCTCTCACACTCAATCCTTTTGTTTTCTTGCATCATTTGAAAGGATTACTGAAAAAATGAGATGAAAGATTATAAATAAAATCAATTCTGTAAGCTGCACTAATAACATTTTTGCATTTGTCTGTGCACTGATTTTGTGTAGTGACAAACATTCAACACTGAATATGTAGCCGAGCGTGGCTAGAGAGATTGAAGTACACTGTAAGAAGTGTTAACCTGCTATTTTTACCTTCAAGAGCGATTTCTGACCCTTAAATGAGATTTGTTGGTGTATTCTAATGTATTTAAGTTGATTTAGTGAGATAAATTTATATTTTTACTTGAGTTAACTTAGAATACTAAATAAACGTTTAAGGTGCATGTACACATTTATTTCAGTGTATGTATGCTATATGTGCAGTATGGAAGTGAGGTATGGGGTCTACTCAGTTGGGACAAGTAGCAAAAGCTCTAAACACAGAATACTTATTATTATTATATATTTGTCCTAAATTACAAAGGACAACACCAAACAATGCCTGAGGCCTGAATGATTATTAATATACCAAAATGATTTTTGGATGCAATTATGGTTAAGCCATTTGTCGTCAAGAAAGGGATTTGCAACTGAACATCCCCTCATCTGACATTGGTTGAACAAACACGTAGTCCCGCCCCAAACCCACATAATTGGTTGAGCCAATGATGGTTTAGCCAGTGTTGCTATGTCAGACTGGTTGGGATGCTTCAAGGTGTTGTAAGTGATTTTAGCTATTCCAAAAGTTCCACAAGCTGAGCCGTTGGATTAGCCAAGCCCCTCTTCCCAAAACCCTGCACTTCAAAGATACCAAATTAACTTTACTGAGACTTATATTGAGCAGAAATGGTTGTCCAAAACAGCGGCAAAGTAGTGCTCTCAACTGACAACTGTTATGAGCAGGGCTGGAATGGGAAGAGAAATCGGCCCGGGATTCTACATAGCAACTGGCCCAATAGTTGTTGAGCGGGAATTTCTGCATATTGCTGCACCATTTTGTGGTCCATTCTGTTTACATTGCTCTGAATGTAAACACCTGATCAGTTCAAATCTCATGGATCTCTGGATTTTTTTAATAGGCTGATTATTAGTAGTTATTAGCATATTGGTGTGCATGTAAAAGCACTTCATGTTTTTTTAGTACCACAGAGCCACAGTATTTACACTATGCCGGGAAATAAACTTAAAAATTAATAGCTTATAATAGATTGGTCTTTGCATAATAAGATGGAATATGAGAAAGTATTTTAACATGGGAAAATGTACACACTCCCCTTTAAAATCAAGTATTACAGTTTTAGTCCATTTTAAATTGTTGCAAACACAAGAACTGAACCATGAAAAAGGTCCTCTTAATCAGCTGCTTCTGAGACTCATGATCACCCAAACATCAAATCAATCAAATCATCAATCAATCTAAAAGCCACTATTTGGAACAATAAGATGAAACTATGAAGTCTATTTTATCAAAACTCTAGAGACAAACTATGAATTAGAAGAATATCTTATCACTGTCAAGAGATAAGAGAGACAGGTTCTCACCATGTACAGGTATAACCAGAAAAAGAGACCGACAGAGAGAGAGAGAGGCTAAAGTGTTTGAGTAAAGGGCAGCTGGACAGAAAGAAAGCCCACAGGTCATGCTGGCAAAGTTTAGATAACAGGGAAACCGGATGGCTCTTACAAATCAATAAGACATATCCCTCACTCAACAAGATAAACACACATTTACACACACACACATAGAGGTTACCATCCAAACAACCTACATTTTTAAGGAAATCTTAGCCCTTCAGTTTGACTCACTTTTAAAGCCATTATTGCTTGATTTCCTATTGGAAATCATTGAAGTGTGTGTGTGTGCGTGTGTGTGTGTGTGTGTGTGTGTACAGAATGTGAGAGGCGCCATTAAATATTCATGCTCTCAAGACACATTAGCCTTTATGACCAATACAGACGGTCATACTAGAGAGCAAATGTGTACTATGTGTGTGTGTGGTAATAGGTGTGCTGTGCCTCTTGGAAATAGCACAGTAAATAAAAATGCAATATCATTATGTCTGTTTGTTAGTTTTTATCTTACATACAATGTTCCTGAGGATGTATCTTAATTACTATGCATTACAATCCTCAGTTAGCAATGCAAACAAGCAAAGCTGCCCTTTAATTGACTCCACAACGAAGTTCAATTAAATAAATGTCTCTATTTAAAATAGATGTTTTTCTCTCATTTATAGTCAGTATGCCAGTAGTGCCAGTCTCAAAGAATACAAAACAGCTCTTTACTTCACTAAAGCTTCCTGGCAGGGGGAAAATATTAAAAAGTAAAGTTGAAGAAAGAAGTGCGCACACACACACACACACACACACACACACACACAATTACAGATTTATAATTATACTGTCATCTGTTTGCTGCTGCCCAGCAAGAAGTGACTGAGGAATGACAGTTTAATTGTCATTTCTGCTCAACATGTTCCTGCATGTGGCACACAGACACGAAGAGACTGCAACACAAACACCTTAATATGAAGATACAGTTTAGACCACAAATTCAGCCGAACTCCTCTGACAGATACTAACCAAATAAATGGACAGAAACCCACAATTATACGCAATGGAGGCTAGTTGACAGATTTCCGCCACATGATTATGAGCTCTTGGGTTGAAATTAAGGACATCCTAACCTACACATTTGTTTTTTCTATCATGGTGGAGACTTTCCAGTGACTTCTGTTGTTTTTATACTGGACGTATGATATTTTCAATCCCCTGAGAGCGCCTACACACTAGGGAAAGCTCAGACGGAGCATTTGAAGCATGGGAATGTGAAAGGTTCATTTGGAAGGCGTGTACCACAGATAGAGATGGCTATTTGAAATATATCTTTTTGACAATGTACCAGTAAACATTGAAACTCTTCTCCAGGCTCTCTCTCCACAATTGCAATCTTTTTAGCTTTAAAGATAATACATGATGGAATGAATTCACCGTATGCATGAGTTTTTGTCCGCCATGTTTTTCGATATCATAGCACAACTCGTCCCGCCACTCATTTGTCAACAGATGCCTACATCAGAGTGTGTTGCAGCAAAAGATGAAAAGTTCTCAACTTTTGGTCGCATGATGGAGCTTCACTCTCGGAAAACCTAACATTTTCCCTCTCCGTCCCTCCAACGTACCATCCTTTAGAGATCAATGCATTCGCAGCGTTCTCTGATGCAGCGTAAACTCTAGGCACCCTCACACGACCCCTAGCCCTCAACCAAACCCTCACAGAAACATTTATTACACCTTGTTTCCTTGTGGTCATTGTTGGCTGGTCGCCTCTCATGTCGCCACAATGTAGGGGATTTCAGATTTGATCAACATAGTCTTAGGACAGCTTGTTATAATACGAAGATTTCGAGATGGCAAAATCTTAAGATATCTTACAATTTGGCTCATATGAAAAGGACTTTTATTCCCAATTTAGACCAAACTTTTTAAAATTAAACGTAAACGTCAGTGAAATGAGCATTTAACTGTACAAAGAAGGGAATGAATGATGCATTTGAGTGTCTTGTTCACTTGAGCTCCATTGGACCGTCTCACTGAGTGCAGCTCCTGAAGAGCGCGTGCAGATTAACCGCCCCTGAATCGTATTTGAAGAGCTATGATGTCCGTGCCAAACTACCATGGAAATATAAGCAAGGATTTTAGAAAATGCAAAGCACTCCAGTTTCACTTTATTTTATATATTTTGACTTGTGATGAGATTGGGTTAATTTTACTATCCAATTGTCCCCAAAATGTAGTCAAATCCTGATCTACAAAGACAAATGCAAAGGCTGCTTGTTGCATACAATCAATGTGTCTTTGTCTCTGTCTCAGCCTTTCATCTGTCCACACACTACTCGCACATACAGTAATCATTCATTACCATCCCTAATGAAGGTGTGTGAATAAGAGCAGCCATTAAAATGAGTGAAGTAACATCAAAGCGCTGGAGCTCGTAATCTGCCTTTTGAAACAGAGCATTGTATTATTCTCCACTGATGTGTTCGCAGTGCCTTCATTGCTAAGCCAGTCCTCTGTGCTAGTCATTAATTCCCTGAGATGATAGACTCATGAACATACTATAGATTGAAAGTCACTGCTACATTCAGTTAAATCCCATCCTGATCCAAGGAGAAATTAATGAAAACAGACTTTACTCATTGCATTTGCAATTTCGATGCCCTTATCTGCCATATATAAAGGCAGACTCAAGGATTATTATGGTCTTGCAAGGCCCAAAGCCATCATCCAAGGGGGAGGCCCCTTCTGTTGCAAATGCAAGATGTTATGTCCACGTAACAAGGAATTCATTCATTCAACAAATGCTTTGCCAAATGTAAAGACTATGTACCATGAGTTGCAGTAAGGTGTTCAGGGACTATTAGTGTTATAAAGAGAGGCCAGGAACAGATAACATTTCTCATTTACTCATTTATTTTGCATTGTGCCTATCTAAGTATCTGTACATGTTGATTTTACAAATTGTTGTGACTTGTTTCATGGTTTCTCTCCGCTTGAGACTCCTCTTAATCAGAAGCCCTGGGGCACTGGCCCCACTGTCACAGTTCATAATCCATCATAATCCATCTTTGGGTAGACACATCATAAAAATGCTGTTGATGTCGATATTAATCTATTTCTAATAGTAATAGCTAGGGTTTCCAGCCCCAAGCCAAATGGGCAATTATGAATGTAAGTTAACGTTTATGTTAGATTGCTGTTCTCGCTGATGCAGTCCTTCTGTAAAGAGGCATGAATTTTTTGCCATTGTAATCTGTGAGTGTGTTTCAATGCTGTAGCCTCACAGGACACCTGTGAAAATGCTGAGCTTAACACACTTATATGTGATGGAGAGGTCTACATTAAGCCCATAATGTTCACCCTTTGTAGAACTGGCTTTTACAAAAGCAATTTTCTTGTAGGCATAAAAACAAGTGTTTGGGTGATTGATTGTGTCTACCAGCAACACTGGAATAGACTTAAATGTGTGAAACTGTCAGTTTCTGGCAGGTATGCAGTGAGTGGGACAATCATGTAAAAGTTATATATATATATATATATATATATATATATATATATATATATATATATATATATATATATAATCGGGACACCATGTAATTAATTCGATTAAAAATGTTAACCATTTGACAGCCCTAATATATATATATTAGGGCTGTCGATTTAACACGTTAATTCAGTGCGATTAATTTTACAAAAAAATAACGTGTTAAAAAAATGTATGCAATTAATGGCACTGTCCCCGGACCATAATAAGGGAGATTCCTGAGAAATGCAAGCTTGTAGTACCACCTGTTTACTCCAGAGGGCAGTAAGTGAAATTTCAGCTGTATGAGTAACACACAGTTTAAACAGTGAAGAAAACACTTCAGCTGCAGAACAACACAAACATGTGTTATGTTCTTGCTTTCAAACACTCGAAGGATCGCAAATGCGATCTAAAGGATCTCAAGATGTGTTTAAAGATTGAGTATTAAACTATATTTAACTTGACACAGTGAACTAAACATTTTATGTTTATGATGCAACACACCCGAGATGTCTGACGCAGGTGTACATTGACGGTCCTTAAACAAGCCCTCATAATAAATCTTGAACTGATTGACAAATTCACTTGTGTAATGGATTGCTGTGAACTGTGTGTCAATGATTGACTTATGATCAATAATATGGTAGTAATCAATACATTGTATTCTAAAGACGCTTTTTGTCTTATCAATGATGAACTCTTCTGCTACAAGAATGTAATGCATTTTAATTATCTGAATATATTTTATTTTATATATATATATATTAGGGCTGTCAATTGATTACAATTTTTAATCGAATTAATTACATGGTGTCCCGATTAATTAATCGCATTTAATCGCATTTAATCGCATATACAAATATTTGCTGAGAAAGCCCCTCATATAACAATAATTCAATATATAATGATGAAATAATTATGCATGGTTATCTTTAAATATTTAACAATTATAAATATATATAAAATATTCAGATAATTAAAATGCATTTCATTCCTGTAGCAGAAGAGTTCATCATTGATAAGACAAAAAGCATCTTTAGAATACAATGTATTGATTACTACCATATTATTGATCATAAGTCAATCATTGACACACAGTTCACAGTAATCCATTTCACAAGTGAATTTATCAATCAGAGATTTATTATGAGGGCTTGTTTAAGGACCGTCAATGTACACCTGCGTCAGACATGCTTGTGTAACGTCTGGGGTGCGTCGAGTCATAAACATAATATTTTTAGGTCACTGTGTGAAGTTAAATATTGTTTAATACTTAGAACACATCTTGAGATCTCTTCGTTCGGATTTGCGCTCCTTCAAGTGTTTGAACGCAAGAACGTAACACATGTTTGTGTTGTTCTGCAGCTGAAGTGTTTCTTCACTGTATAAACTGTGTGTTGCTCATACAGCTGAAGTTTCACTTACTGCCCTCTGGAGTAAACAGGTGGTACTACAAGCATTTCTCAGGAATCTACTTATTACGGTCCGGGGCAGTGCCATTAATTGCTTACATTTTTTTAAGGCGTTATTTTTAATAAAATTAATCGCACTGAATTAACACGTTAAATCGACAGCCCTAATATATATATATATATATATAATGTAAAAAAATATATAGAATAATTTCGAGACGTGGTGTAGTGGTTAGCACGCATGCTTTGACAGATTGAGGCTTTGTGCTTAGGGCTCCTTAGTGGTCAATGCAGCTTTGAATCTGGCTTGTGACATTTCCCAATCCTGTTCCTGTGCAATATTCACATTTTTGCATCAGTATTCAATGTCAAGAAATCATATTCACCTCAAGAAATCACTGACATCCCATATTCTAAAGTTTAAAGTGTTATGATTAGCTGACAGCTAAATCAAACAGCACTACGCTTGTCTAATAAACTTTTTCACAGTTTTAATAGTCAGTTATCTGCAGTTATTGTGATGTTTTTCTACACAGGTGTGTCTGTAACATCGACTGCTCCCACATCAGTTTTAACCCAGTGTGCGCATCAGATGGCCGTTCTTATGACAACCCCTGCCAGGTGAAAGAAGCGTCGTGTCAGAGGCAGGAACGAATCGAGGTCAAGTTCCTGGGTCACTGTCAGGGTGAGATGAACAAATGTGTTTGCTTGTTTTGTAGAATCACTCATGCGTGCTTTAGATAATGTATGTATTTCCTGTATATTGTTCGAGGATGTCTTCTTCCACTAAATTGCTTTTTACATAAGGCATTAGAGAACCAGAAAGAGATGATGTTAAATTCATGTTCAGCATAAATGACATATATAGTTACATAATCAAGTTCATATGACCATTACTTTGTGGAATATAGCAGTTACCCTAATACCATCTTATAAAATAACAATGTTCAAATGAAAACTAAAAACAAATTGTTGTATTATGTAACCAGCTGACTGGCTGGAGCAGATCTGTTTGTCTTTTTAACTCTTGAATTATTTGTATAATCCTGTAGGCGACATGATTACAGGCACCAAAGCAGGAGATGGACAATATGCTAGGACAGACTACACAGGTGAGTGTGTGTGTGTGTGTGTGTGAGTGTGTGTGTGTGTGTGTGTGTGTGTGTGTGTGTGTGTGTGTGTGTGTGTGTGTGTGTGTGTGTGTGTGTGTGTGTGTGTGTGAATGTTTTTGGCCCACTTATCAGTGTTTTGTGTTTCTGCTTGAATTGTAGAGGAGAAGCCTGAAGTTTCAGAGGTGGCGCGAGGTCTTTACATCCCTTGTCCTGAACATTATAAGAACTATTGTGTTCATGGAGACTGTGAATATCCCAACATGCTCTCAACGCCGTCCTGCAGGTATGCACACTCACAAGCATACACACCCTATCATCAGTGGCATACCACAAATTTGTCTATGGAAAGTCCCCATAAAACATGGAAACACAACATGTGTGTGTGTGTGTGTGCGTGTGTGCGTGTGTGCGCGCGTGCGTGCGCGTGTGCGTGCGTGCGTGTGCGTGCGTGCGTGTGTGTGTGTGTGTGTGTGTGTGTGTGTGTGTGTGTGTGTGTGTGATTATATGCAGCATTACAGTATGTATATAAAAAATAATGGATATAAAATATGGAGGCAGGATACTCTCTTTTTTTGTCAGAGGGGAGGCTTACTGTCTAGACTCTGAAAACCCCTGGTTAAAAATGTGGATAAAAAACATCATGTATTAAATATCAGTATACAAACAATAATGGCCTATGGAGAGTCCCCTACATGATATAAAACTGTGTGCTTTGAGTTCTCTTCCATAGACCTTTGTCTCCCCCTAGTGTACAAGCCAAGAAAGGTCTTAGTGCTTCTTTAAAACAACTTGAATAAGTCTACATAGAATTTAATCTAACAACCATTGAATCCACATATCTCCTTCAAAGCATAACACCGTGTCGCTTTGCTTCTTTTTTCTCTGCTTCAGCTGTCACTCAGGATTCAGTGGTCCACAGTGTGAGACTAAGGAATATAACGTGCTGTATGTGGTGCCTGGCTCTGGAAAACTGCGCTACATCCTCATTGCGTCTGTCATCGGAGCTCTGCAGGTGGCCATCATATGCGTAGTGGTGCTGTGTATCACCCGGTGAGTATTAACACACATACACACACTTAAACCAAACCGTTATATCACACAGATTCTCTCATTATGTTACTGCAAAGAAAGCAAAGGACAGCTGACTACTGGGAATCTGTTACACACACACACACACTTTCACAGCTCTTTATAGAGTGAGAGCTCCTGCCAGCAGGAGTCTGCTGAATAACACAATTTTCACTCTATGAAAGGTCGTTGTTAATGGCTGTGCATTTGTGTTAGTGAAAACTAAACCATTACAAAAGAATGAGAGTGAGTGCATTCAATACGTGTATGTATAATGTTAAATGATAGAATGTATGGATGGATGATTTGACCTCAGGGCATCTGTAATCTGGATGTACACTTAGATTGAATTATATCTACATATGTCTAACTGAACATGTGTATTAGAGATAAGAGATTAAAGTGTGATATTTTCACCTAAAAAAAACGGAATAAGACAAAAATGCTCCGTTCACTTCCTTTCATACGTATCCGGATGTGGGACACCGGAAATGCATGCTCAAGTGAAGAAATGTCACTTTCCGTACCAAAAGTTCAAGTTTGGTCAACTCTGACCTGCAAATTCAGAAGAGATGTGTGACCATTTATCATGTATTAAATCCAGAAGCCCTTGAGTGTGACATCATATCCTGTCCATTACGGTGTCCAAAGTAATCTTGTATACTGTGAGCAAGGCTTTAAAGGTGAAATGTGTCATTCATGCACCACATTCAGGTGTCACTATAAAGCCCACTGTCGATTGGACAGTTAGATATAAACAAAATATTACTTGGTGCACTTTTTCAAATTAGTCCCTGAGATTAATGTAAACTTATGTGATCCAATATAATGTCATTTAAAAGGGAAACTACTTAAAGGGGTCATGCCTTTTTTATTATTTACATATGTTCCTTAATGTTCACTTATAATATAAGTACGTTATTTACGTTTTATACAGTATATGTAAAATATGATCATATTCCTTCCTCATTCTGACCCTTGGTCAGAAACGCTCGTTTTGGTGCTACTTCTCCTTTAAGACTTAACCGTAAACGACCGCTGTTACGATTGGCTCTCTGCTCTTAACTGACCTTGCCATCTCACTGCTCACCGCTACTGGGCAGGCTACAGAATTGAAGGTAAAGTAGGCGTTGATGTGTTGTTGTGGAGGCAGTCAGCTGCAAATCTCACAGTGTGACAGCACAATTTAGAGGACGTAGAGAACGAGTCATTTTGGCCGCTTGGTTTAAACAAAGAGGTTTTGAGTTCTAAAACTTACAGTATGCTTTTATAGTACAGCAACCTCTTATATGTCAAAAGATCAAGGAAAATGGGATTCCTCAATTCATGACCCCTTTAAACTGATGATTAAGTTATGAGGTGTTTCAGTACAGAGCAGAGATGTCCAGCTGTTAGGATGTAACTATTGAAAGGAACATTACCTTTAGGGAAAAACATGTATTTTAATGTACTTTAAAGTCTTTTTACATGTAAATGCACAATATTTCCACTGGTGTACTACCTGAAACTTATTTATGACTTTGAAGTATGAAAGTACTCTATCTAACTGTGGAGCGGAGGGGGGCGGGGCCGGGTTGGAATATCGTGCGCCCGGTCCTGGGTATCGGCACCAATGTAAGGGGGTTAAGATGGGCAAGGAGGAGGCGAGAACCGGCTTGTCAACATAAATCATAATTTAATTAAACTCAAACCAAAAGCACAAAGATAAACAAACACACACACGACGGACATGCCCGTAATTCTCTCTCTCTCTCTTGAACCATTGTCACCGGCCGCCTTTATCCCTCGCGCGCCTCATCAGGCCGATTGGGGACCGGGCGCGCAATATTCCGACCCCGCCCCGCCCCCCTCCGCTCCACACTAACTCTTAGGCTTTTCTAAAGTTCTGGAACATATCAGCCTTTTGCTTCCAGACATTGTTGGTTATTAGAAATAATATAAAAGTGCCTGTTTGGAAACTAGCTATATTGAAGATAAGGAGGTCCTTTTGCTTCCTTCCTCCACAGAAAGTGCCCACGGACCAACAGAACCAACCGACAGAAGCAGAACACGATGCACTACAACTCTGAAAACACCCTGCGCGCCTCCACCCGCCTCATCTGAGCGCTTGGAGCAATCATGAGAAGAGAATCATGAGAAACGTAGTTTGGACGGAGGACAGAAACAAGCGTGCACTCTCTGTCCCCACACAGAGACACTTCATCCTGCTGGATGACGGGATGGATGATGGTGCAGATTTTATGATGGGAGGATGATGGTATACACGCGATGCCTTGCACCTGTGGCACAGGACACTAACAGAGAATTTTAGGACACCGTGATAGGACAAGTCCTGTTTCTTGGTTATGTATGGGTAATATTTCCAATAGTTAATTTGTTTGTCTTGACGGGGTCCTTTTTTCTGTAATGTAAATAAATAATTTATATCACAATACATGTCTTGTCTATTCTTTAGTGGATGCCATTATGTATGTGATTCTTGAGGGACTGGCAGAGTTGTTTTTAAACCATAAATACCATAAGGCTACAACAGGCCTAAATGTTTTCAATCCTGTACTATAGGTATGATTTTGTTTTGTATTTTCATAAAATGAGCCACCAGCAGCATGCCCCTCAAACTGACTGGGAAGTTGTCTATAGCTAGAGTCTGTTGTTAGTTCATTCTCTTCAAAAATATAAGGCAAATAGAAACACTCTTTCAGATTATATGTAGTTGGTAAACTCACCAGTCAGCACAACTGACACTGTTGGTACTATATCCTAAAATCAATAAATGGATGGACGGACGGATGCACGGACGGTCGGATGGATGGATGGTAGATTGTGACAGATGAGGTCCTCCAAGTTCATCCCCAGACCAGTCTAGTGGAGTCCCAGCACTTCCTGTCCTGTCTGACAGTCTTCTGTGCCACAGGGGTGAAATAAATCCTTAATGAAAATGAGTATTTGCACAAGTTAGGGTTAGGTTAGGGTGGGTTAGGGATAGGGTTAGAGTTAGGTTAGGTAAGGGTTAGAGTTAGGTTAGGGTTAGGTTAGAGATAGGGTTAGGTTAGAGATAGGGTTAGGTTAGGTGGGTTGGGTTAGGGTTGGGGTTGGGTTAGGTTAGAGATAGGGTTAGGGTGGGTTAGGTTAGGGTTGGGTTAGGGTTAGGTTAGAGTTGGGGTTGGGTTAGGGTTAGGTTAGGTTAGAGATAGGGTGGGTTAGGTTAGGATTAGGGTTGTGTTAGGTTAGAGATAGGGTTAGGGTGGGTTAGGTTAGAGTTAGGGTGGGTTAGGTTAGGACTAGGGTTGTGTTAGGTTAGAGATAGGGTTAGGGTGGGTTAGGTTAGAGTTAGGGTGGGTTAGGTTAGGACTAGGGTTGTGTTAGGTTAGAGATAGGGTTAGGGTGGGTTAGGTTAGAGATAGGGTTGGGTTAGAGTTAGGTTAGGGTTAGGTAAGTGTTAGAGTTAGGTTAGGGTTAGGTTAGAGATAGGGTTAGGTTAGGGTGGGTTAGGGTTAGGTTAGGGTTGGGTTAGGGTTAGGTTAGAGATAGGGTTAGGGTGGGTTAGGTTAGGTTAGGTTAGGTTAGGGTTGGGTTAGGGTTAGGTTAGAGTTAGAGTTAGAGTTAGGGTTGGGTTAGGTTAGGGTTAGAGTTAGGGTTGGGTTAGGTTAGGTTAGGTTAGGTTAGGTTAGGTTAGGTTAGGTTAGGTTAGGGTTAGAGTTAGAGTTAGGGTTGGGTTAGGTTAGGTTAGGGTTAGAGTTAGGTTACGTTTACATTTATGCATTTGGCAGACGCTTTTTTCCAAAGCGACTTACAGAGCCCTTATTACAGGGACAATCCCCCCGGAGCAACCTGGAGTTAAGTGCCTTACTCAAGGACACAAAAGGGTTAGGTTAGGTTAGTGTTAGGGTTAGATTAGTGTTAGGGTTAGATTAGTGTGTGCTGTTTCTCCTTAGCATACTCTGAATCCACAGACTAACATGTTTCAAACAGAATGCTCTAAAAAAAATTGCCCTGGTTACATTCTGATGCAGTAAAGCAGAATTCCAGGTAAACATACACTTAGACATAGTAGACATAGTTTACATTCTCAACAACACATACAATTATCAAGTGTTTCACAAGACGAAACCCTATAATGTGTATGATCCATTTCATAACAACTTCTTAATACACGCCACAAGTTGAATCAATACATTTGCTTTTAGCTGAATGTTATTGCAGACTTCCTGTTTCAGTGTATTTCAGTTTGTATTCCCATGCCGTTAAGGAAATATATCTCACGTACATACACACAATATTTACAGTGGTCAGTGTAATGGCACTTTTAGCCATTCCAACGTATTAATGAGATCTTTCTCTGCAGGTTACTTTTTAAAACATATTTTAAAAATGGCAGCAATGTTGCCATCAGCACAATGTCTCACCCGTACTTAAGAATTTGCCTTCACATAAATTAAAAGTCAAATTGAAGAACCTGTTACAAAGCCGTCCAAATTTTACACAATGGCAGCCATTCTATATAATTCTGCCAGAACTTGATTCTGCTCTGCAGAAACATGTTTTTGGAAACTCTGGAATTTTCCCACGACGCTAAGACACAAATCATACAATGCTGGGAGTGAACACTCAGTTACAGTCAATATTAATAGGACTGTAATAAAGAAGAGGATCAATAGGCTCTGATTAAACAGAATGAACAACAGCATGTTTTTGCTTAACAGACAATACTACACTTTCTTATTTATACACACGCTCTTATGAGTGTTCCTGTCCTTGAGACATGCATTTTATTGTATCAATAATTCTAGGTTAGTTTCATTTGAAAACTTTTACATTTATTTATTTTTCCTTTACTATATATATATATATATATATATATATATATATATATATATATATATATATATATATATACAGTTCTGGAAAAAATTAAGAGACACTACAATGCTAATGTTTTAACTAAGGAAGAGTTTAGTTTCAAGACCCTGTCATGGTAACCCAATCTCCAGACCTGAACCCTATTGAAAACCTCTGGAATGTGATCAAGAGCATGAAACAAAGCCGAGCTGCTTGAATTGTTGCACCAGGAGTGGCAGAAAGTCACCCAACAGCAATGTGAAAGACTGGAAGAGAGCATGCCAAGACGCATGAAAGCTGTGATTGAAAATCAGGATTATTCCACCAAATGTTGATTTCTGAACTGTTGTGTTGTTTAAAAATGAACTTGTTTTATTTGCATTATTCCAGGTCTGAAAATACTGCATCTGTTTTGTTATTTGGACCATTTGTAATTTTCTGCAAATAAACGCTCTAAATTACAATATTTTTATGTGTAATTTGGGAGAAATGTTGTCAGTACTTTATAGAATAAAACAAAAATGTTAATTTTACTCAAACACACACATATAAATAGTAAATCCAGAGAAACTGATCATTTTGCAGAGTTTTTTTTTTTTCCAGAGCTGTATATATATATATCACCCAATCAGGAGCTTGACCCATGCTGGCCACACACCCCATAACAGCCAATCACAAAATTGTTACAATTTTCAATTCAGCACCAGATTTTCTTTTTCCTTTCTTTCTTTTAAGTGTATGCTGTTGAAACAATAGCCTTAGCCTCATTCACCTCGCTACTGTTAACAAACGTGCTGAATGACCAAAAACAATAGGAGTGGTGGTGGCGTAGTGGGCTAAAGTGCATAACTAGTAATCAGAAGGTCGCTGGTTTGATCCCCACAGCCACCACCATTGTGTCCTTGAGCAAGGCACTTAACTCCAGGTTGCTCCGGGGGGATTGTCCCTGTAATAAGTACACTGTAAGTCGCTTTGGATAAAAGTGTCTGCCAAATGCATAAATATAAATGCAATATTAATAATGATACTGTCATTTAACAGTTAGTGAACATATTACTACACACTAGTACATTAAACAAAGCACAACATGCACAGATTTCTTATTCCGAAAAGAAAAGCACTTTTGCTCACCAGGATGCAGCTACCACCTCTTCCATTTGCGGCAACGATGTCGGAGAAATAGTTGGGTCAAGTTCAACACCACCATGGTGTCAAAAACACAATTGCACCTACACAAAAACTTTGCAATTCTGTCCCAAATGATTTAAACAATGCAAATCCTCATCAGCCGGCTCTGAAATCATTCAACCAAACTCTTCTTGGAGGAAGGATTTTCGGCTGCTTAGTATTAGTCACGACCGTGGCTTGAATATTCTGTAGAGGTGTTGCTTTCTCTGAGAAGGATACTTTAGTTTCGACGGGTTTTACAAACTGGAAAGCAGCATTAGAACATGACCGCGTCTTCAAAAACATACTTGTAGCCAGGCTTATTTACTAGCCTCAACCACGTCGGCAGAATATCGCCTCCGACAGGCGTCAGAGGAAACCGTAGTATGTTTACTCAGCCCCCAACAGATAGAAAAGAATCAATATTACATAAAAAGCATGGCAGGTGTTGTGAACTTTTTAGCAGTCAATGAACTTCCACTATGTGGTGATTTGACAATGAGGAGGATTGCATAGCTGCGGGGCTTTTTACCAAGCTGTTTGGAAAAATATAAATACCTTCTTGACATAACGTCAAGTATTCCAGAAAATGCAAAGTACACTTCCAAAACCATCTAGAATGAAGAATCCATGGTTCAGAAAAAAATAAAACATTGAAAATGTGTCTGTTGTAATCCGCATTGTGTGCAATGGTGTACATCTCATTGGCTTGTTATCCCCTACATCCACTGCTTTAGCCACCAGATTCACCTCTCCATCATACATGCAATTCAAAGTAAACCTTGTGCCAAACGACTCTTTGACTTTCAGGCTCCCCGTACTCTTTTGTTCAGGCATCATTTTGTCTGTCAGAGGTACAGTTGCCCATATCTCAAGAGGCTGTTAGAAATCCGCTGGACAACTCATTTGAAGTTACCAAATGTGTTGTGGAGAACGAGGAAGTCATTCTTGACATTCTATCCAAGGTTTCCGATGATGACAATGCCTCGGTTTATCTTGCAAAAGAAGCTTCTGGGCTTCTCTCTCAGCTGAAGCGACACCATTTTTTTGAAGTTGGCAAACTTCTGATTCATCTTCAGGCCAATTTGAAACCAGCCAATGTCATCCTACAGTCTCACCATGCTGATTTGTGCAGTGCAGCTGAATTACTGCAGGTATCTCTAGGTGCACTGAGAAATCTCAAAAATGACAGTCAATTGCAGCAGTACTGCACTGCCATATCTACTGATGAGCCCTCACCAAAACGTCTAAGGACTATTAATCCCTTCTATGCTGACTGTCATTTTATCACCTATAGGGCAAGAAGGGCAGTCAGGCTCTGCATGTTCCACTGAAGCTCAGATGTTAAACATTGTTGATACAGCTGTATCAGAGATGGAAAACAGGTTTTCAAAGAATTTAGAGCTGATGCAAGGGGACATTCTAAAACGCTTAACGTGGCTTACTGTACTAAGACAGTGATATTAAAAGACCAAACTCAGTACACATCATATTAATAAATATGATTATATGTTTATATAATATTTATAAATATAAATATAATATTTATATATATATATATATATATATATATATATATATATATATATATATATATATGTGGAATAATATAATATATATTTTATAGTGTATTAGTACAGTAAGCCACGTTAAGCGTTTTTAACGTTAAGCGTTTTCTTATAACGGTTTTCTATGGGAAGAAAATGCTTAACGTGTAATTAAACGCGTTGCGTTCATATTTTGGACTCATCTTACTTTTTTATACATAGTATGGTTTATTAATATGATGTGTACTGAGTTTGGTCTTTTAATATCACTGTATTAGTGCAGTAAGCTACATTAAGCGTTTTAGAATGTCCCGATGCAAGCCCACTCATGTTTGATGCCAAAATCCAACATATTTCTTGACATTCATTTGCTTGAGCCTTTCTGTAGTCTTGCAGGGGTTGCAAAAAGTGAGCTGAATAGTGAAATTATAGTTGCCAGACCAATGCTGACCAAAAAGCTTCCAACTGATGCTGACTGTTCGGCTGTTTGCAAACTCTTACAGGAATACAAAGATGCACATCCAGGTCTTTATAAACTGTATGTGTCTGCCCTGGTCATGGCATTTCTACTGCTTCATGTGAGAGCTCATTCTCCACTCTACTTATGAAAAATCAATAACACCTGAACTGGACATGGACGAGTTTGTGACTGAATTTTCTAAAACAAGCAGAAAGCTACTGTTGTAAATATTATAGTAGTGATATAACAAAAACCAGTTGGATGGATGGATGGATGAAAAACCAGATTGATGGATGGAAAACCAGATAGATAGATAGATAGACAGACAGACAGACAGGCAGGCAGATGGAAGGGTGGATGGATGGATGGATGGATGGATGGATGGATGGATGGATGGATGGATGGATGGAGCAAAAACCAGTTGGATGGATGGATGGATGGAAAACCAGATAGATAGATAGATAGATAGACAGACAGACAGACAGACGGAAGGATGGATGGATGGATGGATGGATGGATGGATGGATGGATGGAGCAAAAACCATTTGGATGGATGGATGGATGGAAAACAAGATAGATAGATAGATAGATAGACAGACAGACAGGCAGACGGAAGGGTGGATGGATGGATGGATGGATGGATGGATGGATGGATGGAGCAAAAACCAGTTGGATGGATGGATGGATGGAAAACCAGATAGATAGATAGATAGATAGACAGACAGACGGAAGGGTGGATAGATAGATAGATAGATAGATAGATAGATAGATAGATAGATAGATAGATAGATAGATAGATAGATAGATAGATAGATAGATAGATAGATAGATAGATAAATAGACAGACACACAGACAGACAGACAGGCAGATGGAAGGGTGGATTGGTGGATGGATGGATGGATGAAAAACCAGATGGATGGATGGAAAACCAGATAGGTAGATAGATAGATAGACAGACAGACAGACAGACGGAAGGATGGATGGATGGATGGAGCAAAAACCAGTTGGATGGATGGATGGATGGAAAACAAGATAGATAGATAGATAGATAGACAGACAGACAGACAGACGGAAGGATGGATGGATGGATGGATGGATGGATGGATGGATGGATGGAGCAAAAACCAGTTGGATGGATGGATGGATGGAAAACCAGATAGATAGATAGATAGACAGACAGACGGAAGGGTGGATAGATAGATAGATAGATAGATAGATAGATAGATAGATAGATAGATAGATAGATAGATAGATAGATAGATAGATAGATAGATAGATAGATAGATAGATAGATAGATAGATAGATAGATAGATTGATTGATTGATTGATTGATTGGAGTGGGGTGTAATCACCATCATGCACACAGTCCAGGTTACTTTGTAGGGCAGTGTATCTATTTGTATGACAGCATGGAGTCATTTATGTGGATGTGGGGTTGCATGGGTGATTTTTTTTGTTTGTTTTATTTGTTTTCAATAATCTGAGCACATGACAGGAGAATGTACTTTCCCCACTATGGCAGGGCGGAGGGCGGGGCCGGGTCGTGATCCTACACACCAGGTCCCGTATTAGGCTAATCAAGCCTCCGAGAGGGATAAAGGTCGACTGCAGAGGATCGTGCGGGAGAGAGAGATCGTTTACGGACATGTCCGTCGTGTGTGTTTGTCTTTTGTTTAAGTTTTATATAAAAAACATTATTTATATTATCAAGCCGGTTCTCGCCTCCTCCTTTCCATTGAATACGTTACACCTACCAAACTATAACAATAGGAAACATTAGAACTGTTTTTCTTCGTGTGCGTGTATGTGCACATTTACATTTATGCATTTGGGAGACGCTTTTATCCAAAGTGACTTACAGTGCACTTATTACAGGGACAATCCCCGGAGCAACCTGGAGTTAAGTGCCTTGCTCAAGGACACAATGGTGGTGGCTGTGGGGTTCGAACCAGCACTTACCCACTTGTTTTGCTGCATCAGAAACCCAGAATCTACAGTTGTTAGATTCTCTTTAATTTTATTCAATGCTATTTTGTGAAACTGAATATAATTTTTTGTGATTGGTGCATTTCCGCTTGAAATGTAACATCCCCCGCCCCTGACAACCGTTGCCACTGCCGTCAGTGAGTGGGAGAGAGAGAGAGAGAGAGAGAGAGAGAGAGACCCCCACCCAAACACACTTTCTCACATCAACACTGTTTTCCAAACACCAATCAGTGTAAAGCAAATTATAACACAATGCAAAGAGATCTATTTGGAACATTGGAAAGAAGAAACTAAAAGCCAAAGTAGCTCTGAATGTTATCTGGCCCTAAACAGAGAGTATGAGTTGGCAAAATATCTCTTTACTGTCAGAGATCGAAAACAGAGACAGACCCTAACCAAGTACAGGCTCAGTGACCACACATTGGCAATTGAATCCGGAAGACACAAAAAATCTTGGCAACCAAAAGAAAACAGAATATGTGCTCACTGTTGGACAGGTGAGGTCGAGACAGAAATACTCTTCCTCCTAAAATGTGAAGCATTCAGAGAAATAAGGAATGTTTACCTAAACAAGATTAACTCTGAAACTTCAGACTTTAAAGACCTAAATGACCTCTCAAAATTAAAAATACCCCTAGGAGAAGGAGACAGGGCACATCTTGCTGCCCAGTATGTATCAACATGCCACAACCTGAGGAACAGTGAAAGATCTGCACACACACACACACACACATACACACACACAGACACACATGTTGTGTTTCCATGTTTTATGGGGACTTTCCATAGACATAATGGTTTTTATACTGTACAAACTTTATATTCTATCCCCTAAACCTAACCCTACCCCTAAACCTAACCCTCACAGAAAACTTTCTGCATTTTTACATTTTCAAAAAACATAATTTAGTATGATTTATAAGCTGTTTTCCTCATGGGGGCCGACAAAATGTCCCCACAAGGTCAAAAATTTCAGGTTTTACTATCCTTATGGGGACATTTGGTCCCCACAAAGTGATAAATACACGCTCACACACACACACACACACACACACACACACACACACACACACACAATGTGATGTGGTGAAATAAATAATAATAGTAATTTATATTATTGTTTTTATATTACTAATAATTATATTATATACTGTCCAAGATATTGGACAAAATGTATTTTGCTTTTATTTTATTTATTCTATATGATGCTTTGGCAACTTTCATGTCAATAAAGCCCATTGAATTGAGAGAGAGAGAGAGAGAGAGAGAGAGAGAGAGAGCACCTATTCCTTTCTCTCTTCTTCCTGGTCATTGCATTAAAGCAGTTTTCATATTAAGTTTAGTAGGGGATGTTCACACTGAACATGTTTTTCCATCCGTCTAAGCTGTTTTTCAATGTTAAGCAGTGTCTCGCGCAGGAACGACTGTAAATATGGGTCATTCCTACAAGTGTGTGTGGTATTTATATTGTTTCATTTCACTGATTACAATTTTGATAGGCTTGTTAAAAAAGAATAAAGACTATTTATAATGTTACAAATTTCTGTGGGCTTAAAAGTTAATTTGAAATAATTTAAATCATTTGTCACTTCCTCACGTCTCAAAATCTGCACGTCAAACATCTTTGACAAAAATGAATGCTAAATCATTGGATTTCTATCTTTCCACATACAATTAAGAGTATAGTATTACATTATTTCACTAAAATGTATTAGTTTGTAGTTAATGTGTAATTTTAACACTGATAGAGGTTCTTTTGTGCACCCTGTTATGTCATGATACTATGACCTTTCATTGAAGATATGTGTTAGGAAATGACATCACACACACTGGAGTTGGACATCAGGCATTCTGCAAAATATTTTGGAGTTATTTGAAGTTTGTAACTTTTTTATGTTGTCCTTTATTTTGTGGTGTTAGTCATATGTTGTCAAGCATAACATTGGGGAAATATGTGGGAAATTACTGTAATTCTAAAACTTCAATATACAGTATTTATGCTAACAAATAAAATCATAAATATTAGTTTACAAATATGTTTTCTAGATATCAATCACAGACCATGTAGTGGCTCATTTATCCACTGAATGTCCACCCTGATATTGTCTGAAATAATAAAAATAAAAAAATTGTCATTTAGCTTGACCAGTATGACTAATACAATCTTAAACCATAGACTGTAAAAAAAGATGGACGACGCCCCTTCGCTCTTTTCCATTGGTGAGAACTGAAGCCGCCAGTGTCCCGATATGGCGCTGACATCTTGGGACTTGAGTCTGCACAGTTGCGATTTCGGGACCGGAATCGCAAGCACACGCCCCTGCACTTTTGACTTTTGACTTATGACGGTGTGAAATAATTAATTAAAGAAATGTAGATATTAAATTTAAAGCTCCAATCTCCTCAGTCCTCCGAAGATCCCGAAAAAAAGTCAGTTGGTGCTTCAGTGACTTCGCTCAGAGAACCTGTCAATCACAGCTGTCAATCATGATGTCACAGCACCGTTTTTATAGCATCAAATAACTAAAAATAAACTTATTTTGAAAACAAACACTTGAAATGACATCAACGTGATAGAAACGACAGTAAATGACAGAAACTATCTTTGGAAAAAAGATATGTGAAGTGTAATTTAATTGTTTAGTTGGTCTCACGTCCCGTTGAATAACATGGGGAGGCGGGGCTTATGACCTATACTAGGACCAGTCACCGGGGGGTGATCGAGACGTTTTGGCTTCACTTTTGAGAGCTTGTGCGGCACACTTGTCTTAAACATGTCCCTGTAATGATGAGATATTATGATACTTGTAAAAGAATGTTTTCAGAGGTTTCAAAGCCAGAATGTCACCGAATTGTAGGAATGACCTATATATATACAATATTTACAGAGATGTTACACGGAGAGGGTCCGCACATGGGGGCTGCCATGTTAGAATAACATGACCTGCACAATACTTCTTGCTTAATCTAAGAAACCGTGCTGTTATTTGACACTTTCACTCATTGATCTAAGTAATAATGTCTGACTGTGAATTATAAATGTCTACATTGGCATCTGAAACTGAAAACTTTTGATTTTAAATGATGCTGCATCCAAGCCACTAGGTGTCAGTGTAAGTCCAAGAAGACACAAAGACAAAAGTTACTTAGTGCACCTTTAAATAAGGTTCATGCAAAATAATGCATGCAAGCAGTTCATGTGTACATACCTTAATATAGTTTAGGGACAGAATTGTCCTAAATGTTAGCTAAATCTAACAAAAAGTACCTTTTGGGGCATTTCAAGACATTCTCATCTGGACAATTGATTGTAAAATGCCATAACGTTTCTGTGATGTTAGGTTAGGGGATAGAATATATAGTTTGAGCAATATAAAAACCATTACATCTATGGAGAGTCCGTGTAAATGATATACAAGTTTGTGTGTGTGTGTGTGTGTGTGTGTGTGTGTGTGTGTGTGTGTGTGTGTGTGTGTGTGTGTGTGTGTGTGTGTGTTGTCTGGCATGAAGCTATGGGTACAGATGAGCCGAGTTCACTATTTAACTGCTGATTTCCCCTGCAGCTTAGGAGAGGAGATTCATCAAGAATATATATTCAGACTTTTGTGTGGGTGTACACAAACACAACATAGTCTATACTTGCATTCCTTCACAGAAACACACAAATATTTTCACTCCCTGTGTGGTTAGGGTCTGCCATACACATTTTATGGAATTGTTCCATACAAATTACAAACAAAAATATCATTTCATTCAAAAATGCCTGTTAATATTGTGCAAGATGCACTGGCACACTTTCACACACATACACACCTGACACTCTTTGCTCAAATTACTCTGATGGGCTGGGCCAACTACCACGGCAACCAGGCCCCTCCCCTGGGTGTGTGATGAGTTGGGTGTAAGAGGAGTGTTGGGAATGTTGTTTTTAGAGAGGCGCACAAGGCAGGAGAGTGTGTCTGTGAGAGTGTGTGTGTGTCAGTCAATCCAACCACACCGTTCAAAACGCTTTTCTTGCAGAATCCTATTTACACACCAGCACTGACTTCAGGATGGGTGAAGATTCCTCTCATGCTGAGCGAAGCACAGCCGCCCTACCCAGGGAGGAGAGCAGCCCGACACCACCAGCTTCAGCCATAGATGCTCAGGATCTCCTCCTCCCGAGCTTCAGTACCAGCTCGACACCCTCTTCTCCTGTTCAAACACTCACCCGCCTGGGCTCCAAATCCCCCACCAGCCCCACGGCTGCTGGGGGCCAGATCAGCGCCATCACGGTGGTGGCTCTGCTTGACAAGTTGGTGGTGATGATCGAGTCGGTGCAAGAGAACCAGCAGAGGATGGAGAAGAAACAGGCTGAGCTAGAGGGTGCAGTCAGGGTGGTGCAGGGCGATGTTACCCGGCTCACCAAGAGCCACATGTCCACAGCCAACAGTGTGGCCAAGCTGCTGGAGCGCTCGCGCAAGACAGGCAACAACGTGAAGGAGGTGAGGGAACGTCTGGATAGACAGAACAACCAAGTGAAACGTCTGGAGGCCAACCATGCCCATCTGCTGAAGAGGAACCACTTTAAAGTGGTCATCTTTCAGGTAAGTGGACAAAGCAAAGCAGAAGAGATGGAAAAATGAGGTCTATCAACACTTGAGGAATCTTAAAAAATGCACAAATATGTGTCCTTCATCTAGCTAAAAATTAGCAGTCTCTAGCTAAGAAACAGTTTGGTTAAGGTTAGAAGTCCTTGCTAAGTCTTAATTTTCTTTACATGAATTTTACATTTTGAAATTGAACCTCACGTGCATTTTATAGATCCTTTAGAGAAATCAATGCATCAAATTTGAGATGTTTGGAAGAGAATGAGCTAAATCTTGGCAGAGTCTTTAAGAAAGCTACCATCTTAATTTTATTTAAAATCATTTAACATTTTGAAATTCCACTTGTTAGAAGATTTGGGATTTTTGCACATTTGGGATGTGCAAAATCTCAGCAGAAAGAGTCAGATTTGGGTGGTTTTGTGGGGTTTAAGTGTTGTGTGGTAGGACACGTGTGCAGTATGTGGTAGTGAATGAAACTAAACAAGTGCATGGGAACTCTCCCTGTGTCTTCAGCTGGACTGGAATGTTTAAAGTCTGTACAGAGGAATGCCTGTATGTAAAAGTGCATACGATCCTAAAGGGAGGTGTTTTTTATGTTTAATTAATTCCATTTTATGCACTCAGGAAGCGCCATTAAACTTTTCGCTGGTTGGTTAATCTAAAGGGTGCGTCATGTTGGTTTAAGCATCTGAGGCACATGCTTTTTAGAATAGTATTCTTATCTGATTGCCCTGGAGCGAGCCACATGCAGCTCAACACGCTGGGACAATGATCTTTAACTTGTAGTAACAGGTAGAGGCATTTCTTATTATAAAAATGATTCCTGAGAATCTGAGAGGTTTCCTGAGGCTAATGCTATTCAACACCATGAGCCAAATGTTAAAGAGAGCGTTTAAAACTGAATAGATATGAAAACACCTGACTTAACATCAGGCATAATTCCTTTAAGACTATTATCCTGATCCACATCACGTCAACACCTGATTATTGTAATAAATGACTCAGGCACGAAACTCTGCATGGTGCAAGGTGATATGTTCTTTGAACTTTGTATCTGTTAGCCATTCAGCTTGCTTACATGTGATATGTCAAGACAATCGGCTCACATGATGTAAGCTAGGTCCTTTGCCATGTAATCGGATATCCAATCTCCTTGCCTACTCTTTCTTAGCCTAACATTTACATTTTCTCAGTTTGCAAGTAGCCGGTTTTACTGCAGTGCACAGCGAGAGATTTCTCTGAAACCTTCCTCCTCCTTAGACCCACAGGTCTAGCTAGATCTGCAACAAGGAGATTGTATTAATGTCATACATGCTTGATGTAGCATACCTTGTGTTTTTGTAATTGTGCAGTATGTCAGCATGTCCGTGTAGTAGCAAGTCTCTGTACTTGCTTTGCAGCAGCAGCAGTGTAGCAGATCTAGTCCACCAAAACCAATATCAATATGTAGAATAGCAGAAAATTGCTCAAACGCATTCATTTCCTGTAAGAAGACATCTGTATCAAGGCAATTGCTATGAGTTAATGGTTATTGAGCCACTATGGGTCTCAATACAGTGTTGTTGTTTTTGTTGTTGGTGGTGGTGGGGTTGTTCAAAATGCTTAATTCTTCATCAGTGTTTTCTAAAACAGGCTGAGGTTACCAGATCGTTGAACTAATCCTAAGCGCATTAAATCAAAATAATTACATTGCTAAAGGCTCAAAGGGAAATCAGGCCCTGGTTTTTAAGGATTTTTTCGTGAAATTGCTTAACGGCTTTTATTGGAGTACTCCATCAGTGTAGAGAGAGTCTATTACGGAAGCGATGACTCTTGACTAATCCAGCTGTCAGAGCGGAGGGCCGTGGGGTAGAACACAGAGGGTAAATGGGTGAGGCTCATTTTGACTCTTAAACATTTCGTTTTAAATCACTGGCAGCAGGTGAGTTTCTAAAGTGATATGTTGCCTGTTTTCAGTCTATTAAAGCACTTTGGCATGAGCGCAGGCTTGAAGAAGGCTGCAGTTGATTCTAATGTTGTAAGCTGAAAAGGAGTTTTGCTAGACAAAAACACATACTCAGCTGTCTAAATGGGGACAAACCATAGAATTAAAAGCTAAGCTTAAAGCTAATTATAATTACTGTAAACTAACACTAACCAACCCGGTTGTAATTATAGTATAAGTCGGTGAAATCATAAGAAATCGTTAAAGCATATGACTTTTTCCTCCAAAGGAGAAAAATAGACGAACCAACAAACAATGTTATTAAATATTTTTGTAATAGTTTAACCACAAACCCAAATGTAAACCTAATCATAAAGTCTAACTCCTCACCTAAACCCTAAACATATCCATCATTTTAAAAGGAGAATAACTTCAGTGTTTCGAGGTATAAAGAAAACGTCATGTTTTGGAACGAGACGAGGGAAACGTATTACATGTTACTGACATACATTATTAATTTCTATTGCATAAATCGATATGGAATGAGTAACCACGTTTTTTCACAGGTTTTACTTTCACAAAATAAAGTGTTGGATAGGAGGCTCGCTAAAATGTGATGCCTGTGTTGAATTGATTTTAAATTTAGTTTGTTGTTTGGATCTCTATGCAAATAAAATGTATAACTTAGTTATACAATATCTCACGATTTTGCCAACTCGTAAAGGTATTACAAGTTGTCATGAGACTGTGTTGCCCTTAAAGAAAATTTGTAGCATTGTTTTATAAAAAATAATAAAATGGTGCTGTCAGTTGATTAAAAATGTTTATCGCAATTAATTGCATAAAAAGAGTGGTGGTGGTGTAGTGGTCTAAACCACATAACTGTTAAACTGGTAATCAGAAGGTTGCTGGTTTGATCCCTACAGCCACCACCATTGTGTCCTTGAGCAAGGCACTTAACTCCAGGTTGCTCCGGGGGGATTGTCCCTGTAATAAGTGCTCTGTAAGTCGCTTTGGATTCTTTTCCTGTCAAAATTGACTTATTTCCTTCTTAGGAAAACAAATGTAACAAAAACAATATGTAACAATATTATGTTTTATTAACATTTCCCAAACAAAGTATTCCACAGTATAAAGACAGAAATGAACCAAAATAGCACCAAATTCAAATAACATTAAATGTTTCCCAAAGTCTAAGTGGGAGTTTGACTTACTGAAAGAACTAGTCTCCACATAGGTTGCATATTCATTAAATCTCTTACCTCATTAACTCTCACCTTGCACAGTATTAATCAGCCTGCAGACTGTGGCTATCCGCTTTGTCACAGCAATCGTGAAGCTGCGTTCATGATTCGAGTCAGATTGTCAACGCCAGCATCAAGCGCAGCTTTGAACTCCACATGAAATGCGTTTGCAGACAAAAACGTCTCATTCTGCATTTTGGTGATAGTTAAGACTTACCGTGCTTCTGTGGTAATTCAAATGCATCTTATTTAGGCTGAAAAATACTTGATTTCTGTCACAAGTTCCATCTAGGCTTGTTTTGTACAACAAATAGTGTTGAAATCCTTTCCCTATCACTTTATCACTGACACTGAATCATTGCTGTGGTTTTAAGTGTACATCAGTGTACCCTTCCAAACTGTGTTTATTCTGGTTTATGCTATTTTAAAGGTAAATGCGTTAATCGCGGAAAACGCGTATTAATTTCGACAAACATTTACTTTTCCAAATAAGAACATCCCAAATGTCCTCAAAGGAAGGTTTTGTCAGATTTACCTCACCTTTGGTAACCATCTAAGTATACAAACACATACTTGGCTAGCACTCATGTTGTTAGTGTTAGTGCACTGAGGAACAAGTGCATATCCTTCTATTCACAGACATACACACCTGTTAAGTAAGTCCCAGAGAGGTATGCGTGTGTGTCTTAAATGACTAATAAATACTTGAGTGTTTTCTGACTCTGAACTAGTTTGTTCAGTTGTTGTAGATTCGAATATTTTGGTGGAACACTTTGGCGTGTGGTAAAGCACCTTATAGATAGACAATACAGTTTGTACTTTCCCTTATTCTGATGGGACATTGAAAGTCAGTTGTCTGGCATTATAGCTGCAGGTGATTTGTTACACATTTCATAACTATAAGAGCATTACAATTATCTGTAAATAACTGATGTACTCTCTTCAGCCAAGACACCTTTCTTTCCTCCGTTTTGTCTTTCCAATGCTTTATTTTTCAGTTTTTACTCTTTGGACAGTGATGTCCCTGAACATATATTATACGCCAAGGAAACAATGGTGCATTGTACTGTAGAGTGACCGCCCCTTTTGACACTCTATTGACATTTTAAGTAAATCAGGAATACAAACATGAGGGAGAACGGTCACAGAACTGTTTGGTCTCAAATGTTTGCTTAGGAAGAATAAGATCACCATTCCTTTTTAGTTGTGCATTTTAAATTAGGCTGAGGGATCTAATGCTGCTCACCAAACCTGTACGGTAATTATAAACTTTCTGTGCATCGTGCAAGAGCATTTGAGATGGAAGGTGTGGTTTGAAAATACAAGGGCCTGTTTAGAAAGAAAGAAACGTTGTAAGCACACTGAGTTTGGCACTGAAAATGTGTGTGGGAGAGAGAAAGCCTGGTCAACTGCCTCGTTTCCCTTAACAAGCACTAATGATCTTTGGTAATTACTGCTCATTTAGGCCCCTATTTGCTTACATTTAATGCATCATTGCTCTTTCTGTGTCCGCAAAAATACCTTGAAAAATGTGGCTCAACATGCTGGGGCTCTTCGCTGCACTAACTTCGGCCTTTGTGTGTTTGTGGTTGCCAGCACTTGTAAAAGGGCCATTAAATGCATTCTTGTTTTTGGAGGCAATAGTCCATACAACTGCTCATGGCCTATGTTATTCCAAAACAATTCTGAGCTGCTTTTACTTCTCTCAGATAAAAATATTGGTTCTGTATGCATGTTTTCCATGATGTCTAGCAGAGTTTCTAAAAGCTTTGTGTGCTCATAAACAGTAACATACACCTTAAATGTCTTCACCAAAGCCAAGTTTGGCAAGCAGCATGACAGATGGCAAACACGAGGCCTTCATGAATAGTCGTTAAACAAATTTTATTTAACGTTTTTTTTGAATGATGGTTCATTTTGGCTGAGACGTCTCTGCAATGGGCGTTCACAAAATATTTGACAACTGTCATTTCTTACACCTTTGTAGTTGCTTTTATTCCCCTCATTTGTTCACCCTCTGAAATCCTGTTGAACATTTTTCAGGGTTTATTTTGGCCCATGTGGAACACCTTCAATAAGATTATGTAATGACGCTCAGATCCAAGCAATGTGCATGTTTACATGCAAGTTTTTACAACGATCATGCATAACAAGCCAATAACGTGTGAGGTCACGTAAACGCATTAATTGGATTTGCTTTATTGGTGTAAGGTCACATATGGCTTAATAATAAAACAATCAAAATGGGCAGATTTATACCCATTACCCCGATTTCTCGTTGCATGTAAACATCTTTACCAGCGTTCTTACCGGCTTACCCAGTGAACATATGTGTTGTGCTCATGCCTCTTTGTTTTGTCAGATTTTTTAAATAAGCTGATTTTTGGGATTTGCATGTTAACAGCCTCAATGTGACGTATGATTGACCAGTCCATCAGCTGTTTAGTTTCATTAGTTTCACAGCTTTTTAATCATAAAGATCTTCAATGGAATGTATATATATATATATATATATTAATCAAAAATGGGTGTGCAAATGAGCATTGTGAGAAAAATGTCTTTGGGGGTGAGCTGAGAAACGAAATGATCCAAAAGCCAGTGTTTACTGGCCCTCCCATTATGTCAAGGAGATTTTTATAGCGAAGAGCAGATTCTGATGATCAGAAAACATTCAGGCTCATAATTTTGCACAATAACTCACGGGGTTACTCAACAAAACACATTCTTCAATCAAACAAAAGCACGAAGTTCCTTAAAGATTCCTATCCATTCAAAGCAGTGAATTCATTTATCTTATTTTGTTTTAACAACAATGAACATTCATGTGAATTTGATTGTGGATTGTGTTGGTTTTATCTCTTTGTTGATGCCTGGATGACGAGTGTTGTAACGCTGAACGTGTCACAGCAGGTGTAGACTCATTATGGATTAATTATTAAACCAGTGTCATTGTAATTGTAACGTTTTCTTAATCCTCATGTCTTGTTAAAGTGACAGTTCACCCAAAACTGTAATTTTTTCATCATTTACTCATCCTCATGCCATCTCAGATGTGTTTGACTTTCTTCTGCAGAACACAAACAAAGATTTTTAGAAGAATATTTCAGCTCTGTGGGTCCACACAATGCAAGTGAATGGTGGCCAGTGGTTGGAAGATCTAAAAATCATAAAAAGGCAGCATAAATGTAATCCATACGACTGCAGTGGTTTAATCCATGTCTTCTGAAGCAATGCAATCACTTTGTGCAAGAAACAGATCAATATTTAAATCCCTTTTTTACTATAAATCTCCACTCTTACTTTCAGAAAGTGAAAATTAAAGTGAAAGTGTTGGTTTCTCACCCACACAATATCACTTTTAAAGACATATATTTAACCACTGCAGACTTATGGATTACTTTTATGCTGCCTTTGTGATTTTTGGAGCTTGAAATGTCTGGTCAACATTCACTTGCATTATATGGCCCTGCAGAGCTAAGAAATTATGAGAACTATTCCTTTAAATTCAGGATATATTCCTGTTGGCATATCACCAATGAATGCCATGAACGATGTTCATTTCTAAACACTGTACTAAGCTAGACTGCTTAGGTTTCCCTGAGCACCACCATTAACCAACAAAGATTCACTTCAAGAGAAATCGGAGAGAAAAAGAGAAAGACGGGTGGGTGGATGGAGGGTGAGTGATTTCAGGATAAAAGGGAGTGCACCAAGTACAATTAAAGAAAGAAATAACTATTTGAAAATAAAGTATTACATAACTTTAAGGCCAGGGAAAAATGGACTGTAGTGAGGGAGGAAACGGCAAAAAACATGACAGATAGAGTGAAGTGAGAAGGGAACAATGGAAAACAAACTGATATATGCAAGAGGGGGAGAGTGCTCTCCCCTGCTTGGGCATGTTACAGCTCTCTGTGCTTGAGTTCTGGTTTGACAACTCAACTCCTCCCTATATGTTTAAACTAACTCACTAGCTGCTAGCAGCATGCACAGATACTACATTTACATTCTTCAAGGATATATATAATGAAGCCACAAAATGTGTTTATGTTGTTTCACCTTTTCGCTTTTGTGAAAAACCAAGTTTAATGGAGATGATAATACAATTTCATCAAAATGTACCCATTTAATCCAAAAACACTTCCATTCATTTGGCATACCCCCTTTATCTGTTTTCAGTTCTTTCTCAATAAGGGTGTGTCTGGGGATCATGGTTATGGCTAGATTGGGTTTAGTGCCAGATTAGGATATAGCCCTAGGTATACTTCCATTTTGACGCGAGTGCTCAGCATCTGGCTGTCAATGTATACTCCCTATAGCTGTGCGCAGACACAGGTGGTTGGTGCACGTGTGCTACGACTGCTATGAGACACTGGACTTTCTCTTCAGGAGTTTAGACCCATAAAGATATCTTTATATTCCTTCAGACTCGAGTTGTACAAATGAAGGTATCTCCAGACCTCCTCACACATGCACTTTTGGATTGCACTGTTGCAAATGTTGTTGTTTTTACCTTCATCTCTTGATGTTTAGCGCCGATTACATCTTCTAGTGCTTCTTCGTGACACCAACGGCTCAAAGTGTGACTGATGCCACCTTGTGGACCCACTAATTAGTGCAAATAACTCCAGGAGCATGCACATTCTTCATGTTCAAAGAGGAGATTCAGCGCATTCAGTGCTCATGCACTCTGCTGATGATGAAATTTGCGTCACACATCGTGTACATGGACGGTCAGCATTCGCATCTGTCCAAAGTATACTTTGAGCTTTAGTGTTAGGGTCAAGGTCAGGATTAGCTTGATGTAAGTATTAAATTAGAATTAATGTTATACTGGATTTAGGGTTAGATTATTCTTAGAGCTGGGTTTGGATTAATGGTAGGGGTAGAATTAGACTAACAAAACTGAAGGGTGTGATTTTTGGTGTTGTTGTTAAAATACTTTCTCCTATGCCAGTTTAATATACAACTATAAGTAAACCATTCGTAGGTTAATCTTCTCTAAAACTGTTTGTTTTGAACGGCCGGTCCAGCCTGACATGACAAATCAATGGCATGAGTTGGGGGCAGGACTGTCTGTTTGTTCAATGAACAGCAGATAGGGGTGTATTCAGAAGACTGTTAAATAAATATATATATATATTTGCAATTTCATAGAATGGAATTAGGATTATATTGGGGTTAGAGTGAGATTGGGATTGGTCTGGCATTAGGTACAGATTTGGTTTAGTGTTAGAGTTAGACTGGGGATAGGGATAGATTGGGGTTAGAGTTGGGTTAGATGGTTAGAGGGATTGTTGAGATTAACTAGGTTTTGTCTTGTAGACATTGATTGCAAAACTCCAAGCCACACCCATTCTCTTATTCTCTAACATCTATTTTCAATTATACGAACATACAAACTAGTAAATAACTATTTACAATTATCATTTTCATTGACAAACTCTTCTAAAGATAAAAAGATGCATATGATGTTACTGTGTTGAAGTTTAAAGGAACCACTATTTGAAAGGAGGCTGGGTTAAATGAGCTTTCCATACATCACTGTGAGGATGAAATTGTGCGCACACACAGACACACATCCTGCAGGTATTTTCAGACACACTCAAATAAATACGGTCTAATTAGAAATATTATACTTGAGGGAGCATGACTAATTATATGATTAATTCAAGTGTCCAGACAGGCAGAGACAATGAAGCATCTTGAGTCTGAATTTGGCAGAGGGAGAAGGAGAAAGAGTGAGAGATGCAATCAGATTAATGGTGCGTTCACATACAACGCGAAGCGAGCATATCGGCGTGGTGCGATTACATACAAAGTCAATACAAAGATGAGAATAGACGCGAAATCGCTTCATTCACATATTGACATTTTTAAACTTGAGCGAAAAATCCGTGACGCGTTGTCGCAAAAGCCTATCAGCATTGAGATTGTCCGGATATCACTGACGTAGTAACGTAGTAGCAGAAGAAATCTGGAAATGTTAATGAAAAAATTGTTGTAGCGGTGTGTGGACACCCGGGATTGTATGACACAACGTCATACATGTACAGAGACCGGACGAAAAAAGACATCCCTTGGAGAAAAGTAACCGAGGATGTTGGACTACCTGGTAAGTTCTGAAAATCTGCATGTCTACTTGATGTACTTGACTATGAACCAAGTCGTAGAAGCCCCTCCTCCCGTCCTTTTCCGGAAGAGAAGTGGGAATAGTCATGGATTCAGTTTAAACACACATTTATAATGTTTCCGCATTGTATGTGAACGCACCATAAGACAACAATCTTACTCAAACAGTTCTATGTACTCACTTCTCCACAGCTCAGACAATTATAAGTCAGAATTTGAGATTAAATATGAACCAGACGAATTGTCTCCAGTTCAACAGCACAGTAAACATCTACTATACTATGATCACAAACAGCTGAATGTCAACAGTGTCAACTTTTCCATAGTGTTCACCACAATGCTGCAGATCGGAGGCTTTGTTAGCACATTGCTTTGCCCGGCATATCACTGAACTGTGTGTTCAAGCCAGTTGGAATTTGCTACTTATTCTGTCCACCTGGAGTGAGGCCAAAGATCCTCTGAACTTCTTTTACACATCATAAATAGGTAACGGATGAGCAAACACATTTTTGTTTGATGTGTGCATGTGTTGGGATTTCATGGCTTATACACAAAAAGCCTTGCCAAGTCTGATGGGGCATCACATGTAGGCTATAAATCACATGTTTTCTGTCTTCATACCAGTCACACACACACGTGTTGAGTAAATCAGTGTAAATAATGTGAATAGGGTTAATTTAGAAGAAAGAGCCTCGAATTTGATATGTAGTCATACATGCATTTCCAAACACCCACAATCAGATAATCAAAGCATGTGAAGATAATGAAGACTTTTTGCAATATTGAATTTGCATGGGAATAGAGAAGATACCACACTAAGGGAGAGACAGGGAGAAAGGAAGCTAGAGCAGAGTGGACCGCTGATAGTTTGTCCATAAGGCACAACTGTGTTGTGAATATTGGTTATTTACATTTACATTTATGCATTTGGCAGATGCTTTTATCTAAAGCGACTTACAGAGCCCTTATTACAGGGACAATCCCCCAGAGCAACCTGGAGTTAAGTGCCTTGCTCAAGGACACAATGGTGGTGGCTGTGGGGATAGAACCAGCAACCTTCTGATTACCAGTTATGTGCTTTAGCCCACTACGCCACCTCCACCACCACCACTCCACTTTATATGCATGTATGTATATATGAATAATAAATGGAATTTAATTCTGAGTGGACAGTTGATTAAATTAAGGCTCTTCAACTTTTGTTAAAAATTGAGTCAGCCTTGCAAAACAGTTCATTAGACACACGTTTCATGGGTAGATACTGAATAAATCTTCATTTAGTAGCAGTATAATTAGAGAAACATTCCACACAAACTAACTTTGACACACATTTTTCTATTAGCAAAAATAACGATGTTATGTTAATTATATTTGGTGTCCTCCTGGCTCCTGTCTTTGTCCTGTCTGATTAACAAGACATTTTCATTTCATTTACCAACACAGTTATTCTGTTTAGTAATTCTATATTGCATTAGTGTTGTCAAAAATACCGGTACCCCGGTACCAAGTCGGTACTCAAACGAAAAATGATTTACGATACCAGAATTTCTGAAGGTACCGAGTACCGGGTCTACCCAGTACCCACGCAGAGGTGGGAACTTTCGAACGCTCACAACAAGCAAAAGATGACGACAAGCAAAGCTGCTGCTGCTACTGCGGAGTCTCAACTGAATCATGTCGAAATGATCATCGTCGTCCTAGTTTTTGATACGCGACGCACCGATGCACACAATACTATGCGTTGGCGGTGGGGGCGACATTGCAAGTATTATACATTAATTCAAGTATATTATGTTTACAGAAGAAGATTTGAATACAATTGCGGGCGAAGAGGAAGAATTATGCGAGCTTATACGCATACATCGGCATTTATATGACAGTTCATCGCAATTACACTCCAATAAAATAGCGTTGGAGAATGCCTGGAGGGAGGTTGCAACCGCGATGGGAAAGACCGTAGATAAGGTGAAAACGGACTGGAAAAGTGCCTGTGACATCCTAAAATATTGGAAATGTCTCTCCTCGTCCATGCTTCGCATGGGAAGCACCAGAGACACAAACTCACCATCCTGATCTCTTTTTTGGTTTAAAGGGCGAACATACCACCGTCTATCTCTGCGCTGCCTTTGATACCGCCTATGTAAAATCAGCAATATGCACTCCTCTTCAGTTGCCATTTTGATCTGAATATGACGTGACCCGACTCTACTAATATCACCAGACTCTACTACCCCCTGTTGCGGGAGCGGTTTATTGCATTTCACGCATCGCCCATGACGCGTGCGTCTGCTTGCGTCCACTGTTTAGACTATGAAAGGGAGCGCGTCGCTCGCGTCACTCGCGTTGCTTGCTCGCGTTGCTTGCTCGCGTTGACTATGTAACGGCCCTTAGAACGCGATTGCTCGCGACTTTAATCATAATATGATATATCTAAATATATGTCCATATGCATTTCTTATCATGAAGAAAAATGGCAAAATGCAGCTTTATTAATAAGAGAGCACTTTGCACATTTAGTTTGGAAATAGTTTTTTATTCATTCTATTGTATGCTTGTTTATTTAGGTTTTGTTTTTTTAGTACTTGGTAAAAACAAATTAAAAGTTGCAAAAGTTATTTTAAGCATACATTGTTCAGTTTTGTTATAATTAAAAAATAATATATTTAAATTAAAGTGTTGCTCAATGGCATATTTTTGTTCTTAGTTCTGCTGCTAATGTTTTGCTTTGTTATTAAAAGAGTGTTGTTTAGAAACCTGTTTTTGTGTTTTGCTTTGATACCGAAAATGGTATCGAGCACCGATACCATTGATGAAATTTCACTGGTATTGGTACCGACTGCTGAAATTTTGGTACTGTGAAAACACTATATTGCATTATATATTGGTTCGATAGATTACACCCAAAAACCTTTCCCCTTCAGTATGAACAAACACAATAGTGCTAACATCCACCAGTGACACATCCTTCCTGTGTGTCTTTTCTTTATAATGATCTCCTCCTCTATTGTTCTCAATTAGCCTTTCCTCTGTTTCTTTCCTGTGCTTTACCCTGCCCTTGCATTGTCTGTTCAGGTCCTACAAAGCTAAATGACACACACACACACACACACACAAACACATAGGCTATACACACACACTAGTCACTCTCATCTATTTCAATGTTTCCACTCCAAAAAGTCCGGAGGCCTCCAGTGGGGTGCATTAATTATCCAGGCTCCCATTACACACAGATCCAGGGGTATCAGCATGTGACATAATGTTTTCAAAAGTCCTCTCTGTCTCTCTTTGGGTCCTCCTCTTCTTTCTCTTCCTCTGAGGCTCACAAGCCATTGTGTATTTAGATAAAGGTTGAAATCTGAATAGCAAATGTCTTGATTTATTACCATGTAACTAGGCACATGGCTGGGAAACAAGTGCTGAGGGTGATACAGAATGTTAAAATAAAAATGACTTATTTATTAAAAGACTGAAGTAATAACAGCTTCACCAAAGAATTCCAATGAGTGAACCGCGAAACTAAACACAGAGACTGCCTGCTTTTGGGTTTCAGGTCATATTCAAATTATGAATGTATACGAGGTGAACAGTTTCACTAGATATGAAGGCTGGTTGAATAATGTGAAATCTCCTTGCCTAGTGGAGATGTTACATGTATGCACTTTTCATCTGACAATTACCACAAGGTACAAACTAATTAGATCTAATTAGATCTGAACTGAATCATCCTGAATTGTATGGTTGACTGAAAAGATGTATCAATGTATAGCCTCAGTTTCATGCTATAATTCATGATGAATTAGAATCTGTGTAATCTGCCATATTTTACCAGGCTATCAGAAATTAAAAGCTGCTATTTATATACAAGAACTAAAAGAACTCAGTCAACTCCCAGCTCTAGTTTCCATCTCACTGTTGAACCTGAGGGGTGTTACTCTGTATGTGTGCCTGTGAAGAATCTGGTTAGTCCAGAGTGAGCACTGGCTTTGACTGGATCTGTGCCCTCGGGGTGTAACTGGGTATTCAAAATCGTAACAGTAACAAAGTGCCCAAAGATGAGCAAAAGTATCATCCCAGTGGATTTTTGTTGTTGTTTTACATCTATCACATTGCAAATCTCTGAAACATGCATTATTTGGAAAGGTTCTTTGACTATTTGTCAGAATGACACAAGTATTATTTATTAAATATTGTTCTGTTTTACAGTGTATTTACAAAGAGCTATATACAATGCCTCTGTAAAAAGTTTACGTTAAGTGCCTTGTTGAAAGTTATAATGATTTTTCTAACTCTTCTGGTTATGGATTTCGCTGAACTTGATTTGCTATAACCTACCATCAGAAATGTAAGCGCAGTGTAGTTCTAGCGGGAAGACTAGCAGCTGTACATCATCACATCATTAGCTGGGTAACTCCTAGCCAATCACATGTAAGCCATTGCTTTATATGTCTGCTCACAATCTATCACATTGCTGTTTCGGTGTGCTAACAAGGCAACCTCCTCCGCCCCACCACCACCACCCATTGAGTCCCATCCTGCACGGGGGTAGGCTCATCGCCCCTGACTCCTATCTCCGGCAGGATATGATGGTTCCGAGTACAGCTCCCTCGGACTGCCAGACGGGGCCTACGCCAAAGAGAGACATTACCTTTCTGTTTTAAATTCATCAAATATATGGCATCTTAAAACTCACTCAAGCCTGCGTGTCTTCCCGATAGAAGATCTCTTCTGCATTGCACTTGTTTCATATGAAACATTGCCAAACAATAATAATTCTGTACTTTAGGTTCTTATACAGAAACAGGGTTTAGACTGAATTACTGAGAGAGTGCTGAGTGCCCTTAGGAGGGAGCAGGTGAGCGTGCAAAATCTTAATTTTTCCTGCCAATCCACCCATCCTTGAGGTCCAAATATAAATGTTACTCGTTAAGTGTATAAATCCTAACTCCTGAAGCCTTAGTAGCAAAGGTTTATGGATTTGCATGTGTGAGGGGAGAGTTGAGGACAAGTAGATAAGAGAATATTTAGCTCTGTATGTGTGTGTGTGTGTGTGTGTGTGTGTGTGTGTGTGTGTGTGTGTGTGTGTGTGTGTGTGTGTGTGAGCGTGTATTTATCACTTTGTGGGGACCAAATGCCCATAAGGATAGTACAACCCGAAATGTTTGACCTTGTGGGGACATTTTGTCGGTCCCCGTGAGGAAAACAGCTTATAAATCATACTAAATTATGTTTTTTGAAAATGTAAAAATGCAGAAAGTTTTCTGTGAGGGTTAGGTTTAGGGGTAGGGTTAGGTTTAGGGGATAGAATATAAAGTTTGTACAGTATAAAAACCATTATGTCTATGGAAAGTCCCCATAAAACATGGAAACACAACGTGTGTGTGTGTGTGTGTGTGTGTGTGTGTGTGTGTGTGTGTGTGTGTGTGTGTGTGTGTGTGTGTGTGTGTGTGTGAGTGAGTGAGTGAGTGAGTGAGTGAGTGAGTGAGTGAGTTTATTTTTTTATGCATGAGTCTTATTGATGCAAAAGATGGTTATATAGTATTATTACTATACTATACTATTATTACAATTAGTAACCAAACAATAATGTAATAATTAAATTATTAAGATACACAATTCAACCCAAAAAATTATAATTATATTATAAATCAAATTATAATAATAATAAAATAATAATAATTTGGAAAAATAGTCAGATTCAGAGGTGCTTAAAACATAGGTTTCTTATAACTTGTGAATGCCTTTTTTGCATATAAGTTTAAACTATTTCAAGCTTTCAAGCGATTTTGGTGGGAAGAAAAAACTCAACCTCTTCCTCCCATCAGAGCTTTTTGCATTGGAATAACTCCAAGACAATGCCTCCACATGCCTTGTGTATAGCTAGTTATGCCACAAACAGGTTTTTCAGCAGACTAAGAAATAAATTAAAAAGCAGCATATATATATATATATACCTGGACAGAACACACAGACCACATGCACACATAGTATATACTGTTTTAAAATGTATTATTTAATAACCTTCTTTTGCAATTGTAACTTGATCTTACCCAAACAATTTGTCTTGTTGGTGTAACCTAATGTAGTCAGGTTGGGTCAGTGATATTAAATAACATTTTTATCCTGAATTAAACAAGTAGAATTTGAACAAACTTTAACAAACAACATTTTAGTTGTAGAACTATCTGCATATCAAAGGCAGGTCTTTACATGTTCAATCTTCCTGTCTTTCTTAAACAGACATTACTTTTTCTCCAATTTTAGGAGGACAATGAAATCCCCTCCACTCTTCTCACTAAAGATGGAACTGCCACCTTTCAGGATGAGATGGGTCTATCTTCACCAACTCATCTTACTGAACTAAACCGCTCTCAAGACGAAGGCCTACAGACCATCAGCCTCTCCTCTGATGAGGAGGAGGAAAAGGGAGCATCAAGCCACCTGGCAGAGGCTGGTACAGATTCCCTGGCAGATCTGCATGAGGACAGCCTCGCAGACTTTGGAAGTCAACGTTTTGAGCGTTCTCGTGCTGACAAGTTCAAGCGCTCCAGTCTAAAGAAGGTGGATAGTCTGAAAAAGGCCTTCTCTCGAAGCAACATCGAGAAGAAGATCAACAAGTTTGTGCCTCCAGAACAACGTGAGAAGATCAAGAAAAGCTTCACCCCGAACCACCCAAAGAGCCCCACTTCCAAGAGCTCGTCCTACAAAGTCTCTCCAATGACCTTCAATGTCAAGAAGGTACGAGATGGAGATGCTGACTCCACTCAGCAGCCTGAGAAGTCACCCAGGAATCTCAGCCCAGTCGAGGTGCCCTCCATAGGAGGCCCTGATGGTGAGCTTCCCCTTGGTGATTTACACTCCCCGGGGGAGAGAGAAAATGGAGATGACCATCACACTCCCTCCACCCAAGGTAGCGCAGATGATGAGGTGTCTGTTACAGAGGAGGTTGGAGATCTTGAGAATGGTCCCTCTTCAAAACTGGCTGGGAAGGAAGTCAAGAGAGAAGATAATGATGCTGATGATAATAAGGAAAATGGGGAGGAGGAGTTGGAGAAGCAGGTGAAGGAGAAAGAACCAAGACCTGTGGAAGAAGCTTCTGCACCACCCACATCAACTGCAGCTACTGTTGAGCAAACTTCTTAGATCTATTAGTTGTATTCTAATCTCTATCCCTTTGACTTTAGTCTACTTCTGAGACTTTGAAAATCATAGTTACTATTTACACTCGTACCACTGGTATGTTGTCCCCAAGCTTGTTTAATGTTAAATAGCATGTATGCTGAAATAACATTGAATTAACCCAAAATATAATGTAACATTAACCCATTGTATTAAATTCAGAAACTAAGAATACCCCTTTAGGAGGAATTTCTGTTTAAATAGATTCTGTACAAAGGTCCAGAGAATAGTACAGTAGTCTAGACCACTGTCATCACAAAGATACAGCAAAATAACACAATTTTCCTGTGGAAGCCAGTGGAATTGCCATGAAATTGACTGAAACACAATGCCTGAACTCTTATTTTCTCTTTCACAATCTTTTTTTTCCCCCTTTGTGTGTAGAAGAGACAATGCGTGTGCCAATCTTTCCTGGAGTCCAGACACTCTTCTATCAATGTACATAAGTTGTAGTATTCAATCTCTTACAAAACAAAGTACCATGGTATTATTACCATTTATTTGACATTACTATGATGGTAATACCATGGTATTGTTTGAAGTACCATCTAAATACCATGGTGTATGAATATGGTAATTATATGAAACATGAATATACATATATCGCACCATGGAATTACCACCTGAAATCATCTACCTGGTCAACAATAGGGCTTTCCACACTGCGGTTAACCGTGGGTTTTAACCCCAGTGTAAAGCAACGTTTCACACTTGTCATTTTAAAGGAGGTTAGCATTGCTTTTAACCTGGGTTTATGAAACCTGGGTTAAACCTGCATTGCAGTGGCAAATGTATAAACCATTTCAAGGGCTATTTGTCAGAGTAAGGAAGTGATGTCTTCGTTCTTTCGAAATGTTCGGTTTATTGTCAAACTCATTCAAAACAACAGCAGGAGGTGCTTTATTTATAGTGACTTTAACACGATTAACGTTAATAGCATTAATACGATTGTATTAATGTATTATGTAGAATGTCATTATTAAAATTTGGACCATGTTGTTCAGTGTCTGGATGCTCCCTGGATGCCTGGAACTAATACCGATTAGTGTGTGTTTAGATTTCCGGAAAAAGCTACCACAATTGTACGCATGAACTGCAGCAGTGAAGCAAGAGGTCTGTATGGATACGTGCAGCACTGGCTATACTAAGTACTAACTAATAGTCCTAACTACTAACTGTAGTACACATCTTATCTCGGGTATGGGAATGAAAATTTTGCCAACTAATAGTAAGTTTGATATGTACTGGGAGCTGACTATATATCGCTCCCATTATAATGAATGAAGCTGTGCAAGTCATTTACATTTACAGTCATGTTACAGATGCTTTTATCCAAAGTGACTTACAAATGAGGAACCTAACAAGCAATTTGGGACACAAAAGTCAAAGATATCTGCAGTATAGCACTGCCAAGTTCTCAAAGTAGCTGAAGGAATATAGAAGCTACTGTAGAAGAAACAGACAAACTTCAGACAAACAAGGAATGTTTTTTATATATGTATAATTAAACGAAAACCCTTAACTTGTCTGCGAGTCACGTGCTCGCAGCGTTAACAGCTTCATTGATTATAACAGGAGTGATCCAATATCCCCAACCTTGCTGCTGAGGAAATAATTGTGAGCATCTAAACTACGATACCCTTTCATCACTTCTCTCGCGTAGACTCTCAGAATCAACAACGCGTCTGGATAAGTCACTTCAAGTAAACGTTTGGTGTTCTTCAAGAAAATGTGTCCTTATTCCGCCCCGCCTCTTTTCCACGCTCCGCTCTACCGAATTCTGTCATCTAACTTCCTGTTTGTGTTAGAGTGTACTGAGAAGAGTTGATCAAAATGGATTACATGTGGGAGCACAGACATCATTTTTCCCCAAGTGTTGATGGTGTGAGTCTACAGCGCTCCTTTATGTGAAAATGCTAGTAAGGTGTTTTTTCTGTCGCTTACACACCCGCGGAGGTAAACTGGACCTGGCAGATTACATTCAGACAGCTATAACACTCTGCACTTTTTAATGATACAAGCGTTTTACTGTTATACATGTAATTCTGCTTCATGTTTAGGTTTCAACTTGTTAATAATTTGTGTAAAAATGTGTAGTTGACATGAAATTTCCAATAATGACAGCTCGTATTATTACATATGCGATTACAATTGTACTTTTTACAATTAATCTGTCACCCTACAATTTGTTGTTTTAGCTAGACTCTAAAAGCTAGTCATTTTATTTTGACAGTTCTGGGCTATAAAAATATAGCAGTCTTATTACTTTGTTATTGTTTACATCCTTGAAATGGTCTATACAATGTAAAACGATGCAGTGTTAGAATGTTATGGAAAGTTGTTAAGCAACACACAACCAATCATATAATGCCTCCGTACTTATCTCCATCTAATATTTAACATCTCTGTCTAAGGGAAACCAGTAAAATGACGAACAGTGATGTCAAGTGCGATAACAGGGGTCATGAAGAAACATATTCCTTTTGTGTGTTCGTGGTATGTTTCAGACGACGAAAGACAAACAGAGCTGATTTGCTTGACAACATTTTCACAGAAGAGTATCTCTATTTACAGGTTTCGTGTCCGTCACAAGATGTATTCATCCAGTCGTTGCAATTGACACCACAAATATGGAAAGAAGAACATTAACCCGGGGTTTACAAATGTACAGTGTGAAACATGAAACAAGATAACCCAGGATTTTGTTTACCCAGGGTTAAGGATGTCGAGTGTATAAAGCCCTAATGAGATCAGGTTGGATATCACCACTGTACCATGGTAACAGCTTTTGTAAGGGATAATGTTGACTAAGTTACATTTTTAGAACTTTTATTAAAATATTTAGCAGCACTCTGTCTCAAGGCTTGGATGAGTAGTAGTTTAGGAGATGTTTGTGGGAAGCGTGTTCACAAAATTTCTGGGGAAAAGCCAGCACAATTCACTGCCATCTCCATGGCAACATTGTCAGCTGCCAACAACTTTCCAATTACTTCTGTAGTCCATGACAAGGGCGCGCACACACACACACAGCCTGACAAAATCATGTGTACATCGAAGAAGAAGTATTTGTGTTCAAGCATTCCACACAGCAGATGTAAATGTTTAAGCTTCTCCTTTTTGCCCTGCAGACCTGTACTCATAAGATTTGTTGCTGACTATATTTCAAAACTAAAGCCAAACACTCTGCTTATTGTTTTGCCATCTGAGAAACCATCAAGCACTTGCCTGAGCTTTGTACCATTTCCAGTCTGGACAGTCACATCCATCTCACACTGAACTACTCAGTACACAAAATCACTCTCTCTCACACACACACATACCAGGTAAGAAAGGTGCATTCCTGGATCTGATGGATGGCTTCTCCGCAGTTCATTTTCCACTGACTGGAAGGAGAAAGAAGAGGTGGGGACGGATTGATGGCTATGATTTCCACAGGGTTGGCGGAGGTACGGAGTACCTGCATGTTCTACAGGTGTGCTGCCTGCAGGCCTCTTCACACACCCCTCTCTGACCACACTGCTCCATGTTGGTGTCACATCCTGCCATTGTATGGTTTAGGACACCTGTCTGGCCTTGTTTAACAAAAGACACTGTCAAAACTTAAAGACAAAACAATTTAGTTTGGGCTTAGTGGATTTTGTCCAAAACAACACTGCTAATATCTAGAGAATATTGATGTAACCTAAAAGTGTGTTGCATAAGATTTGCATGCTGATTTGTGTAGCAGTCAGAGCAAGGACAGAGCAATTTCTTTTTTGCCATGTCAGTGCGTCATCTATGCAAACCAATAGAGATTTCAACGTCTTAAATCTAGTTGTTCTACACAAGAGGTAAGATGAATTGTCTGTCTTGACAGCAAAGTTCATAGTTGCACTTTCAACATCAGCCACATGTGGGTTTGGCAGGCACATTGAAATCGCTCTGGCTCTCAGGTACACTGAGGAGTCAGGCTGCATGCACTATATCCAAGTTTAAGGATTAAGGCCGCAACCACAGAAGGTGCAAAATATGTAAAGGGGTGTGTAAAACCCCTTGAGTGACTGTGACTTTCCATGCCATAAAGAGAAGATACTCTCAGTTGAGAGATAGCTCCTAAAAGTATGCAGGGCAAAAACCTTTTTACAACATGAGTCTTTAAGAACATGAAAAGTGTGTAATGTAGAATTAGGCCTTATTTTTAGTCGCATTGTGGATTGAGTGGCATTGTGATGTGTTTGAAGCCAAGGTGTGGTTGTAATGCTCAATATTGCAGAAAACATGTCCATGTCATAATATCTTTAAAAAATAACAATACTATGAATGTTTTTATTCAAAAGAAGAAAAGGAAAAACATGCAGAAGAAAAAAAATCTGGCCTAAAAATGTCCGAAGTAGCACCTTTTTTTTTTAAAGTTACAACCCTCCATGTCAGCTGGTTTGTGACACTAACCCAGAGAGCTTCTATTAACCTAATTCAGCCCCGCCCCTTTTCCACACTCCACTCTTTAGAATTTTGTCATCCAACTTCCTGTTTGTATTAGTGTACTGAGAAGAGTAGATCAAAATGGATTACATGTGGGAGAACAGAAAGTATTTTTCCCCAAGAGCTGATGGTGTGAGTCTACAGCACCCCTTTACTACGTGAAAATGACTATGAGGTGTTTTTTATGGCACTGTAAATATTTGTTTTTCCGACAATTGCGGAAGTAAATTGGACCTGGCAATTTCGGACAGTTATGACACACTGCACTTTTTAATAATACAAGCATTTAATTGTTTTACGTGTAATTCTGCTTATTATTCAGGTTTCAACTTGTTAATAATTTGTGTTAAAATGTGTAGTTTACATAAAATTTCAAACAGGACAGCTTGTATTATGTTACATGCAAGTTCATAACATTAAAGGAAATTATTTATACTTTTTAAAATTAAATTTTCACCCCATATTATTAAATGTGATTAAAATGGTTGTAAATGGAATATAAAACGTACATTGTGTGTGTGTGTGTGTGTGTGTGAGCGTGTATTTATCACTTTGTGGGGACCAAATGTCCCCATAAGGATAGTAAAACCTGAAATTTTTGACCTTGTGGGGACATTTTGTCGGTCCCCATGAGGAAAACAGCTTATAAATCATACTAAATTATGTTTTTTGAAAATGTAAAAATGCAGAAAGTTTTCTGTGAGGGTTAGGTTTAGGGGTAGGGTTAGGTTTAGGGGATAGAATATAAAGTTTGTACAGTATAAAAACCATTATGTCTATGGAAAGTCCCCATAAAACATGGAAACACTACGTGTGTGTGTGTGTGTGTGTGTGTGTGTGTGTGTGTGTGTGTGTGTGTGTGTGTGTGTGTGTGTGTGTGTGTGTGTGTGTGTATGTGTGTGTGTGTGTGTGTGCAGTATCATCCCATCCCGGAATAACACTCAAAAAAAATCACCTTAACGCGATGGGTAAATAACATGAGAAGATATTTTTATTGACTTTGTGTTGTCTCTTGCCGTTTCATGAGCACATAGGCACACATTTAAGTCCACCGCTTGAAGGTAGGACATTGTGTATTTATGAATTAAATACTCTTGTTTTAAATTTATATTTAAATGAACACTTTAAAATATTCAAGATAACCTGTAAGTATACTTTGCTATAATTACACTTAGACATCAACATAGGTATATAAATAGAATACGCTAGACCGGAAGAACCAAGTCAACATTTTCAAGATGGCTGCGCGCTAGTTTTTCTGGCGCTAATAAAAAAAAATCTCAGCGCCATTTGAGAGAGCGTAACGGTCAACTATCGTGTTACGACAGTAAGTCACCTTTTACGGATCCCATTCAAATGAATGAGAAGAGCCGCAAACGGACACATTCCTGCCGCAAAATTGCCCGCGGCTTGTCTTATAAAACAGCTATTTCAGCTTAATAAACTCTACACAGTTCATTCCAAAAGTTTTGTTTAGTGTAAAACATGTTTAAGATTAGTGGACAGGTGGCCAATTAATTGTGTGTTTAACAGTTTCCTCACTGATTCTTAAGATAATGGACAAAATACATCCTATAAAAATCCTCTGTGGCAGGCCGGAGGGCGGGGCCGGGTCATGATCCTACACACCCGGTCCCGTATTAGGCTAATTATGCCTCCTTGAGGGATAAAGGCTGACTGCAGAGGATTGTGCGGGAGAGAGAGATCGTTTATGGACATGTCCGTCATGTGTGTGTATATGTTGTCTTTTAAGTTTATCATTAAACTATTATTTATATTGAAAAGACGGTTCTCGCCTCCTCCTTTCCAATGATCCCTTTACACTGGTGCCGAAGCCCGGGAAGGAGGAGGGATACGCTGTAGTAGAGTTCTCGCCACTACCGTCCACCCAAACGGAGCAGCCGCGGCCATCTGCCGGGGGACGAGGAGCCCAGCCGCCTGAAAGAGGACGATGGCCGCCGACCGCGAGGGGAGAAGGGGCTCCTAACCGACTGCCTGGAGCGGTCAGGGCCGCTGCCAGGGGCGGAGGAGTCCCCTTTCAGCCGCTGAAACGCGGCAGGGTCTGAGACCGCCAACCGCGAGCGGGGAGGGGCTTACTGCCGACCGCCTGGAGCGAGAGAACCGCTGCCAGGGGCGGGGGAGACTCCTTCCAATCCCCGAGAACGCAGCGGGGTGTTCCATCCACCAGGGGCTGGAGGACTGCCTCAGATCCGCCCGGAGAGGCGCGGCTGTCGTCCGATAGAGGGTGGAGGAGTGGCCGAGGAACGTTTTTTTTCATCTCTCTCTCTCTCTCACTGTCACTCTGCGTTGGCCTTTTTCCCTCTTTTAAATTTTACAGTTTTTTGGGGGTACTACACTGTTACAGGAAGTACCCCCCCATTTTAACTATTTCTGTTTCCCTCCCCTTGTCCCCTCCCTCGTCCAGGTAGATGGGGATGACCTGCCGGCAGACAGTGCAGAAGGCACGCCCTCCCCCAGGGAAGGGGGGGGGGGTGTACGTCAGGCTGGGGGCTCCCCAGCCTGAGAGAACGAGGGAGGAATGTGGCAGGGCGGAGGGCGGGTCCGGGTCGTGATCCTACACACTCGGTCCCGTATTAGGCTAATTATGCCTCCGTGAGGGATAAAGGTCGACTGCAGAGGATCGTACGGGAGAGAGAGATCGTTTACGGACATGTCCGTCATGTGTGTGTTTATGTTGTCTTTTAAGTTTATCATTAAAACTATTATTTATATTCAAAAGCCGGTTCTTGCCTCCTTCTTTCCATTGATCCCTTTACATCCTCTTTATGTTAAAAATCAAGAATTTCACTATAATAAAAATACTAAAAAGATTAAATCTAAAGGAAATGTGTATACTCTGGGCATTTATTATTTGCAGTTGATTTTTAAATAATTTAACTGGATTTTTTTTTTATGCATGCTCTATACTTGGGAGCACAAGTAACTTAATCTGTCTTAGGCAAGAGGTCACAATGTTAAACTGCTAAACAAAGTGCTTAAAAATGCAACAAAAATTCATAAATATCAAATGAAAGATCGGGATCTGTAAGATAGCAAACAATACATCAAGTAAATGTAAGTTTTATTTTCCATAAAAACTGCAAACAATCAAAATTGTGTCAGATTTTTATTTATAATTGTGAATAAATCAGACAGTGGTCAGCATGGTCAACTCCGAGTAGGCCTACCACTTTCCCACTTCCTGCTCATGGTAGATGCAACAGTAGGACATGGTATGTTAATTTGTATATATTTCAAACAAACAATGTTTAAGTATTTTCCTGTCACAGCTTCAACATCGTAATTCAACTGTGATCATTTCTAAGACTTGTGCAATAAATTAGGCATTTCAGTTTATGTTAAAAAGGCAGCTTCAACTGAGGAAAAAAATGGCTTCAGTATTCAACACATTGTTAAAATGGAAAAATATTACGTTTTGTCAACTCTGTCAGAATATTCAGAATAGTGTGAAAACAGATTTTTTTTTTTTTTTTAATAATGTATTTTTTTCCACTAAACTTCTTTACTAATCACAATTATTAGATAAATAAAGACTTTCTCGTGGGATATCAACAAATTAAAATAGCATTCTTATAATGTGTCTGACGGAGTTGACAGAAAAACCTGTTCTCTTACATGGTTCGTTAGGTGAGACTTTTGTCAACAAAATATATTTCGAATTAATGTATAATTTTTAAAAAAAATCCATGTTTTGTCGTTTATCTCAAGAATCAGTATCCACGCAAATTATTCAGCGTACCGCTGCATCTCCTCCATTGACATTTGATTAAAAAAACGGCCATCTTGTCTCCTCGCAGAATGTTTATGGACCGCCACGTTATGAATTGCTTGTAGGTTCCGTTGATAGCAGGGCTCTGACTAAACTTTGGTAAGTTTGGCATTTTGTGAGAATGTTGTCTCCACCTTGTGGCTAAATACCATCAGTTTGCTATTTCATTAACTGCTCGTTGTTGACTCATTTCAAAAATAGGCTTTTTTTTTAATTTATCATTTAATCAGAAAATGAATATTATAATGTGTTACTTATTTAAATCTAAAAATTCTTACATTAAAAATGCAGTCATTCTTTTTGCTGTATTTTTGGGATTATATTCATGTCGTTTATAAAATGTTCTAACATGTTAATAGCCCGCTAAAACCGAGTCAAAAATATGGCAAATCATGTGTGAGCCATTCAGAGAGGTAGATATTGTATCCTAAACTTGATAACATAATGCGAAGTTACGGTGGCCGAGTGGAATAAAACTGATTTTGAATTTTCGTTAGGTTACAACGTTGGGTTTGTATATTCGAATCCTGACCGTGACGAATGTTACTTTTTGTGTGATTGCTACGGATTACGGTTGTAAAAGCGATACAAACCGAATAACACAGCTCCAACTGAAACTTAAGGTATTCGAGAATCAAATGTAAAGTTAGAAGTAAATTAAGTTTGTGGAGCAGTCATGTTTTCATAGTGGAACACCTAGTGGATTTAGAAAACAAAACATATACTGGAACTAAGCAAATGCTATGTTATTGTCTACATGATATTACTGTACTCAAGTAATGTCATGCCTTCAGCACTGCTGGTGTGAAGGGCTTCAAAGCTGCTTTTCATTGTCCTGAAAGAAACAACGGCTTGCCTTGTACCTGCCAAACACTCTATCAGATTATTGAGCTGGACAAGGTGATGATGCAACTGAAATACCTCTGGAAGTATTTGGGGTATGTGTAATCAAATCATACAAAACGTCAACGATCATAAAAGGAAATGGTCGTCTTCTTCTTGTTAATGGCCGTTCACTCTTTAGGAGTATTACCGCCACCTACTGGGGATGCATCTGTATTTGTATTGTTTTTTTTTATTACTATTATTATAATTATTCACACACACACACACACACACACACACACACACATATATATATATATATATATATATATACTACCCTATATAAATATATGCACATATACTTAAGTTGCTAACTTATCAGCCATCCAACAAAAATATACTTTTACCCTCTGCTTTCAATCTGTACAATAATGTATATCAGTAGATCTTCTCTGTCAGTTCTTGTAGACATAATTCTTTTAAGAGCTGATGACGAATCTGAACAAACTACAGTCCTAATTGGTTTAGTCTGTTCAATCCATTGTAGCCCTACTATTATATACTATTATATCTTTTAGATCCATCTGTAAACATCTGCATAAAAGAGTAAAAATGTTCTTTCATAAACGCATTGATTTCATTACCACTATTATACCTTTCTTCTGCTTTTTCCTGGGCCTCTAAAATCTCATTTCAACAACAGGTTCAGGAAAGTTCTATACTGGCACACCATGTAATGGCATATTAGGGCAGATGACTTCATTCTCCAGACAACAATCCTTGACCTACTGTTCATACTTCCATCCAAAGCTATTTCCTTCATTATTTTTTATTTTCCCAGCAATCTTTTAAAACTGTGCGTGTGAAAAGGAAATGGTGTTTGTGGTTATTTTCTTTCTATGTGGGCACATTCTTCATGGTGCCCAATCAGATTCAGCTCAATGTAACAAGAACATGGTACGAACCAACACTAAACTAACGCTTTAGTTCGAGTATAATATTAACGACACTGGATAATGTAGCGTGAGTTGTTTGTAATGATTGCTTATTCAAAAGTGCCTGTATTAAAGTTGGCCTTTGTACCGCATATGAACATTACAATACTATATAATCTTGAAACACCCCCGTGAAACTGTCAGATGGTACATCCCGTTGAATATAAAAATGGAACACACGTTGGCGCAGGTCAGATCAAGGCTTTGTTTGAGAGACGTAGATAGTGTTGTGAAACAGCTTTTTCCCCTCCCCGACATTTTTTTGTTCTTTATTTTTCTTAGTAAGATTTCAGTACTTTACACGTAGAAAACATGCTATATTGATACCAATTTAAAAGGCCATCAGCAAGTTTAGAGCTGCTCATGACGCCAGGTTTCAAATGCATATTAAAGTTAGTCAGCTATAGTTAGCTCGGTTTAGTTATTCGTTTGGAAATTGATTGTTCCGTCGCTTTGTAGCCTTTAAATGTCGATTGGACATGTTGATAATCGTTTTCGTGCGGGAGGTGAAATAGAGATGTGTTCAGTTCAGTTTCACCGGCAATGTGTGTGTCCAGCTGAACTCACAGACTCTATCTACACGTAAATCGGTATATAATTGATATGATCATCAATTTTAAACTATTCTCGTTAATTTGACGTCGTGTGACGGAAATACAGGCTAACAAACCGTATGCGCGGATCCGGGTGCTCGGTGTTTTGTACAGCACTATGCTTCCGCGAAGTCTTTTGAACCTTTAGGTTTAGGACAAGATGAAGTATAAAGTCTCTATCTGGAAAACGAATTAAGTCTTTTTTATACGTATTGTTTTAATTGTGGAGGAGGGAGTATTTCCCCCTTTTACTTTCGTTGCTTTAGCTCGATGGCCAAGTGTGAAAACACACCGCCTCGAATGTTACGCTAGAAAAACACCTCAATCTTTTCAAAGGGGTCTTGCGTACAAAGATTAATTGCCAAATTAAGTTTATTTGGTAAATTAACACCGAGCACAGATTACGGTTTAGATCAATAAGTCCTCTCAAACAGCTGTGGTTTAGCTAGCCGATGTGCTAGCCTTCACCTCAGCTCCCAGAAATGTCGAATATCTCCAACGAAGCTGTGGTCTTGATAAAAGATGTAAAGCCCGGATCGAAAAACCTAAATATCGTCTTTATAGTTTTGGAAATCGGTAAGTGGATTCACTGCTATGACCCTCATGACAGTTTATTAGCAGGATCCGAGCTAGTTCCTCGCAGCTAACATTCATCAGTAACGTGTAACATTGCGCTGGACGACTCTGTTTAAATGTTCTTGTGACTTTGGGTTTCAACGCCTTAGTCATCACGTTAAGCAGTTGTGTTTGTGGTAGTTTTAAATGGTTGAGATTTGACTAAACTTTTTGTGCACGCGCAGGTCGGGTGACAAAGACAAAAGACGGGCACGAGGTGCGCTCCTGCAAAGTGGCGGACAAGAGTGGGAGCATCGCCATCTCCGTATGGGATGAGCTGGGCAGCCTCATCCAGCCAGGGGACATCATCCGCCTCACGAGAGGGTACGAGCTGACTGCTGCTTCAAACAAATGTAGAATATTGTTTGAATGTTTATTGCATTGGTAAAATGCTTCGGACATCCTGTACCATAGTTCTAAGAAAGTGTTACACAAGTGCTTATGAAAATTTAATAGAACACATAATTGGTGTTATAAGTGCATTATATACTTGTGTGAGCTGTACTTTAAGCAACATGTTTTTAGAATTAAGATTAAGAAATAAGATATTTACATTGGAAGTGTTTCTTTGTCTCTGGGTTAGTTATGCCTCCATCTGGAAGGGCTGCCTTACATTGTACACTGGACGAGGAGGAGACTTGCAGAAAATAGGAGAGTGAGTATTAATCATACCCCATGTATATGTAGGATGCCTTTTTGTAAGTACTTCTACACCAATGTATTGGTCAGCCATTACGAAACCCCATATCTTTTGACCACTAGTTGGTAAGCAGGTTTGATAATTAAAGTCCCTGTAAAGTCAAAATTAAGTATGTGTTCTGAGTTTGTCATATCACAGAAAAATGTGTTATTAGCCACCCAGCCAAATTTGAATGATAAAAAAAGTCGGCAAGTACATAAAATAAGCTATCAAAATCTTGAAAAAATGAGCAATGGTCTCTGCTCTCAAACGCTGGGGGCGTGTCCGCTGGCTGCGCTGAAACCACGCCCACTCGCGGGAAAGCTGCCGTCGCCACACACACTCAACTGTCACCGCTACAGCCGGAATGGATGCCCCTGCAGTTTATTAGGTTTTACCAAGCCATATATGTTTGAGCCTCCAGAGCCTGAATCTGATTCAGAGGACATTGACCAAGAAAGTCAACATCGTCCACCTCGTTCTGCAACAGAATGGTAAGATTTTGCACTCCCTTGTATGTGATCGTTTTTAGGAAATTTAAATAAGGACACCGATCTGTTTCGTACATGATCGCATCCAGGTAGTACGCATTTCTGTGCCGAAGGCATAGCTAACTAGCAAACTGTAGGCTGTAGTAACTAATAATAGTACTGACAGGAACTTCGCAATTGAGCCAAACTGATGCTGAATGTGCTCTATTTATATTGTTAGGGAGCGGCCAGCCTCAGGGGCTCCAGTGCGTCATCAAGTAGGGACGTGTCCAGGAGCTCAGGGGCTCCAGTGCGTCATCGAGCCCCCGTTTTAGCCCGCCCAAAAAATCCGGAAAATAGCAATGGTGAAAAACTGTTTAACGGTCTAACTCCACAATTCAGTCCTTCACAGTTCACAGTCTTTGTAATATGTTTTAGCAATACATTTCTAACATTTATAATGTGTTTAGAATTTTTTTTTAGAATTGCCTTTACAGGGACTTTAAGTATCTTGTCTGCCAGAAAAGGTAGTAAAGGGTGTATACACTCACTGAGCACTTTATTAGGAACAATGGTCCTAATGAAGTGCCAAATGTGGTCTTCTGTTTCTGTAGCACATTCATCTCAAGGTTCTACGTGCTGTGCATTCTGAGATGCTATTCTGCTCACTATTGTTCAGGGTGGTAACCTGAGTTACCTTAGGTTAAAGGTGTTTCTCTTATTATTTTTGGCACCATTCTGAGTAAACTCTAGAGATTGAGTGTGAAAATCCCAGGAGATCAGCAGTTACAGAAATATTCAAACCAGCCCGTATGGCACCAAAAATCATGCCATGGTCAAAATCACTTGGACATATTGCAATGTCTTTCACAGGTTCTGTATGGTGTATTCGGAGGTTCCAAATTTCAGTGAGCCAAATCCAGAGGTGCTTTCACAAGCTAACCAACAGAACAAGACCGTGAGTCCAGTGTTTGTCCTGCTTAAGCCAAATGACCCCTGCTGTGCACTGCCTTTTAAATAATTTGACATCCCATTTTCCTTCAGTTTTAGTGGAATAACTTGATTTGCACTCTACCTCACTTAATTTTTATGTTCAGAGTAAAGCAAGCTTGTTGAGTGAAGTAATTAATGCAAAAGCAAACTCTGTTGCACTGCGTTATTCGTCATGCGAGTGTTTTAAAAGCAGAACGTTGCAAACGTCCTAAGCAAGCATAGCTTGTTTTGCAAAAAGTCAACAAAATTGTTTAATCTCGTCCTCTCAATAGGGTAAAGAACAGCAGGGAAATTCTCCACCGAATCAAAATGCAGGTACACCTGCACAAACAGGTAAGCAAATAGGGCAAGTACTTGCCACCGTCTGTCCTACTGAAGTGACCGATGCTTATTTGGTAGTGGTAGCTTTAATGGTTTGAAATCTGGGCTCTCAGGTAGTGGGTGTGACCCAGGAACTGGAGTTACAGAGATCCCACTCCTGCCCTACCACATTGTGCACTTGAGCAAGGCACTTGACCCTAGATTACTAGGGGGAATGTCCCTACAGTTAGCGTACTGTAAGTTGCTTTTGATAAGTGTCTGCTAAATGACTAACTGAAGTAACCTCCACTTCTGGTTACACAATACAAAGCATTTTTGAGATTTTCTTAAACGTGTTATTTTTGTTTCAAATATTTTGGACAACAGGAAATGGTAGTGTGCCAGTATTTCCTAACAACAATGCTGCTCCTGTGCCTCGGGATCCCAACCTTGGGGCTCCAGGAAGACCCAATGGGCGTGTTCCAGGCAACGGGCCACCCCCAGTAACTGCAGGGGGACCTCCTGCTCCACCAAAACCCGCAGTCACCATTAGCAATGGCAGAGACCCAAGAAGAGCTTCAAAAAGATGAGACATTGACTGCAAAACCACTTACTCCTCTGTAAAATCCTCCCACAAACCATCCTAAAAATACACAAAACTGCCGATCAAGAGATACAAGGGTTTAATGATTCAAGAGATACAAGGGTTTAATGATGCACGTTTTCCACCTGTGCTTTTGCTGTTTCATCTGCCAAGAACTGCATTGTATAATTATGATTTGCCTGTCACAAAAGGTTAGAATTCAACTCCTAATCCAATACATATTCCTTAAAGATTGGCACCCTCTCTGCCCTTTAAGTGCCAGTTCAATAGCCCGCCACTTTCTTTTTGAAAGTGTTAACTATACACCCTACTTGAACACTTGATGCACTTCTCTTAATTTATAGTGAATGCATTACTATCATGTGATTTCAGGAATGGTTAACTACTGATGCAAATTGGAATGGAGCTTTAAAGTGAATTACTAGCCTGCCCCCTGCCAAAAACTTACCAGAAGTGACCATGTAAAAAGGAAAGGTGATAGTTTGATTGGACACTAAGGATTATTTAATTAGGAATAAATCAAAAGGGTAAAAAGTTGGGAATAAATGCCTATGTTGGTTGTGTTGTAATTGTGGACCTTACACTTAATCTGAAGAGGTTTGCCTTGTCAGCACTGTATACATTGAGACTTTTCTATTGAGTAATGTAACCACTGATCTACTCTGCCCATAGACCTTTTTCACACTCTGGGTTTTGGACAGTGGTGAATGCGAGACCACAGCAAATATTATTTTAATTTACCCATTTGCTCCAAGAGCAAAAGAAAGAATCCACTATTGCATTTGAATGAATTTCCAGGGAGGGGATGATAGAGAGCGGTGGATTAAGACAATAAGGGGAGAAGATGCCACGTTTATCGAAACCGCCTTTGCAGCTGTGGAAAGTATTATTTTTTTTAACTATTTCCAGGGTAATATAACAAAGCATAATTTTATGAACTTACTCTATGCATTTTTCTTTTTTTTTAAATCTTAAAAAAAACAAAAAAACTACTTTGCTAGATTTACGCTGCCAAATAAGGTGGAAACACGTCATCACGGTCGGTGAAAAAGGTCAATTGTTGTACTTGAACACCTTTTTTGTTACGCTATATTCAGAAATTTTGTGTTATGTGTAAATATGTAAAAGTAGAGACAGTTTAACTTTAGGGACAGGTTTTTTAGTTTAGCCCAATTTTATTTCATTTCTATATGCCTAATCGTTCTAAGTGACTCTATTAATCAAGCTAATACTTTAGCCAAAAGTTACTTCGGTTCATGTGAACATGAGAGGCTGCTTCACCTGCTTTTATACCCAATCTTGGACAGGGTATAGTCTACCCACTGTGTACCAGTTTTAAATTATGCTGTGGTAAGGAATGCTAGCTGATTAGGCTGTAATTATGTGTTGGAATGCCAGAGTGGCCAACTTTGACATTTTATTTTTTGCAAATATGTGCATTAGTTAGTGAATCTTTCTACAGTGGTGAAGACTACAGAACTTGGTACTTAATCCAAGTTGGTTTCATGTTCCTGGCTGTCTTTGTATTTCCAGTGCCAGTGCAGGACCCAAATCAGTGGTTTCTTGAATATAGAATGTGCAATATATGACTAGTATATTAAGGTATTTGAATATGTTTTGTTTCTGCCAGTTCTTGTGTTTGAGGATAGCTCACCTGCCACTGCAAGCACTAAAATAAACAGCCAGGGTTGAATAAATGAATACTAGGTTCATTGAAGGTGGAAATGTACATTTAGTGCTGACATTGGGTAAGTGTTTCTCATATATATTTAAACCATAAAAAGATAACATCTATTTGTGTCTCCACATCTTAGCACATTCAAGTCATACTGGTAACAATGATACAAGAATGCACAAACAATGATTTTTATAATGTATGTTGCTTTCTGAAACCTTTTCAACCTTTAAGAACCAAGAAGTCAATGTGTTTTAACATTGATACCAGATTATAAACTGTTATAACTTTGTGTCATAATATAAGCGGCTGTATCATCACAGAAATTGTGAATTTGAAAAATGAGTACCTTGGTGTAGCAGCCAAATTTATTGCTGACTTTTATTTTAAATGGTTTAGTGGTCTGTTGTAGAAGTTACTATTTTCTGTCAAATCGTCTTGACAGAACATCAATGCAACACATGATGAAGCTTCTTTGTGCTTAAATTTGTGATGAACGTATAGAATATTCATAAGTACTTCTCTATGCTTTAACCCTCTTTATATCTGCCAACAGAAATGGATCAGTAAGCTTCTACTGATTACTAAATTCTTCAGGATTGGTTCTGTTTGATAATAGCCTTCTTAACTTGATCACCAGAATATCACAATTAAGAATTTTAAACTTCCAATATATTGTCAGTTTATAATGGCCATTTTTTATTAAATCTACTTCACGAAAAGAAAGCATAAATATAGCATTCCCACCTTTAGGCTTTTCCTTACACTCAGTCAAGATGAAAACTGCATATCCTCATGCCAGCAAAACATGTTAATTTTGTTGCTCTTAAAAATATCACTTCAGCCTCTCAACATTTTGTGAAATTATTGTTCCTGCCTAAGATTGTTAATCTTAAAATGCATCCAATGCATATGTGAGGCCGAGTTAGAACTGTTATTTGTACTGGGGAAGGTTCTTTTCCTTCCTCAATTATAGACTGAAAACGTATATTTTTTAGATCTGATATCCATAACTCTAAATGTCATCTGCTGCCAAGGGATGAACAAATGTATTGACCTAATTAGTCTGTATAATTATATAAACTTATGAGAAGAATACCAGGTCATAACAACATTTATGACAAACAAAAAAGATAGGTCTATGTCTCGTTATCAGGTTCAAACACACTATTAAATATTTCAGGTTTATCTTTGCATGAGAATGCAACAATTAGTTAACTGACTTGTTAAAACACAGCAATCAAACATCTTCAAAAATAATACTAAACATTTTCAACATGTAAGTGTTCCTAACGCAGTAGTTAAAACCATTGCTTAGTTTTCAATTTAGCTAAAGTGTTTTAAGTTGATTCTTGATTGAAGACGAGTTTGCGCTGTGATCACATGTGCACACGGCGCAGCTCCTCCCAGTACTCTCCAATGCCCTTTGACAGTGCTTCCTCTGCCAGACTCCGGCACTCATTTGGGGTAAAGCCCACCAGGGCTGTACCCTTTATGGCCACACCATGGAGACCAGATATCTCTGCAACCCGTGCTGTGATTAATGAGGCAGGAGCATGGCAGAAGTTTTGCCCTCCAATGGTGAAACTTGGCCAGGGTTCCTCACCATTAGTTAAAGATGGAGAAGCACCCTGAATGCTCTCCACATTGCAAGCGATCTCCACAGCACCTTCATGGTGCAGGGCCAGGACCTGAACTCCAGGGACACCGTCAGCGCTGGTCTCACGAATGGCTGCTGCCACACCCTGGCCCAGAGCCAGATCCTGAGTATCGATGGTCACATTGCAGTTCATTACATAGGGGCTGGCGCCAACACCTACAGAGGGCAAACTTGCTATGTACTTTGGTTTGTTTCAAACACATTTTTTTATAGTGATGCTAAACCATATGACGCAATAGGACAAGTGGGCTGTGTTATTATAGTAAATAAATCGCAAGCATGATGTTTCATTTTTGTTCTGTATTGTCTGATTGCAGCTTAAAAAAAATGAACCTGTAATGCCGAATCTCCTGATGGGCTGTGGACCTACATCCGGCTGTATAGCTGACATATCAAAGGTCTTTCTGAACCAGCCAACTTCTTTTCTCCTCTGAGCCAGTCCTCGATGCTGTGGAGAATCTGCCCAACCAAACAAAAAGGCACTGCTTCCTGCCACTCGTTCTGTCAGAGCCGTGGCTAATGCTAAATAAAAATTAAAACATCAACTTCAAGGTGCATATCGATGAGAACAATATCACATTCATATTTGAATGTTAAAAAAAATAACTAAATTAAAATATGCTAGAAATAAACAATAACTCATAGCACAATCTCCACCACTCACTGTTTTTGATTAGGTTGTTAAGCTTACTATATTGCACTAGTGTACTATATTGTATAAGAAGACTGGGCCTATATTGTCCCAGTTTTTCTGAGCAGACATTCAAATTCCTTGTGTGTGCATGGCCACATACCCCGGGCCTCTTTACCACAATCCTCCAGGCCCACCTCCTCCCCAAGTGGGTAAAGAGGCACCAGATCCACTGCACCCATACATGGGTGAATGCCCTCATGGGCACTCATGTTAATCAGAGAGCATGCATTTTCACAAGCTGACAATACAGCCTCCCCTGAAATTGAAAATGACAAAAAAGAATGACCTCTTTTGGACTGTTAATCACAAAGAAATTGCACTCAGCAACAAAACAGGTATTAAACATGCCTGGAAGGATATGCAGAGAACTCACTTATTAGGTCGATGCTTGCAACAATAGTGATGACAGAGCGGTTGTAGTCAAAATCTTTAAAGATGTTCAGCACAGTGACGCCCTCACGCTTTCTTCCTTATAACGGAAAAATCAGGACAGTTGTCAACTTAAAGGTGCACTCAGTCATTTTAATCCTCATTAAAAAAGTTTTAAACAGAGATTAATAGTAATTTTGAAACATATGTATAAAATCATGTGCACTCGCTTGAGATGAAGACTCCAGTTATTTCTGTAACCTTATAAAAGCGGTTTTATTCTGCATGGAAGAGGGTTCCCTCATGGGGGCTGCCATGTTAGAATCACATGACGAGTTAATCCCAGTAACTGCACTCTTATTGGACACTTTCACTCATGGATTCAATTAATCATGGCTGACTGTGAATAGTGAATTTCTGCATTGGCATTGGAATCTGCAAACTATAGAGCTGTACATCTGTGATGTCAATTTGTAGGCAAACCCTGAAGGATAACTTGCCATGGGGTTTTCTCAGGATTTACCTGTGGACTTTTGTAATGGGAGTTTTGGATTACCAAATTAAATAAGATCTGTGGTAAACATTTCTTGAAGATACTTCAAGTCTAATCTAATTACACACAGTCATAGCTCAAATGTGAATTTTGAAGCAGCTGTGTTTTTAAATGTAGCCTATGTTGCCATCAAGTTGCTAAATAAGGATTACAGCTACCACAAGTATGTGAGTGAACATGCCTGACGAAGCGGAAACTGTTTCCGTTTAGATACTTTTTATTTTAAAACACAATGGTTTCAAAGTACACGTTTGGTGTCCGATTCTGTCTAATTTATGTTGTGGAACAAAACATCCACTTATCGTCAAGTAATGTTTACCACAGACCTTATTTTCCTCAGACATCCAAAACTGTGATTATAAAACCATTGCAAAATCCAGAGGGAATCCATGGCTAGAAAATGCTAATTCTCTTCTGGGTTCTTGGAGTTCTAAGCTATGAACCAAACCAACCAGCTCCAGGGTGAATCACGACATTACAAACTTTGATTTGAAGCTAAAAAATATTTGAAAACAAGACAGAAAGAGAAAGGTACAACACTGTGTTCTCACCATCTTTCACAAGGGTATGAACTGCAATCCCATGAAGCATTGCAAAAAACAATCAAATAAAATAGCTGGAAATGCATTTTAGCTTTACTGCAAAACATTCCCATATATATGTAGTTTGAGGGTTTTGTAGAGAGACAAAATCGGTTGCATAATTCAGTGTTTCATGGAAGTGGATGGTTGCTGCTGGACTTGTTTGGTGGGCTTTGTTGGCCTACTCTGATGGACCATGGGTAGTGTAGTTGTTCACCAGGAATTCCACTTTTAAATAATGAAGTTGAAATAATACGGACTGATGTCTTCAACAAAGGCATATACCAATGATGAACAACCTCAGAGTTCACGGTAGGTCTCTCTTTAAAGGCTTTTAAGTTATAGTTAAAAATAAATTTGTCCATGGGAAAAATGAAGAGGATTTTTACACTCCATTACATATGGATGGTGATGATGCATCCATGCCCCTATGTGTCAGTGGAAGTCAAAGACAACTACTGGCCAGAACAACAAACAAAAATTAGTAAGTGCACCATTAATGCAATGAAATATATTACTTTTATCCAAAGTGCCTTAATGTATCAGTGTGTAGTGACCATTTTGAAAGAATATAATGATATATTAAACCATGATTGCATTCAAAGTTGATAGCTTCAAACCATGCGTGCATTAATAGTGACTTGTTGGAGGTCTTTCGTACCGTGTTTGTCGGTGATGGCTGATCTGGCCACTGTCTCCACCAGATCTCTTCTTCTAGCCTCTGAGATGTTCAGGAGACACGCAACCAGCCGCCGTCCGATAGCAGAGCAGGACATCCCTCGAGAGACAGTATGACAAAACACTTTTAGACTTATTTTGTTGTTGTTGAGGTTTTTTTTTTCGCTACAAAGGTGCAAGATTGTATAATGGCATTTTTGTTCAATTGTTACCCAAGTTGACCTGTTTAACAGTATGTGGACAATGGACTGTTCAAGGGTCCAAATATTATCGTACTCGCACTAAAACGAGGCGCCGTGCTTAAAAGTTCCAATATTTTCACCAAACTAACTGGCTTGCAATCACAGACATTATACATATTTATCATACTTGCTTTTCATGCACAACCCAGTTATTCAAAGTCGTGAAATTCCAGCACATGCTCCCAGATGTTCCCGCCCCCTGAAGTTTGGTAAAAGTTCATGAGGATATATTAAACATGAGTGTGCGGAACTAACCACAGTAGTGTTTTTGTTCATGCAGTCAGTGCGCATGCGTCACGAGTCAGCAGCAGCGTTGCGCTTGAAGTTCACAAATGGGTCTGAACTATGCGCATGCGCATCACTCAGTTGCGTCGTGAACAGGTCGCTCCGGTAAAGCGCCACTTGGCGGCGTAGAATAAACAGGAAAGATATAGACCATGAATATTTTATTATCAAGAATCGTTCGAGTAATCTTTATTGCCAGGTTTAACGGCCGCTAGCGCGAGCACTAGAATAACCTGAACGCAGGATAGTGGTTTAATTCATGAGCCGTTTCTCTGTTCTCTGGTTTTGCAGTAATGGTTTCGAGCCTCATGCTTTAGATCGTCTTGTATTTGGCCATTAGTGGCTTGATAATCTCTGGCCGCATTAGCGAGGAAGATGAGCGCTACGGCGGGGCTGTGCGTTCCCGGGACATCATGCGCGAGTCCCGCTGATGCGTCCGGGCTGCTACGCCTGACTTCAGTACCTGGTTATGACCAAACACGCGTGAATGATGTGTTGCTATTAACACCCCTCACTGGAACCCAGAAAGGATGTAACAACGAGTACGAGAATTTGAGGAATGGCAATGCTCACGTAGTCTTCTTTCCCGGGGACATTCAGGTAAATTCATGACATCAACACTGAAGCTGTCTCGATGGTACCACATACATCAGTAAATATTATTCCATATTATTACATGCACACTGTCTTAACAATTATGCGTTAACAAAGCTCTATGTTGTGTCAATTAGGGCCTGTTGCGCGTCATATTGCAACTGTGGGCAGCAATATGTGCCAAGACCCCATGTAATTTACCTTTTGGTTTATGCAGCAAAGCAATTTGATACAGATTAGCTTCAATTGCAACTAATCTGGATCTCTATATTTAGTTGTTCATCAGAGGCATTGAACAACAGGCCCACAGCAATGTGTTAAGGAGGCCATACTGCAGAATAACCTGGGTTGTTGTTGAGCAGGAGCACTGATGTCACATTACTACAGGGTTCCTTAAGACACTGTAGTAGACGTCTCATGAAAACCCCACTGTGATTATCTCATCATGTCTTTAGATAGGATCAGGTGTGTTCATTAAATATGCAGTGGCTCCAAATAGTGTGTGGACACTTTTGGGCACCTTAAAGGTATAGTACACCCAACCCAACATGTAAAATTCTCTCATTATTTACTCACCCTCATGCCATCCCAGATGTGTAAGACGTACCTTCTTCAGCAGAACACAAAGATAGATATTTAAAAGTATATTTCAGCTCTATAGGTCCGGACAATGCAAGTGAATGGGGTCCAATATTTTGTAGGCGCAAAAAAGCACAATAAGGCTTCCATATGACTCCAGTGTGTCCAAGCGACCCAATCGGTTTTGGGTGAGAATATTTTCACTGTACACCTTGCCATTGCAGTGTCTGGCCACAATCATGATTTCAAGCTCAATTACACTTCCTAGTGCTTGGCGCAGTGTGCTAGATGTCTTTATAGGAAGTGCGATCAAGCTTGAAATCATGATCGCCAAGGAGACTACTGATGTCAAGATTTATAGTTATATTTTGGTCCGTTTTTACCCAAAACCGATTGGATTTCTACTGAAGACATGGATTAAATCACTGGAGCCTTATGGATAGCTTTTATGCTGCCTTTATGTGCTTTTTAGAGCTTTACATTTTGGAGCCCATTCACTTGTATTGTATGTACCTGCAGAGCTGAAATATTCTTCTAAAAATCTTTGTGTTCTGGAGAAGAGAGAAAGTCTTACATATCTGGGATGGCATGAGGGTTAGTAAATGATGACAGAATTTTCATTTTTGGATGAACCGTCCCTTTAAATAATGTTCTCTTCCTATAAGCACTTCATTAACTTTCTGCATTCACTTGAAAATATTACCATGTTTTTATATCACTTTCTTATTCTCGCCCAATATCCAGAACTTCCAGCAGGAAATGGCCCTCCAGCCTGATGCTGCCCCATGGCAGTCCTGGAATCTGGAGTGTGTGGCTCTCACCCTGGGCCACCGGTTCCCTGGCTGCCATATCTGGGTCATCCGTGCTTCCAGCATGTACCTGCACAAGTTCAGCTGCTATCAGAACTTTGTAGAGAGCAACTTATTTGGAGCACCAGAACACACTCCAGACTATGGAGCCATTCGCCACCTGAGGGCACTCCTAGGTCACGGCATGGAGAAGGCTGGCCTCCTGAATCCTTTACCCCCTCTTAGTGGTACATCCACTCCTGCCCCTCTCCCTCCTGATTTTACTCTGACCCTAGTGGGCTTCAGTAAGGGATGTGTTGTTCTCAATCAGATAGTGTATGAGCTGGCTGGAGCTCGAGCAGACCCAGAACTGATGCAGTTTCTGGACAGTGTCTCAGATATGTACTGGCTGGACGGAGGGCACCCAGGTGGTAGTGAGACATGGGTGACTGATAAGTGTGCCCTGAGTGAGCTGGCATCTTCTGGGGTGGCTGTCCATGCCCACGTTACTCCTTATGAGGTAAGGGATCCGATGAGGGTATGGGTCGGATGTGAGCACAGGCGCTTTATAAAGACACTAGAGGATCTGGGTGCCCGTCTAAGCCAGAAACTACACTTTGAGGATGAGCCGGCATCCATTGAGAATCACTTCCGGGTGATTCAGGAGTTTTGACTGTTCTCGGTCTATGAAGTCTTAACATGGAATATATTCTTTGCAGAGTAGATGGCTTTTTATTGCACATAGATATCAGTTAGTCAAGCACTTTGAGTCTCCAGGTGTTTGGAGAATAGTTGTATGCTGCCTTCTCATTTTCATGAATAGGTGGAAATATTGAAGCCGAATGACCAAACTTGTCAAACATTTCGCTGCCTAGCAATTATGCCTTATTGTTTGGCTATTGCGTCGAACTATACACTCTTATATAATAGCTTACTTGTTTTACATGACTTGTTCAAATCATACAAACCATCACCTCCGCATGTTATAATGGCTCTTCCCCAGCATTGAAAGGAAAGAAGTTCCTAATTGTTATGTATGGATACTCTTGCAAAGCTTTGTCTTATTTCTTAAGGAGCCTTGCTTCCCTACTAAGACATATTATCTAAGATCAGTACATTTCTTAAAGCTATTTTGATGTAAATATTTTTTGGCATGCAAATCCACTTAAAAGTCAAAAGTCATGTTACTGCCTAAACTGTAGGCTTTAATGAGTATCCAACCAGATATGATAACATTGGTTTATAATCACAAATGTGGGCTATCAGCTAACAGTGTCTCTGATGATCTTCCACTGGAATAGATTGTTTTTGGTTTTTTAATTTATCACATCGGTTGCATTTCCATAATTTCACAATATGTAAATTTGCTTTGTACCTAGAGGACTAATAGATAACTATTCTCTAGGTGGCGCACTTTATCTGTCTTGAATTTCTCACATAAATATGAATATGTGGATTTTGCATGGAAACTCCTCATTGCGATTAATGTACTTCACGCTTCATAGTCATTCCATACGTTTCCATGCTGATGTAAATAAAGTGTTTAAATGTTTTAGTGTTCTGTTTAATAAGAATTATTTACCTTAAATAATGCAATTCAAATGCATGAAATATAACTAACTGCAAGCAGCAATGAGCGCGGTCCAAAGTGAATTGAAAAGGCCGAACATCAAAAGCACAACACAAATGCTATTGTCATCATTGTTCAGAAGCATGGGCGCATGCAGAAAGCTGTTTTGATTTTTCAAATTGCATTTGGTTGTGCTAGTGGTGCGCTAAAACATTTTATAACAAATTCAAATGCTTATTTTGATCAAATTGGGCTGAAATTTTGATCTTCGTTCCCCCTGTTTTAAATACACAGCTTTACTATCCTTGAACTTTGTGAAAGGCTTTAGGTCTACATGTGCTGTACACATTCCTGTGGAAATTGAGCAAAAGGAGTCTCATGGTGCATTGCAGAAATAGAAGTATTTATTATGTGCAGGTGTCAGAGAAAGTCAAAATTGTAGATATTAAGCCCTTTTACAAGTGGACGTGTGCGTGATGTTTGATCACTGAATTTGTTACACTTATTGTCCATAAAATCAGCAACATCAAATCTATATTAAGGGTACTTCACGGCTATATTAGATCGTGTAAATAAACTGAACATCATTTATTCTGATACATATAATTCAAAATACACAGTTTTAATCATCAAATGAAGCATAATTTTTCCCTTATCCACTCTTTAAGACAAGTAGGAAAATGATCTACAAAGTTTATCCCTTAAGTGTCCTTTTGCAAAGTTACAACGTTTGTGAAATGGTAAGCTTTCTGTAAAACCAGTGGCTGCTTTGAAATGCCCTCAAAAGTCTGGCATATTCCCTGTTGAATTACAGCTTTAAATACATCATGGCCCTAACACGTTATTAAGGCAGATTCTCAGGCAGGGAAAAGATTGAAGTTTTCCTTTAAGATGACAGCATACAGTGAGTGCATGACCGTGATGAGAGCCTCTCGTTTTATGACACAATGGCCCTATTATGAGTGCAGGCTGGTGACATAAAGCCTCCAGAACACAAACACCGATGAGCTCTTCACACCTTTAAACAGAGAACAAAAAGCTGAAGGCCTCAACCTCCAAGACTGAACTCTGAAATACTAACATTTCCAGTTCTAACAACCGCTCAGAAAAGCAGTCAACAATATATTCAATAAAAAGAATTAAAAAAAAGTGTTTTTTTTTTGCCTGGCTTGTTTTCAATGCCTTAATGCACACTTTGTGATGTGCAGTGTTGGGTGTAATCCAACTACAAAGTAATTAGTACCTGTAATCTAATCACTTCAGTCCAAAAGTAGTGTAATTACACTTTAAACTCTTATAATCAGATATTTAAGTACATTATAGGGTTATGCTTATTTCTAAATGTATGTAGATATGAATTATGGTCCAGTAATGAGTCATTGTGAAGGAGAAATGTGAGGCGCTTACATTTGAACGGAAATATCATATATTATTTTGAATTTCTTAAGCAGAAAAGTGTTTAAGAATGCAACTTAAATGTAAAGTAATTAGTAATGTGATTACTTTCTCAATGAAGTAATTAGTAATTAATTTTTTTCATTTGTACTGGATTACTATCTTTAAGTAATTTACCCAACACTGTGCATAATTCTTATTCTAATTTGATTTGCATCACAATAAAGGGTTTCGCCTATTCTAGCATTAATTTGCCTTCATTTTATTACAGAATGCATCTACTGTACCTTACTTTCATCATAACCAAACATACTTTACCATCTGAACATCATCCATAAACCAACAAAATCGTCCATGCCCTACATATTCTAAGAGCATAACTATAACATTCAACACTTTGCTTTTGCCTTTATATTTACCACTGTATACAGAATATACTTCATAACTAAATGCATAGCTTTGTGTGTATACAAAGATCTGACATAAAAGTGTGTAGGATCTATATGCATTCCGGTATGTCAAATACAAGAGTGAAAAAATGTATAATACATCCACAGAAATGTGCTGTACTTGTCCTACATGAGATCAAGTGTGAGTGTCCATCTTAAAAAATACAGAAAAACTGCACAGAAAGGCACTCAAGGAACATATACTGGTAAACTGTGCAGTTACAGCTAACCCTGAGAACAAGGCTTGGAATGGACAAGTACTGAAACCTCCATGGTTAATGGCATTAGCTTAATACACCTCTTCAAAAAGGTAGCAAGTCAACAAACCCTGAGTAACCTCAGACAGGAGCATTGAACAATTCAAGAATATGTATCATAGGCTATTTTCTTTACAGCACTCCCAAAGCAATACGCTATTACGCCTGCTGTAGAGACTGCTAGAATGTTGCTTAAGAACAACATTCAGTGCTGAGAGAACACATTTATTACACAGAATGATGGCAGTAAAAAAGATTGATTTTCATTTTAAAAGCAATAGATACACTTGATTTACTAAATTCAATGCTGTTAAAAAAACGTGCTCATATTTTAGTTATAATTCTCATATAATAAGGGCTTTAAGTGCTTTCCTGCATTTCCTTAGTCATTCTCTAGGAGGAAGTTCTGAGTCGAATGCCAACACATATTTGTGTAATCCAGGGTGTGTTGTGCTGAGTCACATTTTTATGTGCCCTCTGATTTTTCAATTCGACAAGAAAGAGGATGTAACACACCCATAAACTCAGGGCACTCCTGTACTGAAGCTTTTTAAATTATTTTGAATTTTGACACAACAACCAAAACAATGGTTGAACATCCCACTGAAACAGAAAAACATTCTATTGTTTACAAGCAGAAAATTTCATTTTAAAATACATTTTGTGCTCTAAATCTCGAGTCAAAGTTTAAAACCATGGAATGTGTACTGTCGGTCTCTTTAAAAACCTTCCCTTATTGTTGCTTGAAGTGGAATAATGGAATTACTGTTGAGATTTGGACCAAGATCCAGAGATAATTAAATAGGTACTGAACAGCATTAAAAAAACAAATTACATATTCAAATTAAACATTTAAAATCAAAATATGACATGAAAAAATACGCAACCCAAATCTTGAAACAGGACAGCAACATAGATATTTAGAATATCACTAGAATAATATGAATATATAATATTACACCAGACTTTGCCCTATTGTGTATCAATAGGGCAAAGTCTGCATCTTTGGTTTGGCCGAAGGATGGTCACAACAGCAGAAGTACAGAAGCATTTTTGCTGGTGCTGTATGGGAGAGTACTCAGGCCAAAAGAAAAGGCACCAAAAATGAGAAATAATGCTTTTCAGTGCAAGTGCAATTCCCTTATGGATCAGCATATGTGTTCACCGTCCCATGTTGCAGACGTATCCTCTTCGAAACGAAACCTCTTGGCGTGTGGAGATTCCTCAATGTTCTCTTTGTCTTCAGGGTCCTCGGGTGGCGCCGACCATTTACCACCGAAACTCCTCTCCCGGGGAGTGCGTGAGGTTACAGGGATCAGATCGGAACCTGTGCAAGGGAGCCACAACCAGGGATGGGTCATGCAGTCTGCTGCACTGGGACGATCCCTGACAAAGGAGAAAATAATTACTATCAAGGACATCGTTGTGAGAGCCTGGGTAGCTCAGCGAGTAAAGACACTGACTACCACTCCTGGAGTCGCAAGTTCGAATCCGGGGCGTGTTGAGTGACTCCAGCCAGGTCTCTTAAGCAAGCAAATTGGCCCGGTTGCTAGCGAGGGTAGAGTCACATGGGGTAACCTCCTCGTCGTAGCTATAATGTGGTTCACTCTCGGTGGGGTGCGTGGCGAGTTGTGCGTGGATGCCGCGGAGAATAGCGTGAAGCCTCCACACCAGCTATGTCTCCACGGTAACACGCTCAACAAGCCACGTGATAAGATGCGCAAATTGACACTCTCAGAGGCAACTGAGATTCGTCCTCCGCCACCAAGATTGAGGTGAGTCTTTACACCACCACGAAGATTTAGAGAGCATTGAGAATTGGGTATTCCAAATTGGTGAGAAAAAAATTAAATAAAAGAAAGAATAAACTATAAAAAAAATAAAAATGCAAAAAAAGGACACCGTTGTAAGATGTGGAAACCAAAGATTAAACTATCACCAATCAAAATGAAAAACTAATTTTGAGAGACAGTATAGATTTAACTCAGTTCAGATGTACTCCCTAGTGTTTCATACATATTGTCTAAACAGTGAAATATTTTTCACTATTATGTCAATGCATGTTAAATGCACATAAAAAGAAAATATGACTATTCACGGACTTCATGTCTTAAATGCTATAACAAATAATAAAACAATATGACCTGAATAAAACCTGATCTGGAAATCTTATCATATGACTAACAATAAAGCTATTTATCAAGGGTTCATAATATGTGCAATACAACAATTGAGGTTATCAAATAAGCTTCACTTCCTCTTACAGTCTTAAATGAGTCGCTCAGACTCAAGGGCAGACTCACTCTGGTGCTTTGACCAACAGTTTCTGGATGAAGTCGACAGCCAGTTCAGAGACCCTGGAGAAGGCCTCACTGCTGTAGTCCACATTCACCTGGGATACGTTTAGGAAGGTCTCCTGTTTATCATCGCCGGCGAAGGGAGACTCTCCTGTCACCAGCATGTAGGCTATCACACCCACGCTCCTAACGTCAATGGACACACAAACACACAGTTTAAAAAGTGACATCATCTTTGGCACAGGAAGATAAAAAGGCAATGACGTATATGATAACAAACATGGAATATCTTTCATTAGAAGTAACTGTTTTGCATGTAGTCAACTTATTCACTTCAAATCGGTTTTGTTATACAACAAAACAATGGTAAAGTGTTGAGGGTGAGGTAATCTTATTTTTGTCTTGGGCTACATAAAGCCTCCAAACATTTTGATGTTGATGTTTTGATGGAGCCATGGCAACAATATTCAAAATAGACTTACCAAAGGTCTGTTGCCGTTGTGATTGGCTCATAGTTTAGGATCTCAGGGGCTGGATAGGATTTAAACAAATACATAATCATCAGCTTTATAGAAGGTGAACTCTTCTGCTGTGATGATGCCCGTAACACGTTTTGAAGATGAATGGGTCACGGCATAAACCTTACCTACATACTCAGGGGTGCCCAGAATTTCTCTGAGTTCTCCAGCTGAACCCAACCTGCGGGCCAGTCCAAAATCAACAATCTTTATATCCCCCAATGGGCTCAGACCGGTGAGGAGAATGTTCTGGGGCTAAAGGGATAAGGAGAGAGAAAAATTATACAATTATGATGAGATAGTTCTACAGAAGAGAGGTATAATCTCTTTAATTTAATCAGAGCCAGAACATAATTAAAGACAAATCCACGGGTTTTAAATTCAGTCGACAGCATTTATGGGAAAATTTTGATTACCACAAAAAACAAATTTGACTCATCCATTCACTTCCGTTTTAAGTACGTCACTGTAACCCAGATTTGTGCTTTTTTTAAACAAAAAGGGGCCAGTCAAATTACATTTTTGTGGTAATCAATATCATGCCACAAATACTGTCGATTGAACTTAACTTGCGTTAAAAAGCGTTAAAAACAGCAGTCTTTCTGACCTTTAAGTCCAGGTGGACCACACTGCTCTGGTGTAGTAGATGAATTCCCTCTAGCGTCTGTCTGATCAGACGAGTGATCTGACCCTCGGGCAGCAGTTCCTCTGACATGCAGTGATCAAATATCTCACCACCCGCCGCACTGATAAAGACATGTAGAATTATTCATAGTAGTGAAATAAGTGTAACAATTCACAACGCGCCCCACATTATAGTGACCACGAGGAGGTTACCCCATGTGACTCTACCCTCCCTAGCAACCGAGACAATTTGGTTGCTTAGGAGACCTGGCTGGAGTCACTCAGCACGCCCTGGATTCGAACTTGCGACTCCAGGAGTGGTAGTCAGACTCTTTACTCGCTGATCTACCCAGGCCACCTTAGTACTGAAATCATTAAGAATGAGCAACAATCATTAGTTGGTGTATCTCAACTCAACACTTACTATTCTAGCAGTAAAACGATCTCATGATCGGTCTCATACACAGCGTGAAGGTTCACCACACGAGGGTTGTTCTTTGCTGCCTCTAAAACAGCGATCTCATGAACGACCTCAGCTCTGCAGTCACGACCTCGTCGCCGCTTCTTGATGAACTTTGCAGCCAAGACTTTCCCTGTGGACTTTTCCACACACCTCTTCACTACTGCAAACTTCCCCCTAAGGGAGACAAAGAGAGAGGAAAAAGAGGTAGAGAAAGAAGGACAGAGAGATGGTCATGAGTAGTGGTTGACTGATATGGGTTTTTTAATGGCCGATGCCGATATCCAGAGCACAGGGTGGCCGATATATCACACTATTTAATAAAGTAAATAAAAACATAAAATTGGTATTAAATAAATAAAAACGTATGTAGCACTATATTTACACAATTTCACACAAAACTAAAAAATATTGTATTTTAAATGGTAGATGGCATTTTCTTCAGATTTCAATTTAGTCATTACATTTTAGAAATGTATTTGCACATGAAGAAATTGTTCATATATTAGTTAGGAAGAAGGAAATAACACAGTACACACAATAGTCCAGCAACCACGGATGGCATGTCCATATTAGCAATCGCATGTTTTAAGGAAGATATTAGAGCGCTCGACGGGACGAAAACGCTGGTTCAGGAATAACATCTTATCTGTAGGATATCTGCATATTTGCAAATGGTAAATAATAGAAGTTATATTGATATTTGCCTTTTATCATTAGAAAATAGAGTTAAAAGTGACAGGGAACTGCTGAAGAGAGGCTGACAGAATACGTGCTTAGAGGTAAATGAATGAGCGCTCCAAAGTTGGTTTATTACATCTGTTTAAATGAGATATGCCATATCTGCAGACGTATGTGATATTAGTTTTATTGATATTTGTCTTTATCATTAGACAAGACAGTTAAAAGTTACAGGGAACTGTTGAGGAGAGAGAGGGAGAATGAAGCAGGTGAACACTAACATTATGAGCTCAAATTCGTCTGCCGTGGCTCTGATATGCGGACCATTTAAATGAGACTCTGTTGCACACCGGTCTATTATTGTAGTAACACGATGGTACGTAACAACAAAACGAACTGTGACTGGTTGTTTACATGTCTCAGTCCCTTCACATGCAAGCAGGCGATTTTCAGCACCCTGAATCGGACAAAAGGGTAAATTTATCGGCCGATGCCGATAATTAAAAAAAGTTGCTATATATCGTTGACCACTAGTCATGACTGTGACGGAGACAAATGTGACAATAGGGAATTTTGAGGAATAAAATGCGTATTTATACAACTGTTGGTTCTAGTCCTTGAATTTAATTGGCCAGGTGGCATGCCAAGAGTGCTGATATTCAGAATAACAGCACTGTGATGCTTCACTATTTGTATCACTTCGCTTCTGTGTTCACTGCTTTCCAAATAGTGGTGGGGATTGTGATTAATCGTTCATTTTGATTTTGTTCATTAATTTGTTCAGAGGCCATTCCTGCAGATTATGTGGCAACAAATGAGTGAATTTTATGTTATGAGTGAGTTATCATTTACTCACCCTCAGGCCATTCCAGATGTGTATGACTTGCTTTGTTCTGCTGAACTCAAATTAAGATTTTTAGAAGAATAGCTCAGCTCTGTAGGTCCATACAATGGGGGTGCATTGTGACCAGAAATTTGAAGCTCTAAAAATCACATAAAGGTACCATACACGTAAACTATACGACTCCAGTATTTAATATAAAGCATGTCTTCTGAAGTGATCCAATCTATTTTGGGGAGAACATATACAAATATAACTCCTTTTTAACTATACATTTTCATTATCACTTTCACTTTCAGACTGTGAAAGAAAGTGAAAGTGGAGATTTATAATAAAAAAGGATTTAAATTTTGATCTGTTTCTCACTCAAAGCAATCATATCGCTTTAGAAGACATTCATTTAACCACTGGAGTCCTGCGGATTACATTTATGTTGACTTTTTGTGCTTTTTGAAGCGTCAAAGTTCTGGCCACAATTAACTTGCATTGTGAGGACCTACAGAGCTGAAATATTCTTCTGAAAATCTTCGTTTGTATTTGCAGAAGATAGAAAGTCATACACATCTGGGATTTCTTGTTCACAAAAATAAAAGTGAACATGGGTGATTCATTCAAAAACACAAATTAATTTACATGGGAAATATCACTGATTCAAAACCAGACTTTGAGAGTTGTGCTTGACTCTTGGCAGAGAAAAAGATTAATTGAATTAACTGGTCAATTATGTCTTATGTCTGAAATATACGTTTTCAAATGTTATTTACTTTTAATTGAATTGTTTTATAAAAGCAATATCACACTCCCAATCGTGTTGTTGTGCTGATATTCATAACAACGGCACCCTTGCTCCTATAATATTGATTTACTTTCATTGCTAATATCTGGGTTTTGAAATGCTTTCAATGAACGGAGATGTCACAGATTGTGCAAACACTCGGTCACACTGATCAGTTCTCTCATTCACACAAAAGCTGTATGAATGAGAGAACTGAATGAGTCAAAATGAGTCAGATCCTTTAAAATCCACTAGATGTTTTATGTTAGGTAAGATGATTCATGCGGGCCAACGTTTTCTATCATTTAGGGCATGGTTAAATTAAGCCACACTTCAAAATGTTTTAATCTATTTCAAAGAAAGATTGAAAACCGTTGCCAAATGCAAGTGGAAAATGTCCGTAGTTAACGTGATTAGCTACACCTGTGGTTACTCTACTTCATCACTTCATAAACTCAACCTCACAATTCTTTGGCCTGACTTCTGTCTGTATTTGTCACCTTGTCTACCAAACAACATCTGTTGTTTGATGCTCATATGCTCATCTGGATCCTGGAAGCAATTCAGTCAAATGAACCAATGAATTTCCATGACTTTTCCAGTCATTTATGACTACTGGACAAGACTTTTTGAACATTTTAAATACATTCCCCTCACAAAAGAGCAATTTATAGACAATAAAATACTTTTTAACTGAGCATAGCCACAGACAAATTGTAATTACAATTTTAGGGTTTTTCCTGCATTACCCTTTTTTTCCCTGCATTGACGGAATTCAATTGGGACTCAATCCACTTATCGCGGCAAAGACCACAAAACTAACGCAACCAATTTGAACTTTACGGAGACGTTTTTAACTTTAAAGCACTATGGAGGGAGTCCTGTCATGCGCCAAATGGTTTTTAAAGTACACGTCATCACCCTTACTCAAATGTATTATTAAAAAATAATAAACAAATAATATTTTGGTTGCATTTGAGGTTGCAATTTAATTGATTGTGTAAAACAGGCGCATAATATTGGAATATCGATTGCAGGGCCCTCAATCAAATAAAAATCGTATCTTGGCAGACTTTGAAGTATCGGCAAATATCGGATCAAAGGCCAAGAGAATCGATAGAAGATCAAAAAGTGATGAAAAGTATGATTTACACCCCAACTTATTGATCCGAGAGGTCAATGGAGAATGGCCAGACTGGTTTGAGCTGACAGAAAGTCTATGGTAACTCAGATAACCACTCTGTACAATTGTAGTGAACAGAATAGCATCTACGAATGCACAACACGTCAAACCTTGAGGCGGATGGGCTACAACACCAGAAGATCAATTCAGGCACTTTAATAGGACCGTAGTGGTCCAAATAAAGCGCTCGGAGTGTAAGTATGTCAAAAATGTATTAACTGGCTATTATATAATAAACTAACTTTGCGCATGCGGCCATGTAAATCAGCCACCATTGAAGACCATTTCTGACCCACAAAAAACCCTGCAATATACTTATTCTATGTGAATATAATTTTATCTAAATTTCCAAAATGTATTAATGATTTTATCAACTAAAAATTCCTGATATGCCCATATTCCATGATCTTGGCAATGACCCTTTGTAAATCCAAGCTTACTTGGCCAATAAATTCGGATTTAAGACGAAACTGCTCTACTATTTTAACAACTTTGCTAGTATTGCTGCTTTCGCATGAAAGCACGTCACGTGGAACAATTCACACACATTTTATGGCTCTTGTTTCACAGAACTGCACCCTCCTCACATAGAAACATACAAAAATATCTTCATACTTGTGGGTTAAATGCTGTAAGTGAACCGTGAAATAATTTCCTGTTAATCAACACGGCCTTTAGTGTACAAAGCATGCTTATGGCTGTATGCAAATGGTGTTAGAGGCACAAGGTGAGAAAAAAAAGTGGAAGAGACAAATGTCAATTCCCCTTTCTCAGTATTCAAAGTACAATCTACAACACAGCACAAACTGAATCTGGTTCTCACATGGGTTTCCTTCCTGCAAGCTCCAAAGCCTTGCTATAAAGATTTAGCAATGACACACACACACACACACATACAAACAGAAACACACTCATATTAGTCACAGTCCACTGAGCAAGGCCGTTCTAATCCTGAATAGCTAGGACGGACTCCATTAACCAGATAAATACTGGCTTTATGAGGCAGCCTTCACTCTCAGGCCACAAGACATGTTTATATCATGTTCCTGTTGCAAAATGTACATATACGGCCATGAGAATGGCCATGAATCAAATGCATTCATCCTATAGGTTAGTGGTTCTCAGGGGTCTTACATGGGTCACAGGTCTGCTCCAATAGGGTCGTGGAAAGCAAGCAAAAACAGTTTTAAATGCAAACTAACCATATGATTGTGAATAAGATAGCAAAATAATAAGGCTTAAATGGAAGGAGAAAATGCTTCCCATATCTATTGCTTGAGATGTGCGTTCAGTCAGCCTTTATAGTTTGTTTTGGTGCAAATTCATCTGTCACTTGGTAACATGGCTAATATACTAATACAATATTCGGCCCAATGTTTGTTTAATGTGTTAAGCTGGTACATCACACTTTTGTTGATGTTTTACCATTAATAAAAAGTATAACTCTTCTGAGCCTGCTATGTAAAAGTAATGCTTTTAAATATTTTTGGTTCTACGCAGTTCAGTGTGATATTCATAAAATAAAATGATTTTATTTTTGTATTATAAACAATGTTGAAATAAAAAACTATTAAGAACCTGCAAATCATCATCTGAAAACAAAACACCTTCCCTCACTGCTTATTTTAAAGACATACTTACAGTTGTCATGAAATTAAATAATATGTATACCAAAGATCAAGTGTGTTAAATCAGCAGGATAGGACATTAGATAAATATAGGATATACACTTCTGCAAAATTGTATCAGACAATTCCAAGAAAGTGATAGAACAGCTTTTTAACTTTTTTTCAGCAGCTTTTACAACATACAAACTAGTATTCACATGGCTTTAGTAAATACTGTTGTTCATCAACACACATGAAAACACAATGGAATCCTCAAATGAACCATTTAAAGACTAAAACACATCATTGAACACACAGATTGAGTAATAATGAGTATTATGACTATTGCACACCTGCCCAGCTCATTGCTCATGTCAAACACAGCGTCCAGAGGATCCGTGTGGATCTGAGTGTGGATCTCTGACAGCAGAACCGTGGATCCACTGCGACTGTCCAACCTCCTCCGGGCCATCATCACCAGTACACTCCAACCGGCCAGTATCCAGTGAACTGTGTTGACTGGTTGTTATCACTTAACAAGCACACAGCTCATGTTCAGACTCGCCACCAGGAAGAAGAAAAAAAACACCCACTACCGACCACTTAACGTGATGAATTCGCCGTTAACGGTGAAAGAGTTAAAAATAAATAATGAAGGTCGCTGTTCTTTACTATTCTGTATAAAGTAAACAAAGCCGCTTCACTGGAGTAGCTTTAGTGGAGTTTGTTGTTTGTACACGATAACAGATGCTAGTCTCCTGCAGCTAGCACAGCTTAGCTCGCGTTGCCCTCAAAGAATCCGCTAAAACTCTCCGATTAAACTCTGTCCTTCACATTCAGACAAATTATAATTTTGTTCTTTGCGGTTCCTTTCCACGGACGACAAAATCAAAACACTAAAATTCGGAGCGGACACTCTTCCTGTTCCCAAGAGATTAACAACTGTAGTTCAATTTAGAAACTACATGGAAAGTCCAAAGGCAGGGTAAACATTAATCTAGTTACTGCGTTTCGATGCGAGTCGAATTCGGTAAATTTGCGGATTCGTAGATTCGGCTCTTGTCAGCCGCCGGTTCTTCAATTTCAAATTCAGCTCGTATGCCAGCACTAGAAGCGGGGCGGTACGTCACCACCATCGTCATCAAAATCGGTATATCATCATCATAAGCTGCAGACCAGACCTCTTGTTCTTAAGGCACAGAAGAGATAGATAGATAGATAGATAGATAGATAGATAGATAGATAGATAGATAGATAGATAGATAGATAGATAGATAGATAGATAGATAGATAGATAGATAGATAGATAGAGAGATAGATAGATAGATAGATAGATAGATAGATAGATAGATAGATAGATAGATAGATAGATAGATAGATATAGAGATAGATAGATAGACAGACAGACCTCTTGTTCTTATGAAACTGAAGATAGATAGATAGATAGATAGATAGATAGATAGATAGATAGATAGATAGATAGATAGATAGATAGATAGATAGATAGATAGATAGATAGATAGACAGACACAGACCTCTTGTTCTTATGAAACTGAAGATAGATAGATAGATAGATAGATAGATAGATAGATAGATAGATAGATAGATAGATAGATAGATAGATAGATAGATAGATATAGAGATAGATATAGAGATAGATAGACAGACAGACAGACCTCTTGTTCTTATGAAACTGAAGATAGATAGATAGATAGATAGATAGATAGATAGATAGATAGATAGATAGATAGATAGATAGATAGATAGATAGATAGATAGATAGATAGATAGATAGATAGATAGATCAGAGATAGATAGATAGATAGATAGATATGATATGAGTAGATAGATAGATAGATAGATATAGATAGATAGATAGATAGATATAGAGATAGATAGATAGACAGACAGACCCTTGTTCTTATGAAACTGAAGATAGATAGATAGATAGATAGATAGATAGATAGATAGATAGATAGATAGATAGATATGATATATATAGATAGATAGATAGATAGATAGATAGATATAGAGATGATAGATAGTATAGATAGATAGATAGATAGATAGATAGATAAGAGATAGATAGATAGACAGACAGACCTCTTGTTCTTATGAAACTGAAGATAGATAGATAGATAGATATAGAGATAGATAGATAGATAGATAGATATAGATATAGAGATAGATAGATAGATAGATAGATAGATATAGAGATAGATAGACAGACAGACAGACCTCTTGTTCTTATGAAACTGAAGATAGATAGATAGATAGATATAGAGATAGATAGATAGATAGATAGATATAGATATAGAGATAGATAGATAGATAGATATAGATATAGAGATAGACAGACAGACCTCTTGTTCTTATGAAACTGAAGATAGATAGATAGATAGATAGATAGATAGATAGATAGATAGATAGATAGATAGATAGATAGATAGATAGATAGACGGATGGATGGATGGATGGATGGATGGATGGATGGATGGATGAAATGTAGAGGCACTGGCGTTTTGCAGGTCTACTGAATTAGGTTTAGATTTTCCAGTCCCAACAGTAGACGGTTAAAGTACTGGATTTTGATCTGGCATGGAAAAGCAAACTCAATGAGGAAACTGTCAGGTGCGTTTTGATTGGGCAAGCAGAGTGCATTTTAAAGACAGGGCCGTAGCTAGTGGGGTGAAAGGTGGTAATGATTCTTGGGGTCCACAGTTCCAGGGGGGCCCCACAACAAATTATAAATGTTATTTTTTAATAGGAAACAGGCCCAAAGCAATATACAGTCACAGGGCCCAGAATACCACGGCCCGGCTCAAAGAACACTTTTCAAACCTTCCAACCCTGTCAGGGGAAAAATACCCTAAACAGTTTTTCCTCAAGCAAGAATTAAACCACAAAGACAAACAAAAAAGAGACCAAACCTTTGGTACATTCAGTGCAAAATATAATTTAAACACAGGACAAGACTGACATACATATATTACAGCTATATACAAATATGGAGATATATTGGAATACATGCAGGTTCACATTTTCAACAACTGTATTCAAGAGAGGCTTTTTCATAAGCCTATTACACGATCAGTGAGCCATAATGTTTAAATAACATCACAGATGTATGAAAAAGGCATGAGTATGGAAGTAAAATTTGTTTTATTATTATTATTATTTTTGTCCCCTGTCCCACCCCACCCCTTGTTAACAGCAACTCCTCATGCAAATAAAGCTAATCTGGACTCCTGTTGTTTCACTAGTTCCAGCATGCAATATCAAGCTATGACACTACGCCATTTAAGGGTCAAACTTAGGTACTGCTTTTTGACCCTGCATGCAGCATTTAATCCAAAGATCAATTACATAGAGAAAGGAGCACTGCTGATTTGATTAAGCCAGGTCCTAGGATCTGTGCTTTGGCCAGATCAGCATTCGTGTGGAGTGAATGTGTAATTTGGTGTATTGTAGAGAGTGTGTGTGTGTGTGTGTGTGTGTGTGTGTGTGTGTGTGTGTGTGGCGGGGTTTGGGGATCACAGACAGGTGAAAAAGAAATGACGTTTCTGTAAACCAGGGTTGCAAATTCTCACCCAAATATGAGACATTACAATTTTATCATCACCTGCGATTTTTGTGTAATTAAGTATAAACAAAGGATTCGATTTGTGGTTCATTAAAGCTATAGTTCACCCAGAAATACTAATTCTCTTATCATTTACTCACCCTCATGCCATCACCGATGTGTATGAATTTCTTTCTTCTACTGAACACAAATATTTCTAGGAGAATATCTCAGCTCTGTGGGTCCTCACGATGCAAGTGAATGTTGGACACATTTTTAAAGGTCCAAAAAGCATATAAAAGGCAGCATAAAATGAAACCATATGGCTCCAGTGGTTAAATCCATGTCTTCAGAAGCGATATGATAGGTGTGGGTGAGAAACAGATCTACACCTGTATATTTAAGTACATTTTTACAATATATTCTTCTCCCTGCCCAGTAGGTGGCGATATGCACAATGAATGTGAATTGCCAAAAACAAAAGTTGAGATTTATAGTAAAAAAGGTCTTAAATATTGATCTGTTTCTCACACTTATCTATCATATTACTTCTGAAGACATGGATTAAACCACTGGAGTCTTTTGGATTGCTTTTATGCTGCCTTTATGTGCTTTTGGAGCTTCAAAGTTTCAGTCACCATTCACTTACATTGTGAGGACCTACAGAGCTGCAGTATTAATCTAAAAATCTTCGTTCTGCAGATGAAAGAAAGTCATACAAATCTGGGATGGCATGAGGGTGAGTAAATGATGACAGAATTATCATTTTTGAGTGAACTGTCCCTTTAAAGAAACATCCTGCTCAAAGATTTTTCTAATTGTTATATAATCGACGATATTTCCATAACACCTCACACCACTTGCTTTGATGCTCCCTAACCAGGCTACAACACTTTTGGAGGGGATTCCCAGCATCATGTTTTCCTTTCTTTCACTTTCCTTTATTTTCCATAGTAACTTGTTTACCAGCCAGTCAGGACTGGTTTTAACTTCTACAGCCCTGATTTAAGCAACTCCAGTGGACTGCACATATTACCATATGCTATTTACAATACCCAGTTTAATAAAAATAATTTCAAGGCCGCTGTTTGTGTCTCTGTTACTACAGTTTGGAACAACCCCTCCTAAATGAATAATATCCAAAAATACTTTACACATATTGCACATGGTGATCCGTGCTTCTACATTCATAGTTGTTTTTTTTTCAGTGATATTTGTGGGGTGCGAGGATGAGAAGTGGATTAAAAATGTGTTACGGTAGTGAGTGTTTGCTAGTTATTTGTAGTTTAGCAGACATCAAAGTGTAATCCTCGGACTGTTTGTAATTGTATTGGTTGGATAAGTGCTTTGCTCAGGAGCACAATGGAGACACTTGCAACTCTCTATTTAATGGTTCACGCTTTCCATGGTTTGAACCCAGAGCCATTGGGTTACCAGCCCAAACTTGCAACCACTATGCTGGCATCACTACATTTGGTGCATGGACATCTAGAGGTGTGTTTACATGCTATGTGGTGTTATTATGCGTTTTATTTTCTGTTAGATGGGAAAATCAGCTTATTGTGTTTTCAGAGCTGCAGCCAAGATCAATAAAAGACAAACATTTAACAACATTGAAAACGTTTGTGATGTTTTTAAAATATTGTATACATTTATATTTTTAAACAGCATATGTTTTGTTTATAATTTTTTTTTAGAGATGGAATTATCTGTACATATACCCGGAAGCTTGACCTTTGGCCTAGTTTGTTTACAATCTGAAATCTGAATTTGAAAGATTTTTATTTGGAGTTCTGAATTTATTTTTAAAACCTGAAAATTTGAATCTGTAATTTTACAACTAAATATATTTACAGCTAATTCCACCTCTAAAAAAAAATATCTTCTGTTAAAAAATCCAAATGTATAAAATACAGCACAAACATGTTACATTTTGTTAAATATAATATGACAGAATAGGGCTGCTAAGGTTGTAGTCCCGGAAGAGGATTCGTCATGGGTTCCTTCAACGTATGAGGAAAATAAAGCTGCGTACACACTGCCAGTGACTTTGTCGCTGCAGGTCGCCAGTGGCTGGCGGTGAAGTCGCTAGTGGGTGTTCCCACTACTGGTTGCCTAGTAATGTTTATAAATGACATTCACGGATGTCATTTCATTGCTGTTGACAGCGAATCACTTTTCTTGGTGCTAAAAGCAAACATTTTGGAGGGAAAAGACTAAATATAAATGCAATCAGTACATAAAATGCTTTATATCAAAGATGAATGAGAAACAAGGCATGCTGTTTGCCATAGCGGCTGTTTATCTGTGGGGAAAACGCAAACGGCGGTCTGTCTGGGTCCACAAATCCATTCAAAATTAACATTTGAGGTATGAAAGTGTGCAATTTATGGAGTCAGCACGGCGAGTACCACTGGCTGGTGCAAGAACTGCGGCTGGATATACCGTATCCATATCATAGAGCACTGGAAAACTGCTAACAGCAAGAATTAGCCTTTCATCCATCTTTCCATTACTGCAGGAGCTGAGAGAGAGAGAGAGAGAGAAGGATCACATGAGCTCTCCCGTCTTCTCTGCTATTGGCTGTCGCTTCCGTTAGTCGCTCTTCATTTGAATAAAGTTGAACTTGTCTCAACTTTGTTGCGTCGCTGGACACGCCCACATCTAGTCGCCAACGGTCACGACAGCTCGTGTCGCCGGTTGCTCTCATTGAAAATGAATGGTATGGATTCGCTGTCACGCGCGATGTCGCTGGCAGTGTGTACGCAGCTTAAGGTCTGTGGTGCAGGTGAACATCACTTGATGATACGTGTCATACTGACACAGTCATACATCAAACGTGAATTTTGAAGCTGTATTGAATTGTACACTTTTTTTAAACACACGACAGCTTCAAAATGTACATTTGAGGTATGAAAGTGTGCAATTTATGTTGTAGAAAGAAGTCATGATTACCACAGACCTTATTTTACTCGTAAGTTGAATAACCCCATTATAGAAACCCATTGGAAAATGCAGAGGGAACCCATGGAGAATTAGACTTTTGGGTTTGCCTTCAAATTGACATCACGACTGAACAGCTCTATTTCAATGAACACAATTCAGATTGAAATAGTCAATAATCATTAGTCTAGCCCCATAGACCGATCCCTCGAAATAAAGACCTCAACCAGAAATCATTGCTAGCAGTCAAACCAGCCAAAACAAGAGCAACAAAATAAACAGTACATATTGATTGAAATCAGCTGACGATGACAAAGAACTGCAGAAAAAACAAAACATCATAGGGTTGTAATTTTAAACCCTCTGGACATAGAATGAGCTACATCAAAGTGACTAGATAACTGTAAAGAACTTGGACTTGAATTAATGTGGCGCTATCTGAAACCTTTGGGAAAGACCAGAGAATGCTACAACCCAGACCAAAACGTACTGACCTTAACCAGTCCAATAGCTAAGACTGAAATCATATGATCAGGACTTCAGCTCTGATGTCTCTGAATATGTAAGTTTGCATGTTTTCTTTGTGAGGACTAGAAAGAAGTCACAGTTGGCGTTCAGTACAGTATAGACCAGGAATTGGCACTTGAGTGCAGCGAGTCATTTGATGGCATATATTCCAGATCTGCAGACTCTGGATATAACTATGATGTAAGTCTCCAGTAAAGAAGGCCATAGTGGAGTAAAAGTACTACAAGGTGAGCCAAGTTGTTTTGATAGCACTTTTGTGATGGTGGTGTTGGGAGCTCACTCCAGTCCAAAGGTGCTGGTTTCTTCCACAGCAGTGAGCATTTTCTCGTAGAGCATGGAGAAGGAGGAATAAGGAGGCAGATCCAGGCGGTTAAAGCAGGTGTGAGCCCTACACAAACACAAAAGCAGACATGTACTCAAACATATATACACAAACTCTGTCCTTTGAAGAGGTCTAGGGCTCGTTTTAATTTCCTTAACATTAACCAAGATTAATAAATGCTTTAAAAGTATTGTTCCTTGTTAGTTCATGTTAACTGTTGTGTTAATTCAAGTTGACATATGACCTTGGCATTAGCTGATTGATAAGGAGTATTTTTTTCACATTTCCTTTGTCTTCCCATTTGCTTCAACAGCAAAAGTAAAAATCCACTATTACTTTTTCACAGCTTTCCAAGTGTGTTGGATTATGGCAGTCAGAAGAGAAAAAGATGCCAGATTTACTGTCACACCCTCAGCTTCTTTTCGAACTCCTCCTACACCGTATGTCCGATTCGCACCAAAATTGGGGTGTGTCTACTATGAACACTCCTGATAAAAATGTATCAAAGGAATTTCGATTTGTCGAAGCGTTGCAAAGATATAAGCCAACGAATTGGTCAGGTGTCATGCATTTTGTACGTATTGACCAATATCTACCAAACGAAAAGGCCAAATGTTACGAAACTTGATAAACATAGACAACAGGACATTCTGAGGATGCAAAGTCACAAAATATTTCCCCTATAGGGGGGCTACAACAAAAACACACCAATAACTCCGCAACCATATGATCAATGAAGTTGAAAATTGGTATGCATCTTGTAGGGGCCAAAAGGCAAACATATCCAACAATATCAGTCGGACAAATAAAAAAACATGGCCGCCAGCAGCCAATCACATTTCAGCAGCTAATAACATCAAATCTGAATGGCCGACCATTATGAAACTTGAGATATTTGTAGACAGTGTTAGAATGAGGCTGTGTACCAAGTTTTATGAAAATCGGCCACAACGTGGCGCTATAACAAGGAGATTTACAGTTTCACCAATAACTCCGCAACAGAGTTGAATAATCTCAAAGTTCTTTTTTTCTCTCTAATTCCTTGCACCAAGACCTACAAAATGTCTATCTTCATTTTATGGCATTTTATAAAATGTTTCCGCTATTCTAATTTTCTAAAAAAGCTACTTTTTCTAACTGCTCCAAGGCAGTATAACCCATTCTCACAAAAAATTGGTGTGTGTCTACTTTGAACGCTCCTGACAAAAATTTATCAAAGGAATTTTGATATAAGCCAATTAATTGGTCAGGCATCATCCATTTTGTGTGTATTGACCAATATCAACCAGACAAAAAGGCCAAATGTTACGAAACTTGATACACATGTACAACAGAACATTTTGAGTCTGCATACAAAATCACCTATAGGGGGCGCTACAACTAAAAAATGCTCATAACACAGCAACTGTATTATCAATGAAGTTTGTATGCTTCCTGAAGGGGCCAAATGCTTACATATTCTACAATATGACTGCATATTGTAGAACATGGCCACCAGAAGCCACCAGAAGCCAATCATATTTCAGCAAAATGGCTGTATAAATGGTGTGTAAATTATTGTATATTATCCAATGTTACCTGCTATTGTGAACTACATCTAGGACTCCCTTGGTCAAAATATGATCAAAGAAATGTTGAACTTTAGTTATTTAGGGGTTGCATTTATCATGTGTGTTATCAAGCCTATAATTCCTAAAATACATATTTTAACTTCTAAAACCTTTTTGGAGATTGAGTGCTTTGTAGCTTTATAACAGTTAAAAAGTAAAAAAAAAAAAATGACCACAATAACTATTATCCTGTTTCAGGATCGTTGAACACAAGACATCAGTCATATATAACAGTGGTTTTCAAACTTTTTCAAGAGGGACCCTTTTTTTTAAATTTTTTTTTGGACGCGACCCATAGGCTTGTGCGCAGAACAAAAAGCACTTTTTTAACCACTTTTGATGATGCACGTGCACTTGCTGATCCTTGACGCGATTGGAACGCAAAGTCGATTCTGAAATAATTTGATCAAGCTATAGGCCTACATACAGGAATGTTAACCAATTAATAGCCTATCGCTTGCTGCATGCTTAAAAAATACACAAAACATATTCCACAACAAACTCTTTAAATGTAATATTCATTATATACAGAACAGAACAAGAATTAAAAAATAATAATAACTTTAAACAAGCCAAAACGAAATAATTTAAAGCGAAAGTAAAAGTAAGGGCATAGGCGGAAATCGCGGGGGGGTCAGGGGGGTCAGGACCCCCCCATCTGAGGGTTGTCCCCCCCTAAAATATAATTAAAATATTTGTAATGTTAATAATATAATGATATATTCTTAAAATAATTGTTTAAGAAATAAAATAATACAAATGCAAACGGGGCAACAACCAAAAAAACCTTGGTGTCCCCTTCAAAAATTGCTCTTGAGAATTGTTATGTTTATTGTCCCCCCCAACATTTTGATGAAATTTTCGCCCCTGAGTAAGGGGCATTATGCTCACGTAACTCTCTCATTAGAATCACGTTGCAATATCAACAGGAAAAAAATCATCCTTTTCACATGCGCAAAAATGTGCTTGGAAACATCACGTGGAGCGGTACGTGCTTACGCTGAATAGTAGGCTACGAATTGTAGGCCTACTACTGACTATTTTAACAGAGCAGTGTGATTTTTATATTAGGCCTAGTTGACTATTTTATTATCATATTTTGCCAACATTTCACCGCATATTACGCACATTGGTATTGCTGCATGGACTGCGTCCGAACAGTTGACAAACCCAAACTTCAAAAAATCATCTTTATATGGCCTTACTCCGGGTTTCTGCTTTTTCTTTGCTGGGAAAGTACTGCTACTCTGTTGACATGCATCGCCTTCATTATCTTCCCTGCTGATCTCCGCTGTTCGCGGCAGGGTTTGATGGTTGACCGCGTTTTCTGCTGCTTCATTTAAAGGGGTCTCGGTCTCTGACCCTCTTTTTCTTGTGAAAAAATCATAAATGGTTTTTGACTTTGGTTTGCTCATGTTCAGCATAAAATAAATTCATTACGGGCTACTTATTTCACGGTACCGAATATTTTCATCATCTCATGGGAAAATAAAATAAAATGGCTGCATATCAACAACACTGCGCACAAGGTTTTTTGTTTTGTTTTGTGTTGCCTAGGGCTACGAGTAGGTCGGTCAGGTGACATGTGGATTATTTATTTTGCATGAACTTGAATGTTTTTTTTTGTGTACTTCTAATCAAAGCTATTATTATTAATATTATTAAAAAACGAAATAATTATTATTTTATTTTTTTTTTATTTTAAATCACTGGCGACCCATTTTTTAATTCTCGCGACCCACCCGAGGGTCGCGACCCAGGGTTTGAAAACCACTGATATATAACGGCAGTCACTTATTTCCAGGGGTTTCAGTACAGTGTAAAAATGTGACGTGGTAGTGTAGGCGTTCTCCTAATTCAAAATTTGCATCAACAAAAACATTTACCGATTTCCCTATTTTGTCTTAGATTCTCCATGGCTGTTCCATCAGTTTGCTGTCGCTGTTATGAAAATCCCGCGATGAAAATATGAAACGTCCGCGGAAAGAAGGCACTATAATGCGCATTTGTTTTATGTCATGGCCACGCCCCTTGTGCGTCGCTGTACTGAAACCCCTGTACTTTAGTGAATGCCGATATATAACACCAGTTTGCAAATTCAGCAACTTACAAAGTACATATATATTCATTTTTTGCATACTTTGAAAGTTCTTAAAAGGCTTAAACCCTGTTAATTGCTGCTTGCAGCTACATTTATTATTATTATTATTATATTTCTATTTACAATTGTATTAATTATATAATTTGTATTGGTATTTTTCCACCTGCTGTCATAGAAATATTTTTAAGTCACTGCAAAAGGGGCTGGTGGAAGAAGTTGGAGAGGGTAAAATCTTTGTTTTTTTTGACCACTTTGTTATTTTGATTATATTTTTGTTTCGTTTGAAGTGTAATTTGAATATATAAATATTTTTGGTTAAATTGTTTTGTGTTTAATAATTAGTAAAGATTAATAATACTTCTATTCTCCATAATTTAATGGAGCGAACATCCAAATTCTGACGAGAACCACATTTTCCATGCATATAAAAGGAGAGCGTCACTGTCATAGACGCACTTTAAAGCACTAAAGAACATAAGTCCATATTTCTACTCTTCTAATTCATTACATACAGTCCATTTACACTATCAACTTCTTATGAATGTGCAGTCTTTGATTATATAGCTGATGCTTGACAGGGAATGAAATATATAATAGGACGCAGACGTAACCGGAGAAGAACCTCAGAATTAAACTGCTCTTGATCCAACCCATTAGCATGCAAGATTTCACCAAACCCACTTGCGCCTAGACTTAGAAAATACCAATACTTCATGGCCATGACCACTGACTTTGCATGTATGTCTTATGGCATAGTGCTGCATTTAGCACAAGCACTCTTAAAATATGTCCCTAAATTATAAACAATTGTATTAATAGATATAAAACCCACAGCAAGACCTTATACGAGACACTTCACACAGCTGTAGTTTTAGAAATACCGTGGTAGGGAGGTGACTTTGCCCCATTTCTCCATGCAGAATCGACGTGGGCCGTTACTGCCCCGCAGAGAGGCGAAGCCCTCATAGGGAATGCTGGAAGTGCCAGTAACAAACTGAAGAAAAGCAGAACAAATGTTGACTTGGTTAATTTCACTGACCTAGCAGGAGAAGAGCTTAAGGTTTGTAGAGGAATTAACATTACTTTTGCTCTAAGACTGCATACGGTATAAATGACTGTTTAGAGCTCATAAAATCCACGCTGTTGTTTGATCTGAGTTTACCTGAAGAAGTCTGAGTCTCTGTTCATTATTGAAACGCTCCACTGCAGCCCAGAACCATCTAATCACTATGTGGTTGTCATAGTAACCTTTAAAACAGAGATTAGGTTATAAAAATGGAGGCCATCACCCTGGACCTTGATATCTTGCTGTTTTCTTTTAAATCGTTTTTCTAAACTAGTTATACTCTTGCCTGTCTGGTACAAAATTACCTCCTCTGTATTCTGTATTGTTTCTCCAGTCTGACAGGTCAATCTCTGCTGTTCCAGCAATGACCAGCTCCAGCTCACGGGCATCAAACACTGAGACGAGTCGGACATCCACCACCTGCGCAGCCACATGGGTCTCAAATCAATCAGAGTTAAATCACACGTCATTAGTAAATCACAGATTCAGATGGTGTCACACCTCATAGAATCCCCGCACAAGACTCTCTGTCTGCTGGGCCACACCCCTCTCAATCCTCCATTTCACCATGCGTTCAATGTACTCTTTCTTGTTCTTGTCGGACACAGGGATGCCAGATCCACCCGGCTTCAGCTCACGCTCTGTGATCTGACATAAATAGATACCAATAAACCACTAATATACTTATTTGTTCCAGAAAAGAAGAGGTGTGCTTGTCCGTGCATAATTTGCCACTATGATGTTAAAGTTGTTCCAACAATGTTCCCAGTGTTCGCTAATACATTGCTTAAGTGTTCTGAGTGTTATGTACAAAAAATGGACACTAATAATAGTAATATTTGCCTTAGCAAACATTACTAACAAATAGTACACTGCTTGAAGATATGTGTAGAGCGGAGGAGGGTGGGGCCGGGCTGGAACAACGCACGCCCGGTCCCCAATCAGCCTGATGGGGGCACGTGAGGGATTAAGACGGCCGGTGACGACGGTTCGAGAGAGAGAGAGAGAGAGAGAGAGAGAGAGAGAATGACACGCAGCTGCTCTGTGTGTTTATATTTGTGTGTTTTTGGTTTAGTTTTTCATTAAACTATTATTTATATTGCCAAGCTGGTTCTAGACTCCTCCTTGCCCTAAACCCGCTTTACATTGGTGCCGAAACCCAGGAGGGAGGAGGGATGCCCGTCGCGGAGTCCTCGGCACTGCTGTCCACCCAGGGGAGACCCGACCGCCCAGACGTGCGGAGCGGCCGCCGACCGCGAGGCGAGTGGGGACTGGACTCCCCGACTGCCTGGAGTGATGGAGCCACTGCCAGTGGCGGAGGAGAGTCCCCACAGGTCGCAGAGAACGCGGAGGGGCATTCTGTCTGCTGGGGGTCCATCTGACTCCGGTCCGCCTGGGAAGGAGCGGCTGCCGTCTGCCTGAGAGGGGGAGGAGTGATCGGGGACCACATGACGGTGCATCAGAGAACCGGTGAGAGAGGTTTTTTTTTCTCTCTCTCTCTTCTCTCCTGTCACTCCATGTTGGCCTTTATCCCTCGCCTATATTGTTTTGTTGTTTTTTTTTACCCTCCTGCCTCCTTCCAGGTTGAGCAAGGCGGGGATGACCTGCTGGCAGATGGGGCGCAAGGCACTCCCCCCCCTCCACCCAGAGAGGAGGGGGGTATGTACGTCATGCTGTTGGCTCCCTGGCCTGAGGCAACGCTGGGAGGAGTGTAGAGCGGAGGAGGGCGGGGCCGGGCTGGAACAACGCACACCCGGTCTCCAATCAGCCTGATGGGGATCACGCGAGGGATAAAGGCAGCAGGTGACGACGGTTCGAGAGAGAGAGAGAATGACATGCAACTGCTCTGTGTGTTTATGTTTGTGTGTGTTTGGTTCAGTTTTTCATTAAACTATTATTTGTTTTGCCAAGCCAGTTCTTGCCTCCTCCTTTCCCTAAACCCGCTTTACAATATGTTACTCTTGAGAGGTTTTAGGACTTTTCTAGATGTAAATGTAGAATGGATAAAGAGGTATTCCCTCTATATACACTGATGCCCATTCTAACCTGTCCAAACACCTCCTCGTTAACAGTAAATGTGAGATCCAGCATATCCTCAATGTCATTGTCCTTCATCCACTGCAGACTCTGATGGAATTCCTCATCCAGAAATTCCAGATCACTCAGATCACATGGGCTGCAAAAGACAACAAAGTCACAGTTCAGTTTACAAGTCTAAAATTACAGACACATGCTCTACTTAAGAATGTGTATGGTCACTCAAAAAGCAATGACTGGAAATGTACTCAATAGTCTGATCTAGTTCAGTCGAGAAAAACAGAAAAGACTTACATGCGAAGAAGGCCTTTGTAGAAGGGTCGTGTGAAGAATGCATCCAACAAGTACTGATGAATTAGAGCAAGACCCAGAATTCGCCCACTGAACCGGAACCTGACGAACACAATATTACAGTCTAAAAATACTTGGCATGACAGAAATTAAATCCACCCATTAATTGGTTCCTTACCACTCATGATGGTTGTCCACAAATGCTGACATTGGGCTGATCTGCACAGTGTAAGTGTCATTAGCTGAGTATTCAAAAAGTCCATAGTATGGATTAAAGAGCTCACGGGAAACCAGGAAGAAGAATTCTCTGGATGGGCCACTATAGTCCAATCTGAAAAACAATAGACAGTTAAAATATAAAGTAGAGACAATTTCAGATCAATGCACACATATAATATTCTGTATACCAAACATTATTACTGTGTTAAAGGTATCTATAATAGTGAGCTCATTACATGATAAAATCACAGAGAATAAAGCATACAGACCCCTCTTCTCCCACAAAGCTGACGTAAAGCTTGCTTCTCTGGAGGTCTTTGCGAGAAAAGCACATGATCTGGTTGAAAGCATCCTCCAGCAGATGATCTCTTCTAATTTTCAACCTAGAAAGGGAAGATCATAAAACCACATAGCAGAGAATCCAAAGAAAAACAGATGAACGTACCCATATCAAAAGTGGTTCCATATCTCATATAAGAGCTTGTAATTCTTGGCCCTAACTTTGTAAGGATGTAATTCCGGTTCTTTAGTCTTATTTTATTCCAATAGATGGCAGAAAGAACTACAAAAAACATTTTTTTTTTCAATCTTCAATCACAAATTGACGATCTGAAATGTAGGTGGCGCTCTATCAAATTATAGCCCTCACAGATGTGCTCATCTGTGGACAATCAGTCTAACACCCCATTGTTTCATTGAACATCTCGACCTCTATGTGTACTAGAAACTCAATCTAGGTGTCATTAGAAGGCGGAGATCATTCCCTTTCAATAGTAATCAATAGTTGATAATATATATATATACTTTTCCTGCTGGACAGCATATTTTGTTCTGGACATCTAAGATATAACATTGGTGTGACGAGGAGGAGGGTGGGGCCGGGCATTGGGTCCACACGGCCAGCCCCCAAGCGGGCTAATCAGCCAAGGAGAGGGATGGGGCCGAGCCAGATGTGGCAGTTTCGAGAGAGAGAGAGCCTCATGCAGCTGCCATGTGTACATTGTGCTTTGTGTGTTTTTGTTTAAGGTCTTATTAAAGTATTGTTCAGCAGATTCCTGCCTCCTTGCCCATTTGAACCATGTTAAATGAGTGCCGAAGACAGGGAAGGAGGAGGGATGCGCTGTCGTGGAGTCCCTGCCACTGCCATCTGCCCAAAGGATTACCAATTAAGTAAAAAGTGGCTAATATTTAAAAGCAGATATAAAGTTTTAAGCTATTTGGGACTTACAGCAGCAGTGATTGGCACATAAAAGACACAGAAATGTTGATGTTTTACGGAAATTATATTTCACTTTGTGATTCTTTTGAAAATTCCTCAAACTGTGGTATTAGGGCAACAGAATAAACTGTTAAGTCGCATTCCTGTATTTTAAGGGCAAAACTTTTTTGCAACATTGTGCCCCCTTTTGGACACGCAGAGTTGAAGAGTTTAAAAACCTTCCTATCACACAATTATTGCCCTAACCCATAATCCATCCATCCATCTTCAACCGCTTAGCCAAAGTTGGGTCGCGGGGGGAGCAGCTCCAGCAGGGGGCCCCAAACTTCCCTATCCCGAGCCACATTAACCAGTCCTGACTGGGGGACCCAGAGGCGTTCCCAGGCCAGTGTGGAGATGTAATCTCTCCACCTAATCCTGGGTCTTCCCAGAGGCCTCCTCCCAGCTGGATGTGCCTGAAACACCTCCCTAGGGAGGCCCCCAGCGGGCTTCCTTACCAAACCACCTCAACTGGCTCCTTTCGACGCAAAGGAGCAGTGGCTCTACTCTGAGCTCCTCACGGATGACTGAGCTCCTCACCCTATCTCTAAGGGAGAAGCCCGTTCAGGGTATTCGGCCTTCTTGGAGACCCTGAATGGAGTCCTGAATAGGGCCCCAGTAGGGGACTCCATAGTGATGCTGGGTGACTTCAACGCACACGTGGGAAATGACAGGGACACCTGGAGAGGCGTGATTGGGAGGAATGGTCTCCCCGATCCGAACCTGAGTGGATGTTTGCTGTTAGACTTCTGTGCTAGTCATGGATTATCTATATCAATCACCATGTTTGAACATAAGGATGCTCATAAGTGTACGTGGTACCAGAGCACCCTAGGCCGAAGGTCGATGATCGATTTTGTAATCGTGTCGTCGGATCTGAGGCCATATGTTTTGGACATTCGGGTGAAGAGAGGGGCGGAGCTGTCAACCGATCACCATCTGGAGGTGAGGTGGGTCAGGGGGTGGGGAAAGACTCTGGACAGACCTGGGAAGCCCAAGCGAGAAGTGCGGGTGAACTGGGAACGTTTGGAGGAGGCTCCTGTCCATGAGATCTTCAACTCACACCTCCGGCGGAGCTTTTTAGGCATCCCTAACCCATAATCAACACCTTAAATCTGTGAGAAATTATAGGCTAATATGAAAACTGTTTAGGCCCCTAAACCCAGACCTAATTCTATAATTTTCAATTGGTTGATAGGAATATCATTAAAGGACCAACAAAGATGTTGACTGGGTAAACCACATTGACCAAGGAAATCTTGCTGGTTAAGCTAGTGAAAAAACCTGGTGGGGGACATCAGCACACCAGCATTCAAAACACATCATATGTTGTTGACCAGCAATGCTAGTCAAATGTCTTGGAACTGGAACTCACTTCACTTTTCCTGGCCCCTGCCCGTAGCCCTTGTTCTCCAGTTTGCGGTAAAAGCTTCTTAGTTTGGCCTCAAAATCACGCTTGTAGGGCGCAGGGGCTCGGGCATTTGCTCGAGATGTACCTATGAGCAAGAGAGGGTGTGAATAACAAGACATGGGAAGATAACAACACCTGGCAGATCTATCCACAATGCAAATCTCTGTTTTAAAATATGCATGATCAGATAAACATACAGATTAGTCCACAGGGCCCCCCACTTTCATTAGCTAATTACAAATATTATAATAGCGGACACAAGATAGGAAAACAGTGGGTACGACTGAGAGAGGGAAGAATTAATAGGATGTGAGTCTGGCCCATGTGACCTCTCACCAGGGGAGCTCTGTGGGGAGGGATGACAGTAGCTGGAGAGCAGTAAGGCATTGGGCGGCACATACAACATCACTTCCTCTTCAAACAGGCTGCAAGGAGAGAGAGAGAGCTGTGTAACAGGTGTGTGTTTTCTAACCTGAGTTAGGCTTAAAAAAGCAGGCCAATGCATGCATGACATTTCAGGCAAAGGGAAACACACAGTCAGCTCTAATTAAACAGGATGCAAAAGCTACAAATTCACTCGCACTCACATACGCCCACTAACCTAAGTAACATAACAAGGTCTGCATCGCTAGACAGACGGGTTAACCCAGATGGCCCCTCATTGCGGATGAATTGAACCTTCTCCCTGGAAATACAGCCAAGCATATACATGGAACAACTTTAGTATTCAGCTAATTTAGCATGAGAAAAAATTAAATAAGTGTAGCACAAACTCTCAAACAAACTCTCAAACTCATGTACTTGTGCATTACTCATGTAATTACAGGCTTGTGTATTTCAAGCTTCATTTGAATATTAAATATATTTGCCTGGCATAGTAGTGTGTTTGTAGTACGACAACATAAGATCCCACTGCAGGATCTAAAACACGTTTTAAGTACTTTTACTCAGATATACCTGTTTTCATCTAACTATTGTTCCTCTTAGCCGTTTAGATTTAAATAGTGCTTATTTTAACATTAGAGATTACCAAAGCACTTTACACTGTGTCCCAATCACCCATTCACACACACACTCACACACCAATGGCGGCAGAGCTGCCATGCAAGGTGCTAGCCTGATATTGGGAGCAACTTGGGGTTCAGTGTCTTGCCCAAGGACACTTCGGCATGTGGAGTCGTGTAGGCCGGGAATCGTACCGCCAACCCTGTGATTGGCAGCCGACCCGCTCTACCACCTGAGCCACAGCCGCCCACACAAGTTTTTAGCTCCTAGCATAGGTACTTTTTGGGAAAAGAGGTGATGCCGAAACCTGTGATTCAAACACGTGATTTCTGGATTACTTAATTGATTTTTTTCTGGGATGAGAGACATAAATAATAAGATATTTATTGAGAGTGGGTAAATTAAATATATTATAAACATAACCGTCATGAAATCTAATTTACATAAGGAAAGTGTTACGTGCCTATAACTGCATTTTTAACTTTCAGTCAATGGTGAGTAGTTCATTACAGTATTTTATTTTGAGTCATAAAAGCCTTTATTGTAAAAGATTGTGTTGATAAATAGGTTCACAGTGCATTTTCAACATGTTTTCTGCTAAGTTCAGCATGTACTCATCTCTCCTCTCACTGTGGCTTCAGTGACGCAGCACCACACCTGTCTCACTCGCCCAGTGTAAGGATTGTAACCTGAAGATACAGTTTGTTAAACAGCCCTAACAAAAAAGTAGGCCAATCCTGGTGTTCTCCATCAGTTTTGTTGATTTTGTTGTTGTTGTTACTATTGAATTGCATGTGCAAACGATGTCAGAAGATAAATGGTCCACACTAGATGACGTCACTACAAATTATTTTAGTTTTTTTGTATGTGTGTGTGTGTGTGTGTATGCGCGAATGCAAGAGGGAAAAGTCTCGGTGTGCATTACTTCTTAAGAGTTCTCATCTAGAAAGTTCCTAAGGGGAAAGTAAATGAACTGTATGTGGGAAAGGGGCTACACATGTTGTCAGGAAAACATACTGTACCTAAGGGAGTGGTTTCTCACGAGCTCTGGCTGTCTCTCTTGTAGAATCTCAAAAATGTTGGGTTGCCGAAGAAAGGCAACAATCTTCTCATTATAGGCTGCAAAAACACAGACTGTGTTTTACTGTGTATCTACAGCATGTCCATGTGATTATACGTATGTCACTGTTTGCACATGTACTCACCAACAGGCACCAAGTCCTGACTGTTTCTTGACCGACCCTGGACAGTTGGACTTGGAGAGCGGGAGTCATCTGCTACCTGAAACATCAAAGGAGGCTTAACAGGTTTCACAAATGTATTTAATCTTTGCCAAAAATTCTAGGCACCCTTTCAAACAAATTGAAACTAGCTGCAAACTTGCAGCTCGTGATTTTCACATGCAAATGAGTTTTTGCCAAGCCACAAATTTGTGGCAAAAGTTTGCAGTTCTTCGCCAGTAGTGATGAAACTCTGGCAAGCCTTTGGCAACAATGGACAATTTGCCGCAAGTTTGCCATGAACTCTTGATTTTCATAAGGACACTTTTCACCATGCTTTCTGGACATGGAACCAGGGTAATATGTTTTTTTAGTAATATTAATACCATGGTATACGAGTATGGTTCAACTTCATTCAGTACCATGGTTTATATTAAAGTCCAATGGTCGAAGCTGATTCCATCATTGTACCACGATGATGTAACAGTACTTTTTTTATAAGGGGGGGTCTATTAAATCTACACTCTCTGAGCACTTCATTAGGAACACCTGCACACCTACTTATTCATGTCAGCCAATCGTGTGGCAGCAGAGCCATGCATAAAATCCAGCAGATATGGGTTAATGTCAGTTAATCGACCGTGGCATGATTGTTGGTGACAGACGGGCTGGTTTGAGTATTTCTGTAACTGCTGATCTTCTGCGATTTTCAGGCACAACAGTCTCTAGATTTTACTCAGAATGGTGCCAAAAACAAAAACATCCAGTGAGCGGCAGTTCTGCGGATGGAAACACCTTGTTGATGCGAGAGGTCAACGGAGAATGGCCAGACTGGTTCGAGCTGACAGAAAGTCTACGATAACTCAGATAACCACTCTGCACAATTGTAGTGAGCAGAATAGCATCTCAGAATGCACAACACATCGAACCTTGAGGCGGATGGGCTACAACAGCAGAACACCACATCAGGTTCTACTTCTGTTAGCCAAGAACAGAAAGCTCACCAAAACTGGACAATTGAAGACAGGACAAACGTAGCCTGGTCTGATGAATCTCTATTCCTGCATAATTTGGTGCCAACAGCATGAATCCATGGACACAACCTGCTTTGTGTAAACAGTCCAGGCTGGTGGTGGTGTTATGGTGTGGGGAATGTTTTCTTGGCATACTTTGGGCCCGTTAATATCATCAATCATTGCTTGAATGCCACAGCCTTTTTGAGTATTGTTGCTGACTATGGGCATCCCTTCATGGCCACAATTTTCCCATCTTCTAATGGTACTTCCAGCATGATATGCACCATGTCACAAAGCAAAGGTCATCTCAAACTGGTTTTAGGAACATTGAACAACAGGACAATGAGTTCACTGTTCTACAGTGGCAGCTGACAAATCTGCATAAATTGTGTGATGCAATCATGTCAACATGGACCAGAATATCAACATCTTGTGGAATCCATGCCATGAAGGATTAAGGCTTATTTGAGAGCAAAGGGAGGCTATCCATTATTAGTATAGTGTTCCTAATAAAGTGCTCAGTGAGTGTGTATATTACATGTACAGTACATACAGTATATATGCAAATGACAAAATAGTATTGTTGGGAAACGCTAGACAACAGTTTAAAAACATGACAAGTATCATGTCAACATTTGCAATGTTCAGCCTAATGCTGTTATGTATACAGAACTAGAGCTGTGGCAGAGGGTAGATAACATGGCTCAGTTCTGACCTCTCCTACACTGTGGCTACGCTGGCGGGAGAGGTGCTGTCGGTGGACTAGTAGGCCACTGGACCGAGAGTTCTGTAAGGGCAATCGCGGTTCAATAAATGTTGTGGCACGACAGTTATGATCCACGAAGAAAGCCTGTTGTGCAAAAACACATAGACATGAAAAGTCTGAACAAAGAACTGCATAACACATCTCCAGACAGACCCATCAGCAGACTAGCATGTTTGTGGTTTTTTTTCTTGCCAGAAACACTAATTAGGTGTTAAGACAGCAAACAGATGAGCAATCCTGCTTTAAAAAAAAAGAAGAAAATCTTAAACCAGCAAACACCGGTTGGCTAATATTAGCAGGTTTAACCTGGTCTAGCTGGTCTCCAAGACTGCCCAAACAGATTTAGCTTGTTGGCTAGATAGCCTCCCATTTTGATAAACTGAAAAGTGCCCAAAACCACTCAAAACCATCAAACAGACCAGTCAGGCAGACCAGCTAAGACCAACAAACCATATTAGGCTGGTTTAATTTTTTTTTCAACAGTGACACATGAAACACAAATACCTTCAAACTCGAATTTCAGTGTTTTTCATTAGCACAATTACTCATATGCACCTCTAAGACAGAACAGGTGCAGAGTTCCAGAGGGAGAATATACACACACAAACCTTGCCAGTGTGGTCATGTTTCATCTCCCAGCCCCGTGGCAGCTCCAGCTGCTTGTTGGAGAACAGATTGAGAAAGTTGACGAGGTCCCGGTTATGCTGATAACGCTCAAAGTGCTGTGCGTCCCGCCGAACTTTACTGATCATGTGCTTCAGACAGGTGTTATTTGTGAACATGTGATAGGCACTCTAAAAGGAAACAAAGAGATCAGATCAAGAAAGGTGTACATGTAAGCTCTGATAGTTGTGTCTGTGTGTGCTTTGGCTCACAGGATTAGAATGCAGAACAGAGAAGAATTCGGGACTGGAGAGGAACTTTGCACCAGGAGACTGAAGCAGCAAAGCCAGACGAGAATGTGAGCTGGCCTGACCCATCAAGCCATCCCTACGATATTCTACACAAAGAGAAAAAACACCTCTCAAAGACACTTTTGTCATATTATGTTCATCTCACCATAGTGTTCATCTACTCAATCACATTACCATTTACTTTAGTTTTAAGTTACTTTCTAAAACACTCATTTCTATTTTCTCTTTGTCCGTTGTCGCACACCCTTTAGCTGTCACAGAAATGCAAACAGACATACAAATCATAGACTGTAAAAAAGATGGACGATGCCCCTTCGCTCTTTTCCATTGGTGAGAACTGAAGCCGCCAGTGTCCCGATATGGCGCCGACATCTTGGGACTCGAGTCTGCGCAGTTGCGATTTCGGGACCAGACCTGTGCAGTAGTGAGCAGGAAGTAAAGCCGCGAAATCAAGGCCCCGCCCTCACTCTCGCTGAATCAATCGCAAAAAATTATTGAAATAATTATAGAAATTTTGATATTAAATTTAAAGCTCCAATCTCCTCAGTCCTCCGAAGATCCCCAAAAAAAGTCAGTTGGTGCTTCAGTGACTACTTCGCTCAGAGAACCTGTCAATCACAGCTGTCAATCATGATGTCACAGCATCGTTTTTATTAACTAACTAAAAACAAACTTATTTTGAAAACAAACACTTGAAATTACATCAACGTGATAGAAACTACAGTAAATGACAGAAACTATCTTTGGAAAAAAGATATGTGAACTGTAATTCTAAACAATGTGAATTGTTTAGTTGGTCTCACGTCCCATTGAATAACATGGGGAGGCGGGGTTTATGACATATACTAGGACCAGTCACCGGTTTAACTGCGTTAAATCAGTTTTACGCAATTAATCGCACCGTAATAAGGAAGATTCCTGAGAAATGCAAGCTTGTAGTACCACCTGTTTACTCCAGAGGGCAGTAAGTGAAACTTCAGCTGTATGAGCAACGCGCAGTTTATACAGTGAAGAAAACAACCCACAACACAAACATGCGTTCAAAACACTTGATGGAGTGCAAATCTGAACTAAGAGATCTCAAGATGTGTTCTAAGTATTAAACTATATTTAACTTTTTTGGAGAAGGAATTGACTGCTCTTTCTCCACAATCTATTTAGGCAACATAGCAGCCCACTTGTTAGTGAAAGACAAATATCTATTGAAGGTGCTATTAGCCGCCAGCAAGAAAGCTGTAACACGAAAATGGTTTCAGACTGAGCCTCCAACAAAGACTGACTGGATGAATATTGTGAACAATGTTCAAAGCATGGAGAGAATGACTTTCTCACTGAATCTACAGATTGATAAATAGCTGCGATACTGGGAAAAATGGATTTCATGTGATGTTAACTGACCCATAATTGTATGATCTGACATGTATTTCCATTAATGTCATTTATGTAGGTATAGGTGACCAAATATTTGTTCCATTAAGTTACATTTTAAATTTTTTCTCAAAGAAATAAAGTATTAAAAAAAACTATATTTAACTTGACACAGTGACCTAAAAATTTTATGTTTATGACGCGACGCACCCAAGACGCTACACAAGCATGTCTGACGCAGGTGTACATTGACGGGTCCTTAAACAATTTGTAACCAAAGTAATTTACATAAATGTAATTACTTTCATTGAAAGTCAGTAACCGTAATCTGATTACAATAATATAAAATGTCATTAATTACACTACTTTTTGTGCCTAAAAGTATTCGATTACAGTAACTAATTACTTTTTAATCCAATTACACCCAACACTGATTACCGCTATAATCTATTGTCTTAATTTTGATTGACAGTTTACCACAGATAGAGAGAGGCAGTAAATCAGTCTCTTCAGGAGGGGGATTGCCCACTCTCTGCTCCTCAGACCTCTCACTGGTCATCGTCCTTTGAATACTCTGATACCTGTTAGAGAGGAAAAGATCCAAAAACATTTAGAAATGTATTAAATTATCCACCGCTACTGTGTAGAAATCAGCAATCACAATATTCTTAAAAACATCTCATTTTGTGTTCCACACAAGAAAGTCATATAAGTTTGGAACGACATGAGTGAGTACATGATTTTAGGTTTAGGTCAGTAGAGAGATTTGAAGCTTTGTCATATGATTGCTAATCACTCTGAGGTCTAACCTGCGGTTGAGCTGTTCCATCTGCAGTATGGAGCTGGAGCGCGTCAGACCTTGAGGGGTGGGTGGGCCAGTGGGTCTCTGCCATGTGGTGGTGCGGTTCACATGATCCACAAAGAAGATACGGCCATGACTGTCGATACGAGCCTCCCAGTCTAAGAAAGGAAAGAAATTAACATAAAGTGTAGGTGTGATGGTGTCAGATTATGTTTTAATTTACAATCCTAGCTAAAGCCAAAATGAATTAATCTGGCGAAATTGGTTTAATATATGAAGACAAAGCAAAGTGCTGTACAAAAACGACATGGAAGCGCATCCCACACTCACTGGGAGGTAAGGGCTCTTCCACACGCTGGTATCGGTGAATGTCTTGTCTTACAGATGGCAGAGAGGGAATGCACTGATCTCCATTTATCTGAGGGATACCTGCACCATATTTACACAGATAATGATGTCAGTGGAAAAGAAAAAACGTTTTATTTGAGGAGACAAATGTGGTCAAATGTCTCTATCTATACCTGCCACCTCTGTCCAACTTATTTTTTATTTCATATCACTGTCTACAAGTCAGATAAGGAACGAGAATGAATAATTAAGTGAAAACATAAACTGTACTTTTTACTTTTATGCATTTGGCTGTTATCCAAAGCAACTTGCAGTGCACTCAAGGGGCACATCTTATCAGCATGTGTGTTCCCTGAGTATTAAACACATGAACTTAGCATTGCTAGCACTATGCTCTCCAAGCTCAGCTCAAGCATCACAAGGAACAACAATGTTGAAACACCAGCTGCATCTACCTGATTCTGTGTCTGTAACAAAGGTCTCAGAATCCACAGATTCTCCGTCCCCTGATTGCATTGCTTCCTCGTCCTCCTGTGAAACACCGGCTGTCGCTTCCAGGCTCCACCTCCTGGACATTGTGTCCTCAGTCACTTCTTCACATTCCTCGATCTCATTCTCTGATGGTTCTGGATGTGGCACATCCCCCTCTAGCTCATTGGTTGGAGGAGATTCTTCACCAGTCTCTGCTACCTCATAAGTTGTGGGTGTGTCATCTGAGAGATCTTCTCCTCCTGGGTCAATGGCTGCCTCTGCCCCCTGTTCTGCCTCCTGTGAAGATCAAGTTAATGGAGAAGGTGTGTTCCCAGTGTTATTATCATTAATGAAACCTAAAACTAAATCTTATATATTAAAGCTGAAGCATAAAATAAACTTTAAACACTTGTACGCTATGAAAATGGCTCTGTATGTTTTGAGCAACCCGCTTACACTTGCCCCAACAACATTAAACAACCAACGGCACGGGTTGGGGGTGGCGCTATCTCTTTGTTTAACCAACAGCATTCCTCCCCAACCCCAAACCAGGAATGATTGGGGTTCTAAAATGAAACCCTCCTCCTCCCCAGCACCACAGGTCTATATCTGTTTCAAGGGTCTCAATTGTATGTCTATCTACTTGTGCAGCAGCAGCATGTCCTACATGCGTGATGCATCATGTCTTATGAATGTCTAATTGTGCAGCACGGCTGTTCATGTTCTAGCAGTAGCAAGTCTTCGTACTTCCTCTGCTGCTGCAGCAGCCAGGACTGTTTCTGACCATTTATGCACCCTAGGCGAGATCGCTAATTGTCGCCCAGGAGGAGCGATCTCATCCCGTCGGTCCGTGGTCCGGTCTGCATTTGCAACCCCCCAGCTGGTGGCGCCCTAGGCAACGTCTTGTTCGTTTATGCCTCGAAGCAGCTCTTGCAGCAGTGTAAGTAGATCTAGTCCACTAAGACAAAACCTACCATTTGTCATATACATCATAAGACCTTTAATTTATGGCGAGACATGTCATGACAGATCTAAACTAAATTGGAATAACAAATAGAAAATAAAATAGCTATACTAACAATAAAGAGCTAACTGACCTGAGAGGCGGACAAAGGGACCGGGCAGCTGTCAGATGCCATTGAGGAGATATCAACTTCAGTTGCCAGCTCCTCACTGGGTTCCAACCCCTTTTCCTCCTCCTCCTCCTCCTCCTCTGCTTCCACTTCCTGCTCCTCTTGCCTCTCCAGCAGGCTGGCGGTTTCCACCTCAGGGGCCACTGAACTTGGCATCACCTCTGGCTCTGGAGCCACCTTAGTCTCCATTTCAGACTCCAGCCCAGCCTCTACAGGAGGTTCATTTCCAGTTCCTTCAAACACTGATTCTTGAATTTCCCTACAAAGTTTTGGGGTTTTTTGTTGAGTTTTTGGGGTGCCATTAAACATTGGAAGTGTGGCCTCCGAAGCAGATGACCTTTCTTCCTCTTCATCTGAGTCGATGTGCAGCATAGCACTAAGGCGTGTATGAGTGGGAAAGCTGGATTGCAATTTGGGAGAAGCTGCTGCAAGAGGCCTCTCTCCCGGGCCCCTAGGGGCCTCAATAGCATCAAGCTGCTTACTGAAGGAACCTTGAAGCAGGTCAGGGGAAGAAGGGGCCTCGTCGTCCAGAGTGGCACCATAGATCTCTGTGTCTGGGGAGGGCATGCTACTCACTTCGCCATTTCTGTGGGAACCCTGGGAGCCTGTGGGGGAAGGGCTCTCTGAAGAGACAGGGAGAGGGTGGGGCAACTCTTCATCATCCGAAGGGGTTCCAGGAGCTCCATTGAGGGCTGTTGCCCCCAGAATCGTCTCAGGGGAAAAATCTACAAGATGATACGTAGGTATAAGTTATTGCAAATATATTTTTGTTTGTGTAAATCTAAATTTGAAACCAGAATATCTCAAATGTTCTTATTTGATAGCTTTATGTCAAGACTAAATCCTCAGCATGTGGCATTTAAAACTTATTAGTAAGCCAACCGATGCCAATAATTTCAAATTATTCAGCCTAGTTGATATATTGGTCTATCAGAGCATTTTAATTAAGGAGACACTCTTATCCAAAGTGACTTACTGTATAAATGGAGAAAGAACAAACACATATGACAAGTCATAAGAAGCCAACAATATTAGCAGTGCCACAATTTCAAATGTGGACTAGAAATATACAACTTTCAACAGTAAATTGATGACCATCCTCTGTGGTTTTGCAGTAGCTATATGGTAGCTATTAGCTAAGCTAGCGCATGTATATGTGTGTGTGTGGGTGGGTTTGTGTGGTTTACGAGGACATTTTTTATGTTACAAACTGGTCATTAAAAGGGTATTATGCTATAAATGTTAGTTCTAGTGTCCCCATAATTCAAAGAGCTTATAAAACATACTAAACAAATTTTCTTTTGAGGGTTAGGTTTAGGGGTAGGGGATAGCATCTATAGTTTGTACAGCAGTACCGCCGCTCCCTATAAGCAGACTATGCAGTCTGCGTAGGGCACTAACTCCCTAGGGGGGCACCATCTTACCCTAGGAGGGCACCTCATGTCCGAGGTATAAAGGTCGACTGCAGGGTGTCGTGCGGGAGAGAGAGATTGTTAGCGGACATGTCCGTCATGTGTGAGTTTGTGTCTTCTTTTAAGTTTACTATTAAACTATTATTTATATTGGAAAGTAGGTTCTCGCCTCCTCCTTTCCATTGAATACCGTTACACATGACGGACATGTCCGCCAACGATCTCTCTCTCCCGCACGACACCCTGCAGTTGACCTTTATTCCTCGGAGGCTTGATTAGCCTAATAAGGGACCAGGTGTGTATGATCTCGACCCGGCCCTGCCCTCCGCCCTGCCACACGCTCATTTAACGCAAACTCTGCGTAGGGCATTGTGGCTGGGTGGAGGGCGGGGCCGGGTCGTGATTCCACACACCCGGTCCCTTATCTGGCTAATTAAGCCTCCGAGAGGGATAAAGGCCGACTGCGGAGGATGGTGCAGGAGAGAGAGATCATTTACGGACATGTCCGTCGTGTGTGTGTTTGTCTTTTGTTTCAGTTTTATATAAAAATATTATTTATATTGCAAAGCCGGTTCTCGCCTCCTCCTTGCCCGTTTATATCGCTTTACAGGCATCAATTTGTCGTACAGTATAAAAATCGTTACATCTATGGAGATTCCTCATAAGGATAGCCACACCAATGTACATGTATGTGTATGTGTGTGTGTGTGATCTCACCATCTTGGCCCATCGATGTGACATCCACTTTAAAGTGCATTTGACCACTCACATTATCAGTGGGCAAACGTCGACATAGAGAGAAGCTCAGAGACTGGTTTCTGTAGCAATATAAACACACATACAGTATAATCAAGTAACGACTCTGATGATTTATACTACGACTATAAGCATTGTTTACTTGCCTTCTAAGATATTAAAAGAAGAATCAGCAACAAAAGTTTGTTTTTCATACATTGCCACTGTTTGTGTCCACCAAAACATCTCATTGTGTTGATGTTCATCAAAATAGAAATATAGTGTAGCTATGACCAGATGTGATGTTGCCATGGCCTCACCCTGAAGCATGCCTCTCCAGCAGCATTTGCACCGGGATGTTCAGCTGACCCAGGAAGCGCTTAATAATCGGTCGACTTTTAGCAAACTTGTCCTTGATCTCAATCACTAAGACATCTGTCATAAGAGCCACAAAAGTGTGTTTCTACGTGGAAAAACAAAGAGAACAAGAGTCAGAGAATAACTGTGAGATGTTTGTTTAGATTAACTTTGGTCTGAATTCTTTCAGCATATGTTAGGGTGTCTTTTCCTGGACATATCCTCTTTTTTAGACCTGAAAAAACCTCAAAATTGATTTCAAAATTGGCTAAAAATGACCGGAATTTGGCTTTGTCTTGCCCTCTACAGTTATGATCCTATCATACATTCTGTGTATTGATACAGCTCATCAGTTTTCACTGTGTCCTTTTGTGATTATTCTGGCTAAAAGCAGCAGAGCGTGCACCCACCTGCTCTATTTGCATACTTTGCATATTATGTGACAATCACAAAATGTCAGCCAAAGGAATTTGATCTTCAGGCAAGCACACCTGGAAACAGCAGCCATGTGCTCAAACAAAAATACAAGACGTGGAGCATGAGTGTCCAGATCCCAACCGAAGAGTCAGAATCCAGACACCATGCTCTGAACATGAGACACAGACCAGACAGAAGAGCACACGGCCAGGGAACAACCAAAGCCGTGCACTCACACAGAGACATAGAACATACATGTAAGGATCCTGTCACCACAATAAACCTGACTGACAAAGGTGACAGGATCCTGACATTTTAGTGCATTTGTTTGTCTTTATTGTGAGTGTGTATGTGTGTGTGTGTGTGTCACCTCTCCATGCCACACAGGGTTAGTAGTGTTAGTTGTAATGCCAGATCGTCGCTCTTGGCCATGATGAGAAAAGGTCGGAAAGCAACTTCTCTTGCCTGGATGAATGCTCATCTTCAGATAAGGGTCTGGGTTAAAAAACATCCCCTTTTTCAGCCCCACAGCACGGATATCTAACACAAACAATAGTCATATTAATGATTAAAAATAGCACATATAAATCTAAGGAGCAGGATAATGTCATTATTTATCATTGTCACTTCCTATTTGGATAATACAAATCAGTGGTTCTCAACTGGTTTTACATTGAACATCAAGCAGTGACGCGACAAAGTACCAAAACTGTTTATCATGCAAAAGTAAACATAACTGCGCTTGGTCAAACATTGGCAGTTTTTAATATTTAGGATTTTCGAGTTTAAGGGCAAGTCTTCATGCAACCTGTCTGTAATGGCCAGATGAACTGGATTAGTTACACAGTCTAGGTGCAAATCAGCTGTTCAACGATTGATATCTTGCACATAAATACAAATCAATATTTCATGTCCATTCACTTATTTATTTGGCTAACCCTAATCAGAACAAATCAGTGACAAATGTTTGTGTGGCAACCCACTAGTTGAGAAGTACTTAAATAAATAGTTTATGGTTGCTTTTTCTAAATGTCACACACACACAATCTCACCTGATAGGGTAAAACTGACCAGTTTTCGACTGCTGTCTGAAGCTTGTTGTCCCTCACCTTGACCTTCAGCCTAAAAGATACACTGATATCAGCCACTACAGACAGAAAATGAATGAGCAGCCTCGCTGTACTGCATCCCTTAAATGACACAATTCACAATACAGCCGGAAAGCATATGCAGAGTTCCTTTCCTCAAATGGCATGATATACTGCCTGCAGTTATGGGAAATGAGAAATGTGTAACATTTATCAGTGATATTCTGGCCCATAGTGAGCAAGATGGTTACAGTGGCATTCACTATATACTCAAAGCATATGCTGTATACTAATATACTGTATATATATACCTGCTAAAAAGCACAAGCAATATTATACCAAAAATATCATTCACATCCAATTTTGTTGACATCAATTGACATACTGTACAACTACACTTTTGTGAATATCAATAGAATACATGTGGATTATATACTACATGTAATCAGGCAAAATGTACTGTTGACATACACGCAGACGTACAGACACAGACACACACACAGACACACACACACACACACACAGACACAGATACATACACACAGACACACACGCACATACAGACACACACACACACACACACACACACACACACACAGAGACACATACACATACACACACAGAGACACACACACAGACACACAGAGACAGACACACACAGACACAGACACACACAGACACACACAGACACATACACATACATACACACACAGACACAGACACACAGGGACACACACTGACCAAGGCTCTGGGGTTCTTGACTGCGATACAGGGAGTTGTGGCTCTCAACGCACCGTTTACTCCATGGTAGTATTTGAAACAGATCCTTGTCTCAGCTAGAATAAAGATAAACAGAAGAGTATCATTATAAGTGAATGTACATTCATTACCAAAACGTCACTATTTTGGTATGATCTACTGATCCTTTAAACATTTTATAACAAAGTTGGAGAACAGCTGTTGGCCATTGTGTCACTAACCTTCCAGGAAGTATGGTCCTGCCTCCAGTCTCCAGACGATATGACCACACTGTGAACCATTAACTCCACGGTTCTTGCAGTCCCACATATTTGATGGATTGGTCTCATCTATAGAAAAGTGTAGTCATAAAAAACATAACCTGTGGCTTTGTGTGTGTGCATTTTTATTGAATTCTTTGTTTATATTTTTTTTTTTTTTGTGGTGAATCGGACAGTCACCAAACGGAATCACCCCAAACTCATGCAATTGCTTCAGCCAATGTTACAATGTCAGGCCACTCAAACAAACAGAGTAACATTTTAAAAGCACCGTAATGCCACAGTGTACAGACTTCTCAGGGAAATATACCCACAAATGACTAGCTTCTAGTTGAATATGCACATCAAAGGAATTGTTCACCCAAGAATGAAAAGTCTGTCACTCATTCTCATGTCATTCCAAACTTGTATGACTTCCTTTCTTATGTGGAAAACAAAAGGATTGGTATCTTGGTCTATTTCAATACAATGGCAGCTAAAAGTGATTCACATTGCAGTTAAAAAAGGACAGAACAATTTTATAAAAGTAGTCCATCCGGGGCACGTGTCATAGTTCAAGCCTCCCTGCTCGTTGTGCAGATGAGGTTTAAAGTAGATTAGTGTCACTGAATGGCTGGATATCAGATATCTGTCAGATATAAATAAAAAACTCTGTTGTCTTTTACCCTTGCTACAGTATATAGATCACCTGGGCCTTATTCTGATTTCCTTGGTGAATTTGCAAATTTTAATCAGATCTTGTAGTTAAAGTAGATAAAGCTTTAATTGTTGGTAACTTCAACATACATATAGACAAAGAAAATGACATATTGGGATTAGCATTTATCGATATTCCCAAATATCTTGGAGTCAGACAAATGTAACAGGACCAACACATCGCCGTAATCATACGCAAGTCTTAATTCTGTCATATGGAGTTGATTTTGATACTATAGAAATTCTGCCGCAGAGCGATGACATCTTGGATCATTACCTCGTCTCTTGTATGCTGCGATCAGCTAATGTCAATCAATCTACACCACGCTATCGTTCAGGTAGAACTATTCTTTCGACCACTAAAGATAGCTTCACTAATAATCTTCTAGATCTATCTCATACACTCAATAAACCCCAAAGCCTCGAAGGACTTGATGAAAATATAAATGCAGTCATCTCAAGTACTCTTGACATCTCAAGTACTCTTTGTGTCGAACCCTTCGATTAAAGAAAATGAAAGAAAAAAGCCCTGCACCATTGTAGAATAATCACACTCTCTCAAGAGAGCAGCTCAGAAAATGGAGCGAAGTGGAAGAATACAAAATTAGATGTATTTCGTGGTGCATGGAAGGATAGTGTCTGTAGCTACAGACAGGCACTAAAAGCTGCCAGGTCAGCATATTTTAGTAAACTCATTGAAAATAACCACAACAATCCTAGATGTTTATTCAGTACTGTGGCTAAATTGGTTATGAATAAAACCACAACTGAACCAGATATTCTGTCACAGCACAAGAATAATGACTTCATGTGTTGGAATTATGCAATCATCTGTCACAGTACCTCAGAAAACAGTGTCTCGTAATTTACCGTATGTGCAACTTCAATCCTTCACTGTCATAAGTTTTGTTAGCTCTTCATGACCTATTGAAACATCAAAAGCCACAACATGTTTGTTAGATCCAATACCAACCAAGCTCTTGAAAGAGGTATCTCCTGTAATTTCAGAACCTCTTCTTAATATTATTAACTCCTCGCTATCCTTAGGACATGTCCCAAGAAACTTTAAAATGGCAGTTATCAAACTACTTATTTAGAAGCCACAACTTGATCCTGGAGAACTGGCTAATTATAGACCGATTTCAAATCTCCCATTTATGTCCAGAATACTAGAAAAGGTAGTATCCTCCCAAATATGTTCATTTCTACAGAGAGATAGTATATATAAACAATTTCAGTCAGGATTTAGGCCTCATCACAGTTCAGAGACTGCACTTATCAGAGTTAAAAATTACTTGCTCTTATCATCTGATCGCGGCTGCATTTCACTTCTAGTGCTTTTAAATCTTAGAGCTGCATTTGACACGATAGATCACGACATTCTCTTGAATAGGCTGGAGAATTATGTTGGCATTAGTGGAGTTGCATTAGCATGGTTTAGGTCATATTTATCAGATCGCTACCACTTTGTCTATGTAAATGAGTAATTGTCAAATCAAATAAAAGTAAAATATGGAGTGCCACAGGGATCAGTTTAGGGCCTCTGCTTTTCTCCATGTATATGCTTCCCCTGGGAGATATTATCAGGAATCATTGAATAAGTTTCCTCTGTTATGCCAACGATACACAACTTTATATTTCTTCAAAACCTAATAAGATTTCACAACTCTTCAAATTAGCAGTGTATCAATGAAATAAAAGATTGGATGGCCAGAAATGTCCTTCTACTCAATTCTGACAAAACAGAGGTACTAATTATTGGACCAAAAACCTCAAAAAAATTAGTCGTTATAATATAATTTGACTCTCAATGAATGTACTGTAACATCATTTTCAACAGCGAAGAACTTGGGTGTTATATCTGATACCAATCTGTCCTGTAAAAATCAAATTACCAATGTTTCCACCTAAGAAATATTGGTAAATTATGACATGCTCTCTGTTGCTGATGCCGAAAAACAAATTAATGCGTTCATGACCTCAATACCAGATTATTGTAATGCATTACTGGGAGGATTTCCAGCAAGATCAATAAATAAACTTAAATTGGTTCAAAATGCAGCAGCCAGAGTGCTGACGTGAACCAAGAAATATGATCATATTAGCCCCATTTTATAATTGTTACATTGGCTACCTGTTAAATTCTGTATTAATTTAAAAATTCTGTTAACTACGTACAAAGCTTTGAATGGTCTCTGCAGTACTTAAGTGACCACGCTATATTCCATCACGTTCATTACGATCGGTAGATCTGTTCATATTTGGCTCCTAAACTATGGAATAGTCTCCCTAACACTGTTTGAGACGCAGACACACTCACTCAGTTTAAGTCTAGACTAAAGACTCATATATTTAGCCAGGCATACACCTAATTTATCCTCTAATTTATTTTGGTCTGCTGGAACCAGAAACATTGATTGTGATCTATAACTCTAAATTCTAGAAATCTATAATCTATAAATTGAATGGCATCCATGCTAATATTATTCTATTTGTTTCCCTGTCTCAACCTCGGGACTCCTATGCTGAGGTCACAAAAAAACGACTGGATCCAGCAGCATTCCTGCTTCGTGTTGGACTCCACTGCTCCGTGTCATTGTGTGATGACGATTAATAGCAGCCGGTGCCAGCCAAACATGACTTCAGTCTATTATGATGGACTTCAGAGGATGAACTGATGCCAACTCCAACCATAAGACATGGGATACTTCATATGCCATTGCCTGAACCTTGGATTTAGGATAGACCTCACCGAAATTACCAGCCAGGTTGAATTGAGATGCACCTAACTGATCTCTGCCTACATCACTTCGGTCTAATGATGGACTACACTCTTGAAATGGAATACATAAGACTATAAATTAATTGCCAACCAAACCCTTCATCAGCCAACCAACAAAGGACAATTGCATCTACAGGTCATCTTTAAAGTATTCACAGCGCTTCACTTTTTCCAAATTTTGTTATGTTACAGCCTTATTCTAAAATGGATTAAGTTCATTATTTTCCTCAAAATTCTACAAACAATACCCCATAATGACAATGTGAAAGAAGTTTGTTTGAAAAATTTGCAAATGTATTAAAAATAAAAAATTTAACAAATCACATGTACATAAGTATTCACAGCCTTTGCCATGACACTCAAAATTGAGCTCAGGTGCGTCCTGTTTCCACGGATCATCCTTGAGGTGTTTCTACAACTTGATTGGAGTCCACCTGTGGTAAATTCAGTTGATTGCACATGATTTGGAAAGGCACACACCTGTCTATATAAGGTCCCACAGTTAACAGTGCATGTCAGAGCACAAACCAAGCCATGACGTCCAAGGAATTGTCTGTAGACCTCCGAGACAGGATTGTATCGAGGCATTGAAGGTCCCAATGAACACAGTGGCCTCCATCATCCATAAATGGAAGAAGTTTGGAAACACCAGGACTCTTCCTAGCGTTGGCCGCCCGGCCAAACTGAGCAATTGGGGGAGAAGGGCCTTAGTCAGGGAGGTGACCAAGAACCCGATGATCACTCTGACACAGCTCCAGCGTTTCTCTGTGGAGACAGGAGAACCTTCCAGAAGAACAACCATCTCTGCAGCACTCCACCAATCAGGCCTGTATGGTTTAGTGGCCAGACGGAAGCCACTCCTCAGTAAAAGGCACATGACAGCCTGCCTGGAGATTGCGTGAAGTCACCTGAAGGACTCTCAGACCATGAGAAACAAAATTCTCTGGTCTGATGAAACAAAAATTGAACTCTTTGGCCTGAATGGCAAGCGTCATGTCTGGAGGAAAACAGGCACCGCTCATCACCTGGCCAATACCATCCCTACAGTGAAGCATGGTGGTGGCAGCATCATGCTGTGGGGATGTTTTTCAGTGGCAGGAACTGGGAGACAAGTCAGAATCAAGGGAAAGATGAATGCAGCAATGTACAGAGACCTCCTTGATGAAAACCTGCTACAGAGCGCTCTGGACCTCAGACTGGGGCGAAGGTTTATCTTCCAACAGGACAACGACCCTAAGCACACAGCCAAGATAACAAAGGAGTGGCTACGGGACAACTCTGTGAATGTCCTCGAGTGGCCCATCCAGAGCCCAGACTTGAACCCGATTGAACATCTCTGGAGAGATCTGAAAATGTCTGTGCACCGATGCTCCTCATCCAACCCGATGGAGCTTGAGAGGTCCTGCAAAGAAGATTGGGAGAAACTGCCCAAAAATAGGTGTGCCATGCTTGTAGCTTCATACACTACCTACAATACAAAAGACTTGAGGCTGTAATTGGTGCCAAAGGTGCTTCAACAGTATTGAGCAAAGGCTGTGAATACTTACGTACAATCGTACATGTGATTTTTTTCATTTTCAATATTTTCAAAATGTAGAAGATTTCAAACAAACTTCTTTCACGTTGTCATTATGGGGTATTGTTTGCAGAATTTTGAGGAAAATAATTAATTTAATCCATTTTGGAATAAGCCTGTAACGTGAAAAAGTGAACCGCTGTGAATACTTTCCGGATGCACTGTATGCTTAATACAGGATGGACTTAAAAGACATTAGTCATTAATCTTACAGTTCATACAAAATCTATCTTTAAACACTGACCCTTAACACTTACTTAGTTTAATAATTTTAAACCATGACTTGCACTATACACAATTAATTTTGGCATCATATTCATGATGTTAGTCAGAGGGGAACTGGCCCCTACAGTTATTCTGGTTTCTCCCATTAATCAACATCTTATGGAGTTTTGTGTTCATTGGAACAGTTGCCTTCGTCTGACTCACTCGAGTTATAAAAACAATTATTATTTAATTAGTTATTTTTAAACACACAATCATATTTTATCAAACTACACAATGATGACTCTAAGACATTATAAATATTACAATTTCATTTTCTGTTAATGTCTGATCTTCTGTTAAGCTTCTTTAAAATGAAGTGTGTTTTGAAAGGCGCTATACAAATAAAATTGACTTGACTCAAGGCATATGGTTTTGGTAAGAAACCATTTGAAATGTTAGTAGTATTTTAGTGAAAGCCTTAATGTCTGTTGCACGTTCATGAACGTTACGAGAGAAGTTTGTTCAAGGTAACATTCATTGGCACTAAAAGCAATACAAGTTCCAGCATGAAAACAAGTTTTTGCCACTGTGAAAAAGCTCATAAATGGACGTGAAGATTTTAACTGCAAAATTACTTTTCTCACCAACACCAATTGCTTGCCTTCAGAAGACTGAAGGCACAAGCCACATGCACTACTTTTGTGATACTTTATGGTCCATTTTTAAGCTTTAAAGTGCCATTGTTTTGTAAAGACGGACCAGGATATTCATTAACAATCTCCTTTTGTGTTCCGCATAAGAAAGAAAGTCATATGAGTTTCGAACAACATAAGGGTGAGAACATGATAACAGAATTGTATTTTTTTGGGTGAATTAATCCTTTAAACTGGGATAGGAGTATGTGTTTTTTTTTTTTACATAAAATATATACACACATCAGCTATGGCACTAACTCTTACCTATGTGGTAAAGCCCAATCCAATCTGTAGCATCCACCTCTTCCTTGATATCCCATGAGATGACTAAGTTCTGTCCCCGGCCCATAGTGAATTCTAAATTCGATGCTGTAAGTGAGGAGCGCCCTTGAGAACTGACAAGGTCTGTATCGCTGTTGGCCCTGAGGAGTCCTACTCCGGACTGATCGGCTCCACCGCGCTCAGACAAACTCCGAAGGTTCTCTGGGCTGAGTGTGTGGCGCACGTTGGGGCTTCGTCTTCGAGCTGCAGACTCCCGTGTGGCCAGGTGATCCCGCCCCTGGGGCGCCATGCCTGACGCCTGGTTGGAGCGGGGCCTGGACGGGAGAACTGCTGTGGCAAGAGAGGGGCGAATGGTGGCAACCGTGTGGGATCAAATATTTGGAATGGAGAGGTTTGGAGGGAGTTAGGAAAAAAATCCTGACCTGACCTAAAGTCTAAACATCTAGAGAAGCCAATGGAAGTAAAGGGAATTTGGCTGGAATCCCAGATTATAACTAGGCTGAACTAAATTGAAGGACTAGCTAGGAACTGTACTGGCCTTTAGTCTGCTAGATGTATTGGGTATGATTTGGGAAATGGAGGGGTAGAGAGAGAGAGAGAGAGAGAGAGAGAGGAACAAAGAAAGAGAAAGGTCAGTACTTTTGTTTGACTGCATGCATTTCAAAAGGCAATGGTCACATAAGCAAGAATCCCTGAACTAGCAGCTAGTCTTGATTGCAGCCCTCTACAGTCAACCTCTTTAAATAATGCAACTGTTCAGCCTCACTACAGGGAAAGGCTCCTCAGCCTTACCCTATGGTGTCCACCACTGCATTTAAGGAAAGGTTTTCGTGAAAAATACTTCAGGTAAGTAAGACTTTTTTTTCTTTGGTCTTGGGCTGTCTCTAGAAATCTTCAATGTATTTAATTAATGTACTGTAGAGCCAAAAATAGAATTTGTTGTCACAGCCCCCCCAAATACACACTCTCATGATCACATGACAGGTCTCCAGTTTCAAAGGCACCTCAGGTAAATACAGGACAGGTTTACTGGATATTATTTAATGAAACTCAGCAGCATCTCATATTCTGCAACACACCCAATTCCAGCCATCCCTTTCCTACATTTTAAACTATATCATGCTTTATGGAAAATAACTGTTGTGGAAAACTGTGGAAATGCATGCTCATATAAGCAAAAACAAAAGATTCTAAATACTGATACTGTGGTGGACTGTTACTTGACAAACCTGAGATATATACACTTCATATACACTTCTGTAAAACACATTAAACTCCATTACGACTAAAATGTAGTGTACAACTTGGAAAAAAAATGTATTCACTAATACTGACAAATTTAACAAACACTAAATAGCATTTACAGTCGGGTGAATTTAGGGAAAGTGTCCCCAAATAGTGTTGTACTTTACCAGAATTGCCACATCATGACTGTGGCACCCGGTCCCTTATCAGGCTAATCAAGCCTCCGGGATAAAGGCCGACTGCGGAGGATGGTGCGGGAGAGAGAGATAGTTTACGGACATGTCCGTCATGTGTGTGTTTGTCTTTTGTTTATGTTTCTCATTAAACTATTATTTATGTCGTCAAGCCGGTTCTCGCCTCCTCCTTTCCATAGAACTGCATTACACTGGTGCCGAAATCTGGGAAGGAGGAGTGATACGCCGTAGTAGAGTTCTCGCCACTACCGTCCACCCCAACGGAGCAGCCGTGGCCATCTGCCGGGGGACGAGGAGCCCAGCCGCCTGGAAGTGGACGACGGCCGCGAGGGGAGAAGGGGCTCCTAACCGACCGCCTGGAGCGGTCAGGGCCGCTGGCAGGGGCAGAGGAGTCCCCTTTCAGCCGCTGAAACACGCCGGCGTCTGAGACCACCGACCACGAGCGGGGAGGGGCTCGCTGTCGACCGCGGGGGAGACCCCTTCTGTTCCCCGAGAATGCAGCGGGGCTTTCCGTTCGCCAGGGGCTGGAGTAACTCCCTCCGATCCACCCGGAGAGGCGTGGCTGTCGTCCGTTAGAGGGTGGAGGAGTGGCAGAGAAACAAGCTACGGCGTATCGGAGAACTGGCGAGTAAGTGGTTTTTTTTTTCCATCTCTCTCTCACGTGTTGGTCTTTTCCCTCTCTTTTAAATTTTACAGTGTTCTTTTGGGGGGTACTACACTGTTACAGGAAGTACCCCACCATTTTTATTATTTCTGTTTCCCTCCCCTTGTCCGCTCCCTCATCCAGGTAGACGGGGATGACCTGCCGGCAGAAGGGGCGAAATGTACGTCATGCCGGGGGCTCCCCAGCGTGAGAGAACGAGGGAGGAATGTGGCAGGGTAGAGGGTGGGGCCAGGTCATGATTCTACACACCCAGTGCCTTATTAGGCTAATCAAGCCTCCGAGAGGGATAAAGGTTGAATACGGAGGATGGTGCGGGAGAGAGAGATTGTTTTCGGACATGTCCGTCATGTGTTTGTCTTTTGTTTAAGTTAATCATTAAAATATTATTTATATTGACAAGCCAGTTTTCGCCTCCTCCTTTCCAATGAACTGCTTTACAATGAGATATTATGTGCTACAGTTATTAATGTAGATTAATATGGGTGCATTGTGCGCACTGGCTGTGCAACATTTTGAATTAGAAATCTTTCACTGCAAAACAAGCATGTATTGCAAGTCCGAAATAATGCTTCAGCGAGTGTGCATGTGTGTATGAGCGTGTTAACGGAGGTGATGTCAGCACAGAGAGCTTTCTGCAGTGTTTGCAGTTGGATGACACCTGATCTTACACTCCGTTAAATACTAAATGAGGTCTGTTCACCTGTGCATAAATGCAGTGTTTGCTCTCACTAGGAACCCATCTGTGCACCAGCGGAGGTTACTGCAGTCTTTGCCTCTTGATAGAACGGGCACCTTGAGGAGCTGGCACAGAGAATGGCAATGGAGCTTTATTTTTCGATTCTCTATCTATCAATTCACATTAAGAGCAACAAAAAAACTCTATCGTCTTACCTTTTGTCGTGCAACTTGACACACTTGAACTCACAAGAGATGACAAAAGTGAAATAGAGCAGCCCAAAAGAAATCCCTGTGTCATAAACCTTAATCATAGTCATGCACCATTTTTTATTTCGGAACATAATTTGTGCTTTGAAGATATACTTCTCCTTTCAACTACAATCTAATGTGCCAACTTAATCTTCACAGTTTAACCCAAATATTGCTTTCAGGTTATTTTTAACTGGGAGAGGTACAGTCAGGGACAGATTACCGACCGGGCCAATGGGACCAGTGCCCCTTGAATACCAGGGGCCAATGACTGCCCGGGGGTGCCCTGGGATTTATGGCTGCGTGATCTAGTTTGGACTTGAAAACCCTTTTGGGCATGAACCCCCAACCCCCCACCACCAACTTTTGGGTGGAGGGGAGCCCTTGGAGATAATTGGCCCCAGGGCCTTTGCAAGTCATAATCCATCCCTGGGTACAGTAGATAATAATTTGTAGATACCACATCGTTTTTAGTACGGAAACCTTATTATACGCATAATCATTTTTTTATTTTATTTTATTTTTTTATAAAATTGTTTAAGAGACATAATCGTTTTTAAAATTTTTTTTAATTATTATATCTTTTGGGGTCACAAGTCAATTTTGACCCTGGCATCGATTGTGGCTTTACACACGATATTATGCAGATTTGTTTTTTGTACATTAGATTTTTACTTATAAACACTCTTTCCCGTACTCCCTCTTAACACCTTTTTTCATGCACACATTAGTCTAAACAGGGCTTGAAAGAGGAAATTGTCACATTTTTAACATGGGTCTAGCTATGCAGTTGAAAAGATCTTTTAAATAAAAAATTAATAAATAATGTGCAGCGTTTTATTACTCAGCAGATGTGTGCATAACGTCATACGAGCATCACGTGGTTTTTTCAGTATGCAGGTGAAGCCCAGCACACACGCACATCTAAGAGGCATTTCTCACGACTGCATGACTCGCACACATGCAGCGCTTTCAGGTAACACTGGGAATTCCCTTCGTCATGTATTTACACATCACCATGCTGCATTAAAACCCACATCAGAGTCAGCCCCGTTAATACACTTTTATTACGTCTAGCAAGAGGTTTCCACGCTAAAATACGTGACATGAAAATTAAAGTCAACCCACAAGCTAGAACCTTCCCCTAACGTGGATACTTTGGCGGGAACCTATTCTTAACGTTCTCAAAACGTTATTTTTTAGGTTTAATTTGGGTAACCTGGGATTAAACATTCAACCCGACAAAATCATAAAATATGGTACATTTTCTTTTAAACGAATACTTGCAAACTACTTGCATCAAAACAACAAGTACATTGTGTAACAGCGTAGGCTACCTTGCGCTTCAACGTGACGCGTCCATAGAAACATCGACCAAACCCGCGGCGCGGAAGGAAAACAATATGTCGTGCTGCATTAGTAATTACAATGTATGACTATTTCCTCAGCTTCGGATGGCTTGGAGGCGCAGATTTATCGCTGGGCCTCTTCTTCCACTGGAGCGAGATTTTTAGTCAGAAATCCGACCGAGGAATTGACGCGAGACAATTCCTTCTTCACAGGCTGACAGAGCTGTCGCATCCTGGATATACGATGGACATGTTGCCCGAGTAAAGTCTTACGCGTCTGACAACTGGTGTAATTACACAAGAAAACGACGTTTGGCTCCCCGTGGACGAGACCACCGGTTCGGTCCGTCTCACTCCCTGCAGCGCGTGCAGCTCCGCTCTTATAACACTGTGGTAATAAACGCGTTATAACGCGCTCCAGTGCGTATCCACCGCACCAGTGCCAGACCTGCGCTTAAACACCTCCAGCTCGAGGCAGTGTGAGGATGAGGTGCCTGTTGGGGAATACATCTGTCCTGCTAACACAGGGGGTGTGTGAGAAATAAAAGGGTTAAGGTTACAAACTACACTCTGTGGTAGCATGCAGCAATCTTAGCCCTGATGCTTGATTAATCCAGATCTTATTAGCAGGGATACGCAGTTTTAATGCTGTCATAAATTCGGGTTTGTTATATCAAAGTGCACTAGATCCATTTTTTTTGAGTAACACACATTCAAAGATTAGACACTGTTGGTGAAGAGACAGCAGGGATACATGGTAAAGGAATAGTTCACCAAAAAATGAAAAATCTCTCATTATCTACTCACCCTCATGTTGTTCCAAACCTGCTGTAATTTTTCCATGGAACACAAAAAGGATATATTTTGAAAAATCTTCATGCAGGCCTTTTCCATTCAATGACAGTTCATAGTGACTACATTGGTTAAGGTCCGAAAAGCATGTAAAGGTACCATAATACAGTGATTCTCAATATTTTTTACTTTAAGGCCTCCCCTACAAGTGCGCAATGGTGCCCGCACACTTTTTGTAGCCATCTGGGTTTTGGAAGAATTTTCCCCATTCATTTTTCCCATAGACTTTTCATAAAATCGTTCATAAAAGAATTGTTAGCCATGAACCAAACTAACCAGATTTGAGGTAAATCACAAACTTTGATTTGAGTAGTTTAAGGATAAAGAGACACCGACTAGATGACATCATTCACAGTGAGTCATGGGACTGGGCGGCCGGTCCGTGCACTTTTCGCAGTTTTTATTGACTGTTCTCTGATTGGTGAAAAATGGTGAAGCAATGAATTCAGCTAACAAACCCGATGTTAGATAAGGATATTTAGTTTAAATTAAGCAGACGAATGGCATCAATGGAAGCATATACCATCGCTGAACAACCTCAGAGCTCACGGTAGGTCTGTCTTTAAAGGTTTTTATGTTATCCTTGTAACTCAATTTGTCTATGGAAAAAAATGAATGGGAATTTGACTTTTTTGCGCTCTAATGTCCCAAACAATTTTCGAAGACCCATAGTCTAGGAGTGTCAATAGCTTTAAATACATATCATGATTCATTTTATTTCAGGAAATGTCAATTTATGTGTTATATAGCCTACATCAGATGTTTTCGATTGGTGAGGCACGCCTCCCCTGGGGGGCGCCACAGAGTCCCAGGGGAGGCGCAGCGTGGGGAAAATAAATCATAACATTTCACGTCTGTACACATCTGTCCTGCTAGCTTGCATGTTAAAGTACATGTTATGCATATGCGTGTTGGAAATTGGATCGCTTTGTAGTGTCTACAATACAAAAGTCTACAGGAGATGAGGCAGATTCTGAGCAATATGTTCACGAATATTTAAAGTCAGGATGTTCGTGGACCGGTCCCAATGATGTGCCACTGCAACAGTGTGTTATTTGCAAATAGGTACTAGCAAATGATAGTATGAGACCCTGTAAGCTCTGGCGTCACATTGAAGCTAAGCTCTAGTCTGGTGGTCAAGCCACTGGAATCTTTTGACAGAAAACTGAAAGAATTGCAAACACAAAAGAGAGTAATCCAGACTTTTAGCTCTGTTAATACTAAGGCGACTGAAGCATCATATTGCGTTGCTTTAAACATAGGACTGTGTTTCCCACCTCTCTCAAAAGGCTATGAAAGTCCTCATCCCCTTCACCTCCACTTACTTATGTGAGTGCAGGTTTTCCGCTTTGACCCTGCTTAAAAGCAAATACCGATCAAGGCTGCAGGTGGAGGACGATTTACGTTTATTCCTTTCTACTGCGCAGCTCCTCATCGATCACCTGTCAATGTCAGACTCATTGTTCCCACTGATGTAGGGCCGATGAAAATGAAGAGGCAAAATCGGCAATCAGGTTTTTTCATTTCTGCTTAACATAGGCCTATATGGAAGTGATTTTTACGTATTTGATACTGTGACAAAACAGCGCTGTCCATCTTGCTGATGTTGTTGATGTTTTCAAAGTTGATTTGGCTTAAGTAGCCTACAATCTCCAAAATAGCTCTTATATAACATTAGTAGCCTGTGGCTGTTAAGGAACATGTTTCCAGTTTAGTTATTTGAGGGTTATCTGTTCATTGATCAGAAACTAGAGCTGTCCATCGTGCTGATCTCTTTCTATGTCTGATTTCATTGGCTCTTTGGTTATAGGGCTGTTGAGAATACCACGTTTCGTTTTTTTGACTCTGGAGGATTCTGTTCAGAGGCTAATTTGAACAGTTTCCCAATTGCTTAAATGTGGTAAAAATGTGATGCAAAGTATGTGTTCACAATATGTTTTAAAAAGAAAGACAAACGTGTTTGAAACTATTTGAAAAAATATGAAATATTATTGAAACCGAATTTAAAAGGGAATGTTGATAGCTTGATTAAATAAATTGAGTGGAACATAGCCTAGCAATACTAATAATAGTATTACTACTACTAATAGTAGCAGCCTAGTAGTACCAATAATAATAGCCTAGTAGTGGTTGTGTGTGTGTGTGTGTGGGGGGGGTTCAAGTTATAAAGGGGGAGGCTCACTTTCACCCAATTTGAAAACCCCTGGCCTACATCATAATTTCTAACAAATTTAATAATCCCTTACATTTATATAGCGCATTTCTAGGCACTCAAAGCGCTTCACATAGCATATGGATGATGCGACGGCAGCCATAGTGCACCAGAACACCCACCACACACACCAGCTATTGGTGGGGAGGAGAGAGTAGAGTGATGTAGCCAATTCAGGGATGGAGATTAATACGAGGCCATGGGGGCCAATAGGGGGGAATTTGGCCAGGACACCGGGGTTACACCCCTACTCTTTTACGAGAATTGTCCTGGGATTTTTAATAACCACAGAGAGTCAGGACCTCATTTCAGCATTAATAAATAATATTTGCAAGTGATTATATTTTAAATAATTTGAAGTAATTTAAAGGCGCCCTTGGAAGTTTCCCAAGTCTCCCTGTTTGATAACTCATGCACTACATCCTGATATATGATTACTGAAATTTCAGTAATTTAAGTAAGTCATTGGACTTCAATTCTGTCATGAAAATATTCTATAAATCTAATAATTTCTATTAGCAACTGATTTTTCAGTTTACAGCTACAGTATCAGTCTTATAACTGAGATGAAAAGTTTAACATTATTTTTTTATCAGATGAAACTGTGTTCTGCACTATAGAGGCCAAATCTCAGCAGGACTAATAGCCCTCTGTTAGGATGAAGGAAAATAGCAAAACATGATTAAATCTGTTGACGAACTAATATTAGAATAGATAGAATTGACATGCTTGGGGGAATTTTAGACATCACATACTGTCCTCTTAATGTTAGTCCCTAAATGAAGTTTGTATTTCAGACGTAGTAGCTGAATCTGTTCTGCTGAATACACTGTAAACCCTAGAAAGCAAAACTCAAATTTAGGCAATCAGTTACATAATGAGTTAATAGAACTTTCAGAATTTGATGTTGTACTACACACATTTATGTTAATTGCTCTTAACTTAAAATATTGAGTAAGCTACCGCATACATTTAAAATGGCACTTAACTTTAAATTCAACTCTTTGTCTGAACTTGAAATGACCATGTAAACTTAACTTGAAATATTTAAGTAGAAGAAACCTGACTAGCTAGTACAGCGAATGCTTAGTGTGTGTGTTCTAGTCTATACTATGCTTTAATGTAAATGTTCAATAAAGTAAGAAATGAGAACCAACTCCCAGTAAACAGTTTTATTGGAACAGCAGTGGTGCTCACATGTGCACCTATTTTTGAGTAAAATAACAATGTCAAGATATAAAAACACCGAAAGCCACTGACTCCACAACACATTTTAAACCTGAGAAAAAGTTCACTTTGTAATTTGACCATATACAAAGCTCAGAGAGAGAGAGAGAAAAAAGAAAGGCAATTATCCTGCACTTTAACCATTTAATTACAAAGCAAGTGCACAACACTTCGGACACATTCGAGCATATCTAAATATTTAATAATAATAATAATAATAATAATAATAATAAGTGATTTTCATCTCTGCAGCATTAGCTGCCCTAATCACCACGTTAAGACAACAATTAGAAATATATCACAGTGGCACTGCGGTTGGGCTAGACTGGTACTAGCCTGCAGAAAGAAGTGCTAATATGTTAGCAGACATGTGCTAGTGTTCCCACACAGATCAGTACAAAAGAACCACTGACATAAATGTTCATTTGCACTCTTATAGTTTATGGTTTAGTTACTATACATGAGTGAAATATGATCATTACAAAAGCACCACAAACCAAAGAAAACGGCACTATGATCACACTTGTATAGTTTTCTACATCTCTTAATTAAAGTAAACCCCAAGTAAAACATATATGTACTGCAAAAGGTTAAAAGTAAGTGATGTACAACTACTGATGAATTCCTTCTTGAACAAAATGTATCAAATAACTATTTAAGCGTTCAAATGACAGCACATGTAATCAAGTGCTCATGTCGCCTCCTCATAATATAGATTTCTATAATACATAGTGTTTTATAAATCTCCATTATAACAGATGAATCAAAACAGCAGTGCCATTGACTGGAACAGCAACTATGTTAAAGCACAACAGCATTTACGTTGATGAGGCAGTGAGCTGCATCTATAAAAACAGTCAAAACAGTCACAGCTAAAATTGCGTTTGGGGTATGCTGGAGAGCGGCTTCAATGGAAATACTGAATGCGTGTTTCTCACAGAGAATATGATTGGAATGTTCAGATTCGCATTTGTTCTGGGGCTTTCCGTCGCTCTAATAAACCTTTATTTGTTTTTTAAGATATGGCATTTTTATAAAACTGCATTTCTGTGAGGTCTTTACAAAATGAGATGGTCCAACTGCAATAGCTAAACTATTACCATTTTCTTGTTCCAAATTTTCCATGCATTTTAGCATAGTAGGTGACATGAACATCATTACAAACGTCGCTGTCATTGCTGCAGGGGTTGATGAGCTGCTGTTTTATCCGTTTGGCTTTATTAAAAGATGGTGACTGTAATCATTACATGACAAAGACAGCCCTATTTCTAGATCACCACTTCTGCTTTGAGACAATCAAATCCTAGCCTCAAAATATTGTGGCACATCACAGTGAACACCAATGAAAACAATCACTTTGAGAAAAATAAGAAGCATTTCTCAAACTTTCACCACAATTTTAGAATGAGGAAGAGCAAGGTCACAGCATGCCATTAAAAAACAAAACAAAAACACTTACTGCTCATTTGCAAAAGATCTTAAAAAGGAATTAATTTAATGCACACCCACGCACGCACGCACGCACCCACACACACACGTTTTTGTTCTTTTTGGTGCAACACATCCTTAATCGCTTTCATATTCTGATTAAAATATCAGACTGCCCAGATGTGCTGGCTCGACTGACAAACATGGCCCAATGTGCATCTGCACTCACTAACAAGCATGTTAAATTGTGAACTGGTTTCAGAGAGACAGAGGCGTTTTACAAGAAAGGCACCATTCCTTCATTTGATTCAGGATGACAAAATATAATTTCAGATCAGCTCATCTCATCAAGAGCAGATGGATGCTGCGGAGCAGTTTGTGGAGAACACTGACGGTCCATCAACATTATCCATCAAATATTACGTTGAAAATACACATCTCACTTTACTCCTGAATACAGACACACACACACACACGAAAAGTTGTCAGCTGTGCAGACAGCAACAATCTCATGGCTACTGTGACTCTGGCAGTGATTCTTTAATAATTGGCCTCTATGAGACCGCGCCATTACCATAAACATAACTGTGAGTTTTTTTAAACACCACAAATTGTGCACGTTGATGCTGATATAAAAAATCATATTGCTTGTTAATCCAATTATGTGACCGCCATTTGCTAAATTCATTATAACATCACCAGATGCCTTACAGTTTCAGCTAAATGCAACAGGGGTGTTTGTGTAGGAACTGATCTGTGTAACACAGATCGAACATACAGGCATTAAAAGTGCATTCAGAGCCAAATGGTCAGAAATGACAAATTGAGGATATAATAGGCAAAGTTGTCGTCATACTCACACACACAGACAGACTTGCAGTCTTGCAATTGCAGAAAAGTTTGTGTTTTTTTCTAAGGGAATATTCCAGGTTCATTACAAGTCAAGCTCAATCAGATGCATTTGTAGCATAATGTTGATTGCCACAAACATGCATTTTGAACTGTCCCTCAAAAAATTTTTAATAAACTTAAACTACAATTTATAAAATAATACAAAAGTTAACAAAATAATTAATGCAAGTGCATTTATAAAATTATAAGCTTCACATTTTCTGCCTTTTTTTTTTTAAACCCTCCAAAAATGGGCCTTCAATTCATTTCCATTGTTGAGTGCCCCACCTTAACTTTATAACAGCACTTACATTAATTATTTTGCGTTTTTTAAATTGTTGTTATTTATTTATTCTTTTAAGGATGGACAATTAAAAATTAATTTTTGTGGCAATCAACATTATGCTACAAATGCAGCTGATTGAGCTTAACTTGTGTTGAACCTGGAATATTCCCTTAAAGCTGCTTTTTAACCCTTAAAGTCAACATGAAATGACATTCGCAACAACTTTTGCTTTCGTAATGTGCTGCATTTCTGAGTGAATATTCAATAAGAAAAATAAATAAAAATAGGGTGTGAATTTCATTCATAAAGAACTGATTGGATCATAAAACACCCACTTTTAAAACGAGACCTTACAGAGGGTTTCCAATCAATTGTGGAGGACTACTTCCCTCTTGAAACACCACCGGCACCCACTAAAAAATGTAGAAGCAGGAGGTCATATTTACCCTTGCATCTCAGGATGTCCCAAATGGTTTTTCAAATCTATCATTTGTTATCATTGCAGTAACCTTTGTCACATAATGTTGTCTGGCATTAAATTGGCCGTATTATCTACAATAGTAGCCCAAATACCTATTTGAATATTATTATTATTAATACATTCTTCAGAGGTGGAGCAAAATATTACTTTTTGACAAACACTTATTTTCTTTGGAACGATGGGCACTGCCAAATCATGAACAATACCAGGAACATGTTTTAAGAATGTTGATTTCATGTTGACTCTAATACGAAATCAGACAGGCTAGTTTTCCCGATGTGGACTAATAAGGGTTATCAGTGAACACTATAGGTCTATGAGTCTGGTAAACCAAGCTTAAGATCAACTGTAGATATTTCTCATGAACAAAGACATACAGCATAAACAAAAAGATTACCCTGTTCAGAAGCCACAAATGTCGACATTGGACAAATCACATGACGCCAGATGTGCTGGTCCAGTGATGTCATTAGTCCATCTGATCCCACTGAATGCACAAAGGTTCTAAGGCTGTTTCGGTTTGGTGTGAATTAACACAAATCCTTAGTCTGGTTCTAATCTCAGTGCAGACTGTTTAAAGATGGTGAGAAGGTCAAAAGTAACAAGAAGAGGCCAAAATGGTCAGAGATGCGGAGAGGAAATGAATGACCCGGTAAATGTGCAGAGGACAGAATGCCAACATGCCCACACACAGCGGCATTAGTAGACGGGACGTCATCGTCATCAGTTTGCTAGAACACAAGAATAACAGAAGTTTAAATACACACACACGTTGGCACGGCCACCATTATTAGGACTCCCCACAGACATCATGATTTTTATACTGTACAAACTATATATCCTGTCCCCTAAACCTTTTGGGTTTAAAAACAAATAAAATTGTTTAGCATGTTTTTTTAAGCCGTGTGAATTACAGGGACACAAGGGGTGTCCTCATCAACCACATTTATAGCATCATACCCTCGTAATTACTAGTTTGTAACACACACACACACACACACACACACACACACACACACACACACACACACACACACACACACACACACACACACACACACACACACACACACACACACACACACACACGTGCACAAACACTTCACGCACGCACGCACGCAAACACTTCACGTACTTGGTGCGCACGCATATAATCTTATGCCTTCTTTTCACTCACTGCATTCTCCTCTTATAGCATTTATGCTGAAGTTTTGTTTAAAATAACGCCACAATCACCGCATCTGTCTTTGATATCGATTTTTAGCAAACCACTACAGAAATAAACACAAACCTGCAGAGTAGTGTGTGTGTGTTACAGTTGATAAGCAGTATAGAGCTGATAAGCAGGGGCAGTGTGTGAGGCCAGCAGGGGTCAGGATCCAGATGAACCCAATATCTGAGGACAACACATACAGGTATAAATAACCACAGCCTTAACCCTCCTATTCGGTTACAGAAGGGGGGCAGTTACTTTATGGTTTACAGTCATCAGTTACCGGAAACAATACAAGTGTAACTTTAATAAATGTATGCACTTCTTTTCTCACCATTCATTTGCATATGCAAATAAGCAAATGTATTTAACGTCATTACAGTAAAAACCTACACTTCTATAATTTGAAACATGAAGTATGAGAGCGTGTCATGTATTAGAGGCAGATTGCTGCCTCTGGTGGAAGAAAACAAACAAACAAAAGATATGAAAAGCATTAGACTGTGAAAATGTCATTTTAAAACAGAAGAATCAGACTTTCAAAGTGATTTTAGGCCAAAATATCCAAACATTATAGGATATAGATATAGGTTTAGATGATTCAGGCTGTTGTATCAAGATGTATGTGAAATTCTGGAAATGTAAATAAACACGCAATCCCAACGAAGACTCATTGGCTGTGGCTCATTTGGAAGGATGCATCCTCCGGAGGTCGCATTTGTTGGCTGCATACGTCATCGAGACGGTCTGTTTTTCTAATGTTTTAATACATTTTCAATGCCTTTTATGTATATGCACTTACATTTATACAATTTTTAACCTTTTTGCATTCCCGATAAAACATTTTTAATAAAAAAATTAAACAAGACAGCCTCGATGACGTATGCGGGCGACAAATGCGACCTCGGGAGGACGCATCCTTCCAAACAAGACACAGCCAATGAGTGCATTTACACAAGAAATAATATGTTGACAACAAAAATCTGCTGATCATAAAAAGCTGACAACATAAAACACATTTACATGAAATCTAAAAATCTTTAAACATTAAACAGACATGCACATATTTGTTAAGCTTGCTAGAACAGAAGACAAGATGTTTACATGCAGGTTTTGCTAAAACAGTTTGACATTTTCCCGATAAAAGAATAAATTAAGGTGTTTCCCTAACCTTCCATCTTGTCAGGTTATTAAGTGTAATCGGTGTATGATTGTGCTTGTAAATGCACACTATGATTACCGAAGATTGCGATTCCAGTGGATAAGGGAGGGTGCGCTGAGCATCATGGGAAGAGTAAGCAGTGTGGACAGACTAAGGTGGAGTTGCAGATCATCTCTGACATCTTGCAGCACCGATTCTGACAGTAGAGAGGTGCCATTACATTCTTTACCCTTACTGTGACAATCGCCGTCATGAAAACCGTTTTCAGAGTTTTGTGAAACTTTCTGTGGTTCCTAGATTAAGAGGAACAAAACATATGGGTAGTAAAGTGATTGTGAGCCAACAAGACAGTTACATGTATACATTTTAGTTTGAAAAATTTGCTTTGTTTTTTCCCAGAGCAAAATGAGCCAAGGCTTAAATCTGCTGGAATAGATCACCCTAAAAGACAAAATATAGCGAATAAAAAAAATTATTCATATTTACCAGGTTTAACATGTGGCTCAGTGATCTCTCAGTCATCTGTAACCTAAGCACCTATATAAAAGACAGACATTCCCATGAGATTACAATCTGCGAGGGCGCTTCGAGGGCTTAAGTCCTCTATGTATTTTCTCAAGCCCACTTCTCAAAACATGTTTTATGACTTTTATGAATTTGTTCACCCAGTAGTCTGTCGGTTCGTAAAGAAAAACAATGGGCATTATCTGTGGTAGATGGGAAAAATGTGATTCAATCAGTGGGCATTTTCAAACCATTGAGATTCCCTACTTTCATTGGAAAGTTTAGAGATGCCCATCCTGGTTTGGAAATGCCCACTGATTACTAAATGGTCTGCACTTATATAGCGCTTTTTTTAACCTTAGAGGTTACCCAAGCGCTTTACACTGTGTCCCAATCACCCATCCACACTCACATTCACACACCAATGGTGGCAGAGCTGCCATGCAAGACACTAGCCTGCCATTGGGAGCAACTTGGGGTTCAGTGTCTTGCCCAAGGATACTTCGGCATGTGGAGTCGTGTGGGCCGGGAATCGAACCACCAACCCTGTGATTGGTAGCCGATCTGCTCCGACCTGAGCCACAGCCACCCTTAACTACATTGAGATTCCCTACTTTCATTGGAAAGTTTAGAGATACCCAACCTGGTTGGGAAATGCCCACCGATTACTACATTGAGATTCCCTACTTTCATTGGATAGTTTAGAAAAGCCCATCCCAGTTTGAAAACACCAACAGATTGGAAAACACCCATTATTGTTCTGCAGAGACTTGCACATTTACAGCAAGCTGTTAAACACTACTTGTTCCAGCTAGTAGGTGGCACTGTTGTCACTTAGCAGGTTTAAACAAACCATGGTTCCTCTGGGGGCTAAGCCCCTCATCTCTACCAACCCTAGCAATGCCCCTTCTCTCTAGAATCACGATTCCTCTTTTTTATGAATTACCATTCCCCAACAACTGAATATGGACTAGCTATGCAAAGCTCTTGAGAAAGGGTGAATATATAACTCACCCTATAGAGGTGTAGGAGAGTGGAGCCAGTTAAAGCCAATGCTCCACAGGTGACTCCACCCAGCACACTCAGAGAGACAATCAGGATAATCAGAGTACGAAGATGAAGGGTGCCGCAATCTCGGGACACCGAGGGTCTGTGAACAAACACACAGTAATGTTGCAACACACAAATGACAATTCGAAAAGAATCTGCAAGGACACACATGCACACCCCCTCTCTACCAAAATGAGCATAGTGAGAAATTACATTTTACTGTGAAAATATTGACCAGATTTTTATGTTCTAGTAAACAGATACAGAAGACCAACAGAATGAGACATTTGTGTCAATATGGTCCATATTATGTTTGCCATTGTAAAACTGTTATTAGTGTGACTTGGGTTTCACCTGTGCAGTGGAGCAAGCACAAAGGACAGGAAACGGACAGAAACTCTGAGGACTGTGCTGCCCAAAAAAGCAATGGCTGCACCAAGTACACAGAGCAGTGGGGAAACCAGCCGTGGCCATTCCTGTACAAGTTCTTTTGTATCTTGAGACAGGTCCTCCACAGAGTTTAGGGGAAGAGTATCCACCGCCGGGAGACCCAGAGTGAACCAGACATCGTTAAACCAGCTCTGTCTGTGGAAGAGATGCAGAGAAAGAGACAGAAACACATTAGTTAAGGATGAAAGGAAAAGACAGAAGAGTTTATTCACTGATAAACCATTTATATATAGAAAACAGGGATGTGTACACTAGGCAAGTACACTGACCTAGGAGGCAGCCATCTATAGGCCACGGAGTACTGTCTGATCAGAGCGACCTGCAATCTATCAGCGTTCAGATAAAGCAGTCAGGCACCATCGCAATACTCACCTGAGTAGCAGCAGGAGCATTAGGACCGGCAGTTCCAGTTTGTGGAGCTGTAAGCATTTACTCATCACCTCTTGCATTCCAACAGGATGTCCCGATCTTTTCACCGAGTTCAGCTGAGCCCTGATCATCAGAAGCAGCGCCACAGCTGTATAGGCAGGCAGCATTGGGCCACAGAAACGCAGAATCTAAATAACAAATCCTTTTTAATTAAAAGAATACTTGGGGATTCAAAGTTGAATAGTTTGGTAAATGAAATACGACACATGACACAATGCAAGCGAACCTGCCCAAGCACTTTGGAAACCGAAGTTCGGATAGACACCTGTAAAGAAACAAGACAACATTTGTTACTTTCCTGTTGAGTTGGTCCAGGGGTCCGTTTCAGGTCAAGGACTCAATGGCGGATAGAAGGACAGAGGATGGGATCTGCTACTTATTGTATATAGAGTGTTGCTTTTTAAGCCTTGCCTATTAAGTTGTTTTCTTACCAACCGCAGGGCGGCATCATGATGATTTGCCTGTTTTCTAGTCTACAAAACGTGAGATCCAGATGGAGAACAACAACCATTTAAGTGCTAGCTGGAATAAAAATGCTCAACGTGTACAAAGTCAAGTCTATATATGGGATATTTACACATGGTCACTTCTAGGGGTGGGCGGTATGACCAAAATCTTAAATCACGATAGGAGTAATTTTACAACACAGTAATTATATAAAATCACAATATAGTAAAGGTTTTCAGAAAAAAAAAAATCAATAAAATTGGTATACATATTAAATAACCATATTGTAATGCCTATATTTGGAAACTCCAGTCAGTGAATTAAATACAATATAAATGAAAACTAATATATATATATATATATATATATATATATATATATATATATATATATATCAGTATATACACACACACTTCTTTTGTATAAAAAATTGCTTCCCATGTTCCCCCTTCATTTTCAGGTGGTAAAATAGATTGCTTGTATTACGAGTGAATATCGTCGAGCAACACAGTTTGTAGATTACATTTTGCTCCGTGTTGGCTTTTGTGAACCCACACCACAGACGTCGAACCTGTTTTAATAACGAGCGCCTCTTCATTTCATTAGCTTTTGAGGAGATGTCTTTTTCCATTAGGGTTTTTCCTGGGTCAAAAATGTATCCCACTCTCCTTTCTGTGGAGCACAAATATCGGGATGCCTGCTGTACTCACGTGCACTAGCGCTCTCCAGAGGTAGCGCACGCCAGCCTCAATTGAAATACAGGTGTGCGCGTCCGATGAGAAGCATATTTAGCGATTTTGAATGTCATTGGATTTGCTTGGTCGAAAAATTTGAAATGCCAGAAAAACCCATGTTTCTTCAATTCTCTCAGTCTCACACGAAGCCCTGCCCACATGGATAAGCCTGTGCCGTGTACATGGAAATGTACATATCAAGATATAGTGAAATCAGTTGACACTTTATATCGTTGATGTATACACAATATATACACACACATTAGGGCTGTCAATCGATTAACATTTTTAATCGAATTAATTACATGGTGTCCCGATTAATTAATTGTGATTAATCGCATATACAAATATTTGCTGAGAAAGCCCCTCGTATATCAATATATAATTATCTTTAAATATTGTAAAATTATATTTTATTAATATATATATATATATATATATAAAATTAAAAATGTTCAGATAATTAAAATGCATTACATTCTTGTAGCAGAAGAGTTCATCATTAATAAGACAAAATGTGTCTTTAGAATACAATGTATTGATTACTACCATATTATTGATCATAAGTCAATCATTGACACACAGTTCACAGTAATCCATTACACAAGTGAATTTATCAATCAGAGATTTATTATGAGGGCTTGTTTAAGGATCCGTCAATCTACACCTGCGTCAGACATGCTTGTGTAGCGTCTCGGTGTGTTGCGTCATAAACATAAAATATTTAGGTCACTGTGTCAACTTAAATATAGTTTAATACTTAATCTTTAAACACATCTTGAGATCCCTTAGTTCGGATTTGCGCTCCATCAATTGTTTTGAACGCAAGAATGTAACAATGTTTGTGTTGTTGCTACTGAAGTGTTTTCTTCACTGTTTAAACTGTGTTTCTCACACAGCTGAATTTTAACTTACTGCCCTCTGGAGTAAACAGGTGGTACTTCAAGCTTGCATTTCTCAGGAATCTTTCTTATTACGGTCTGGGAGCATTGCGATTAATTGCGTAAATTTTTTTAACGCGTTATTTTTTATAAAATTAAAATCGCACTGATTTAATGCGTTAAATCGACAGCCCTAATATAAATATATATATATATATATATATATATATATTATACATGTTCATATCACCCAGCCTTAGTCACTTCATGTGTTTTTACTTGGGGTGGGTAAAATGATCGTTTTCTGATGCATCACGATCTTCATTTTTACAATTTCCCTATTCTGACATAGCGCTGTCCGGCTGGAGTAAAGTTTACACATGTGGCTTAAACAGACACAACTACGGAGGTGATCGGATTTATATCAATCAAGAAATTGGCCTTTGAGGGCAAATACACTTGGTCTTTTCATGATCGGACAGCTATCTGATCACTCAAAAAGCATGAAGTGACCAAGTCTAAAAACACCCACAGATATGGTTTGCAGAGTCTAGTTTGAAAGAACTTAACTGGCCTGCACACAGCCCGAACCTGAATTTCAGGTCAAATGAAACACTGACCGCGAGCTAGGCTGCAGTGCATGACCTCACTGTGTCTGAATGGGAGCAAATCCCTGCAGCCATGTTCCAAACTCGAGTGGAAAGCTGAACCAGAAAAGGGGAAGGTGTGATAGAAACAAAGGGACGACCAACTCCCTATACATGTGTGCAAATGGTTTTGAAATTCTATGGGTTTGGTGTACTGGGTGTCCACATTCTTTTTGCCATTTAGTTTATTATACATTCTTGAATTATACCTTGTACTGGCAGTTGGGGGCAGTGTGGAGCTGCAGAAGGGCATTGGAGGAGCCATCTCGCCGACTGGTGTGAAGCATGCCATAGATCTCAGATACTGAGGGAATACTTCAGTGCACAAATGAAAAAGGACAAAGTACAAAATCATCAGTACTAGAACGCAAAGAGGAGATAGGGAGAATCTTGTCATGTGAACAGCTGGATGATGGATGACAAGGTCCATTATAAATCTCAACACAACAGCATAAACTGTTTTTCTGTCTACCTAGCTGTGGTAAATGAGTCCTCAAAGAACCAAGGCACTCTCAGTCTGTACACACTTGGCAGTCGGTCTGTATAACACAAGACATTAACAAACCGATGTGAATATTTTATATCACCATGCTGAACAATCTTTCTGATAAAGCTGAATCACTTACCTTTAGTGGCCTTGCAGTGACTCGTGACTGTGATTCTGAAAGCCTGATAAACCTGTAGGATCATTAGCTCAATCATTTATTTTCTTATGCATTTCATATTTTATAAATGTTATTTTGAAATCAATAATTAGGCTATAACAGATTACAGCATGAGCCCAAACAGCAAAAGTTAAGACCCTGAAGATTATAATAGGAGTTGTATTATTGCAATGACTTCTGCGGTGTTAATAAATGGATATTTGAAAACTGAGAAACAGAGGGATGAAATCTAAAAGAACACAAACAAAAAAGGTGTTAAGAGTTAACACAGGGAAATAAATAAAAACAGAGAATGCTGTGAGCGATCACCTGGTGAAAGTCTTGTAGCTGCAGTGTATGGAACAGCCCAGAGGAGTTAATGCTGATGTCATGGACAGTCAAACCTGCACAACAAAATCACCCATAATTACTTCAACTTCATTGTGTTTCCACAAGTATCAACGCATGACAGTATGTCACTGAACTATGCTTATTATTACACAAACGCTTCTAAGATAACTTCCTGAACTGCATGCTAGCTATCTGTTGACCATTAAAGTTCATATGGGAAACTGAAGCACTTTTGTAAGTTGCTTCGGAAAAGACTTAAGTGTCTGCCAATTGCCTTAAATGTACAAGTAGGATAATGGGCTCACCAAAGGACAGCACATGAGGCACCTGTACGGAGACAGTCAAGCTCTCCTCTCTCTGCAGCTCACACTCCATTACAAACTACAATCAAACAGAAAACCAAGACTGAGAATTTTCTTCTTTAAAGCGCTATGGAGGAAGTCAAACAAGAGACATCACTGGAGCCTACCACGCACAAACATCAATTGAAAGGCTTTGTAAACGACATTACCACACTTACGCTACTAAAATATATCACATTAAACACTACCAGAAATAGATTCAGATGAAATAATATCTCAGGAGGAATCAATTGGACATTTTATTACAACCGTGGTGTTTCTAAAAGCGCTATAATTTTCCATGACAAATACTACAAATATTTGTTTACATTTATTTTTTATATGGACTAGCTACATTGACCAAACCACAGAAACGAGGAGCCATTATTACAAATGCAACTGTTGAAAAATAGAAGCAGTATGCTAAAGATAAGGGCAAGTACAATAAAGGACATAGTCTGGATCTTCAGAAATTATGTACAAATTATGAAATTACTCACGTGTGTGTGTGTGTGTGTTATATGGTCCATTCTGATAATGTGTGATATTAGGAAACAAACTGGCCTGGTTTGACATAATTATTTAGGTTATCTTTAGAAATATGAAGAGCCTGATGACAAGAAAACAATATCTGATATGGAGCAGGGAAGACATTTTTCACTAGAAGTACAGTCCAAACTCAGTACAAAGTAAAGCTGTTTTGAAAAGATTGCTTATTTTTGCAACTCCGTTTGGTGGCGCTAGAGTCGCAGAAATGACATAATTCGGCTTTAACCTGCATGCGACATAGGCCTTTATTTTGCTGGAAGCGTATATCTTGGCGGGTACACTAAAGGAAGACATTTCTAACATGCTCCCATACATTCGGTCCACAAAAACCCAGTGTAATGAGGTAACGTGCTCCGCTCTCATGCGTGCTTTGAGTATGTGTAATACACAGTCCTACAGAGAACACAGCTTTTCACATACAGTAAGTGCAGCGAGCAATGCATGCAGCCAGTTTATCAAATTAGATCACAGACTTTGCAGTTTGATAAATCGCACTACGTAATATCACATTTCGATTATTTTTAAAATAATCTTTCAGCCCTACTGTGAACTGTAATTTACTAACCTGTGCTCCACTGGGGTTAGAAGCGTCAATGATGAGATGAGAGACAGACAAGAGTTCACTGATTTTCACTGTAACAACCTAAAAAGACAAACCAAGAAACATTTAGTCTTACTAAAAACATTCACAGGAGCATACAACATGTCCAGTGCAGCAGAAAGGTAGTTTATGCAAAGGAAATTGTGAAGGTGTGTTATTGACTGTGTAAGAAACACTGAATTAACCTTGTAAACTGGAAGAAGCTCTGTCCCAGATGACAGATCTACTGCTTGCACACTTTAAGGAAGGAGAAAAAGAGTGAAGAACAAATAACAGATCCTCATTTCATCATCATAATCACTAATTTCATTAAAATGTTGCTTTAAGAAAAGAAAAAAAAGACTCACCAGATGGAGCCACTCATCTGTGTGCATCCATAAAGCCAGCTGGACATTTCCTATTGAACAACAAATACAGAACTCTTCAAAAATACAAAAAGGAGCACAAATGATGTAGTAATGAAACTCTGTAACTTACACACATACTACACACAACTAACTGTAACAAGCACCTAAACCTACTGTATCCCAGAGAAGCGATATAAGAACATTTGCAATGTTTAGTACAGGTAGAGATTCTCACCAAAACATTTAAGACCATTTTATTCTGGCTTTTCAATGTTTTAAGTCTCAAACTATAGAAAGGTTTGATCCAGTGTGTTCCCTCACCATATTATTACTGCGGCAGTGGAAATGGCTGTAGGCTTTCCTTCGACTGGAGAGGGCAAACAGGAAGTACTTGACTTGAGCTTCCTGCCAGAAGATTAGAGCAAATTGATAACACATCAGCAATTCAGCATGCTGTAAAGTGGTGTTGCTGGCATACATTTGACAGGTAGATGAAACATTTACCTTGGGGGCATTGTAAAACAGACGGAGTGTGTTGACCTCCTTCCATGCCTCAGGAGGAGCTGGATGGATTGATGTTTGGATAAAAATAGGAAAAGATATTGTCTTTTAGCCGAGAGACATGTGCACGGATAATGCAATAAACAGATTTGCACACCCAAACCTGAGAAAGTGAGTGGGGCATCAAGTCCGCCTCCAGGCTGTTGCACCGGGTGTCTGAAGAAGTGATAGTTCAACACTGACATTCGCTTCTGTGTATTTTCTGTAAACTAAAGAGCAAAACCAGTTAATTAAAAAACAAAAAAACTCAATTCACACACTCATTGTATTAGGGCTAAACTCACCTGCCCCGTTTCAGGTTCAATAAGGTCAAAGAACGCACGGACTGTGGCCAGAACCAGCTCCTTGCACCTTCAAAATAAACACAAACACTAGGCTACAGTTCCATGAAACTAAACGAACAGTCTTTACATTTATCGGAGGCACTTCAAATGACAAAAGATGAAATTCATTGGGCATCAAGAAGCTAATCACTGTAGTTTCAGAAGCCAAATAATAAGCATCTGTATCTCTGAAGATCTAACTATTTTGATGAAGAAAATTTGACAGTAAGGTTAGGGTTCAAAAACATACCAAACAATGGAAAGGTGATCTGTGGAAACCCAGGTCCTGGGAACCGCAGTCGCCTAAAACAGATTCACAAATACTGATGAACCATTGTGAGGACTTTTCTAAAGCAAAGCAGCCCTAAACAGTCAGGTTACACTTTAAATAACAAGTTGAAATCTTTGATTGAAAAAGTTAATAGACCTACCACTAGGGACATTTTATTGAGGTCATCGATGGGGCAGGACAGCACGGTCAAACCAGAGCGCACCTGGTAGTCACGGTAACCACCACCCACAGAGAGAACGGTTACATTCCGAAGGTCTTCAGCACCTGTGGCCCAACGCTGGCTGACTGCAGAGTAAAACTCTACCATAAACACACAAATCTGATGTCAGTGAACCACAAAACTCATAGGCATTAAAGTTTTTGTGCGAAAGTTAATACAAATGTGCAACAAATAAATAAAAACCTTCAAAACACCAACATATATTTATATATTATTTTCCTACCCAGTATATAAGGGTCCAGAGATAGCACAGGTGCCTGGTGGGGGGATGCCTGTGTAATAATAAGGCTGACCATCTGTGGTTTGAAGCGTGGCAGGGTGAACAAGGCTCTTGCCACCACTCCACCCATGGAGTGACCCACCAAAACCACACCTGTGGGGGGGTCCGGCTGGTCCTGAATCCATATAAATATAACAAAGCAACAGCAATTGGTTTGGATGCATACAACTAATGTATAGCAATGCCCTTCAATAATAACAGACTACTGAAAGTCACTGACCTATCTGTCATAAAAAGTTTTGTGTCGTCAACTTTTTAAACATCATGTAAGATTATATATGCAGAAGAATTCCAGCAACATGATTTGAAACTAGGAAAACCCCATTCTTTCAGTTAGGAATGTTGCAACGTCATAAATAACAGGCTTCAACAAGAACCCCCACACAGTTAAACCAAGCTGTTCTGTGTAAGGTTAAAAAGGACTATCAGATCTAGCCTTGATAGATAATGCTGAAAATCGCTTTGAACTGTGGTAATGTTTGTACCAGACAAATGAATGATTATAGACTGATGGACCTCTTTAAAATGTATGTAGCGATGTGAAATCACCTATAAATTGATAAATATAATCTTTAGTTTTGTATGATTCATCTCATTCTACAAAGAATGGTAACTATAAGGCTTAACTTGATCAAATAAAATGATCCAATATGATTTTGCAACCAGGGATTTTCATGTTTTATTTCCTACATGAAAAAAATGTCATGTTTAGTATGTAAGCATTTGTTTGGTTACGTAGAGAAAGCTGATGACAACGAATATCTTGTACCAATATATAAAGTTCATGATTAAATATGCACTATTTTGAGTGGGAAAATAGTGAGAATCTCTAACAAAGACTTATAAATCAGCTATCAGAAAGGACAGCCCAGTCGACCATGTGACTCTGAAAAGTCACTTCTGATTGGTGCAGGACACCTTTGGGGATGCGGCCCATTTCAGTTAAAATATTTCCAAACAGGTAGAACACGCTGTGGCAGGGCGGAGGGCGGGGCCGGGTCGTGATCATACACACCCGGTCCCTTATCAGGCTAATAAAGCCTCCAAGAGGGATAAAGTCCGAATGCAGAGGATTGTGCGGGAGAGAGAGAGATAGTTTACGGACATGTCCGTCATGTGTGTGATCACGACCCGACCCGGCCCCGCTCTCCGCCCTGCCACACACGCTCTCTTCTCCGGTCTCTTCTGCCTTCACGTGCTTCATCTTCTGCTCCGCTGACTGCTCAGACTTCGCTCCTCACTCTCTACGGTTCACAAACCCATGAGAAGGCCTCGCTTCACAGCTAAAATCATCATTCATACAGACAATAAACTCGATCATACAGAAGTCAAAAACATCGACGGAACGAACTTGACCAAGCGCCAAGATCCAAGCAACACAAAGAACGCAAGGAAACATCACAAAGACACGCAAGTACATCGGCAATATTGTGCTCAAAGTGCTGGTGTATTAATTAAATAATTTGTGTAATCTGATAGCAAATCGATGTAGACTCAAAGAAGGATAAATGGTTCTTAAGGCATTGTCAACAGACACTGTAAATTTTCACTGTATTGATCATTTATTTCACATTCTGTCACTTTTCACCAACCTGTCTCATGTATATATGTGTTAGATTAGATTTATGTCTAGAATAGTAATAAAGTTTGTCTATTCAAAGATGACTGACTGTGGTATATTTTGATAAATAATCTCATCCCCGTTTCTAAAATATTTCACTTCAAATCTGTACCTAAATACGTGTGATATTATTTTCAATAAGCCATGAGAATAATATCACTCCAATAAGTGAATTAATCATAATTCACTTATTAAAGCTTCCTTACAGTAGAAATTGTGAGTGGATACAACTAGACGTTGTATTATGATTCTGATTTTAATGGTGGAGAATAATCTAGTTATTTGTCCTTCATCTAATTTATAATGGTTGTCGAATGCGACTAATTCCATTATACACTTCATTACCTAATGATGTACAATAAGGACACTTTAATTTAGTTCATAGCTCTCATATTTTAAGAACCTAAATTCCCTCCTAAATTTAGCATACCAAATATCCTACATATAAGGGTGTGATAATGAGGCCATTTTAACTGATCCCGTATACATCTCTAAATTATATATGTAATACCCAACAATTCATATTAGTGTAAAAACTAGGGCTGTCGATTTAATGCTCTAATTTAGACCAATTCAAGCTTGACTTAACATCTTTATATTTTTATGAATTTTGAAGCAGTCAGCGCACAGTGCTGGAAGGTAACAGGCTACATGTAATCTGGATTAGGAATGGGCATTTAACATAATTTTGTAGTCGAGTACTCTTAACACATAAAAAGAAATAATAATTGATTACTTGAAATTTAGAATTTAATTTCGACCATTAACTTTTGAACCTGTTTTTCTTGAAAAACAAAACAAAAAAAAAAAAAAAAAAATATATATATATATATATATATATATATATATATATATTATATTATATTATATTATATTATATTATAATATATATATATATATATATAAAATATAATTACCACTATGAAATAATATATATATATATATATATATATATATATATATATATATATATATATATATATATATATAATTACCACTATGCATAAACAACAAGATCTATCTTAAAAATCTAAATAATATTTGCACTCACACAGAAACATACATTCCACGTCTTCTGAAGAGATACAAACACTTTAAATAAATGGCCGAATTATCCTTTTGGAAGAACTAACGGCAAGATTTAGGTGATAAAAGAAGTTTGTGTTGCCAACGGCAGAAAAAGGCACCCAAATATATAAAATCATATTGCAATATTCAAGTAGTGTTTTTACTAGTCGAATATTTAAAGCTGAACGAGTACTTCCCTAATCAGATGTAATCAGATTACAAAAATCTAGTACTTAGATTAAATAACATTTAAAAAATATCATCAGACCAGATTAGTTACTTTATGGATTACATAATTACATATTAATCATGCTAAAATCAGTAATTTATTCATAATTTATTGATCCCTCAAACGCTTCATTTTAAATATTACAAAATTATCATTCTAAATCGAAAGAGACAATAGCTAGTAAAACAAACACTAATTTTTCATCAAAAAATGCAAATCAAACGCATGTGACATCAAATAAACAAGAATTAGGTCAGAAGTAATCCGATTATAATACTTTAAAATGTAATCAAATAGATTACATTACTGACAAAAATGTTAGTGATGTAATTTGCAATCAGTACCCCGTTACGATTAAGAAGTTATCTACCCAGAACTGTCAGCACACCAGCTGTACAACCAACACTCCTCGTCGAACCAGCGAGCAGGCAGCACAGCCTTCCACAGATTCACTTTTGCGCTCAAAGACAGCTGGACCAAACACAACAGAATTCAGGTACTGTATCTATGTGTACACTATGTGTAACTTGACATAGCATGCTAAAAACACAGCTTGTGTGACTAGAGATGCTGAAAAAAAGTGAGAAGCGACACAAAGTAATACGCTCCAAAAGTGCCCAAGGCATAGACCAACAATTAAAAATAGCCCAGAGGGAATTAGACCAACAATAGGGTTATGCTCAATGATATGGAAATAAAAACAAACAATATTTTGACTTCTAAGCCCCCTTTTGTGTTGTCCAAATGCATTCATACATTATATATATTGTTGCCAAACAATATGATATGCATATGATGTAATGTATTTGAATTGTCTACATTACAGTCATACTTATTTTAATTATTATACAAAATTATCTTTATTTGGGGGCCTTTCTCAGTAAATATTGATATGCAATTAATTGTAATGAATTAATCAGCAATGTTATTAAATTGATAAATGATAATAGAATGACAAAGTAAAAACTGTTCATCATGAATGTAAACAAACATGGACTAAAGTTACAGGATAGTAGGTAATAGCCAATTTACGAAGCATGCATAATGGCAAAAGTGTAAACCACAAACTCACCTTACCAGTGCAATTCTAACAATGCAATAAAAAGCAAGTGAAAAATACAAATAAATTAATCAACTGCATTTCCCTTACAGCTCATGACCTCTCACCTTGTAAAGGCGCAAGATGGCTTTGATGCTCTCATGAAGAAAGCGAGTCTGTCTGTACAGACTGCCCCCGTACAGAGCTACAAGATCCTCGTTGAAGTCAATGGTGAAGACGTTCATATGGGTCTGTCTGTCCAAATCCTCAGCCTTTCTCAATGCCACTGAACCAAGCGAACGAGCTGCAAGACAGAAATACCAACAAACACACTTAATGTCTGCCTAGAGTTTTGAGGTTGAAGATGTTTTCTGTTCTCCATGTCAAACAGTCAAAGCCTTGTTCTGATAGAGGTCAAGCTCAGAGAAAACAGGGGCCATAGATAAGAACATTTGAGACTGACAGTGCGGCTAAGTATACAACCACTGAAATCAGAAAACAATGCATTAATAAGCTAATAGGGCTTTTCTTTTTCTACCAGACAAGTTACTGAATGCATATTGTAATGCTAAAGAGAAACCAGGTAAATCTTACCTTGCTTGTAGCTTCCAGCATTGCCAGGCAGGAAGAGCACAGGAGCACCAGTGAGCTTGAGTCCTCTGGTCTCCAGAGCATATGCACCTTCCCCATACAGATAGAGGCCGTATGATGGGTACTGGCGCGCGACACGTCGTGGGAGCTGCACGCGCTGTGGACGCGCACAAGCAAGTGTGAGTATTCACGCGCAGACAGTGGACGTGCAAATCTAGTAGAACAGGTATTTCTGACACAAGGGCTTGTGAAACAGACGAATATTTAACAGTTTTTATTACAGATTGTGATGTGAAATGCACATTTAATGACCTACTTCAAGACATGCTGCTTAACATAATAAGCAAATATTGAAAATAAGCTAAATTGCTTGACATGTAAACTTGTATTTGTGATGTGTTTTGAACGTAGGAATCTTGTATCTGATGCTGGTGATAAGTGATGTCTGCTGTTGCCAAAACAACAGGTAGAATGTATGAGGAACTAATATGTGGCCTGTCACTGAACTGCAAGCTAGAAATGTCGACCCGATTACAAAACATTACGTATTTTGCAAATGGCTCACATTTGAGAGTAACAGTGATTATTAAAGACTATTTCTGTAGCTATACTCACTCTGTATTCTGGGTACTCGAACATGTATGTCATGCTGCATCGGTTCTCCTCGAAACCGAACAATAATTCCCGCAACCCAAACAGCAAAAGCCCAAGAGCAAAGGCGTAAAACGCGTATACAGCAAGTCTCATGTCGCCACAAAATCAAATTGGCTTTATTCACAAATGAATTCTATCAGTAGCTCCATTTTCCTCATTGTAAACTCACACTGCCTACTTAAACCTATAGGAAACATCCTACGGACCTGTCACGCAGCTCGTGGGCCGACGTCACAAGATTGGCAGGAGCGTTAACCAATGGAGAGAGACCACAGATTCCCGGTCTGACCAATAAGAAATGCCATTGGGAGGGATGGCAAGAGAGCAGTAGCTTTTTGAAAACAGAAAGAAGGCGTTGTCTATTCGACAATATCTCATATCGAGAATGTTTAATATCACAGCTGGATCGCTCATAACAACACTTCAAATTAATAAGAATCATAATCACATTTTGTGTTTAATAGAAAACACGTTTGAGTCAGAACACTGCAGAAGAAAGCAGTCATAGTGAGGTTTTAGGCATTTTTATGCAAAACATCAACAACAAAACAATCAAAGGCATACAGTTAAATAAAGTCCAGAACCATTTATTTTAACTCCTCTTACAAAATTATTAAAATGCTATATGTACATTACTTATTGTGGATTATGATGTATTTATGCCATGTTAAAATAATATACTTCTCTTTTTCATGTACTTTGAAATAATATCTAACATATCATACAATGAACATTTGGATTAAACAGTCGCTTGACTGACCAGTACATCTACATCATTCTGTATAAACATGTGAAATAGTGTCCAAGCTGTGTTTCACATTAATTTCTTTTTGTGGTCATAGCATTAATTAATTGTTAAATTGAGATGTTTACAATTTATCCTATACAGTTTTAAAGTTCAGTTGTACAGTTTCTTTACCATTTTGAGTCCAGCTTGACCCCAAAACTGACAAATATATATATATATATATATATATATATATATATATATATATATATATATTAGTTGTCAGTTTTGTAATGCCCCAGACCATAATAAGTATGATTCCTGAGAAATGCAAGCTTGTAGTACCACCTGTTTACTCCAGAGGGCAGTAAGTGAAACTTCAGCTGTGTGGCAACACAGTTTATACAGTGAAGAAACACTTCAGCAGCAACAACACAAACATGTGTTACATTCTTGCGTTCAAAACACTTGATGGAGCGCAAATCCAAACTTTAAGGAATCTCAAGATGTGTTCTAAGATTAAACTATATTTAACTTGACAGTGACCTAAAAATTTTATGGTTATGACGCAACACACCCGAGACGCAACACAAGCATGACCGATGCAGGTGTACATATATATATATATATATACATATTTTAAGATAAGTATAATTATTTCATCATTATGTATTGAATTATTTATAATTATTGAGGGCTTTCTAAGCATATATTTGTATATGCGATTAATCAGGACACCACACAATTCATTCGATTCAAAATGTTAAGCGATTGACAGCCCTAATATATACATATATATATATATATATATATATATATATATATATATATATATATATATATATATATATATATACTTATCAAAGAGCAAACTTTGAGCAAATGGAGGCAAAAATAACTTCAAACATAATTTGCTATCAGTGGAGATGAAACATCTTATGCGCTGATGAACACATGAAATAAACATTATGACTTTCTGTTGTCCATGGGGATTATTCTGCCGTTGACAATATTGCAACATTATTTTCTGATGTCCTTCCAGAGAGGGTTAGTAAATTATGTCTATATTTTCAGGACATATTGAGCAACATCTTGCATGAGCAAACCTACAAAGATCTGTCCTCTCCGAGTTAAACACACTTAATCGAGAAGCTTTGAGTGCTCTATTCTTGTGATGATCCAATCTGGAGACACACCTTGAGTAAATTCCCTTTGGAATCTGTCAGAAAACAAAGAGAGACATGAAAAAGCCTTAAACTGGTGTTTCTTATTCACTACTCATAACAATACTCATTTTGTTTTTAGATATTAAATAATGCTATTAAAACAATTTAGTAGTTTTAATTAATTTAATATTTATAGCCCCAATGTAATCCATCTCACTCAATGACAGCCAGTGCTAACAATAAATACCCAGTGATTTCAGCACTCACTCATAATTGGCTGTGAGCAGTCTCTTGGTCTCTGGTCTCTCTCCATCTCCATCTCCACCTATGGCAACCTGGAAGATTTGTTTTCCCTCCATAGTGTCGTCAGGAAGTCTGGCACTTGTCAAGTACCAGAAGCGCATCAAAATACTTACAAATTTCCTCTCTTAAAGCAAGGAAAAACACTGCAATTATCTTTTCATGCATATGGGCATATGATATGCTTTATACAAAATTATTTAAATAAATTATTATTTTTCAAATACATAAAATAATCCACTGAACCTTTTAAATTGGTTGGCACTTAGAACAGCCTAAGTATAAAAATAAATAAATTAAAAAATCTTAAATTACACGCCCACAGACAACAATTAAATATTATTGGTCTCACCGCTATCATCGTAGTAAATGCTAACGTCTCCTGTTGTTGTGTACATGATCTCATCTGACTCAGCCGACAGCGCCCTCTGGTGGCTCAAAGGCAAATGAGCGCATTTGTCCTCCAGCTTACTTATTAGCTATGGGAAAGAATAGGAGATTGGTTTGGACTTTTATAGACATCACAAAATCTTAAACAGGAGAAAAGAAGGGTGCTTGGCATCTTCGTGTACTTACATCTTCAGCGACTAATCCATCCAGAGCCTCAAACTGACACTGAGACAGCAATCTTGACACATGTGAGAAAGCCTGCGAGCAAAAGGAAAGCTTTCTGTTTCAGTAAATGAGTGATCAAGTAACTCAGGGTCAGTGTTTGTTATAACAGATCTACACACAAGCATTTGAAACGTTTTTAATTATAAACAATTCACAAATACAACCAAAATGATGCCTGTGTCAATGATGTAGCGCTCATTTGTTTTGTCCATGTCTATTAATAATAATAAAAACAATTGTAAATTGTGTATTCGAGGTGCAAGGAAATACCTTTTACTTGATAGTTATACCACATAGAAATGTGGATTTATGGATTTAACCACTGGAGTCTTATGGATTACTTTTATGCTGCATTTATGTCCTTTAGGAGCTTAAGATATTTAGTCACCATTCACTTGCATTGTATGGACCAACAGAGCTTAACTATTCTTCTTAAAATCTTTGTGTTCAGCAGAAGAAAGTCAGTCACACACATCTGGGATGACATGAGTGTAAGTAAACGATGAGATAATTTAAACTGTCCCTTTAAGTACAAAGGCACACGAAAGCAGAAGCATAAAGGGAAACAAAGAGGGGGCAAGAAAAGTCCAAACAACTCTTCGAACACAGAGCAACAGATTTGGAAATAGTACCTAGGCTATATAATGCTTCATCACATTCATAAACACGGTTAATAATGCATTTGTGTATACAAATATTTAATTATAAATAAAATGTAATTTACAATGAAACAAGCAGCATCTTCATTGTTCATACTAGCACGTGACCTCACCTGTTTGGCTCCTTCAGTGAAATCCTCGATGTTAAACTCTTTGTCGAAATAGGTTCGGATGAGAAAGAAATAGATGCGGGTTCGGAACCAGATGTAGGGGTTCGGGATTCCAACAACCAAAACCTTTTGATTCTGTTTGTGTCTGCCCCGCTCAGAGCTGTACCGCCGCACATTGCACACAACGGACGCTACGGGAGCGAGTCGTCTGGACGGATTCACTAAAAGTGGCTTAGATGTGAAGAACCGGATCAGAACCGTGAAGGGCCTGTTACAGCTGCAGGACCTCAGTAAGGGCAGCGCCATGTTTTTCGCGTCATCCTCAGCGGTTCATCTGAAAGGAAATTCCGACTGACAACAATACATAGAGAAAAAGGTTCCGCCTTTACCGAACCATAAACAATGCAGCGGTGATGCCCAAATAAAACAGACGTGCTCCAATAATTGTATTATTTTGCAAATATAGATTTTATTTATTGTTTGTAATGAAGTCAAGGGTGGTTAAAGCAAACACGCTAGCTTGTCTATGGAAAACATCACACAAAGCATACCATATGCCCATTCTCTCGTTTACTTGCTTATAGAGGTTTTAAACATAAATATGTAAATTTGTTTAAAATTAGGTGGTTTTAAATGTTGATTGTGTATACGTGTTTTTTTTTTTTATTTGGTTATAAATGTAAGATCAATAAAAAGTTTAATTGAAAAAAAATTATTAGGTGGTTTTGATTCAGTTTTTGATGTATGTAATGCATATTAACTTAAGAAAGAAAAAAATATATTATTTCATCTTCTATGCAAAATAATGTTTTTATTTATGTGTCTTTAATAAAGCTTAAACTTTTTGTAATCGCCAAATGTACTGTTTATATTCTTCCCCAGATTTTCCCTTGTTTTTTTTCCACATTTCTCTGTTTACTTCAGTTGTTCTCTTATGTAAGCCTGTTGTGGCTTCATCATAAATGAAAGTTAAAGTGTTAGTGTGACCTTTCTCCTTATTCAACAATTGTGTACTTGCCCCGCCTTTTAGAAGAAATGATAACAATCCTGAAAAATGAAACAGAAACTCATGCGTCTATAAAACCCACGGATGTTCAATTAGGTAACATAATTCTTCAACGCTCTTCAGGTAACACCATTCTTTAAGATGGCAAAGGAGGTAGGCAAATTCTTCTATACAATTTCAGTTGTCAATAGTAAAACATCTGCTATTAACTCCCATACTCTGTTGAAATTGACTTCCTGATTGTTCTCTGTGCATTCCGATTTTTTACACTACAAATAAGTGAATTTTGAAATAATTTTCCCTTCAGTTTTTAAAAGCTTTTCCTTTGACCTGATGAAATGCAGTGCACAGATAATATTGAAACTTAACTCTCTGTAGGCATGTCATTTTCAGAAAATTGCTTATAATTATTTATCAGAATTGCTTAACTGTTCATATATGGCTGCTACCCTGGCCAGGTCTCTCTTGTAAAAGAGATTCTGAATCTCAATGGGACCTCCTGGTTAAATAAATGTATAATAATAATAATAATAATTAAAAAAAAATAAAAAAAAAATATATATATATATTTCTTCTTATTAATAGAAATTACAATGCCTCGAGCCAATAAACTGTATTATCTGTTAGACCAATATGGTTTAATACAATCCCCAAAATGTTTGTGCATTAAATATGAAACTTTATATCTAGCGAGAATGCGTTCTTAATGGTTACTGGAAGAAATGCTTTAGCCAATAGTTACATGAACGCTACGAATTCTGTCATCAGAATTGAATGCTTTGGTGTTTGAATGCCCCTGGCCCCCCCTAGATATAAGGTTGTAGACTATTTGGCAGATTTCTGTGCGTACCCTCAGATGAAATACTGCAGGCACCCATGCTTGATGGGCCCCTCACCAACCACAGTCTGTCATGGATTTGTCAGGAAGAACACAAAACACAAAATCAAGATGCAAAACATCCTCAGGTCAGACGGGCTTTAAACCAAAAATCCCATGTGACTGGAAACAACAGAGCAAACATGACCGAACAGGAAGGCGGGGCAGAAAAACACATGGATGGAAAATACCAGAAAATGAATAACAGTACATACGTGTCAGGATCCTGCCAATAAACAAGAAACCAGACCGAAGGCAGTACCTGACACAGTATTACTGTGACAAGGCAGGCAAAGAATGAAGATCTAAGTGCAGCTTTATTAAAATAAACAAGAAAAACACAGGGAACCTAGCACAGAGCATAACAAAACAAGAACTGACAAATAAACTGGGGGAAAGAAGGGCTGAAATACACAAGGGAAAACAAGGAACACCTGGGGAAAAAATCAGGGGAAAAACAAACATAAAATGAAACTACAAAGAACTACAAAAACCTAACAGGAAACAGGAACTAAACAAGAACTTCAACATAAAAGCACAAAATCAAAAGACAACAGGGAATATGTGACAATTACACCACCGCTTACAAGAATGAACTTAGAATACTGTACATTAAAATGTAAAAACTGGAAAAGGCAAAAGGGCACACTCACAAATCTAACGGTCCGGAGTGGAACCCTTCGAAGGTCTCTGCATTGTTCTGTCTTTTCTGAGCACTGAACCAAAACGGTTATTAATTTGCACTTTACAAATTGATTACGTTATTAATTTTATCTGACTCCAATTTAAGTTGCCCTCTAATTTAGATAAAAGATTATATTAAAAGAATGATCAGAAAGTAATTACAGCTTAATCATCCTAACTTGCATTATCCTTTCATTCGGGTCCCGATTGTCGCTCAAGAGTCATATGCTGGCGATTATTTACATAGATCTCACGGACACAAAATCGCCAGCCTGTTCATAGTCAGCGGTGGCAGGGTTTACTAATATCATCTGATTCTGCCGCCTACTGCTTGCTCATAACCAGATGATGGTTTTATTTAGTCACGTTTCATACAACTTGCTAAGACAGTGATAAGCATTGACTGATAGTCTTAAGTGGTTATCTCCTATTCATAAGCTCCAACAATGTCTTTATCCTGGACATAAGTTTGCGGTAACAAAAGGTGTCCCTCGAATTTACCAGTGATAAATTATTTAGGAGGAATACAGAACAAATCAAAAAGTAACAATTTATTTGCCTGGTAGGATTTAAAACGGTGTTTCCAGTCGAACTGAGACCTCTTGAATGATACCAAACATGTATGATCAAAAAATCCTTTTACATGACAGGACAAGTCATTACTTGATTTTAGGTGACTCTAACATTACTTGAAGTGAGGTATGTAAGAGAGGGGGGCAGATGTGGGTGAGAACTGCGTTTATGGTCCTTGATCAGTTGGGTATGTTTTGTCATGTGGAGAAGTTCTTCTGTGAGAGAGTTTTTAGCAGTACAAAGGCTAGCATCCTTACAAAAATATGTTACAATTTATTTGTGTCTCAGTATCACTATATAATGTCTCAAGAACATTGCTGTTCTGAAGGCATGCCTAAATGTAGATTGTTATTCATTTGGTAAAGTAGCATACCTGTAATCTTTCAAAGGTGAATTGATGTTACTAATTTATGTTATTAAGCCATGATTGCATATTTCTGGTATGTTCTGTAACTTGTAAATATAATAAATGCACTTGCTAATATAAATGCATTGTGTTTTTCAGATGGAGAAAATATACAAGCTTTTAGAAAACAACAAACTAGAAACATTTTATAACCGATTCCTTGAATTAGGGATTGTGGATGTGCAGGATTTTATTGATGGCGTAACTGATGCAGATTTGGAAAGCTTTAGTAAGACTTGCCTGGCAAAGTTTATTACTACCATATTTGGTAACATTTTACAATATGGTTTGTTAGATAATGTTGGCCAATACATTTGGTATCATGAATACACAACCATTTTTGGCAGCATTTCTTAATCTTGTTTAATGTTAATTTATAAATATAGTATTGTTCATTTTTAGTTCTTAGTTCACAAAACAAACTAATGTTGATGTATATGAATCTTCATATAAAAAATACATTAGCATATGCAGAAATGAACAGCAAACAAGATTTATAAATATTTATGCTTTATAAATTTATAAATATTTATGCTTTTTAATAATATAATATTATATTATTGTTAGTTCATGTTAACTACATTTACAACCTTATTGTAAAGCGTTACCAACATTTCCATCATATTTGACACATATACACTCACTGAGCACTTTATTAGGAACAACATGTTCGTAAAAACATGTTTGTAGCCCATCCGTCTCAAGATTCGCTATTCTGTTCACTACAGTTGTACAGAGTGGTTATCTGAGTTACCATAGACTTTCTGTCAGCTCGAACCGTCTGGCCATTCTCCGTTGACCTCTCGGATCAACAAGGTGTTTCCGTCCGCAGAACTGCCGCTCACTGGATGTTTTTGTTTTTGGCACCATTCTGAGGAAACTCTAGAGACTGTTGTGCGTGAAAATTCCAGAAATACTCAAACCAGCCCGTCTGTCACCAACAATCATGCCACGGTCAAACCATTGACATCACTTTTTTTTTTACCCATCCTGATGGTTGATGTGAACATTAACTGAAGCTCCTGGTACGAATTTATGAATTGCACTGCTGCCACACGATTGGTTGATTTGATAATCATATGAATAATTTGTGTACAGGTGTTCCTAATAAACTGCTCAGTGAGTGTGTAGTTGCATGGTTTTGCAATCAGATTTACTTTGTAGGTGATCCAAACAGGAAATTAATTATCCTATACCATAAAATCTGTTTTTATTAATACATTACATTCTCTGCTTGGTGTCTCATAAGGTTTTACAAAGGTTCAGAAGAACAGATTTCAAAAAATGAAAGATGACATTCTGAGGCTTGGCCAAGGATCAGCAGTGACAAAATCACTAGAGGCATATTGCCTTTATTATTCATTCCCAAAATGTCAAGAGCGCAAACCAATAAATGGTAAGTAAAGCCTCTTAACCTTTAAGGAGAATATAGAAGTTATGTTATTCTCAAAGATAAGTAATCATATTCACGAGTTTGTTTTTTTGCATAGATCTGGACCAATCCCAAAACACAATAGACGATCTTATTCTGAGGATTTGCATCAGTGAGAACATTAGTAACCAAATGACTGTGTGTCTGTTTACTGCTAATGGAATGCCCCTGACAGACGATCCCTTTTTCAATACATGTTAGTTTTCATTAATAATCCTTGTACTGTTTGCAGAGTTGACTTGAATTATTTACTTATGTGAGTGGCAGCTGTAAATAAACAACCAGTAACTCACTGGTTTAAATTAATATGATCACGGCCATAGTCGTGCTGTAGTCAGCTGTACAGTTTTGATTTTCTCCATTGGTTAATTTGTAAATGATTGCCTTCACACTTTGTGTTTTCATTCTAACAGGGTCCCTGAAAGACAGGCACATTGAAAATGGGAGTGAATTGTATGCCATATTTACACCAAAAGAAAATGTAAAAGAGATTCCAAATGACCACCGGCTCACCGACATAAGAAATGAAGGCCCAGATATTGTCTACTGTCATGTGATGCTAAAAGTAGCAAACCTAAAAATATTGCTAAAAATAAAGAATTGTTGAACAGTGCTACTGTATGAAAACATTTCTTATTTGTAGCCTATTAAAGCAACGTATGAGTTTGATTTCATCACTGTGTACATGCTGGGCTTCTTTGTAATGCTCTTTATTTTCTCAGCTGTTCTTTAGATGCATAATCTGCAGTGCATCCAGTCAGTATTCACAGCGCTTCACTTTTTCCACATTTTATGGCCTTATTCCAAAATGGATTGAATTCATTATTTTCCTCAAAATTCTACAAACAATACCCCATAATGACAACATGAAAGAAGTTTGTTTGAAATCAAACAAATTATTTATTTTTTTTAAATCACATGTACAGAAGTATTCACAGCCTTTGCTCAATACTTTGTTGAAGCACCTTTGGCACCAATTACAGCCTCAAGTCTTTTGTATTGTAAGTAGTGTATGAAGCTACAAGCATGGCACACCTATTTTTGGGCAGTTTCTCCCAATCTTCTTTGCAGCACCTCTCAAGCTCCATCAGGTTGGATGAGCGTCGGTGTACAGCCATTCTCAGATCTCTCCAGAGATGTTCAATCGGGTTCAAGTCTGGGCTCTGGCTGGGCCACTCGAGGACATTCACAGAGTTGTCCCGTAGCCACTCCTTTGTTATCTTGGCTGTGTGCTTAGGGTCATTGTCCTGTTGGAAGATGAACCTTCACCCCAGTCTGAGGTCCAGAGTGCTCTGGAGCAGGTTTTCATCAAGGATGTCGCTGTACATTGCTGCATTCATCTTTCAGTCAATCCTGACTAGTCTCCCAGTTCCCCCAGGCGGCCAGATCTTGGAAGAGTCCTGGTGGTTCCAAACTTCATCCATTTATGGATGATGGAGGCCACTGTGCTCATTGGGACCTTCAATGCTGCAGAAATGGTTCTGTACCCTTCCCCAGATCTGTGCCTCGACACTTCCTTGGACTTCATGGCTTGGTTTGTGCTCTGACATGCACTGTTAACTGTGGGACCTTATATAGACAGGTGTGTGCATTTCCAAATCATGTCCAATCAACTGAATTTACCACAGGTGGACTCCAATCAAGTTGTAGAAACATCTCAAGGATGATCAGTGGAAACAGGATGCACATGAGCTCAATTTTGAGTGTCATGGCAAAGGCTGTGAATACTTATGTACATGTGATTTTTTATTTCATTTTATTTTTAATAAATTTGCAAAGATTTCAAACAAACTTCTTTCACGTTGTCATTATGGGGTATTGTTTGGAAAATAATGAATTTAATCCATTTTGAAATAAGGCTGTAACATAACAAAATGTGGAAAAAAGTGAAGTGCTGTGAATACTTTCCGGATGCGCTGTAAATAATGAACTGAGGTGTTTATCCAGAAAATGTGAAAAAGTTTCTTATTCACTTTTAAGGTTCACAGGTAGAGGCCAATTGTAAGACAATACACTTAGATATTCTGGCAGAATATTTATGTATATATATATATATATATATATATATATATATATATATATATATATATATATGAAATTATAAATATAGAAATAAACATTTTGTCAGATGTGTACAATGTTTTTTTGTTGTTGTGTTTTTTACAGGGCAGGTATGAGGTCCATGTGGACTTGGAACATGATACATTGATTCAGTTGAGAGGAAGACTTTCACTTGAGAGTAGAATACCGTCACATGTGCTTCACCTAAAGTAATTTTTTTATAAAATAACGTTGGACAGATGATGACAGTAAAATAGTACTAACTTAACAATACTGACTCGTGCAAATGGTAAAAACCAATCAATATCTCCTGTGGCTTTCTTTTATAGAGACTATGAATGGAATGCCAATGCAACACTATGTGACCTTGGGATTGATGAAGATACAGTGCTGCATTTCTCTTTGTCTTCATTTCCTGACAATGCACCAGATATGAATGAATTCTGCCACAGTGATATCACACCATCAGTGAAACAAACAGACAAGGGCCTCAGTGCTTTTTTCTCAGCTTTAAATAGCATTGTAAGTTTCCTTTTCTGATTACCCTCTTTTCTCAGTATTAAAATAAATACCTCAACTACCAAATATTTATTTGGTACAGTTCAGGGAATGAAATTAAATGATGCAAAAATTAACAACACAGGTTATTTGACATGCATACAGGTTAGGACCAACAAAACTGTAGCCCATATATCCTGTCATGTCTATAGCTCACATTATTTAATCTTTTTTCCCTACTGTTACATTAATTATAACTGCAGCCAGCGCATAACTGCATTTGGATAAATTGAATATATTATATTTATTATAAATCATAACTGAGGGCACAGAACAACAGAAATAAGGATTTAGCTCTTTGAAACTGATGGATGTGATGTCAAATATTAAAACTGAACAAAGCCAAGCATCTCTTGTATTGCTTGTGGAATTCATGGCATAACACACACATTTCATATTTATAGTATCAAATATGATAACTTGACCTGAACTATTATAAGCCTATTTATTTCCCCCAAATTCATTCTTTTAAAGGAAAAAAACTTTCATTCTTTTTAATAATGAAAGAGAATATATCATCACCACTTAATTTATCTCAACATAATCATCTGTTTTTGAATTTCTAGAGAATTACACGTTATGGAAAGGATTTCAAGAAAGTGATCGCATACATTCGAAGAATCAGTGGATGCAGCCCCTTAGCCCTGAGCTTGTTTCAGACCATTTGCCAAAACATGACTGGTACAAGGGTCCAAAAGGTAATCTTATATTTGCACAAGTAGAAGTGAATATTTAGAAGAAAAAAAAAATATGCTCCTAAGATCCTTGTGTTTTATGTTACCTATGTTATATTTCCAGATTGCCATTGTAGAAGGGCTTTACTTTCTCTTCAGGGAATTGCTGCCCAGCCTTACAAAAAGATCAGATGACAGATTCATTGAGGATATTGATGTTTTTGAGCATGCACCCGTTTGCTGGGCTTATCTAATATCTCAAGCAGAGGTATACAGTGCAATTTGTTAGATCATTTAAAATATTCTGTCCTGTCCTGCACCCCCTTTGAAAACAAACCCAAGAAATTGCATATGCAAAAACAAAAATGGTTGCAGGTCATGAAGCATTTGGACTACAGGTCTCTTTTGGGACAGACTTGACAGATTGTTGCCTAAAAAGTTAGAAAAGCTTAGATTTAGACTGAATGACTGAATGCTGAATACATTTATAAATTGACTGTAATGCAAAGCAGTTTATTCCCTAAAGTTCCCTTTAGAAAAAAAAAAACACAAATTTTATTGTGATTTCCTTGATTGGCATGTAGCTAAGCTTAAAATCTAATAACAGTACAGTACTTAAGTTCTTGTTTAGAATTGATACAGTACATCAACAAACGTGATTCTATGAGACCAGATTGGTTTCTCCAAATGTTGAATCGATTGCTAAATGTATTTCTCCCTGCAGAATGAGAGCATAGAGCATGAAAATTATGCTACAATGTCCATGAAGGCGCAATCAACAAATCTGCGTTTATCTGAACCAGTGCGTGTACCAGGAGTGCCTGAGCTTTTTGAGAGGGCATATGTGCTGGAAAAAATCAGAGGTTAATATCTTCACTTTCCATTTAACATGTTATACAGTATACATTCACTGACACTTTATGAGGAACACCTGTACACCTACTTATTCATGCAATTATTTAATCAGCCAATCGTGTGGCAGCAGCGCAATACTTAAAATCATGCAGATACAGGTCAGGAGCTTCAGTTAATGTTCACATCAACCAATCAGAATTGGGGAAAAGTGTGATTTCTGTGATTTTGACCATGGCATGATTGTTGGTGCCAGATGGGCTGAGTTTACCATTTCTGTAACTGTTGATCTCCAGGGATTTTCATGCACAGCAGTCTCTAGAGTTTACTCACAAATTTGTCAAAAACAAACAATATCCAGTAAGCGACAGTTCTGCGGACGGAAACGCCTTGTTGATGAGAGAGATCAACGGAGAATGACCAGACTGTTTCGAGCTGACAGAAATGTTACAGTAACTCAGATAACAACTCTGTACAATTGTAGTGAGCAGAATAGCATCTCAGAATGCACAACATGTCGAATATTGAGGCAGATGGACTACAACAGTGAAAGACCATGTCAGACCATAGTGTTCCTAATAAAGTGCTCAGTGAGTGTATGTTTGAAAGGGTACAATACTTATTTTCATAGTTAGAAAAATGGTTACCAAGCTAAAATATGATACTTTTAATAAGATGACTTATTTTTGACTAGCTTTATGATTTGTTGTTTGCTTTATTTTTAAGATGGTGAAAAAATTCCTAACTGCAGTGAGATGAACCTTAGAGAGACATCACTTATGAAAGCCACTTATGTTGAAAAGATTTTGCTCAGTCTACCTCCATTTATGGAATACTTCCCTCTTTGGATTGATCATAGAACTACGCCTGATTCCTGGTATGCAAGGTATGCAAATTCAGACGCTGGCGGATTTCCCCAGTTGTAAAGAACTGAGCGATCCATCCAGTGTTTGGCTGTTGCTGCATCTGGGTATGTTACTGTGGCAGGGCGGAGGGCGGGGCCGGGTCGTGATTCTACACACCCGGTCCCTTATCAGGCTAATCAAGCCTCCGAGAGGGATAAAGGTCGACTGCGGAGGATTGTGCGGGAGAGAGAGATGTGTGTTTGTGTCTGTTTAAATTTATAATTCAAATATTATTTATATCGTCAAGCCGGTTCTAGCCTCCTCCTTTCCATTGATCTCTTTACACTGGTGCCGAAACCCGGGAAGGAGGAGGGATACGCCGTAGTAGAGTTCTCGCCACTACCGTCCACCCCAACGGAGCAGTCGCGGACATTTGCCGGGGGACGAGTAGCCCAGCCGCCTGGAAGAGGACGACGGCCGCTGACCGTGAGGGGAGAAGGGGCTCCTAACCGACCGCCTGGAGCAGTCAGGTCTGCTGCCAGGGGCACAGGAGTCGCCTACCAGCCGCTGAAACCGCTGCCAGGGGCGAGGGAGACCCCTTCTGTTCCCCTCTCATCATTTAATAATAACCCCCTCTCTGGTTTCACACTCGCATAAGTCCCAGGTCTGTCGAGGTGTCATCCATTGACCTGTTTGCTTGGTAAGCAAACTAATGGGGGTCCAGCAGGGGTCCAGTGATGTCCATCAGGTAGTCAAAAACCTCTCACACAACTTCATGACCACAAAGGTCTGTAGTCATTAATTCCTGTGATTGATGTTTTTTTTTTTTGGGGAACCAGAATGATGGTGGATCATTTGAAGGAGCAGGAAACTTCACACTGCTCCAGTGATCTATTTAAGATCTGTGTGAAGATGGGGGGATGGGGGCAGTTGGTCAGCGTAGACTTTAAGACAGGCAGGTGAAACACAGTCTGAGCCTTAATCTTTCCTAGACTTTTGTTTCTGAAAGACCCAGCACACATCCTCCTCACAGATCATAAGTGCAGATTGAGTAGCAGGAGGGGGGAGGAAAGAGATTCCAGGAGGTGTTGTTGTTGTTGTTGTGTGTGTGTGTGTGTGTGTGTGTGTGTGTGTGTGTGTGTGTGTGTGTGTGTGTGTGTGAATTGAAGATCACACACACACACACACTGGAAAATCCCAGTGTGTGATTGTTATTTTCAAACCTGCAGTAAAACACATTAATTTGATCAGCCATTAGTTGACTCTCTACAGAGCGGGGAGGAGATGTCTTGTACTTGGTGATGCTTTTTAGGATTTCCCACACAGATGCAGCATTCTTTATTATTAAGTCCTTATTTGTATGTGTGAGCAGAAACAGTTCGTCCGTATTGTTGGCGAGGGAGCGTACATTCTCCAGATGAATACTCTGCAGCAGAGTTCTAAAGCCGCATTGTGAAGCTTCACAAGCACACCGCATCCCTCGCATGCATCTTTAGGATCGCTTGTAGAGCATCACTGCACCTCCAACGAAGATGTCTAATAAAACGTATAAATAATCAAACACCAGCAAAAAATTATCAGGCATGTTCGGCCGAATATTCTGCAGTTCATCCCTGGTGAAACTGGTCAGTTACCAAAACGCTAGAGAGCTCCACACTGAAGCAGCCATGTGCTGCACCATCTTGAATCATCATTCGCAGCAGCTGTACATGTTATGTTAGCCGTTACATGTTAGCTGTATATGTTACATATTATAATAATTATATTTTAGAATATTTAATTTTAATAGTAATTAAGAGCTAATTTTAAAAGTTAATTTATTGACCTAATAATTATTTAAAAATGGTATCATTCCAGATTGATGTGTCATAAATAATGCGTCAATAATTAACTCACTATATGGTTTTTAACACACTGGTGTAATCAATATTGTTTGAATAACCATGACACAAGACTGCAAAATCAAGAGTTCCTGTTTGTTTATTTGATTACTCAGGCTGCCAAATGCATAAGATATGCACATAAAGTGTAATAAACAGGTGTCTTATCATCGTCTCTTGCTGTCTGTCAAACAAGGATGCAACCTCACGCGAGTGGGTAGGAGCTACTCGAACTTGGTTGGTGCTTTTTATAAAAAAAATAATTATTGAACAAAACAAATTTACAAACATAAATTTCATTTAAGAAAATGCGGAGGGACGAAGAAAGAATTTTAAGTTTATTTACAAAATGAACAAAGGATGGGGGGTTTTCAAAAATCTACACTTGTGAATAAATCATTTAGCAATTATAAAAATGTTGCTGGCCAAATAGTGTTGTGCACAATCTTTCTTGAGTACACCAAATCTAATTTGTTTATTACAGATGTGGCGGTGGCCTTTGTTGCTCTTAGTGCCAAATCGGTTGCAACGCCAAGTTCTTTGGATCTTTGGTCGAGTCGGTACCGGATTCATCCATTTTTTTATTTTATTTTTAATTTTGGCCTGGTAGACCTGGAGCACTGCCATCGTGTGCAAGGTGGCACCAGCTTGCCCAGTTGTATTATAGGCTCATCCCTCTAGTGTCGAACTAAGCCGGCATGGCTTAGACGGGAGCAGTGGGCGGGATCTCAGGTCAGTTGGAGTCGAGAGACATAAGTGGGCTGCTATCACCTGTTCAACGGGGGGAAGCGAGCCATATCCCATTTGGTGTCCGTGGTCGATTGATGTAAAGGCTGCTGTATTGGAGAGGTGCAGCCTTGCAGAGTATGGTGAACTCCACGATTTGGAGAGTTCAGCGTGGACCTCAGGGAAAAATGTGCCAGGTCTATGCAGGGCGGTCTTCATTTGGTGTCCCGGCAAAAACCACCCAAGAATGATTTGGCTCTTGCGTAGGTGATTCCGCCTCTTGTGGAGGAGAAGCAGCATCCTCCATTGATGCAGACGAGGCAACAGTGTCATCATTCTCCTCTTCTTCTCCATGTTCACCACTACTGAACTGCAAGAGGGTGGAAGCGCAGTCATGCGGGCGAAGACTTTTAGTGAACAGGACGGGGAAGAAGAGTGTGGGGGTGCATGCAGGACCTGAGCTGGTGGTACAGCCTCACAATCCATTTGCTCCATATCCTCGCCTTGAGCATCGTCATTCCCCAGGTCCTTGAGGGACAGGGGAAACAATGGAGCGAGTGCGGTTGGGTCATTGCACTTAAACAGTGCTACCTGAGCAGGGAGCATTTTGAGGCACATTGCCTTGCAGTGTGGGCGTTCAGCCTCGACCAGCACTGCTTCTGCATGGGCGCAGCCCAGACAGAACACACAGCACTTGTGGCCGTCAGACGTGGGAACAGGTTTCCCGCATCTGCACTTAAGTGCTGACATCTTGAAAAAGAAGGTCCAGTCTGTGCAAGTTGAATTGCAAGTTAAATTATTAACGCACCGGAGCACAGCAGGGGAGCGGTCTTCTTCAGGAAGGGAAGCACCGTCCACTGTAGGTTAGTGCGATTCAACGGTGAAATCCATAAATTCTGACTGATGCCGTTATGCCGCCCACTTATATAGAGAGCTAAGCGCCTCGTGCTTAATGTCATTGGCTGAGCAGGTGGAACGCCATTGGCTCAATTCAGTTGCATCTGAAGAAAATTGGAGAAAAGGACTTTTTCCCATAAGCATCAGCGATGCAAGTGATTGAAATTGAACAGTAGAGAAAGTTAAAACTCCTTTATGCTATTTTAGATTGCTATTTTAAAAACATTCTGATGGATTATGATCACATAATGTGTTACATCATACAACAGTTAGAGCCAGCATATAATGCCTAATTACTGTTCTATAGCACAGACATTAGGTTACATGGTAGTTTACATACAGTATTTCCTTCCCCTGGGTGGTATGAATTCAAACTTTTACATTAGTAAGCTATTGTGTGGAATATTGTGGCACCCCTGGTAAACTAACTTATGGTTACTGGTATTACAGCTACCAAGTAAAAAAAAACAAAAAACAGACTGACCACCTGATATGACATGGTTTTTCCAGCAGGGACATAGACCCAATTCAACAATTCTATCTTTTATAATTTTTCATACAAGGTAATTGCTCTAGTGTTTCAATATATTTAGGAGGGTTATGGCATGAAAACAAAAACCCAACAACAACAACTCTATGACAAAAAGGTTTAAGCTTTTATCGGTGCTCCATCATCAAATGATAGCACAAACTGTCCCACTTTTTGCATAGCTCATTCTACTGAATTTGCACTGTTGCCAGGTTTTCAGCAAAAATAAATAACAATCATTAACCAAAATGCTAATGCAGATAACAATGTGCTCTTTTAGCTTTAACATCAACCCAGAGACAACATTTGCCCAAATGAATGAGAAAGTTGGAAATTATCCTTACTTGGTTGTTACTCCACCACTACAACTAAAGGCTGTCGGAATTGAAGGATCATGCTTGGTTCTTCTGAGTCATGGTAAGTTGTGTCACAAGGTGTAAGCATATTTCTATCCATTCTGCAGTGTAATGGCATTATATTATTGAATACTCTGTTAGATCATCACTGATATTACTCAGTGTGGGGCTATTAACAAATATTTTACTATTACAGAAAAAATTGGTATGTACGTCCGTAAAGACAAAATGATTCCTCAACATATTCTCGTTTTTGACCCTCTTTCTGGAAAAAACATCACAGTGGATGTAAATTTACTGGCTAATACGTAAGTATTCATTCTCATCCAGTCAACTTAATGAAAATGCCTTTACAAATTTGTATAACTCCATCTTGTTTTGTCATATTTGCAAACAGTTTGTTTTGATACAATAAATACATATTTAAATAAAACATGTTATTTATGAAGTGTTTAAAAGTCTTTTCTAAGTAAAAAAAAATTGCTGCAGTACTAGATTCACCATATATTTTTGTAATATATATTACTGTCATTACCCCTATTTTTAAATCATAATTTGAATATATTTAGGCATTGCTTTGGCAAACTTGTGGCAAAGCTGTGGATTGGGATCAGACCTATAGGACTTCTTGCTCCATCTAGGAACTAAAATAAATTTAAAACACTTGACAATTGATATTTGATTTGCACAAAAATATACAGTATATGCCATCAATTATTAGGCCATTGTAAAAGAAATGCATACAAGACAATCATTGTGTTGACATCAGATATCACAAAAACAATTCTTGAAAATGATGTTGGCTTTTTCCCCCCTAGATTAAGAGATGCCAGAGAAGACCTAACTTTCAGAGTCAGTAAGCCACCAAAAGAGGCTATTGTGGTATGTTTATCTATATATTGAAATAAATGGCACAATCAACACTAATCTATTTAATAATGGGACATTTATATCTACCTCACAAGAAAATGAACAGCTGTCACGTTCCCGTTGTCTGCCCTGTGTTCTGTGTCACTAGTCTACTGTCTAAACTACACTTCCCAGGATCCCCGGCCCTAATCACTGCCAGCCCTGTGTCATTGTGCTCACCTGATTGTAGTTTGTCTTCATCATGTCTCTAGTGTATTTAAACCCTGTTTGTTCTCCATTCCCCTGTCGATCGTTGAATGTTGTTCAAGCCTGGTGTGTGTGTTCCTTGCCCGAGTTCTTAGTTTGTGTTTGTTGAGTTCTTAGTTTATGTTTGTTTCCCCATCGAGGGTTTTTCCTTTGTGTTTGTTTTGTGTATACATTGTTTGTTTAATAAAGAAGCCTGCAGTTAGATCCGCATCTCCTCGTCTCCTCGCTGCCTCATTCATAACAGAACGATCGACCATCATGGATCCAGCGGTTTTGCGGGCAAGCTGCCAGCTACTCAGCCTCATGCAGGGAAACCGTCCGGTGGAGGATTACACCCGCGATTTCCTTGCAATTGCGGATGCCACTGACTTCACTGACTCCGACCTGGCAACGTTTTATCGGGCCAACCTGAGTTGTGCGCTCCAGGAATGGTTGCCACTGACGACGCGCGGCTGGACGCTCCTCGACATCATTGAGGAAACCCTGCGAGTCTGCGCTTCGCCGTTCACTGTGGGCGTCTTTGAGGAGAACCCTCCCACAGTGGTGACCCTCCATTCGCCCGTGGTTCGTTCTTTCACGCCAGTCAACGAGCCAGCGCGGTCCTCTTCATCTGCCCGGAGGAGGAGGAGGAGAGGACAGGCTTCCGCCTCCCGGCCCACGCCTGCCCCGGTCTGTGAGCCAGACCCCTCGCCTGTCACCGTGAGCGAGCCAGAGCCTACGCATGTCACGGCGAGCGAGCCAGCGCCCACGCCTTCCACGGCGAGCGAGCCAGCGCCCACGCCTTCCTCGGCGAGCGAGCCAGAGCCCACGCACATCACCGTGAGCGAGCCAGAGCCCACGCACATCACCGTGAGCGAGCCAGAGCCCACGCACATCACCGTGAGCGAGCCAGAGCCCACGCACAGCACAGTGAGCGAGCCTGAAGCCACGACCGTCCCTGAGCCAGCGCCTGAAGCCTCGACCGTCCCTGAGCCAATGCCTGTAGCCTCGACCGTCCCTGAGCCAGTGCCTGTAACCTCGACCGTCCCTGAGCCAGCGCCTGTAGCCTCGACCGTCCCTGAGCCAGCGCCTGTAGCCTCGACCGTCCCTGAGCCAGCGCCTGTAGCCTCGACCGTCCCTGAGCCAGCGCCTGTAGCCTCGGGACCGGTCCCTGAGCCGGCGCCTGTAGCCCTCGGGACTCGACTCCCTGAGCCGGCGCCTGTAGCCTCGACCGTCCCTGAGCCGGCGCCTGTAGCCTCGGACCGGTCCCTGAGCCGGCGCCTGTAGCCTCGACGCCCTGAGCCGTCCCTGAGCCGGGCAGCCTGTAGCCTCGACCGTCCCTGAGCCGGCGCCTGTAGCCTCGACCGTCCCTGAGCCGGCGCCTGTAGCCTCGACCGTCCCAGAGCCAGCGCCTGAAGCCTCGACCGTCCAAGAGCCAGCGCCTGAAGCCATGACCGTCCAAGAGCCAGCGCCAGTAGCCATGACCGTCCAAGAGCCAGCACCCCCCGAGCTTTCCAGAGCTCCGCCTTCCGAGCTTTCCAGAGCTCCTCCCGAGCTTCCTCCTGGGCTTCCAGAGCCTCCATCAGCTCCGCCTCCCGAGCCTCCTACGGCTCTGTCCCCAGAGACTCCAGAGCCTTCTTGGGCTCCGCCGCGGCCCCGCCGTCCGCGGCTCATCCTCCTACAGCGTCAGCCTCTCGAGGCCCCCGAGCCTTCCAGGGCTCCGCCTCCCGAGCTTCCCAGAGCTCCGCCTCCCGAGCTTTCCAGAGCTCCGCCTTCCGAGCCTTCCGAGCTTTCCAGAGCTCCGCCTTCCGAGCCTTCCGAGCTTTCCAGAGCTCCGCCTTCCGAGCTTTCCAGAGCTCCGCCTTCCGAGCTTTCCAGAGCTCCGCCTTCCGAGCCTCCCGAGCTTTCCAGAGCTCCGCCTCCCGAGCTTTCCAGAGCTCCGCCTCCCGTGATTTCCAGAGCTCCACCTCTCGAGCCTCCCAGGGCTCCGCCTCTCAAGCCTCTCAGGGCTCCGCCTCTCAAGCCTCTCGAGCCTCCCACGGCTCTGCCTCCTGAGCCTCCCACGGCTCCGCCTCCTGAGCTTCCAGAGCCTCCCTCAGCTCCGCCTCCTGAGCTTCCAGAGCCTCCCTCAGCTCCGCCCCCTGAGCCTTCCAGAGCTCCGCCTCTTAGGCCTTCCTCGGCTCCGCCTCCTGAGCCTCCAGAGCCTCCCTCAGCTCCGCCTCCGGATCCTTCTACGATGTGGTCTCCTGAGCAGTCCACGGCTCCACCTACCTCGGCTCCGCCTCCAGGGCCCCCCTCAGCTCCGCCTCCTGAGCCTCCAGGGCCCCCCTCAGCTCCGCCTCCTGAGCCTCCAGAACCTCCTACAGTTCCACCTCCTGAGCCTCCCTCAGCTCCGCCTCTGGAGCCTTCTACGATGTGGGCTCTTGAGCAGCCCACGGCTCCACCTACTTCGGCTCCGCCCTCTGAGTTCCCCATGGCTGTGGTTCTGAGGCCGCCTCCCAGGCCACCTGATCCAGTCCTCTTGTGGCCCCCTTGGACTGCCTCTCTGCCCCCTGAGCCTCCTTGGACTGCCTCTCTGCCCCCTGAGCCTCCTTGGACTGCCTCTCTGCCCCCTGAGCCTCCTTGGACTGCCTCTCTGCCCCCTGAGCCTCCTTGGACTGCCTGTCTGCCCCCTGTGCCTCCTTGGACTGCCTGTCTGCTCTCTGTGCCCCCCTGGACTGCCTGCCTTGTGCTCCCTTGGTCTGTCTGTTTGCCCCTTGTGCTTCCTTGGTCTGTCTGTTTGCCCCTTGTGCTTCCTTGGTCTGTCTGTTTGCCCCTTGCCCCCCCCCACTCCTTGGACGCTTTTCTGTCTTTTTTCAGTACTCCCTTTTTCTTCTTTCTTTTGAGGAGCGTCTGGAAGCCGCTCATTTGAGGGGGGGCTATGTCACGTTCCCGTTGTCTGCCCTGTGTTCTGTGTCACTAGTCTAGTGTCTAAACTACACTTCCCAGGATCCCCGGCCCTAATCACTGCCAGCCCTGTGTCATTGTGCTCACCTGATTGTAGTTTGTCTTCATCATGTCTCCAGTGTATTTAAACCCTGTTTGTTCTCCATTCCCCTGTCGATCGTTGAATGTTGTTCAAGCCTGGTGTGTGTTCCTTGCCCGAGTTCTTAGTTTGTGTTTGTTGAGTTCTTAGTTTATGTTTGTTTCCCCATCGAGGGTTTTTCCTTTGTGTTTGTTTTGTGTATACATTGTTTGTTTTAATAAAGAAGCCTGCAGTTAGATCCGCATCTCCTCGTCTCCTCGCTGCCTCATTCATAACAACAGCAGTTTTTTCTTTTTGTTTCTATTTATAAATGTCTGTTTGACATTAGTGTGACATTTCTTTTTCTTTTAAAGGTGCTCTTTGATTCAAGTTCCTCCATGGGTGAGGAATGTTTTGATGAAGACTGCAAAATGAAACGAATTGATGCCACCAAACAAATATTTGACAGTTTTGGAAACCGATGCATGGCATACAATCTTGAGCACATTATCTGCCTTGTGAAATTTAACTCCAAAGTAAAAACTCTACATACATTCACAGAAACAGTGGAAACCTTTAAGGTAAGTACATTTTTTCTTTGGAGATTGTTTTAATATTATTTTTCATTATTACAAGACTCTCTGGAATACTTCATTCTGATTGGTCAGTTACGGCATTCACAAAATATTTTGGAATAATGTCAGTCGTCCAGAGCAACATTGTATTGCTGAACATTATCTGAGCAATGTGTTTTCTTTTGTAGTTTTTGGGGGGTTAGTAGCCATGCAATTAGTCTCAAATAAACTTTGCATCAGGTTTGAGTTTTTTTGAGAATTATATTTTATAATATAATTATTGGTTGTCTGTACTTCATCCCTTCTTAGCATTCTGTTATTACTCCACAAACAGTAGTTCCTAGTTCAATATGACATGCACTGAACAGCCACAATATTGAAACCACTGACAGGTGAAGTGAATAACATTTATTATCTCATTACAATGGCACCTGTTAAGTGGTGGTATATATTAGGCAGCAAGTGAACAATCAGTTCTTGAATTTCATGTGTTGGAAGAAGGAAAAATGGGAAAGTGTAAGGATCTGAGTGACTTTGACAAGGGTCAAATTGTGATGGCCAGCCAACTGGGTCAGAGAATCTCCAAATCTGCAGGTCTTCTGGGGTGTTTCCAGTATGCAGTGGTTAGTACCTACAAAAACTGATCCAAGGATGGACAACCGGTGAACCGGCAACAGGGTCATGGGCAACCCAAGGCTCATTGATGCGCGTCGGGAGCGAAGGCTAGCCCATCTGGTCTGATCCCACAAAAGAGCTACTGTAGCACAAACTGTTGAAAAACGTAATGCTGGTCATGATAGAAAGGTGTCAGAACACACAGTGCATTGCAGCATCCTGCAGATGGAGCTACATAGCCGCAGATCGGTCAGAGTACACATAATGACCCCTATCCACTGTCGAAAGCACCCACAATGGGCACGTGAGCAACAGAACTGGTCAATGGAGCAATGGAAGAAGGTGGCTGTGTCTGATGAATCACGTCATGAGGATGGCCAGTGTCTCATTTAACTGGGGAAGAGATGGCAGCAGGATACACCATGGAAAGAAGGCAGGCAGGCAGTTGTAACGTTGGCTGGCAAGCAGGAACAGGTGATGAAGTGTAGAACCCAAGTGCAGTTTATTCCTTATATACGTGGTAAATCCATAAACATGAACCAAAACAAACTTGACTTTACACTAAACACAAACATGCGCATGAACATGAACTTGACTTGACCTAAGCACGCCAGCACAAACAAACATATAAACAATACCGGACCAAGACACAATGGAAACATGAGACTTCAATACATGGACATGGAAAACATAAACCAATGACACGATAGAACCAATAACAGAACCAATGGGAAACAGATACAAATAGCATGAGGAAAACAGGATGATCACATGACTTGACATGGTAACAGTAAATAACATGACATGGAACTACTTTTCAAAATTAAAGACATAAACACAAAACATGAATATGCACACATCTACTTTGACACGTACCAAACTACCTAAAGATTGTTGCAGACCACTTACACTCCTTCAAGGCAATGGAATTCCCTGAAGGCAGCGGCCACTTCAGTAGGATAATGTGCACTGCCAAACTGCAAAACATTTTCAGGAATGGTTTGAGGATAATGACAAAGAGTTCAAGGTGTTGACTTGGCCTCCAAATTCCCCAGATCTCAATCCGATTGAGCATCTATGGGATGTGCTGGACCAACAAGTCCGATCCATGGAGGTCCCACCTCCAACTTACATGACTCAAAGGATCTGCTGCTATCATCTTGGTGCCAAATACCACAGGACACCTTCAGAGGTCTTGTGGAGTCCATGCCTCGACAGGTAAGTGCTGTTTTGGTGGCACGAGTGGGACCTACACGATATTAGGCAAGTGGTTTTAATGTTGTGGCTGATCGATGTATAAAGAACGTTTACCCTGGTGCGCATAGGCTGGACTTTCAAAATTCAACTCTTATGCCAGGTTTATTCAAACATATACAAGGTCAGATGATGTCAGGTAAAGTAGAGTCAGGTGAAATGGGCTAAAATTAGATAATTATCATAGATCCTTAAGACTAAATATAGAATTACTTTAAACTGTTAGAATCTTTCACCTCAAAGAGAAGTATGTCGTTTCTGCCACACTAGTGACATAAATTTTTTGTTTGTTTTCAATAAGCCAACAAATTAAATTATTTTAACATCGGAAAAACATACTGCTTTAAAACATTTTTTTTTAAATCAAAAATGTATTTTAGTTAGTACATGAAAATAATTTATAAATGAATTATAAAAGTTAAAACAACAGAGTGTGCTGAATTCTGCACAGGGCTGGCCCTAACATTTTGGGGGTCCTAAGCAGATTTTCAAAAAGGGGCCCCCTACCTACACCTATCCAAACACACTTAAAATCAATAACTAAGCAAGTTTAAATTGTGTATATAAACAGGTCTATTTATTCAAAAGCATAGCAAGCAAGTTTAAAAATGCATAACTATTAACTGTAGTTTATAAGCACATGTATATCTTTTTGTACTTAAAAAAGAAAGAAAAAGAAAACATATTTTTATAACCAAGCACACATCACAAATTAAGAAATGGCCTATATTTACTGAAATTCTGTGCAAATCAATTAGAAAGAAAAATTTACCAAATTAAAGTGTGGTACAGTAGGTGATATTTACACTTATTGTAAATAGTGGCATATGCTATATGCACCCAAGTGTATGATAAAACAGTATATAATCTAACAACTGAGTTTATGTACTATGTAGTAGAAGTATTGTGACTGAACTTGACTACATCGCTGGCAGTGGGAAGAAACACACCTGTTGTGTCACGTAATGGTTTGCAATTTAAAAACACTGCTGTTTTTAAATGCAAATCTTATTAGGCATGGCCAGCTATATCTGCAGAGGAAAAACTACACTGTACTGTATAAGCAGTCTACACACTTGTGTAATATTCTGAAGATGGTGATATAGATTAAATCCTTAGATTAAATTAAATGTTTTGGAATTTACTTCATATTTGTGCCCTTGTTGTTTAGGTGTATGTTCACAAACTTCGGGCAAATGGAAGAACATTATTGTATGATGCATTAAATCATGGACTTGAAGAACTTAAAAAAGTCAGAGAGCAGTTTCCAGATTGCAGATGCCGCATCATATGCTTGACAGATGGTGAAGATGTTGGGTGTGTTTTCATGTTAAAATATTGATCTTCCTCTATAGCCTTCCTTTTGCTGGTTCAGTCCAGTTTGAATATCACTAAAGTTTATTTCAAATATTAAAGTATGTAAAAATGTAACCCCCAAATATAGATCACAGTCTAATCCAGTTAATGTTGCAACCCAGCTGATGACCTCAAAAATTGTTGTTGATGCCGTGCTTCTTGGTACAGTCAAGAATAATGTGTTGCATGGAATAAGCAATGTTACAGGTATCTTTTTTTCTGCAGTTGGAAACTTTAGGCTTTTAAATGGCTACATCCACTATTATTTTCATAAGATAATTGTTCTATTATCTACAGTATACACTAAATTATTTGTTTCTACTGTAGGTGGTTGCTGTTTTAAACCTGAAACAAGCAAAGCAGCCTTGCAACTCTTCGAGATGGAATCAGTCTTGTCAATGGAAATGAGGAAGAAAAAGAAATGCTTTGATATATCATCTGTTACTAAAATGGTATAGCATATAAGATAACTATTACATTTCATGTATTTAGTTCATGAATACACAGACTTTGCCTTGAAATGTGCTGTGACCCTGAACAACTAAAAATGTTATGCAAAAACTTCCTTTTATATTTCTAAAAGCAAATAGTATATGCATATGTTGTATATAGTATTAGATTTTAAAAAAAATGTTTTATCACCAGTTTTTTTATATTGATATTTTTGACAGGAGGATCTTCAGAACATTTTTGAGACCTATGGCTATGATGTCAAACCAGAGGTGAAACTACCTCCACAGATACACAACAAAGTGACAATGACAGAAAAGTAAGAGCTGACATACTATAGCAAATGTACTACATTAAATCACATGTTACAGTAATAGTTTTCCCACAAAGGAAAATTAATCTCATCATTTACTCATTTTCATGCCATCCCAGAAGTGTATGACTTTCTTTCTTGTGCTGAACACAGACAAAGATTTTAAGAAGAATTTCTCAACTCTGGTTCATACAATGCAAGTTATATTTGCATAGAAATTAATCCATAAGACTCCAGTAGTTAAATCCATATCTTCCAAAGTTATATAATAGGTGTGGGTGAGAAACAGATAAATATTTACATTTTTGCTATAAATGTCCACTTTCACTTTCACATTCTTTTTCTTTTGTTTTTGTCGATTCGCATTCTTTGTGCATCTCACCACCAACTGGACAGGGAGGACAATTTTGAGTAAAAAACGAAGTACATGTTGAGCTGTTTCTCACCCACACCTTTCATATTGCTTCTGAAGATAAGGATTTAACCACTGAAGTCATATGGATTCATTTTATTTGGCCTTTATTTGCTTTTTCGACCTTCATAGTTCTGGCGACCATTCGGTTATATTGTATGGACCTACAGAGCTGAGCTACTCTTCTAAACATCTTTGTTTGTGATCAGCAGAAAAAAAGAAATGCATAAACTTCTGGGATGGCATGAGGATGATGTAAATGATGATCTCAACAGCATGAATAAAAAAAAAAAATTTTTAAAAAAACACACAACACAACACATGACTTTATACTGAGGATCTGTCACGTTCCTGTGCTGTCTGCCCTATGTTCTCTGTTTCACTAATCACGTTTATGTCACGTTTCCTTGTTGTCCGCTCCGCGTTTTCCGTTTCACCCGTCACCGATCCCGTTCCATGTCACGTTTTCCCTGTTGTCCGCCCTGAGTCTCACTGTCCGTGTGTGAAACTGCACTTCCCACAATTCCCGGATCACGCTCCCAGCCCTGATCACTGTGTTATTGTCCGCACCTGTCTGTTATTTTGTCATTACCTTGTCTGTTTATTTAAACCCCGCTTTCTCTCCTTCCCGTTGTCGTTCGTTGATGTTCCATGTCTCCGCTTATGTATTGTTTGACTCTCGCTTCGTGTTCCCTGCCTGTCTGTCGCCCAGTTCATGGTTACCCCGTTATCTGTCCGTCCAAGGTTACCCTGTCGTTCTCCACCCTCCGTTTCCTCTTGTATTTAGGTTGCCTTTTCCCATCGAGGACTTTCTTTTGTTCCTGTGTTTTGTTTATTCTGTTCTTTGTTTCAATAAAGCCCGCATTTGGATCCACACTCCCGTCTGCCTTCTCCTACTTCCACAATTCATAACAGGATCCAAATAAAATAAATAAACAAGTAATAAAATAAGACAAATGATAAACCTGATTGAAATTATGATTTTTTTTTAGAAATATAAATATAAGAATCTTCTAATCCATGCAAAACTACTTGCAGTGCTTTGAAAAAGAAAATCATGGAATCCAAGACAGGGCGCTTTTTGGAGAAGGACAAAAGAATTTTGGAAGAGCTCAAGAATCTTCACTGTGACCCTCACCCTTTCTGCACAGTGCTGCCTTCAGAGACAGATTTCAGTAAGTATGAGGGGATAATGTTTACCCTAAAGGAATTATGTCAAGATGAATACAATTTTCCTTGATATTCTGACAAATAAGAGGTCATTCTTCTATAAAAACACTCTTGAAACTTTATCCCCATTTCAATAAAAGAGTTTAGTGAAAGCAAGCTAAAAATTCACCTCGTTCTCTGTTATCACATCGTTCTCTACTACCACAGCTTTCCCATGTCATTAGGTGGTCCATTAATTCATGACCCTCTATAGTGAAAAAACAATGCCTACTTTACACCATCATATCCTTGGCCCCGCCCACTGGTGCTTTAGTTCACAAATTGAGAGAAAGCAGAACATACAGACAGGCCTAGTGTATAAAATTAGGTTTTTATAAAAATGTTGTCTCGAAACTTCCGGTCTAGCGGTTTCTATATAAAGTAGATATCTGGTGTTGATGTCAGTGTAATTAGCTAGCGAAGTGGATTTACAGAGTTGCCAAAAGTCATCATAAGTATTTAAAAGTGTTCAGGGGATGTCTGATATGAAGCCGAGACAAGGAGTTGAACCGCGTAAACAGAAAAAAAAAAAAAAACACAGATTAAATCAGGATCCAGAGAAAGATTAAATCTGGATTTTGGAAGGGTTGCCACTATATAGTAGTAGCACCAGCGCTGAATGGTGCTGGTTAAAAGCCAATGAATCTGCACTGTCAAGCCTTTGAACCCTTTAACTCATTGTTTCTAAAGTTCATCAAGTGTCTGAAGTGAATGTTAATCATTGAGAAGACACCAGAAAATGTAAGACAAACTTCAAAACTTCATCTAACGCTGGCTGTTGCATTTGGACTGATGCATGAGAAACAAACGAGCATTATTTATTTTTATTAGGAAAATTAGAAAAGGACACAAGTAGTATTTTGTGATTTGAGCAGAGTGAATGGGAAACAATTTGTTGATTCCCGCATTTCGCAACATATTTTCTGGTGGGACATATAAAAATACATAATGTGAAAATATTGTCTATATTTTTAATTCACGAGTGTACTGTAGGATTACTGCCTTGCTAATGTAACTAGTTGAAAATTATTTTGCCAGATATACGTGTACAATTAAAATTCTTCAAAAAATCCCAGACACATATGAACATGTTTAATACTTACTTCATAATTAATCAGCACAGATAAATATGATATTGTAAAGGGGGTTTAGATGGGCAAGGAGGAGGCGAGAACCGGCTTAACAATATAAATAATATTTAATAAAATAAAAAGACACACACAAATACATACAGGTCAGCTGCCCGTAATTCTCTCTCTCTCTCGAACTGTCATCACCAGCTGCCTTTATCCCTCGTGCGCCACATCATTGTGAATGGGGACGGGCGTGCATCATTCGGGCCCCACCTCCTCCGCTCTACAAATATATTTTCTGATGTGTCTAGTACGTGTAACAGCAGTGTGTAAATGCAGTTGACACTCTCATCTCTGAGATTTATACAGATATTGCTTATCCCATGCAAATCAATGGTAAATCTTAGAGACGTCCACGATAGCCTAATACAATTATTTTAGACTACTTAACAGACATACAGTATGTACAATACAATAGCCACTAAGCACAGTGCTGTGCTGTAAGTCAAATGAGGAAAAAAATGGGCATGGCCATTAAGTTTTGTTATTTTTGTGCAAGCATGCGCAAAGTCTTAGCGCAAGTGGGTTTGAGGAAATTGCGTACAGAAAGCGCTATTGGGCTGGTTCGATTGCAAGATAGTTTTGAGATTTTTCTCTGGTATTGCACCTTATTTGTCCAATTACATAGTCCATTCCCTGTGAAGCATCAGCAATATAAACAAGACAGCACAATCATAAGAAGTTGGTAGTGCAATTAGTAACTGCAATTAATTAGAAATATGGATTTATGTTATTTTGTGCATTAACTACGTCCTTGAATATCAGGTATATTTCTGACTGTGACACACACCTTTTATATGCTTGGGAAATGTGGCTCCTTTAATCATTTTCATCTACTGACACACAAATCATGGCTAGTGTGCCATACCTCTGACTGAAGAGAGCGAGATCTCAGCAAGTCTGCATTTGTGACACCCTCGTCCAAAACAAGTTGTATGGAGTCTGCTAGTGTAGAGCCAGCTTTACATGTCTAAAGCCTATGTGCCATTAAATAATACATTTTTTTGCTCCTCAGCCTTTTGGAAGATTCTTATGGAAGGTCCTTCTGATACTCCTTATGAAAATGGAGTCTTTGAGCTGTATTGTGAGTTTGGTCCTGAGTACCCTGTGAAACCACCTCTTGTGAGATTCTTCACCTCTGTATCCTTTTTCTCTGCATTCAATTTGCTGTTCTCACACATGGGAATTCCATGCAATGGAGGAAATAATACATCAAAATGTCTTTCATCATGTCATCACCACTAAATTGTTCAATCAAGCATAACGTGAACTGAAATGATTTGGCTCCTGTATTTATCATTTTATTTTCATAAAAGTTCCTTAACTCTTATAAAGGTTTACCATTGCAATGTGAATAGTGAGGGAAGAATCTGTCACAACATATTTGACCGAAATTACTCAGCCCACATTACCATGAGAGAGATCCTGGATGCCATATTTGGGCTCATGATCGCCCCTGAACCAAGTGATCCTCTGGATAGGTAAACAAAATATATAAAAAACATAATGTTCAACCCCTGACAGGATGATCATGACCCACAAAGCAGAGGGGTCTTGTATCAACCTGAAAAGGGTTAATTTTGCAATAATGACTGTATTACACTGCTACTTAACAAATAAGTATACATGGACATGCATTATTTATTTGAATTGAAATATTTTTTTTTTTTTACTTGCTGCAACACCAGAGCAGATGACTGGATGAGCGCGGTCAGTTAAACAGCGTTGCTAATGACAACCATCATTATTCAGAAATATTTGACTGCTGAATGCAGCTATTGACCAATTACAATCAAGTAGAGAACAGTGTATTTAGGACACTTAAAAAAGCCACACTTAAAAATGTAAGAATGTCATTGCTTTACACAAAAAATATCAAAGTGCCATTTATTATAAAGATAGACATCACAGGCACACTTTTCAAGCAAGAGATTTCACAAAAAGTCAGGTTATAAAACAATAGATAAATTGTTCAAAATAAAGAATGTATTTGGACACTTTCAAGTTTTCAAGCTTAAACATGTCCATAGTTAATGTGTAGAACAACACCTGTGGTTCTCTTTCATCATCTCGTGTTCGAGATCCACCTATGGGAAGGGCATCCGTACAATTGTATCAAGTCTTATGAAGGGTGCCCGCCGTTCTCTCCCAGTTACTAGGAGAACTGTCCCTGAGTGGGACCTCTCCATGGTGCTGGAGGATTTATGTCAGCCGCTTTTTGAGCCCCTGGGAAGCATTTCCCTAAAATTACTGTCTTTCAAGACAGCGTTGCTCCTGGCCTTAGCATCAGCTAAATGTGTCAGTGACCTGCATGCACTCTCTGTTCATTCTTCAAGCACTAAATTATCTCCTAGTGGAGATAAGGTTTTCCTTAAGCCTAACCCGGCCTTTATGCCAAAATGCTTCCCAGCATTCTCGTGTGAGGTAATGGAGCTTTCCGCTTTTCACCCTCCTCCTTTTTCATCTGCGGAGGATCAGAGGCTGAATGGTCTGTGTCCAGTCCGTGCCCTGCGGACTTACTTGGATAGGACCAGTGCTTTTCGGAAGAGTAATCAGCTCTTTATCTCTTGGGCCCCCCCCCCACTCGGGGAATCCCATTTCTAAGCAATGCCTCTCGCATTGGCTTGTGGAAGCTATAATTTTGGCTTATGAATCTAGGGGAGTGCTGCCTCCAGAAGGCATCAGAGCCCACTCCACGAGGGGCATGGCCTCCTCTTGGGCTCTGTTCAGGGGAGTTTCATTGCAGGACATCTGTTCTGCTGCCAGCTGGGCTTCTCCCCATACTTTTGTACGTTACTACAGGCTGGATGTGACCAGGTCATTCTGTCTTGGGGGTGGGTTCTTCATAGCGCCTCCCCTGTTAGTAAGAAAAAGGGGTAATGGGCCGGTTGGCTGTGCACATTCATATCACCAAGCATGCATTAACATTCCTGCCTGGGTGTTGTCTTTACTGTATGCTGCTGGGCTGATTTTTATGTTTGTGCCACTAACATGTTACTTATGCTCTACCTGTACACAGTTCTCACTTGTGTGCTTCAGGATTGCCATGTGTGTGATTATGGGACGTGTCAAGCACCGCCTCCTTGGGACGCCCGTTCCCTTAACTGGCTTGCAGGACCTCACTGTGAGTGTATTGTGCAATCGGGGAGCTGTCCATGTCTCCCATAGGTGGATCTCGAACACGAGATGATGAAAGAGAACTATAGGTTACTCGTGTAACCCCGGTTCTCTGAAACATCGAGTGGAGAGATCCACCAAGCTTGCCCCACTTGCTGCATGAGAAGCAAATATACTTACTGAGGAGCAGCAGCGCGTGCAGGTTGTTATATGCTCTTAGGTAAGGGGGTGGGTCCTTACCGAGCATAGGTCACGCGCTTCTGTCTGTCTAGCCAGACTTGGTGCAATTGGATGCTTCTGCAGAGGTCAGGTACGGATGCCCTTCCATAGGTGGATCTCTCCACTCGATGTTTCAGAGAACCGGGGTTACGTGAGTAACCTATTGTTACTCTGCAAGGACAACTGTGGAACTGAATAGGCCTCTACATCCACTGAAAATCACATGGGGACCAAGTGGTTAAAAGTAATTTCAAATATGGCTGAATTAAGTTCTGGTAGAAAGTCTAGTATTGTTTGTTTGCAGATGCCACTTATATTGATATTTTTATTATTAAGGCAATTTAACAAATGCAATTATAATTATGGCTATCCATCTTTTACCTGAGCAACCACTGGGCAGCACCATGATGATTCTAGTTGCCAGTTTTCTGTTTCTGGTCTCAGATACACTTTAAAAACGATCAAAACGACCCATCCAGATGGAGAGCAACAACCACAAGTTTTTTGCAGTAAAAATGTATTTGTCATCTTGTTGGTTGTCATTACAACTCAAAGTAGTTAATGGCATTAATGTAACTAACCTTAGACCATCGCTTTATTACATCTACACACAGACTATGGTGAGGCACCATACCTCGACTCACCATACCTCGACTAAAGTGCTGATACTGTAAAGTATCAGCACTTTACAGCAAATTTTTTTTGACCATATATACAAATGTAATGCCTTAAATGTTACATTACCACTAAGAATATATGCCGATGTGAGTAATAAATCGTGGAACTCATCCGCGTTCAGGAAAAAGTTGGATGCAGTAAAGTTGCAGATTTGCAGGGTGTGACTTTGAAGAACATTTGATGTAAACATGTTGTGTTTCAACTGCACTACAGGCTAAATGAAGTTGGGTCCATCTATTCATCTGAATCAACATGAGGTAATTCTTTGAGAAAATAATGTATACTAATCCAGTTTTGGTTTACAATTTAAGCATTTTGGCAGAAGAATTCCAGTTGGACAAACACAAATATGAGGAAGAAGCCAGGAAAAGCACAGAACAGAATGCAAATTCCTCAGTGGATGAACTGGAAAAGGTAACTCTGAAATTACAATTCTATGCAGAAACTCCATCACTGAATACATTTGCAAAACAAAGCCATACATACATATGTACAACAGACAGACAGACTGATTGATTCTGGCTGTCTTAACACTAATGTTACGATTCACTGTTGTCTGCACTGTCTTTTGCCTATGTCATGTTCCCCCTGGACTACATTTCCCATAATTCCCTGCCCTCATCACTGCCAGCTGTCCTTGATTGTTTCTCACCTGTGTCTCATTCACCTCATTTGTATTTGTGCATTTAAAGCCCTGTTGTTTGCTCACTTCTTGTTAGTTGTTGTATGTGTTTTGACCTCCTGTATTTGACCCGTTCCCATTGTTTGTGGATGTTTCGTTTGTTTCTGCGTTAACCCCGTTAATCTGTGCTTTGTTTATTTTATTAAACACTTTTTTTTAAGCTGCATTTAGATCCTGTGACCTCCCTCCTTGTAACAGTTATAGTGGATTTTATGTATCTTTGACCTCCTCAAAGGATATAAGGTACCAAGGGGCCGGTTGCACCAGCTATACGTAAGTTACAACTTTGCCTAGTTGTGGCTTAAATGGGCACTAAGTCACAATTACGCACTACTTATTATTTGAGCATTGCACCATTAAATTTTGGTAGGACGTAACCCTACATATTAGCTAAATATTTACGGAAGCCTCTGACCAGGAGTAGGCTAATGGTTGGAATAAAAAAGAAGGCCGATATTTTATGATATCAATGAGCTCATGTTTTGCGTGATAGGCATCAATCATTCTGACATACAGTATGATGTTGACATTCACACTCGTTTAAATTTACGAGAGATAAACATATTTTTAAGCAGCTCTTCAGCATGAAACCGATCTAACAGTGCCATTTTCAGGGTGCGTCGCCTGATGTCAAGTTTCAACACATTCAAAATATATTTAGGACATTAAAATGAATAAATGTCTATTTTTCCAGCCTGTTGTATTATTTATCACCCCTTATTTATTTTAGATAGCCTACAGTTCCTATTGTTATTAACACAAGGCAAATATACTATTTATCAAATCTGCTTTTATGCCTCATATTTTAATGGGGATATAATTTATTACAGCTGACAGTTACAAGAGCAAACAACGTAGATTTTTAATACTTCTGTGTACAAATTTGAAGGCTGTTTATTGGATCAATGCAGGTAAACGTCATATGTGACTACGCAGAACTTTATGGAGAGCTTTACGACCTACTAGTTAAGTCTTGCCTTAAGAACAGCTGGTGCAACCCTACCCAGGACCTCAGGTTGGGAACCAAATAAAAATTCTCCCATGTGGCCATACTTAGAACAACGGGGTTCTGGACTGGTTCCACTAAAGACGCCCTTTGTAGTTTATGTAGAAGCCCATTTTTTAAATTCACAAGATGAGAACTTGATGGGTATTTTTTTTTTAAATCAACCAAAAAATTATTTTATTCATGTTGTTTTTCATTTTGTTTCAGAAATATGTGGGTCCAGAATTAGCCAACAAGGTCATACCTTCTAATCTAATTTGTTCTCTGACAAAAAAATTGTTTGTTGATCCAGTAAAAACTAACAAGGGAATGCTGTATGAACGGCGTGCTATAGAGCGTCATCTACGGAAGTAAGTTACTAAAGTCTATCTTAAATGTGTTTTGGATTACTGTTTTCTTTTTATTAATTTTCAGTGCAACCTTTAGCTTTTTTTCAAAAACATGGTCATTTTTAATAAATGTAAATATAAGTATGATTGCACATAAAACATTTTTTTAAAGCACATTCAGCATAAATGTAATTTTAAATAGCTAATTCAAATAATGAATGTATTTAATAGGAATAACTATATACTGGATAATAAATGAACATCGACAAATTAGAATATTTGATCAAGTAATTTTAGTGAGTTGGGACTTTGTTTCTCATGGAAATATTGTCTTTTATGTGGGATACCTAAAGGCAAACGTCTCTGGTTACATGTGTAACCCTTGTCCCCTGAAAAAAGCGGAACGAGATGTTGCGCTGCTAAGCGCTACGGGGAACAACCCTAGTTGTGACCGAGCTGAATAATGTGTGTAACACGTCAATGAACATTGACTGGAATTTATAGCCTCGGCTGATGTAATCATTAGATGCACCTGTGGCCAGGCTATAAATGGATACGTCACCAGGTGTCGTCAGATACTTCTTTTTGAAGAGCAGTCCTGGGACATCCCAGTGCGGCAAAGAAGCGCAGCATCTCGTTCCGCTTTTTTCAGGGAACAAGCGTTACACATGTAACCCGAGACGTTCCCTTTACAAAAAAGCTTCACTATGATGCTGCTAAGCGCTACGGGGAACGCAATACCCACGCCGCCGCACTTGGGGCTGTCCGGACCCCTACGGTTGTGCAGTGTACTCACAAAAACGCGAGAGGTCCCAGACATGAGCTTGAGATGTCGACTCAAGGGCATAAGAGCCCGGAGTAGCATAAACATCTAAACCATTACATTTTGATGAATGTGTGCGGAGAGGACCAGCCTGCCGCATCACAAACTTGTTTAGGCATGGGCGGAGATGTCGACTCAAGGACATAAGAGCCCGGAGTAGCAAAGCATCTAACCCATAAAGTTTGATGAATGTGTGCAAAGAGAACCCTATCGCAACACAAACTTGTCATAAAAACTGATGAATGTGAGCAGAGAGGACCAGCCTGCCGCATCACAAACTTGTTCAGGCATGAGATGAGATGTCGACTCAAGGGCATAAGAGCCCGGAGTGCAGAACATCCAAACTAAAAAAGTCCAATGAATGTGTGTGGAGAGGACAACCTGCCGCATCACAAACTTGCTGCAGAGGGAGACCTCTAGCCATTTTAGAGGAGGAGAGCCCTCTGTAGAGTGCGCCCTAAAACCTACTGGCGAAGCTTGACCGCGCGCCTCGTAGGCCCGGGCAATAATGAGGATGCCTCTTTGAGGGCACCCCGCCCACCAAGCCGTGGCAAACCGCAGTGGCCACATAGAACCTGGCAGTGGCGAGGCAAGTGGCCGCTGACAGTTCTTTCTACAGAAAATCCAGAACTGAAGCAAACTGGCAGTTAGCTGGTTCTGTAATAAGAACTTTAGTAGAAGGAAACGCATGCAGGCGCATTTGTGCTATGTATGCGTTACTACGATCAACCCTTCCCGGGGGGACTGGGCGACTCGGGGAGAAGTAGAGGAGACATTGCGCTATCAACAGAGGCGAAGAGGTCCTCTTCTGCCCTGTAAAATCTACCCAGATCAGTTCCAAGTGGAGGGAGTCCTAGCACTTGAAATGGTCTCGATAACCTCAAGATAAAACCCTGTGAACCTCATTTGGTACCCTTAGGGGCCAGACATGAAAGGTTTCACAATTCGGGCCAAGGATGAGAAGGTCCTCCCTGTTCGGAATCGCCCAAGGCGAGCCGTCGAGGAGAGGAATTAACTCAGAGAAACATATCCTGTTCGGCCAGCGCAGCGCCATTAATAGGAGGCAAGACCCTTGCTGGTGAACATTGCCAAGACACCCGGGAGCAGAGAAACCGGGGAAAGAAACGCATACAGACGCATTCTGGGTCATGTATGTGTCTTAACATCCAGACCCAAGGGGGCTGGGTGATTTCAGGGAGAAGTAGAGGAGACATTGCGCTATTCATAGAGGCGAAGAGGTTCTCTTCTGCCCTAAGATTTCACCCAAACTTGTTCCAAGTGGAAAAAGCCCGGCATTTAAAAAAAGGTCTCGATAACCTCAGGAGAGAGCCCTGTGTCCCTCAGTTGGTACCCTTAGGGGCCAAACATGAAAGATTCCACAATTCGGGGCAGGGATATCCCATATACGGGCATCCAGGGATATAACTGACCTGAGTGACAGGAGCTTGCCCTGGGCCCTAAGGAGAATCTGACGTGTCAGAAATACAGCTGACAAGAACGTGGGTCTCCTTGATGATTTATGTAAGAGGCTACCGCTGTATTGTCCACCCGCACCAAGACATGGCAGCCTCATGAGGAGGTATTTCAGGGCCATAAATACAGCCATCAACCCGAGACAGTGACTGTAACAACCGAGCTGACGACCCTCCTATCCCCTTAAGCTGGACGACCACTTAAGGCCGCTACCCCGCCCATCAGGGAGGCGTCTGTCGTTAGCAGCCTGCGACAACAAGACGCACCTAGAGTGGGACCCAAGGCTGAAAACCTGGGTCTGAACCACATAGAAAGGGAACGAAGCCTGAGGCGCGTAACCCTTTTTAGCCTAGGGGTTTTGGCCCTTGGAAGAAATCCCCTGGCTTTTGGCCACAACAAAAACGGTCTCATGAGCAGAAGGACCAGAGGGATCACCGTCGACGTGGTCGCCCTGAGACCTGGAAATCGTTGATACTGATAACAGTGCAACCTTGACCTAGCCTGACTTTGCTCAGGGTGATCTGAATGGACTCAATCCTAGCGGGAGACAGTTGTGCCCGCATTGTGATTGAACTCCATACGATGCCCCGATAGACAGTGTTCTGAGTGGGAGAGAGGACGCTTTTCTTGGCGTTGAGCCTCAACCCCAGAGAAACAGATGAGCTAAGACGATGTCCCTGTGCTGAACTGCCAGTTCCTGGAACTGCGCTAGGATCAGCCAGTCGTCTACATAATTCAGAATGCAGATGCCCCGAGTCGCAAGGAGCCAGCTACATCATGCATTGTGAATGTGTGGGTAAAAAGGGCTAGGCCGAGTGAAAGAACCTGACCCTGGAAGACTTCGCCCCCGGAAGCGAACCTCAGGAACTTTCCATGTTGTGGCAGAACTTCTAAATGAAGTATAGAAGTGCGTCATAAGATCGATGGTGACCAGCCAAACGAGTGGTAGGGCTTGAGACACGACCGTCTTGACAGGCATCATCTTGGACTTGAACACCCATGGGCAGTTCAAGCTTTAAGATCTAAGCCAGACGCCACCCCTCACCCTCCATGGGAAACGGGAAGTATTTAGTGTAATAACCTAACTCTCTCTCTGGAAGGGGAACACATACCATGGCCCCTTTAACCAGGAGATTGAGGGTTTTTTTTACATAAAAAAGAAATACGGTTCACGATAGTGAGAACACGTCGTTGAAACACGGAAAAGCGGCGAGTGAATTAAATCCTGACGCCCTTATAAGACCCACAGAAAAGAATATATCTGGCAGAAGTTTCCACGCTGCCAGGATCTCTGAGATGGGTATTATATTTTAACACTTCCTGTTGAGGGGTTGTCGAGTGTTTTGCGTCCTGAATAAAATGCAGGAACAGCGAAAAACACCCAATTTTGACAGAAGCCTCTATAACCCGAAACACCAAGAGGTGGCGGGAATGGAGGGGCTTCGAGGGGGTACCGGGAGGGGTGAAGTGAAGCACGCGCCCCGTCCCGAGGGGAGCTACCCCCTAATCTAGGCACAAGACAGTCAGGGTTTTCTCTTACTAGAAATTATAGTCCTGAGGTCTTGCTTCGGGGGCTGGCGAGGGCGGCGAGACTGTCCCCAGTCCCTGGGAGGAGGAGCACGACTCGCCACGCTTTGCTTTTGAGCCTCCCTTCAGACAGGACCGAGGCGGGTCTGAGGCTTGCTCGTCAAGCGCAGAACCCACACTCAGGTCGTCCAGGAGGTCAGCCTGGTACGCCTGTAAAACAGCATAGTGTGCAGAGCAGCACCAGCCTGACCTGCTGCTTGATAAGCCCTTCCCACTAAAGTGGAGGTTGTCCTACAAGGATTTGAGGGGAGAGAGGGCTTCTTAAGTGACGATGCCGAGCCCAGTGAGAGAGAGCCCGCAAGCGTCTCTTCGACCGGCGGCATCACTGAATACCCCCGTGCCTCAGCACCCACGATAGTTGAATATAATGACGTCGAGGGTATGTGAACACGGGAAGAAAATGTGTATATATATATATATATATTTTTTTTTTTAGGGGTTCCTCCATGAGAGAAAAAGCTCTTCATGGAGGTTATCAAAGAAAGGAAGGGACTCATGAGGCGTTCCCTTTCTTAGACTGGAAGATAAAATCTATCCCCTAATTTGTAGGGTTTGGGGTCTCTTTTTCGCGTGGACAGTCCAATCTGGCAACCGCACGAGTAACAACATCGAGCAAGTCCTCCGTAGATTTTTTATCGCGAATGGAAAGCTCGGAGGCGGGAAGAGAATCGCGATCCTCCTCATGATCCGAAGAAGCGTCAGAAAGCGCTTCGAGATCATGTGAAGGACCAGCTGGGTTTGGGGAGAGAGCGAGAGAAAGGGATCAACCCGTCTCTTGCTCCTCAGCCAAATCCATGCAAGAGCCCCATGAACGATCTTTTCTTTTTTTTTTTTTCGTGAGTGCTGACTCCCGGAAGCAACGAGGCGAGCGCAAAGCACTTTGCCTGTTAAAGCAAATCGCAGTGCTCGCACCCGCCCTGCTGCAACGCGAGAGCAGCGTGCTCTTACCCCCAAACAAACAGAGCAAAAACTGATGTGTGTCCTCTTCAGCTATAGAGCGAGAAGAGGGGAACACGCACTGTTTGCTGCTTTCAGTCATTCTCCCTCTCTTTTTAAAAAAATAAAAATAAAAAATAAAATATATATATATATAATATTTTCTAAACAGAAGAGAAAAGAGAACAACGTTCACTGCACACTGCCTAACTGATTGTAACTCCTAACAAAGGAAAGAAAGTTTTGACAGGGTTTGTAAAACACACAGAATCGCTCTGAAAAAAGAGTTTCTGACGACACCTGGTGACGTATCCATTTATAGCCCTGCCGCAGGTGCATCTAATGATTACATCAGCCGAGGCTATAAATTCCAGTCAATGTTCATTGACGTGTTACACACATTATTCAGCTTGGTCACAACTAGGGTTGTTCCCCGTAGCGCTTAGCAGCGCAGCATCATAGTGAAGCTTTTTGTAAAGGGAACATGACCAGATTTTTCACCTTGCAATCAGAAACCATGAAAATAACAGATTTTATGCAGGAAAATGATAGCTTGTCCATAATTCATCAAGGTCCAGGTTTTAAAGCTATTTAACTTTTTTCATTCAAGTCTCGTGTGTGTGTGTGTGTATTAATAGTTATATGTTGCTTGTGGTAATATGATTTCAGGCATGGAACTAAAGATCCACAGACAAATGCATTGCTACGAAGAACAGACTTAAAGCCAGACAGGGATATGAAAAAGTGTGTAGAGGGATTTCGCAGATCACAGATTCAGGAAACCACTGATTAAAAAAGGATGACTAGATTGTATTCAGATTTATTAAATTATGAGTTGCTCAAGCCATCAGAAGCTTTCATATTATTTATTTTTTGTTTTTAAATACTTCGTGTTTTCGGGCTAAAAGGGAAGCTTTAATTGTTTATTATAGATGATGTCAGTTATCCAAAATGTTGTCAGTTGTATGATTTACTCTGTTAGTCAATCAACATGAATTATTGTTGATAACATATATACTGTATGTAGTAACAAATTAAATATGAAATAAGTAATGCTAAAACATGTTGATTTTAATTGTTGTATATCAATTGAATTTAGTATCCTGCTTTTGGTGATTTAATTTTGCAAATATTGATCAAATAATGACAATGTCTATTTTTCTATTTTCTGTGTTTCTTCCCGTTCATATCCATGAGAGGATGCCAAATGTTTTTTTTATACCTTGAAGACTTGGTGAAGAGGGTAAAAAGCCAAAACAAATCTTTATCTTTTTAATGTTTTTTAAAACTTTTGTACATTCATATTTAGAAATTATATTTGACATTTTTTGTTATCATATATAAGTGCAAAAAAATTGGGAATTTGTTGAGGGAGAAAAACAATAAAAGTATTAATCAGCCTACTTTCAGTCTAAAACTGCTCCTTTATTTGTTGCTGTGAACCGCTAATTCAAGTTCCCCTTCTGTCGCTCTCTCCACGTTGTGTCGGAGAAGCGACACTAGGGGTCTCTCTTCAGCCACCGAATATACTTCTGATCTATGAAAAAAAGCCAATGAGAAGTTGGCAGTCAGTATTTGCATAGCCCGCCCCCGGACATACGGGTATAAAGGCGAGGCAAATACTAGAGTTCATTCAGAAATTTTCTTCGGAGCCAATGGTCGTGTATGCAGTCTGCTGCGAGTTACACACACACCAAGCTTTCCGTGTATTCCTCTGATGACCTGCATGCTGTTGGATTTGACGGCGCATAACAGCGGCTTTCTCCTATCCTGTGCACGGCTGTGCATTTTTGCCCCTGGGCCCTTCGACAGCGCAGATAAAAAAAAGAGTGATTTTATTTAAAAGAGTAATTTCCTCTAAAAGAGCAAACACAGCGAGCGTTGAACGTCCTTTTCAGGACGCGTCTTTATAAAGATGCCGTTCCGCCGCTGTGTAGTTCCTGGATGCGGTAGAGTGCTCTCCTTTTCAGATGGCCACAGGCGTTGTCTCGTGTGTCTGGGTAGCGATCACACCGAGGCTGCGTTTGTGGATGTTTCATGTTCTCACTGCGAGAACATGACCATGACAACGTTGCGGTCATGACTTGTTCTCACTCCGAGTTGTTCTCACTGCGAGAACATGACCATGACAACGTTACGGTCAACTTGTTCTCAACCGAGAACAAGCCACTCCAACCCTGGACAGACCTCTGTTTTCTACGGGCAGGAGTGCCCTTGCAGCAGGTGTCCCGACGCGTCCTGGTCACTACTGACGCCTCCAAATCGGGTTGAGGCGCCGTTTGCAACGGGCACGCAGCTGCGGGCCTTTGGAGAGGGCCTCTCCCACTCAGAACACTGTCAATTGCCTAGAGTTGTTGACTGTTTTCTTTGCCCTGCGACAGTTCCTCCCGTTAATTCGAGACAAACATGTCCTAATCAGGTCAGACAGCACCACTGCGGTAGCGTACATAAATCGCCAAGGCGGCGTACGCTCCCGCCACATGTCACGACTCGCCCGTCGTCTCCTCCTTTGGAGCCAGCAGCAACTCAGGTCGCTGCGTGCCACTCACATCCCCGGCAAACTCAATGTGGTAGCGGACGCGCTGTCACGACAACGCTTGCCCAGTGGAGAGTGGAGGCTTCACCCCCAGTCGGTCCAGCTGATTTGGGAACGATTCGGCAAGGCCCAGGTAGACCTGCTTGCCTCCCGAGAGACCTCCCACTGCCCGCTCTGGTATGGCCGAACAGAGGCTCCCCTCGGGGCAGACGCGCTGGCACACAGCTGGACCACGGGGCTGCGCAAGTACGCATTTCCCCCAGTGAGCCTTCTTGCACAGGTGCTGTGCAAGGTCAGGGAGGACGAGGAGCAAGTCACACTAGTGACTCCATACTGGCCCACCCGGGCCTGGTTCTCGGACCTCGTACCCCTCGCTACAGCCCCTCCCTGGCGAACTCCCCTGAGGAAGGACCTTCTTTCTCAGGGGCAGGGCACGCTCTGGCATCCGCATCCAGACCTCTGGAAACTCCACATCTGGTCCCTGGATGGGACGCGGAAGATCTAGCTGGCCTACCACCTACTGTCGTAGACACGATCAACCAAGACAGAGCCCCTTCAACCAGGCCGCTCTACGCCCTGAAGTGGCACTTGTTCGCAAATTGGTGTTCTTCCCGGGCTGAAGACCCACAGAGGTGCGCAGTTAGGTCAGTGCTCCTATTCCTGCAGGAGAGGTTGGAGGGGAGGCTGTCCCCATCCACCTTGAAGGTGTATGTTGCTGCTATCGCGGCCCACCACGACGCAGTAGACAGCAAGTCCCTTGGTAAGCACGACTTAATCAACAGGTTCCTAAGAGGCGCCCGGAGGTTAAATCCCTCCCGGCCAAGCCTGTTCCCCCTCCTGGGACCTCTCGGTAGTCCTTGCGGGCCTCCAGAGACCTCCCTTTGAGCCACTAGAATCAGTTGGACTCAAGAGAGAGGGCCCTAAGACTGCCCTGCTGATCACTCTCGCTTCCATCAAGAGGGTCGGGGACCTGCAAGCGTTCTCTGTCAGCGACACTTTCCTGGAGTTCGGTCCGGCAGACACTCATGTGATCCTAAGACCGCGACAGGGCTATGTGCCCAAGGTTCCTACCACGCCCTTCAGAGACCAGGTAGTGAACCTGCAAGCGCTGTCCCGGGAGGAGGCAGACCCAGCCCCGTCGTTGCTGTGTCCGGTACGTGTTTTGCGTACCTATCTGGACCGCACGCAGAGCTTTAGACACTCTAAGCAGCTCTTTGTATGCTTTGGGGGACAGCGGAAAGGAAACACTGTCTCCAAACAGAGGCTTTCCCACTGGGTAGTAGATGCCATTTCATTGGCTTATCACACTCAGGCTGTGCCCCCCCCCTTTGCGGGTCCGAGCTCACTCGACAAGGAGTGTTGCATCCTCGTGGGCACTGGCCAGGGGTACCTCCCTGGCAGACATTTGTAGAACAGCGGGTTGGGCGACACCCAACACCTTTACGAGATACTATAATCTCAGGGTTGAGTCAGTTTCATCCCGTGTTTTCTCAGGTCCGAGCCAGTAGGACTCGGTAACACGCTGATGGGCTGGCCGGGTGAATCGCTTGCATATAGCGCCCTTTCCCACGCTTGAGGTAAAACTGTGCGTCTTTTTTCCTTTTTTCCACTCAACTCGAATCCCTGGTCGATTCCTCCCTAGCCCTCATGGGTCCGCAGTTTGGAGGAGGAACTTGGCGACCCAATCCACTGCGGGTACTCAAATCTACCCTGTACTGGAATAGGTGCTCCACAGGGTGAGGACTCCTACGCGGACTCCCCCTGTGTGTATTTTCCACGATACGGTCCCCTTACGAGCGAACCCGTGTTTTCCTTGGGTAAGTTTCGGCTGCCCACTGGTGTCCATGTGCAGCAACTCCCCCCTCGCTGAGGCTGGATCTACCACCGCGCCACTTCCACGTGTCGCCTCAAAACACATGTGATGTATTCACCACCTTACCTCCCCAGCTGGGTAGGGGTGGTCTCCGCAGGGTCTTTTCCCCCTGAAAGAATAGGAATTTGGGTAAGACCCCCGTCCCTCAGTGCCTGTAAGGGCCCCGGCTGTCTATTGCTCTATGCGAGAAACATAGAGAGAAAAGAGGCCCAGCCAGGCTTGGCCCGTTCCCAGGTTGGCAAGCGTCGCCTTGTACCCCTGTCAGGGTAACCAAAAGGATTCCGACGACTTTTGTGGGGCATTGGGGAAGGGTACGTGTAGTATGATACAGCTGGTCGTCTGGCACGTAAAAAACACCTGCCCGCTCCTGTGTCAGACCACGTACACGGCTCAGCGCATGGCGTAATTTAAAATGGACCCCTAGTGTCGCTTCTCCGACACAACGTGCAGAGAGTGACAGAAGGGGAACGTCTAGGTTACGGATGTAACCTCCGTTCCCCGATCGAGGGAACGGCCGGACCATTTCCGGCTCCTCAGAAAAATCCTGAATGAACTCTAGTATTTGCCTCGCCTTTATACCCGTATGTCCGGGAGCAGGCTATGCAAATACTGACTGCCAACTTCTCATTGGCTTTTTTTCATAGATCAGAGGTATATTCGGTGGCTCAAGAGAGACCCCTAGTGTCGCTTCTCCGACACAACGTCTCGTTCCCTCCATCGGGGAACGGAGGTTACATCCGTAACCTAGACGTTTCACATTAAAGCCGGCATGAGCCAAAAAATTGCGAGGCATTGTGACTTATTTCTGAGTGAAATGGCTTATTTTATTTTTTATTGCCAGGATATAAAGAAATACATAAAAAGGGCAAATGTTTAGATTAAACAATGTGAATTAGAAGAGAAAAAAGACAAAAAGGCACCAAGTATAAAAGCACAGGATATTATTTCAATACTTAACTAAATAATTTAAAGAGGTAGCACAATTTTACAGTCTTAAGATATTTGGTGTTCTTTAAAGGTGAAATGGTTTTTTGGAAAAGAGACCAAAATTGCATGTTGAACGTAATAAAAACTCTGTAGTTACTTTAGTGTGGCCGAAGCTCAATACCTTATTCGGAAATTAATAACAAATTCATCCATATAATAAAAAAAAATATTCAGAAGACTGATCATCCAACGAGCACAGATATTAAGCGATATTTTAAATAAACATACTCAAAATTACAATGCAATGATGAGTCTGTGAAGCCAGTATTACTGCAGTGTAAACCTTCTGATGAATCAGTTCATCGGATGGCTGTGGTTTTGACTCCATTTCAGTCTCCGTTAATTGTGTCAGAAATCTAATCCTGCCAAGAGTAACATTAACTAAGATACCATACACATTTTCCACTTATTAACCTGTGTTAACACACTAACTACGACTGTTTAAAAATTCAATTTAAAACCATAAACTGAGCGTAATGTTGAATTCCTCACCAGAGAATTGATGATTTTATAGTGCTGGTCTCTTAAAGCTGACCACATTTATATCCACATCACCAATTAAGCTAATTGCATGGAGTTTAAACGCTCCATAGAGGTTTAAATACTTGTAGATCTATTCAGAATATAACTGCACACTGTGAATTGCAGAAAAAACAAAACATGCACATTTTCCCCTGCTTTTTCTCTTCTAGAAATGTATAGTGGCTCACTCTTACAATTTATTCCACTGCATTTACGTTCTGGTATAAATTGATGTTGCTTTCAACTATTCGTAGGCTTAATTAATTGTGAAATACCACTTGCTCGGTTGGGAAGGAGGAAGTGGGAGCCGGGTGAACATCCAAATGTAAGGCATTTATTCACACTTTTCAGCTCTACAAATAAACACCAGCATTGCTTTTATATATTAGGCTTTATAAGTCTCCTCTCCTTAAGTACTCCCATGCGTCTCTCTGGAATCCGAGACAGGTGTGGAGCACAGGTGGAATTCATTCTCCACTCATCTCACCCTACCCAGCGTTGCTTGACCCCACCCCGATAACCACATCATTTATTTCTCATTTCTTTTAATGTCAGTATTTGTATTTAATTGCATTTAACAATTGATTGACGCCTCATGCCTCCAAAATATAATTGTTATTCTTGAACACTGCACATAAACTGACATAAACCAAAATTCTGTTTCAGCAAAAGCCAAAAAAATACCAGGAGAAACCAATGCTATAAACACATTCCACAGTTAATGCAGCCTCCATATCCATCTTCTGGTGAGAAAGAAAATTAAGAATAATATAAATAATATAATTATATTATACAAATTAATAATAATAATAATAATAATAATAATTAAATAGGCCTTTCTGAGGGATATTTTATATACAGGAACTATAAATGTGAGAGAGTTACATTTTAAAACTACTTCTAAGACATTTCCGATTTAAGCCACGCCCACATACGGTTCTATCCGAATACAGAGACAGATGATGGCTTTGCTGCACACCCCTAATAGTTACAAAAAAGACCTTCTGAATTAAGTAGTTGGGAAACGGTCAAAAAAAAAAAACATTTCTCAAACCAAATGTACAAAAATAAAGACTTCTATAAAATGTTTTGGTTGCTCCAAATAAAATACAGGTGAGGGGAGAAATTGTGTTTAAACAGTAATGACCATGCAAGTAATACTTGTTTGTAGAATTTGGGTAATTTGTAAGGGATTTTAGCCAGTTTTAGTTACAGCTAAAAAATAAAAAAAGGGCAGATCACCAAACATGGAAAAGTAGTAGTTGGGGATACAATTCCAGATTTTACACATGAACTGCCTGTTCCAAATGATCTTGGAATTGTTATTCAAAGATGAAAAATCAAGAAAACAAAATTCAACCCACCATATTCATTATTACGGACTTCTTGACATAGTGAGTTTTGTTTTTCCATGTAAAACTAAAGAGGATCTTATCGATTAATATAGATGTTGCATTGTTGACGTGCAGAGAAAGAGCAACATAAGTAAACCTTGAAATGCACTTTTTTCCTTTTTGGGTTTTTCAGAATCAGCAGAAAGGTCTCTTTAGTGTCCTAAGTTTTTATAACATGTGATCTTATTTGCCTACCGTCTGTAAGCTGTTAGTGTCTGAACAACCGTTCACAGGTGCATGTTCATTAATTGTTTATGGTTCATTGAACAAGAATGGAAAACATTGTTTAAACCCTTTAAAATAAAGATCTGTAAAGTTATTTGGATTTGAAAAAAAAAAAAAAATTTTTAAAAAGTGAAGTTTCTTTTTTGCTGAGTTTATAAGAGCAAACACTTTGTAGTCATTATTAAGCAAAGAGACAGGACGCCAATTGTCAATTAAAGTAAATCTTTCTTGGGTTTTGAAATAAGAGTAATTAAACCTCGAGTCAAGGAGGGTGAAAGAGCTTCACTCTGTATGCTTTCTTCAAAAACCTTAACTAAAAAAGGAGATAGTTCTTTATAAAGCAATTTGTTGAATTTTGCACTAAGCCCATCAGTTCCTAAAAATTAGTTCCGAGTACTATAATTGAGGTAATTACATCTTGTGAAGTAATTTCTTTTTTCCTATCACTAAGTGAAATATACAGGATGCCTTTTCTGAGTAATTACATAGAGGTTACTATAGAAATTAGCACAAAAGCATGCCATTTCTTGAGGGTTGTGACGGTCCCGTCAATGTTCAGATTTTCAATAAATTATGTTTATTATCGGCTCTTTTATGGTCTAAAAACATATGCTGAATTACATTCTCCTCTCCTACACAAGTGTACATGTCATCTAATTTAGATTGCAAATCAGCGTTTTCCCACTTATTATCTTCAGAAAGTAGCTCAGGGGCCTTAAAGAGAGAAAGTTGCCAGTATTGCTCTTTTAATAAGGAAATATAATTTTTGGCCTCTCCAAACTGGAGAAGGGAGTTGTTCAGTTTCCAGTAAGAAGGAAATGAACTAAGGCATGCAGAAAGACAAACCTAATGAGAAATAGCTCCTTGATATGTAAGAAGTGTGTGGCATGAATATCGACTGAGCTGCAGCTATCTACTATAGGTTTTAAGACATAAGCCAATAATCTATTTGAGACTGCTTGGAATAGCCTAGTTCTTACTGCTCAAGGTAAAGAGACTCTGCTATGGGAATGTCTCTCTCCAAATGTCAACAATGCTAAACTGTGAAATGGGTTATCAAACAAGAAATAAATGTAGGGCAGGGGTGGGTTTAGGGTTTGCATTTAGGGATAAGAGCCACCCCCCTAGGGTAAGATGGTGCCCCCCTAGGGGGTTGTTTCTAGAAGAACTGATGCCAACTCCAACCATAAGACGTGGGATTCTTCATATGCCACTGCCTGAACATTGGATTTAGGATAGACCTCACCAAAATGACCTGCTGATTGAACTGTGATGCACATCACTGATCTCTGCCTGTATCACATTGGTCTAATGATGGACTACACTCTTAAAATGGAATTTATAGACTTTCAATTTATTGCCAACAAAAGTCTTCATCGGCCAACTAACAAAGGACAATTGCATGTGAACTTCTGCATTTAATCCAGGATGGACTTCAAAAGACATGAGTCATTAACCTTACAGTTCATACAAAATCTATGTTTAAACACTGACACTTAACACTTACTTAGTTTAATAATTTTAAACCATGACTTGAACTGCACACAAATAATTAATATTGGCTTTATATTTATGATGTTAGCCAGAGGGGAAATGGCCCCCACAGTGAGCCTGGTTTCTCCGAAAGGTTATTGTGAAAGGTTCAATGCCTGGGCGATGAAGGAATCAGGAGGCAGCGAACGGTCAATGTGAATATTTTATTACTCTTCAGCATCATTCATAGCACGCACGCACACACAGATGTCAATCAATTAAAAAAATATTATTCATATTGCAAATATATATATATATATATATTTATTTTTTAAAATTTTTTGTGGTGTGGGGGCGTGGTCGTGTGTCGGTCTGCGGGAGAGAGAGAGAGCGGTAAGGCTTGTCACCTCAAGAAAGCCATCCAGCAACGGGTCGGTCGGACCCCGGAGCAGAGTCGGCAACTATTCCGCTCGCTGAGCTTTGGAAAGGACGGCCGCCCATTTGCTTTTGCCCAGCAGCTCTGTGACGCCAGCCGGAAATGGCTGGAGTGAGGGGAACGGGGGGAAGGGGAGGGAACACAAGACGTAGGTGTTATTGTTGATTATAAACCAGGTGACAAGACTTACCTCTCTCTCTCTCTCTCCCGCAGACCGACACACAACCACGCCCCCACGCCACATGCCCCCACCGCTGACTCAGGCCGGGGCAACATCCGGCCTGCCCACCCCCCCCATTTCTGGATTGAAAGTCAGCCACAATCATCTGCGCCCCCGGCCTGTGGACCACCTTGAATTTAAAGGGCTGGAGAGCCAGATACCAACAGGTGATCTGCGCGTTAGTATCCTTCATGCGGTGGAGCCACTGCAGAGGGGCGTTATAGGAGCAGAGGGTGGAGGCCCGCCCCAGCAGGTAGTAGCGGAGCGTCAGAACAGCCCACTTAATCGCAAGACACTCCTTCTCGATGGTGCTATATTTTGTTTCCCTGAAGGAGAGCTTGCGACTAATAAAAAGCACTGGCCGTTCCTCCCCTCCGACCTCCTGCGAGAGCACTGCGCCCAGCCCCCTGTCAGATGCATCAGTCTGCAAAATAAAGGGGAGAGAGAAATCAGGTGCATGTAAAAGCGGCCCCCACACAGTGCAGATTTTACCTTAAGGAAGGCCTGTTGGCATGACTCTGTCCACTGGACCGGATTGGGAGCCCCCTTTTTAGTAAGGTCAGTCAGCTGGATGGTGACATCAGAATAACTAGGCACAAACCTTCGGTAGTAGCCAGCCAGCCCCAAAAACTGCCTTTTTGGTCTTGGGTGCGGGCAGGCTGCGATCGCTGCGGTTTTATCAACCTGTGGACACACCTGCCCGTGACCCAAGTGGAACCTCAGATACCTAGCTTCCACCCACCCAATTGCACACTTCTTCGGGTTGGCCGTGAGGACCGCCCTTAGATGTTGCATATGCCGCCACCAGTCATTACTGTAGATTATGATGTCATGCGGCGGCATACGCCGTGTGCGGTCTGAGGATCTTGTTCATAAGGCGCTGAAATGTGGCCGGGGCTCCAAACAACCCGAACGGAAGTGTCACAAATTGGTGTAATCCAAATGGTGTGGAAAAAGCAGTTTTCTCTCGGGACATTGGAGTTAAAGGGATCTGCCAATACCCCTTTGTTAAGTCCAGCGTCGAGTAAAATTGAGCCGCGCCCAACCGATCAAGTAACTCGTCAATTCGCGGCATTGGATAAGCGTCAAATTTGGACACGCGTTCACTTTCCGGTAGTCAACACAGAAACGGACCGAGCCGTCGCTCTTCGATACCAGAACTACCGGGCTGGCCCAATCACTGTGCGACTCTTGTATTACGCCCATTTCGAGCATTGCCTCTAATTCTTCCTTAACAACCTTTTTCTTGTGCTCTGGAAGACGATAGGGGCGGCTACGAACCACCACCCCCGGGGTGGTCTCGATATGGTGCTCTATGAGGTTAGTGCGACCGGGCAGGGGAGAAAATACGCTTGCGAACTCTGCTTGCAGTTTCGCAACATCTGTCAGCTGCGACAGTGAGAGGTGGTCTCCGCAAGGGACCGTGGTAAATGAATTTGCTTTGGGAGAAACCTCCGGCCGAGTGCCCCTGTCATACAGTCGGCATTGGCATTCTTGTGCTTGGAGTTACCCGTGGAGTTGTAGCCTGTGTTACCAAAGTGTGGAGTTTTGCTTTAAGGTCAAGAACGTATTGGATTTGATTTTTAGTCTCCGAAGGTCCTTCCTCCCAAGCTTCCCGTATGACGTCAAGCACCAGTCCATCGGTCTGCGGGTGGTAAACGCTGGTACGAATCGACTTAATGCCTAATAATTCATATAGTTCGCGAAGTGTACGTGACATGAATGAGGTGCCTTGATCCGTGAGGATTTCCTTTGGAATCCCAACCCGGGAGATCATTTTGAAGAGTGCCTCAGCAACACTGCATGCTGAGATGTTGCGTAGAGGCACTGCTTCTGGATATCGCGTTGCGTAGTCCACCAGAACTAAAACAAAGCGATGCCTGCGTGCAGTCTAATGGTCCGACGAGATCCATTCAAATTCTGTCGAAGGGGATCTCGATCAACGGCAGCGGGTGCAATGGCGCTTTTGGGGTGGCCGGTGGGTTCACCAACTGACATTCCCGGCACGCCGCACACCACTTGCGAACGTCCCCGTGAATGCCCAGCCAAAAGAAACGGGCCATTATACGGTTCAAAGACTTTTCGTGACCTAAGTGGCCGGCCATTGGATTATAGTGAGCCGCCTGGAAGAGTGTTTCCCGTTGGCTCTTCGGTAGTAACAGCTGAGTTGTAACCTCTTTGGTTTGAGTGTCCTGCATCACTCGATATAACCGCTCTTTGATAATAGAAAAGTACGAGTATGTGAGCGCAAGACCGGGCTGGAGCCGTTGACCATCAATTACTTTTACTTGGTCGAAAGCGTGCCTGAGAGTCAGCTTGACGTTGACGACCCCGGCACCGCCTCCCCAGCCATAGTATCGCACGCCACACCCCGCGCCACTACTCTGCAGGACCCATCCACACACATTACCCTCAATACATTTTTAAAACCGGGCCAATTGGTTCCCAGAATTAGTGGATGGTGAGGCGGGAATTAACAGCGGCCTCGACTCTATGCCTTTTTCCCCTGAATCGTATCTCAACGGTAACCACTGGATACTTGAGAATGTCACCATGCACACACCTCGCCCTCACCAGTTTATTTTTATCCAATGCCCCGCCTTGCACCAAGCGTTGGTGGATCGAGGTTTGAGAACAACCTGTATCCACCAAAGCTTGATGTGTATCCCCCTTCACCCTTACCGGTATGCGATACATTCCTGCCCGATCGGGGGCAGCATGTGGAGCGTCGGGGATCCAAACCAGTGTCCCCACCTCCATCACTGGACACCGCTCCTGGCTGTGTCTGGTTTCCCCAGTTGCTCCAGCAGACCGGCCCAGGTCTTCCTTCCGCACTCGTGGGGGCGGGCTCGCCAACCTGGGGGGAATAGCGGAGAGAGACAGGGGGGCTTGAAGGGGTAGACAAGGGAAAGGGTCCTCTGGACAGGGGTCAGGGTGGGCCTCCCCACCTCCGAGGAGCCGGAATTGGGCGGGAGTGAGGGGAACGGGGGTAGGGGAGGGAACACAAGACACAGGGGTGGAGAGAGAAGATATTGCCTCGCCGCCTCCTGGGAACGCCGCCATGCAGTCCTCTGCCAGCTAGACGGCTCCATTCAACGATGCCGGGCGATGGCACTGGACCCACTCCGTCATGCCTCGGGGAAGTTGGGAGACGAACTGCTCCAGTACCACCATGTCGACCACTTCCATGACGTCGCGGGTTCCCCCACCAACAGCCATTTCTGGCAGGCGTCACGGAGCTGCTGCACAAAAGCGAACGGGCGGCCGTCCTTCCCAAAGCTCAACGAGTGGAATAGCTGCCGACTCTGCTCCGGGGTCCGACCGACCCATTGCTGGATGGCTTTCTTGAGGTGATGATAATCCAGGATGCTGGCGGCGGGTAGTTGTTGTGCCTGGAAGCGTTGTTCTTGCTCCCGGCGAACCTCCAAGAGGGCATGGTGTTGTGTCTGCTGGATGTTGGTGAAGGCGTTGATGACTTCGGCCAGCGGAGAAGGCTCCATAGTGGCGCTCTCTTCCAAAACTAGGTTCTCGGCACCACTGTAACACTCTTGGCCTGAATGGAGGAGTCAGGAGACAATGAAGCAGTGCAGGCAAGACCTTTTTATTTCTCTGCCTCAGGTTTCTTAACACAATCTGTTTACGTAGATTCACTCATATAACAAAATAAATGGTTTAAACACCGAGTCCAATCCTAACTCAGCAAGTGTTGTGTTTGTGCTCTCTCTCCCTCTCTGGGTACTCTGCATCACTATAACAAGACACAGGTGTTATTGTTGATTATAAACCAGGTGACAAGCCTTACCTCTCTCTCTCTCCCGCAGGCCGACACACGACCACGCCCCCACGCCACAATTTTGTAATGAAATGTGTACATATAATTTTTTCTACATTTGCCTTCATATCATATCTATAAATTTCTGCTCCCTATTTGCTGAATTATTGTTGTTGCTATGTTGTTAGGCAATGGCACATTATAATAATAGCTAAAACCAGCAATGATAATAATAATAATGATAATAAAAATAATGGAATATGAGTAAATATTAATTATATATATATATATACGGGATAAGTCTGAAGTTTTGGATATTGACACTCCCGATCTGCAGTGTTGCCCTGGGCACGCCGCTACGAATGCATTTTAGAAATCAGGAGACCTGGTTTCACAATACCCTGGCTCTTGAGTTTGGTGTTGTTGTCAATGTGTTCTGGAGGCATCTATCCCTCAATAGTAAGAAAAAGAAAGACCCATATGGAGACAAAGACCAGTTGCAGCCACCCAAGCCTTCCTTAAGAATCTTGGAAGAACTTCCAAGGGAGTATCATGATTTCTATGCTCGCCACATGGTTATGCGGATCAAAAACTGCTGTACCTTGGGCAACCTATGGAGGCAGAACATGGACATTTTGACAAGGCATATTTGTCTCACTCATTCAGAACTGAATGCCTGGAAATATGCAATAAGACTTTGTATTTTCTACACTTTCAAAAGAAACTGAAGATAATTGTCTGGTGAATATACACTGGCAGCCATAAGTTTGGAATTATGTACAGGTTTTGCTCTTATGGAAAGAAATTGGTACTTTTATTCACCAAAGTGGCATTCAACTGATCACAATGTATAGTCAGGACATTAATAATGTGAACAATTACAAATAATAGTAAAACTAAACTACTTCAAAGAGTTCATCCAAAAAATCCACCACATGCATCAATGACAGCTTTGCAGATCCTTGGCATTCTGTCAGTTTGTCCAGATACTCAGGTGATATTTTACCCCACACTTCCTGTAGCACTTGCTACAGATATGGCTGTCTTGTCGGGCACTTCTCACAGTCTAACTGATCCCAAAAAAGCTCAATGGGGTTAAGAACCATAGAACTCTTTTCTGCCAATGTCTATTTCTTTGCCCGTCCTAACCTTTTATTTTTGTTTTTCTGTTTCAAAAGTGGCTTTTTCTTTGCAATTCTTCCCATAAGTCCTCCTGAGTCTTCTCTTTACTGTTGTACATGAAACTGGTGTTGAGCGGGTAGAATTCAATGAAGCTGTCAGCGGAGGACATGTGAGGCATCTATTTCTCAAACTAGAGACTCTGATGTACTTATCCTCTTGTTTAGTTGTACATCTGGCCTTCCACATCTCTTTCTGTCCTTGTTAGAGACAGTTGTCCTTTGTCTTTGAAGACTGTAGTGTACACCTTTGTATGACATCTTCAGTTTTTTGGCAATTTCAAGCATTGTATATCCTTTATTCCTCAAAACATTAACATAAGAGTTTCTAGAGGAAACTTTCTTTTTTGCCATTTTTGACCTAATATTGACCTTAAGACATGCCAGTCTATTGCATACCGTGGCGACTCAAAAACAAACAGAAAGACAATGTTAAGCTTCTTTTAATGAACCAAATAGCTTTCAACTGTGTTTGATATAATGGCAAGTGATTTTATAGAATGATTACTCAAGGATAAGGTGTTGGAGTGATGGCTGCTTGAAATGGGGCCTGTCTAGATTTGTTAAAAAATTTCTTTTTTCACATATTGATGGTGCTGTATTGGCCTGACTATACTTTGTGATCAGTTGAATGCCACTTTGGTGAATCCAAGTACCAATTTCCTTTTGAAACAGCAAAATATGTACATTATTCCAAACTTTTGGCCACCAGTGTATATTTAAGGACCATCAACAAATTTAAATTAAAATGGGCATTTTATTGCACAAAGAATACAGTTCTTAGTTAACCTACAAATGGTTTAAAGCATTGTAAACAGGGTGGAGCAGCCTCTCACAGATTTTACATGTGATCACAGTCTTTCAACAATAAATGTTTCTGATCATATACACTTCATCAAGCTTATGTGAAGTTGACCATATTTGTGTGGACAACATGAGGCTTATCTGATGCATCTTCATCACCTGGAGGTTTTTACATTGATTTATGTCCAAGGCAGTCTTGGGGAACACTAACAGTTGCTGTTCACTCAGTGTGAAACCCTGCATCTCGACAGCTTCCTTATTTCAGGTAGCTGGATTGTCAGCATCAATGCAACAATAACATTCCCTAAGATATCAGGTATGTCATCTTCATTTATTTCAAGTCAGTCTTATTGAAACCAGTAGTGATGGTAGTGAACAGCATGTCTGGCAGACCAATAAAGAAAACAAAAAACAAATAGACAGTAAAAGCCAGCAGTGAGATCTCAATTTCATTCCAGAAACTTTGGCTTCAGATACATAAAGATATAGTCAACTAAGCAAGTGTTCATAAAATGTCTTTGAGAGTGGAGGAAATCAAAGCATCACACATGCACAATCACACATACTCTTCCGTCTTGTCCTAGTGAAGCAACAGTGGTCTTTATCTCCTAAAAGAAATTAAACAAATGTCCACCCAGGCTTGATAAAATCAGAACCATCCTATGACCGGACTTCAAAGTCAGGGCTCCACAACTCCTAAAAAGATTCTTCCAAACAGTTTCTGTCACTCTTGCACATGTTTGATTGGATAAATTCAACATTCAAACAAGACAATCACCATTATAAACTTTCTAACTACAGATTGTGTGTTTTTGAATGACGCACACTCAAGAGTTCCCCTGCGCCATTCAGAAAGTACTGATTGGGTATTCCAAAGTGAGAGAACTCTACTCTTTACGCTTAGATACACAAGTAAAAATGGCACAATTGTGAGATGTAATACATCAGAGTTCTCGTCGTGTTTGTTAATAGTTTTATAAACTTTGTGAAATATGCAGAGTGAGGATGAACAGAGAGATCTTTTTATCAGGCTGCCAGCTGGGAAATGGTCAGGCAGTGGAGGTGAAGGTAGATATGGGGCGGATTCAAAACAACTAGGGAGTTGCTGTTCCCCGAACAGCCTTCATCTTCTCCAACCTTTTCGAAAGGTGGCTGTTACTGCCCTCTAACTCTTCAACCTTGTCCAAAGCAGACCGCAGCTGCAATAAAAGTTGAGCAAGACATTAATAATATCATGTAAACATAAGTAGGGCTTTGTCTTTGTTATTTTGACCATTTTCACATTTAAGGGTTTGGAATGCAGAAGTAAACTAGAACAGGATAGCAAAAATGATTAGGGCTATACCACTTGGTCTTGTTTTGTTACCTCTCGCTGAATTTTGCGTTTTTCGGCTTTAAGTTCATCCTCCACCTTCTCTGCATTTTCTGCAGCAGCTTTGTACCGGGACACTTGACCTTCAAGTCTAGTGACCTACAAACAAATTTGAATTAGGACTATTTAAAATGCTTCAGTTCTGAATAAGGACCATTACAGCGGTCTATTTATTAATAGAAATGATGAAACCCAAACGTAAAATAAAAAAAAAGGTAAACTCTTAGGATGATAGAATAAAAACAGAACTCACATTTTGTTCAAGAGCTGTGGCTTCTTGCTCTGATTTGACAAGCTTAAATTTGAGGTCAATAATTTGTCTGTGGGCATCCCCTGAAAAAAGGAATAATTGCACATTTCTCAACACCAGAGACATGGAGTGTGTTATTAAATGGGATGAAAATGAAACCTATTAAAAATAATTGCTAATGATGTGATCAGCATCAGATAAAAGCTCATCTCAGCACTCTAAATGTCAGTTTAATAATGTTGGGGACTCTAGTACCCTGACCTCAACTGAGTGTGCACGCAGTGTCCTTACTCTGTATATCCGTGATGTTAGAGTCAGTGCCGTTCTCCTGTACATCTCCATCTGGGCAAGAGGAGTCCTCTACACCATTATTTTGTTTCCTCTGCTCAAGCTGACCTTTCAATCTCTTAACCTGTTAATAAAAAATAACCAGACAAATATTCCAAACATTTGTGCAACAGTAATCAACAAGTGGGAAACATGATAAAGCAAAGGCTTAGCATTTGTAAAGCAAGGAACTGAGAAACACACCTGCTCCATTAAGTTCTCCCTCTCATCAACCAGTTTTCGTAAGCGAATTTCTGAAAAGCAGGTCCAGAGGTTAACAGGTGGACCATAACACTACAAAAACAACTTTGCTTGTTTGTCCAACAAAAAGAACATGTGATAACCACATTAGGGTACATTTATAATAGATATAACAATTGTCAATCTGCATTTCTAAAAAAGATCAATGCCTAGAAGTATGTATGAAGACTTTGTAGTTTCTACACTTTCAAAAGATATTGGTCAGGTGACTATATATATATATATATATATATGGACCATCGCAAACTTGAAATTAAAATGGACATTTTATTGCACAAAGAATACCGTTCTTAAAGTTAACCTACAAATGGTTTAAAGCATTGTAAACAGGGTGGAGCAGCCTCTAAACAGAGCTGGTCATATAAAATGTTGCATTATCACAACAGTATCCAACAATAAATGCTTCTGATCCCATACACTTGTTCTCATGCTTGTTAAATAAAACTCATTCTAAGTTTAGAAAGTAAAGTAGATTTTCACATACCAGGAGTGGGAGGAGCCAAATGCATGGAGGGGAGGAGTCAAGGCATGCAAAAGTGAGGCTATCCTATGGTGGGATGTGAAGAATGAGGGTGGATAACATGCAGGAACTTCGGCATACTCAACTCAACGTACAGTGCAACAGCACAGTTCACTCAAAGTCAATGTGTACTTCAATGTATATCTATTAATCAATCTATATTATCTTCAATGTATATCTTTAACATGTCTCAATTACTCAATCTGCTTACAAAGCTGTGAAACAAATGTCTGAAAAAGAAAAAGTTTTATTTGTATTTTTGAAAAATAGCCATTTCCTCATTTGGACTTTAAAATATTCTACTGGACAACAGTCAATAATTTTTTTTAATTTGAGTTTTATTTTAGGATAGGTCAATAGATCTCTAGGTTCCAACATCATCTTTGGTCACCAAACACAATAAATTAAACATTTCCACTTGTTAGTATCTCCCATAATTTAAATTGAGAAACAAAGTGTAACTACAAAGTTCCAGTCAAATTATTGGAGGAATACTAAATAGGGAAGGCCCGCAACAAAGTATTTTATTTACCACATGGGACACACCTATTAATATAAACAGCACACAAAATACATCGTGTCCCATTCACCCAAAGTCACTTTAATTAGAAAACATGTCAGGTGTCATTGATAACTATAAATGCAGCATAGCTGTTAAAGGTAGCAAATTCATTTTATTATTACATTACATATTTTATGTGAAACATCATATGATTATGTAACATTTCTAAGTAAATATGACATTTACACTCTTTACTGCTAGCATTTAATGTGTGATTGGTTTTAAAAATGTATCAGATATTCAGTTTGGCCTATTCACATCCAGAGGTGATCCAGCATTTTTTATCAGATGTCAAATATTATTGTATAAAATGAGTTTGATGAAACATTATGAAAATAACATGGCAGATGATAAGACTAAGTCTTAGTCAAAAACTGTAAGATAACATTTAGTATTCTAGGGTTCTCAGAAGTTTTTACATTAATGGTCCCAAAATAGTTTCCTTTAAACCTACATACGTGCAATGTTGAAGAGTTGAATAAAAAAAAGACTCAAACTTCACAAACTTGTATATTAAGACATTTTACATTCTTCTTTCCCTTTGCCCTTCCCTTTCTTGCCACTTTTTTTAGATTCCTTTCTATAATCTTCCTTGTTGCTCACTGTTGTTTCCCTCTCAACCTCCTGCTCTCCTGAAATCTTTGATTCGTGGTGAATGATCTCTTGGCCTAAATCTTTTGTCCCCATCTCTGAGATCAGATTGACCCCCTCATCGTGTCTTACATCTGCTGCTTGTAGATGCTTCTTAACTGTGAATTCTTTATCATGTTGCTGATGACTAGGTCCAACTTCTTCCTTGTTGACCTCTGGTAAACATCCTTCTACCTCTGTTGTTGTTTGTAGGTCTTCTATAGCAAGTCCATCATCCATATGCTCCTTTGGCTTTGGTACATGAGCTGCAAGTTCATCATCTTGTGTCCGGTCCTCATCAATGACGTCGCTTTGGAAATCCTGGCTTGGAACTAGCATATTTTCTTTGAACAGTGTAACATCCATATTTGGTTGATCTAGACTGATTTTAGGAAGTAAATCTGATGATGCTTCATGATCCATGTCATCAAAATCAAACGATTCTCCTTCGTCTTCCTCCTCATTTTCTTCCTTGGGTTCTTGAGCAACCACATCTGACTCTACCAGGCTGTCTTCATCATCTCCTGCCAGTTGCGTATCAAGCATAACTTGATTTTGGGATGACTTTTCTTTCTCATCTTCCTCAAATTTTTCTAGCTTGGGTTTTTGGTCAGAGGCTCCTGACTCTACTGATTCCCGATTGGCTTCATCCTCTCCAGACAGCGGAGCCTCAGGTATAACCTCATCTTGGAGTGACCTTTCTTTCTCATCATCCTCATCTTTTTCTAGATTGGGTTCTTCAAAGTCTTCTGACTCTACTGATTCCTGATTGGCCGGATCCTTTCCAGACAGTTGAGCCACAGGTATAACCTCATCTTGGAGTGACCTTTCTTTCTCATCTTTTTCTAGATTGGGTTCTTCAAAGGCTTCTGACTCTACTGATTCCTGATTGGCCGGATCCTTTCCAGACAGTTGAGCCACAGGTATAACCTCATCTTGGAGTGACCTTTCTTTCTCATCTTTTTCTAGATTGGGTTCTTCAAAGGCTTCTGACTCTACTGATTCCTGACTGGCTTCATCCTCTCCAGACAGCGGAGCCTCAGGTATAACCTCATCTCGGAGGGATCTTTCTTTTTCATCATCCTCATCTTTTTCTAGATTGGGTTCTTCAAAGGCTTCTGACTCTACTGATTCCTTACTGGCCAGATCCTCTTTAGACAGTTGAGCCTCAGGTATAACCTGACCTAGGAATAATTTGTCCTCCTCACATTTTTCTATCTTGAGTTTTTGGTCAGAGGCTCCTGATTCTACCGATTCCTGATTTGTCTCATCCTCGCCAGACATGCAGGCTTCATGTTTTACCCGATCTTGGAGTAACCTTCCCTCCTCCTCAGCTTCTTCTCCAATGTGTTGAACAAGAGTATCAGATACAGCAGTGTATTTAACATTTTCTCTCTCGAGCACATTAGATATTATTGGATTTTCTTCAACATCTTGTTGTGTCTTAATGTCTTTCTGGTCCACTTGAATACTGTCCTGAAGATGAATTTCCAACTCCTGATCAATGGGCTTTGATGCTTGTTCCTGTGTTTGTATTTCAGCTTCATTTTCTGCCATCTTTAGCACAGAGGACAATGAAAGATTTGGAGCAGAGGCATCGTGATCATCATGAAAAGTGGTCCCATCTGGATCAATATTTTGGAGCCTTGCCTGCTGTTCTACTGCATCACTGTCCAGATCACTCTTCACTTCCTTAACATCCATTGACAAAAAATTCTCAATGTTTTCAGAGTTGCTGATAGACTCGGGGGGTTCCGCACACTCGCCAACAGCATCCATGGGCTTAGAAAGTGTAGGAGACAGTAAATCCTTTTTTTCTGAAGAATCAATCTCACTGGAGAGGATTACAACGTCTTGGCCAGGAATGGTTGGGTCCTCCGTTTGTTCATCAATAATGGATGTGAGGTTGGACTGAGCATCTGAAAGAACACCAGTGCTTGTTCTAGATACAGGGCAATCAAAATTGGAGATGGTTTTAGAACCTTTTCCTAAATCAGCCTCATCTGTAACTGATTGAAATGTGTCTCTTGCATCATCAGCATTTAAATTTGTGCTTGGTGTTTTAACACTGTCTGTTTCAATGGTTCTTTTATCATCATCATGTGAATCAGCTGGGACTTTTGAATCCATTTTTGTTTGGGATACATAATTCCCTAAGGGTTCTTTGCGGTTTCCCTCGTGATCCCTTTCCATCTTTTGGTTTGGATTATTCTCACTCAAGACTTTTTCATTATTGTCATCCACCTTTTTGTCACTCTCTTGCTTTTTGCTTTGTTTTTGCTTGCCTTTCTTTTTCTTTTTCCTCTTTTTATTTGAAGCACTGGCACCTTGGGTTTGTGGAAGTTTCTCTGTTTTAAACAATTCTACAGGTTCATCTTTGCTTTTATTATCAAGCTCTCCCTCATCACTTTGATCTTTATCCAGGATTGGACCAGAGAAGGACTCTATAGGAGCTTCCTCTTTGATTACCTGACTAAGATCGACAGGCACTATGCCATCTTGTTGATCTGTGTTCATGTGTGCATCAGTGTGAACATCGCACTCTAATTCCACTATTTTACAACCCGAATCTTCCAGTATGGACTCCTCTACTTTGATCTCATCAATGGGTCTTGCTGAAGTGAGCACATCTTCACCAACAGAAGTTGGAGATACTTCAGGTCTATTCTCAGACTGCCCTACACCCTGATTAATTTTGTCCCTAAGGGTTGCCTTTAAAGGTGTCTTTGTAGAACAGAATGGGACATGTGAAGACAGCTGCACCTCCGTATCCAAATCTTTTTGGTGCTGGTCTTTACTCGGCTCCAACTGATGAGTGCCTGGAGATGATTGAGGTGTCAGTTGTTAAGCCCAAAAGAAATGTGTCTGTATGTTTTTACGGTCAGAGCAAGAAGAGGGAGGGAAGAAAGAAAAATGAAGGCCCCAAGGCAAAGCTCTTAATCCAATACAAATCATGTGTAAAGGATGTCCCAAAGACGAAAGCCCAACAGATTCAAGCCAGGCACTCTGCAGCGCCTACTCTGGTTTCGACTAAAGTATACTCTGAACAAACAAGTAACGGTGACATTTTAATCAAGGGTGATGAAGTTAGAGCTATATGATAAATACTTAATCCCACAAAAAATAAATATAACACCCAAAAGTGTTTGTCTTTGTGTGCTATTAACTAGCTGCTATGGTAGTTTATCTTATTTCAGATGATGAAATATAATTATTTAATTTTTTTAATTATTAAAATGCCATGTAAAGGCATTTATTGAATTCACACTATGAGTTGAATTGACTGGACTGATCTAAGCTGTGAATATATTACCAGAGTAAACCTTAGAGAGGAGTGTGACTTCTGGTTTAATTATCTCTGGCAGCTAATCACATAAATAAACATGGAGCTGAAGCACTTGACAAAGATATTCACAGCATCTGCTCATTTGACTAATAAGAAAACAGAGTTACATTAATTAAGTTATCTACTTTACATTGAAAAGCGTTGATTTTGCAGAAGCAGGGAAAAAGTGAGGTGAAATGACTTAATAGAAAGGCTGATAGAGACAGTATGGTTAGGCTTGGCTTAAGCTTGAATTCTACAAGATGAGAGTGCAAAGTCACAAAGAATTGTTAGCATGCAATGGCTGAGGAATAGAGAAAAACAGCTCACCAAGTACGCTACTCCCATCTCTGATTTCAGCAGATGATGTTTGAGAATTCGGATCAGCCTCTCCTGCCTGTTCCCCTGTTTCTCCATTGGTGACCAGGTCGGGTCCAAGGACAATACCATGTTTCTGTATGGCATAACAAATTAATATAGGTATACTTAGTTGAGTAATAAGTAAGGTTAAAGGGATAGTTTATTTAAAAAATTTGTGAGCCATTTATTGTCATGTTATTGACATTCCTTCTTCTGTGAAACACAAAAGGAGATGTTAGGCAGAATGTTAGCCTCAGTCACCATTCACTTTCATAGCATCTTTTGTCCATATAATGAATGTGAATGGTGACTAAGGCTGATAATCCAACATTCTACCCAACATCTCCATTTGTGTTGCACTGAAGTCAGTCATATGGGTTTGAAACAACTTCAGGGGGAGTAAATAACACTCTTGTGGAAGACAGTGTAGTTTTCCTATACTTGATTTTGTAGATGCACCAATACTGTGATGAGATTCTGTTCAAAGGCAGTGTTAAAGGGTAGTTCACCCAAAAAATACAGTTCTTTTAGAACACAAATGAAGATTTTTAGAAGAATAGTTCAGCTCTGTAGGTCCATATACTGAGAGTGAATGGAGACCAACATTTTGAAGCAACAAAAAGCACATAAAGGCAGCATAAAAGTAACCCATATGACCCCAGTAATTTAATCCATGTCTTCTGAAGCGATATAATAAATTTTGGGTGAGAGGATACCAAAATTGTACTTCTGTCACTGTACATCTTGCCATTGCAGTCTCTAGGCATGAACATGATTTAAAGCTTGATTACACTTCCTAGTGCTTGATGCATATGCAGAGGTCTAGATGGTGCTACAGGAAGTGTAATGGAGCTTGAAATTATGATCGCTAAGGAGACTTCTGGTGTATAGTGAAAAAGGAGTTATATTTTGCTCTGTTGTCCCATCAAAACTGATTGGATCGCTTCAGAAGACATGTTTAAACTACAAGAACCTTATGGATTACATTTATGCAGCCATTATGTCCTCTTCGAAGCTTCACAGTTTTGGTCACCATGTATTGTGAGGACCTACAGAGCTGAGATATACTTCTCAAAATCTTGATGGTGTTCAGTAGTGGGAAGAAAGTCGTACACATCTGCGATGGCATGAGGGGGAGTAAATGATGAGAGGATTTTCATTTTTGGGTGAACTGTTCATTTAATGAATCAATATTTTGCTTCACATTTTAGACATGCTTTGTTCTGTTAGTAAATGCTTATAAGGAGAAAAGAACGAGCCCTACAATGCACTGTTTCCACCACACAGATCAATACCTTCAAAATATCTTTGAGCTGAACAACCTCATCTCTGAGCTCATCCCTCTCATTTCGAATGGCATCAGAAAATTCCTTCTGCCTCTCTAATGCCTGAACAGCACCAGAAATGATTTGACAAAGATGACGCGAAGAGGAGAGAAATAAGGTGAAAGGTATGAAAACATCAGTGCTGCAGACAAGAAAAAGGGCTTGGCAAAGAACAGACAAACTGTAGTAGGAAACTGATGAAGAATTATGCTAATCCAACCAACTATTGTAATATAATTCTCTAACAGTGAAGGAAATACTTTAAAAAGAGGTAACATTTTCAGGGATCATACCCCAATTTTTTTATTCTTCCATTCAACTGTTTCCTGGAGGTCAGAAATCTCCCTAACAAAGCCATCCTGCTTGAGTCGTAACTGACGGATCTCCTACAGAGAGGAAATGTGCATGGAAGAGGACCAGAGATGATCAGGAGGAAAGACAGAAGATGATAAGATAAGGCAAGCATTTGGAATGACAAATGCTTCAGGAGGGAGATCTTTTAAGCTCTAATTACAACAATACTCACAGTTAGAAGGTCTTCACTTTGTTTCAATGTCTCTTTCACTTCGTTGAACTGAAATTGCAGTATACTGTGGGCATGCTTCTCTCGTTCTAGGTCCTAAAACATAAAACCCGCTTTAGTTTTTCATTTGCATCATTTCAAATGTACAATAAAAAGCTTTTAAACAAGTGTTATCACTGAGGTTGAAGCGCCAAGCACCATGTGAACATCGTTCTCTTTTAATCATGCAAAATGAAAAAAAAGGCCACCATTTAAATGTAATCTATTATTAATTCAACAATGTTTTACAACAGACTACTTGCTATAGAGCAGACTAGAGGTGCGCAATATGACCAAAATCTATGCAGAATATGTCACAGATACTTAATGTATACAACTTAATGTTGTATATATTACATAATAACAAATAATACATCGTTTTTGATAATCTAGTGAATATGCCTAGTTTACAACTAAATTAATGTACTTTATCACTACTCATTTGATCAGTTTAATTTTTTTATTCTATAATAAATGAATAAACGAAAGTCTGGCATCAGTGAAAAAAACAGCTGCTTCACATTACATAACACTTAAAATAAAATATAAAAAAACTGATTCAAAACATTCATGCCTTAAACGTAAATATGACCGGATGAGTCACATGCAAAGCCATTTTACACACTACCGTGACCGTGTTTGGTAAATTCAAACCAGTGTTGGGTAGTAATGGACGTAACTAATCCAAAAGTAATACATTATCCTAAAGTGTAATGATTGCAGTACTGGTTACAAGTTAAGCTGTGTCATTAGTAATCAGTACCAGATTACATTTCAGAAGTAATCTACCAAACACTGGTTGCAACATCGCTTGGCAACAGAACACAACCTACAGCTACACTGTATCCACACCAGACGCAAGGACGCAAAACTGCTGGTGTAGTAATCAACAAAGCCATCTACACTGCAAGTCATTTCCCCCCGTCGCAGAGTACACATTTTGTTTTTGACTGTACAGACCTTACTCCTGTCCTCAAGCTCACGCCGTGTTTCAAAGAGCATCTCCTCCAGTCCAATCAAAGAGTCTTTCAAAGTGTCCACTTCATAAATCAGATTGGTCTTCTCATTATCCAGCTGTGCGTTGGACACCATGGCCTTCCGGAACTTTTCCTCGACTTCCAACAGGGCGTCCTGTAAAAGATTTGACACCACATGAAAATCTGCATATTCTCACAAAGTCACATTTACATCTGGTATTAAGATCTACCTTTGGTGATACGACAGTATGCTTTAAAGAATGGAGGCAAGGAAAAAATATCAGGCTGTAAACTTGTGTGGCATAGACGCATGTGCATGCAAGACGAGAACCAGAGAGGCTGAGAAAAGACACTTTCAAATCTTGTATTTCGTGGTCTCCTGATGTTAGGCCAGACACTAACTTGCATGTTAGCAATGAACTCAATACACCATTTAAAAAACAAGAATTTTCACTGCTGTATGTTTTTTAATTGCACAGTCAAATATCAATAAAGCTCTATGGGCAACAAGCACTAGATGGACGTATTTTGACAGTAGTGCCATTTTTAGATGGCGTGTCAACTTTATTAGTACAAGAATTTGTTCAGTCCGAACAGCCCCAGTAGTTATTTCTGCAGACGTGTACCTTGAGTTCTTTGAGGTTCTGCACGTGCTTTGCCTCCACGTCTTGAATCTGATCCTTAAGCTCATGAATCTCCTGAATGACAAGCATGAAGAGTGAGGATGTGAAGGAAGGATGAAGGGTGCAGTTAAGAAAGAGCAAAGTATACAAGACTTGTTTGAAATAAGAGGTACAAGGATGTCCCATTTAAGTATTGGAACATTGAATAGAACAGAATGAGTGGATTACAGAAGAGGTGCTCAGGAGATCTTCCTGCAGAGTTTAGATTGACCTGCTCTAACACACAAACATCTTGATTATCTGCTTGAGGTGTGTTTGATTGGAATTGAAACTAACTGTTATAGTGATTCAAAATTGCAATATTATTCTAATCAAATAAAATACAACTAAATTATCTAATTGAACCTCTTCAACTCTGCAGAGCTGCTGGCGGGTCCAAAATGGGGTGCTATGTCGCAAAAACGTTTACGCTTCAAATTTTCAAGTCTCCGAATACACAAGTCGGGCATATGGGGTATCTGAACTTTGCATAGATAAGACATCACTTCTGCATTTGTTACATAAAATAACTAAATAAGGCCTGAAAACATTTGTGTCACAAATCAGTGCCACCTAGAGGTCATGTGGTATAAATATTAATATGAATTAAAACGTTTTTCGAATAGAACTTAAATAGACACATCATATATCAAATGAAAGCTCTCATTCTAAGGAATGTATCGTTTATTTTGTTTCCTTAATACCACAGTTTGAAAGATTTTCTAAAGAATCACAAATTAAATATGATATTTAAGATTAAGATTCAACTTTATTGTCATTGTGCAGAGTACCCGGTAGAGAGACAGTGCCAATGAAATGCAGTTGTTTCTCACATATCCCAGCTAAGCTGGGGTCAGAGCGCGGGGTCAGCCGTGAAACAGCACCCCTGGAGCAGATAGTGTCAAGGGCCTTGCTCAAGGGCCCAACAGATGTATCTTGGCGGTTCTGGGGCTTGAACCCCCGACCTTTTGATTAGTAACCCAGAGCTTTAACCGCTGAACCTCCACTGCCCCCATATTTCTTAGACATCATTTAAAACTTTATATCTGCTTTAACTTAGGCAGTTTTCTAAAACAAATAGCATTTCTTTTTTTACTTGCTTGTGTGAATAATCCAATCCTACATCATAGATGTCCAGAACAAAATATGTGGTCCAGAAGGAAAAGCATGCTAAACAAATAATTGGAAATATATGTTATCGATATCAGCTTTCTAATTACACCTAGATTGAGCTTATAGTCCACTCAGAGGCCGAGATATTCTATGAAAAAATGGGGGTGGTGCATGAACGGAAAATTAGACTGAATGTCTATGGATGAGCATAATGTCTATTACAGATTATGCATTGATGTCTATATACATATATTTCAATGTCAAAGGTGTACCATGAAATCAAGGGGTAATACAGAGGAGAAATCCACAGAGGAGATCAGAGAAAGGCTATATGGGAAAATATCTAATTTGGGAGGAAATTTGGCACCATAAAAAGTGAGACAAACAAACACCTTGATTTCCCGTATAGAGGCTTCTGTGTCAACAGTGATGGATGTATCTCCACTTCCTCTCCGTGAGGACGTCCCACCCAAAGAGGTAAGAGTGGTGCCAGATATAGTTGATGCTCGTGAAGAGCCCTGAAAAATATGAATTTGCCATTTTTAAAAGCACTACTGAGATCGCCCGAAATAGTCATGCAGAAATAAAACTACTAACCTTTTCCAAGTAGTCTCGCTCTAACCGGTCATCAACCTGTAAATAAAAGAGAAAATAGAAAAATAAATAGATTTTCTCACATGGCACCTGTGGTTGAGCCACCATTTCATTTCGAGAGTGTCATATACAATGTAATCTTACACTTAAAACAAGCTTTCAACGTAAAAACAATGTTAGTAAAATAATAACTACAATAAAGACAATTCTGTTAAGCATAGAAAATATGTCAATATGAGAAGTTTCAAAACATAAAATGGTAGTATTCGGTTAATAATGCTGATAAAACGCAACTACTAATACCAAGTAAATCACAAGACTCCAAATATGTCTTGTTACAATAAAACCAAAGTTAAATCAAAGCAAATTTCCCCCCCAAAAAATCATGCTATTTAACTATAAATGTTAAATAAATGTTTGTCAATGAAACTATTGAACACTGTTTTCTAGCCTTTCCAGACTGAGACTTGAGACGATTCAAGATCATTTAAAACGCACAATGCATTTCAAAAGAAAACAGTTTGTCCCCACGTGTTCAAAATCATGAGTTTCTCAAATAACCTTCATGCAGGCCATTATCTCAATCCAACATGCCATTTCTTTAATTATGGGTAAAGACACCCAAGATTTTAACTCAGGCTTTGACACCACAGTCCATCACAGATCACACGGACCCCAAGACTTCACTCTCGTACCATAGACAGTCTCCCATTAACATCTGGCAGGTCAGGGATGATGACACGGTCTAGGTCTCTAGAGAGGCCACTGTTACTAGTGTTGCACATATAACTGGGCACTGAGCTGCCACAGTCCTCCTGGAAACCACCAGAGGGCACCAATTAACATAATGCAGGCACAAGAGGTATTTCAGCCATTTCTGAAGTCTCAACTATTCAAGTTTAACAGTTGACTTTTCTCATGAACCCATAAGAGGAATGCACACAAACACACACATTATCTTAGTTGTTCCTTGCACTTTTAATGTCATTTTATACTAGTTATTAGGTAACATTTTTATTTATTTTTTTTTTTTTACAATTAACAAAGACTGAAATTGAACAATTGACTGGGGCAGAAACATCCACAATAAATGATACCACATGCACCACATTTATGGGATATTGAAAGTAAAAGTCTCATGCAAATAAATCGTATGCCTGTAGCTTAATTTTAATCTGTCACTGAGCTAACAACTCAGTATAACTGTATTGGTCTATGATCAACTTCAGCAGTCAGGGACAGAAGACGCTCACCACCGGGCTGCCACATGCAGAATTTGCCCTGGACGAAGTCCTAGAGCTGGAGCCCAGGAAACCACTGTATTCAGAGGACTGGAGGAGGACACACACACCCACACACACACCCACACCCACACACACACACCAACACACACACACACACCCCATATAGAGAGTGCAATACATGTAGCCTATATAATGAAGGAAAAAGAAGAGAATGGATATCTACAGACATTTCAGGTTCCATGGCTGCACAACTTCAAGCCTTGCCAAAAATGTACAAAACTAACAAACTTCACACACTCTAGATGCATTCCCGAGCAGAAAAACAAACTGATAGATGACTAACCAGTCTAAAAACACAGTAGGATGAGGGTTAAACATGCCTGTTACTGGAAAGTTAATGAACTATATTCAAAAACACACACAAAGACCACTGCGAAGCATTTTATGACCATGTATGATACATGAGCAACCGATTTTAGCTTCTAAATCATATGCATACTGCTTGTAAAAATGTATATACAGTAAGTAACAAGGCTTTTGAGAATAGTCCCAGCATAATGATTGTAAAGTATGTACTTCGACAAACAATGAAAAACATTCACCATGTAAAGCGTTGAAGCAAATTACTGTCTTATAAAATGGACCGCAAGGTAGCACTGAAAATGACATTGTATCCAATCACAAAATTAAATATAAGGCCGCCTCTTTACTGTACATGTTTGTGTATAGTTGTTCCTGACTTTCGATCAGCGTGCAATGTTTTGAAGTCAAATCATGCAATTACTGTGTTTTCATGATCATTGCTGTCACTTCCAAGTACTCTAGAGGTCTGCATGGGCCTTAAAATGAAACCAGAGTCAGTGTGACCTGACCCGAACGGTACCGTCAGATTTTAGGCCTGAACGTGACATAGCTCACTCTCTTTTTACGGTCTTCTCAAAGCAAGTTTTGTTCCAATATGCTGTATTTTTTGTAAGCATCCTAGGCAACATTGGTAACAGTATATGACAGTAAACATACAGTTTTAACAAGGTACGGGACTCCTAAGCAAGGTAGCACTGAAAATGTGGGAAAAACATTGAGTATCAAGTATAACAGTACAAGTCACAAGAAGACCTCTTTGCAGCCTGAACTACTTTCCTTTATGTACGTCCAGCACGTGTTTACGTGGAAAAACTAAACAGACGCTTGCAATACAAGTTCGGTGTGAATGGCCCCTAACTTGTCCATTCGCACGTGCCTGTTAATGAGAGTGCGTGCACGAAACATGTTAAGTAGGCCTGATTATTTTTTCATTAATTACGAACCCATACCTGACCAGAACCCGATACTTGAAATGTTTTTCTTTGCTAGCAACACAGTCAAACTGTTTTATTATACCAAAATATTTTTCCAGGACAAATAATTATTTTCCAGGACATTTAGGTATTTTTCTAAATTTCCATGACTGGAAATCTGCATTGCAAAATTCCAGGTTTTCCAGGACGTGTGGGAACCCTGCTCTACTCGTCTTCATTCCTAATGAGTTGTCAAGATTAGAGATAAATCTTAAAAAAAAGCTCACAATTTGTAGTGGTTAGGTAACTGAACACTCAAACAGGGTAAAGGTACATTCTGTAAATTTCATGCACATTCATAGTTATTCACTCTATGATTTGGTGGTTTCTTACAGCACGAATACTGGAGCGTCGAGAGCCACTGTAAAGACTGTCCTTATATGTAGAACCCTGATACAAGAGAGACATAAACACACAGAAGGGACACATCAAGCACACACTCATATTTATTTTTGCCATCTCACACCTTGAGGTCTGACCCATAACCGTTCTGTGCACGTGAGCATGCAAACTCTCTCTGGAGTCTCAGCTGTGCATTTTACGTGCACAAGTGCATCAACGTGCAACAGCTGCCTCATCACACCATAAATGATTCAAAACTATTTGATTTTGTCAGGTTGGCAAGAAACGCCAAAGGGTGATGCCAAAATAAACAATAACCTAAAACTACACGGTGAAGTGTGAAACTTTTACCCATCCCAGTTTAAAGTGCAGATAACATCATATTGGGGTGGGGGTTTGGGGGGCAACTGTGCATGGAGAGGCTGGACAAAAAGTTTGGAAACAAAGTATGGAGGGGGTTTAAATGGTGGATAGAGATTCAGGGAAATGTAAAGGATGAAGATGACAGACCTGGTAGCCATTGTAGGAGGGGCCTTGATGTTTAGAGGTATAACTACTGCTGCTGTACAACTCTGAAGAATAGTAGGCACTCTAAAATGATGGGAAATAATGAGGATGAATGAATAATGAACTGAGAAAGAGAAGTGGGAGAGATATATAGAGTAAGACCATTCAGATATTTAGATGGACAATCTTACAGTGTTTTACTTCCACAAAAGTTGCAATGCAAGAGAAACAAGCCAGCTTAAGTCCGAAATTGACTTTTTGGCTTTTCATACTTGACATTTTTAACCCAGGGTCATTTTAAACCCTGTGTTATTTTGTTCCAGTTTCCACACTGTTTATATGTACTTTATCCTGAGTTACACTTGGACTTAACCCAGGATTATAAATACATTAATCTAGAGTTAAAAGCCGTTATTTTTGTAATAATTAGCTAGAATGCACAAAACCACTAGCATAGCACCTCCTAATTCATATTGCATCCACTATTTTACACGTTAATTTGTTATAACACAAATCCATCATGCTTTCTCCACGACAGAGGCCATCTTCCACTCATGTTAGATGTATGCTTATGTTAATCACATAAAATCGGTGTACAAGAGAAATCCAGTATTGAGACCCACCGACTGCAGATCAATTCTTGAGGATCGAGACGCTTTGCTCTCATCACTGAGTCTGGAGATCTGCGCACATATACAGACAGTTCACTTTACAACATCACACTGATCTGTACCACCTTACACCTTACGTCACACTGCTGTATCACGATCACAGTTTAATTGAGTGTATAAACCAAACAACAAAAGGATAGGAATAATAGGATAGGTAAAACGAACCTCATTTAATGTATATTTTCTGAAAAAGTATTTTTATCTTATTAAATTTAGCTTCTGAGGTAAATGATTCTTGATGTTTAGATATTTTTACTGGAAAATGACTAAAATTGCAAAAAAATAAATAAATAAATAAAAAGGAAAATTCTCATTACATTTACATTTCTTTCCATTTACCCACTTTCATGCCATCCCAGATGTGTATGACTTTCTTTATTCGGTTGAACACAAACAAAGATTTTTAGAAGAATATCGCAGCTCAGTAGGTCCACACAATGCAAGTGAATGGTGACCAGACATTTCAAACTCCAAAAATCACATGAAGGCAGCATAAAAGTAATCCACATGAATCCAGTGGTATAATCTATATCTTCAGAAGTCATTTTTGCCCTATAAATCACCACTTTCTCTTTTTTCCCCTTCCACATTATGAAAGTGAAAGTATAAATGGAGATTTATAGTTAAAAAAAATACTTAAATGTTGATCTGTTTCTCACCCAAAGTGATTGCATCGCTTCAGAAGACATACATTAAACCACTGGAGTCGTGTGGAATATTTTATGCTGCCTTTGTGATTTTTGGAGCTTCAAAAGTCACCATTCACTTGCATTGAAAGGACCTACAGAGCTGAGATATTCTTCTAATAATATTTGTTTGTGTTCAGCAGAAGATAGTAATACACATCTGGGATGGCATGAAAGTGAGTAAATGATGAGAGAATTTTCACTTTGTGTGAACTATACCTTTAACAGCCAGGTGAACAAACAAACTATACTCAAACCCTGCCATCACACAGTTATTTCAGCCACTAACCCGACTAGATACTGTGCTGAGATCATCATCATAGCCATTGCTCTGTGGGAAATACAACAAATCATGACTGACATTGTATCTTCTCTTAACAGAAAGCACACAGAAGTGACATGCATATATGCAAGCACCATGGACGTACAGTTCTGGAAGAATGTTTCTTCTTTTTCTTGGACTTCTTGAGTGAGTGAGAGGAGGAGGCGGCGGCGGCCTGAGGAAGCTGGACAAGATCGTGGTAAATGTGAATAAAATGAAAAATGCGGAATTGATGTGACATGTACGTCAAGCATCAGACACTTCTGGCACATACAGTTACAGCCTATTTGTTAAATCCACAGTACAGAGTAAAGAACTCATCAATTCTAATGTTAATGAAACACTTCAAAACACTGATAATGTAGCATCAGATTTAAAGTTAATCATTTTGCTTAGTTGTGACACACCAAGCTACAAAACAATGTCTTGTGGAGTTAGTTATGTGCACACCTCACTTTAGCGGAAAAGTAATGACACAGTCTTCTGTGCCTAAAGAAACATTTTTCACCCTAAGATTCTTACCCCGCTGTAAGCACCTGCCGCTGCCAAATCCAACTGCCCAGACAAACATAACCACCATCAGTTTGAGTATCATTGTGGGCTATTTTATGACTAAACAATCAGTCAACACACACAGCACAGATATACACCTAATTTCGGACCCGCAAGGCCCTCTTGAACAACCTGCTTTATCACTGCTCATTTAATACATACAAGATACAGGGTAACACTTTACAATAAGGTTCCATTCGTTAACATTAGCTAATGTATTAGGTACACTGCCTGGCCAAAACTAAGTTGCATACTCTAATATTTTGTTGGACCGTCTTTAGCTTTGATTACAGCGCACATTAGTCGTGTTTCGACGACCTTATGCAACATCACAACATTCATATCCATCCAGAGTTGCATTTATTTTTGGCCGAGATCTTGTATTGATGACGGGAGAGCTGAACCACTCTGTACAAAAGAAAGTCTTCTCCTGCACATCCCAAAGACTGTCAACGGGGTTGAGGTCAGGACTCAACTGGTGGCCATTTCATGCTCCCTGAACCACTCTTTCACAGTTTGAGCCCGATGAGTCTTGGCATTGTCGTCCTGGAATATTCCCGTGCCATCAGGGAAGGAAAAATCCATTGATGGGATAACCTGGTTATTCAGTACATTCAGGTTGTCAGCTGACTTCATTTTATTGCTGTATAATGTTGCTGAGACTTGACCTGACCAACTGAAGCAAACCCAGATCATAACACTGCCTCCAGATGCTTGTACAGTGGGCACTATACATGACGGGTGCGTCGCTTCATGTGCTTCACTTCTTACCCAGATTCACTTCTTACCCAGACACGCCCATCGCTTTGGAATAGGGTAAATCTGGACTCTTCAGACCACATGACCATTTTCCATTGCTCCACAGTCCAAACTTTATTCTCCCTAGCAAATTTTTTCGATTAGCCTCACTAACAAGTGGCTTTCATGTGGCCACACAACCGTTTAATCCCAATTCTATAAGATCTCGTTGCATTGTGCAAGTGGAAATACTCTTTCACTATTAAAAATAACAGTGAGTACTACTGTCGATTCTTTACGATGTGACTTCAAGCGTTTAAATGATCTCCGATCACATTCATTCAAGACTTTTATGAACACATTTCTTCAACGAAGCTGACGGTTCACCGTTATCCTTCCAGGTTTTAACAATGCGTTGGACAGTTCTTAACCCTGTTTCAGTGATTTCGGCAATCTCCTTAGTTGTTTTGTGCTTCATGTGTGACAATAATTTGTCCCTTCTGAAACACAGTAACAACTTTTGCACGACTACGGGATACATCTTCCGACATCCCATTTAAGAAATGAGAAGCTACACACTGCACACACTGATTAAAACATATTAATCACTGCAATAATGATCCAATCATAGGCTTTTAAGTATCTGCTTATTCAAACTGTGACATTTTGTTTTTGGCCAGGCAGTGTATCTTGAACTAACAAATGGACTATACATTTCTTAGTGTTACTAGATACAGACATAAAGGTTTTAAAGGAAACAGATTCTCTCACATTAACACAAACTGCACAGATACTGACCCGTACGTTGCTCCTGCTACCAACTGACATCCGTTCTTCATCATCTGACACCTTGATGGATGGAAAAAGGGGTAAAATTAGAAGAAGCCCACAGTTAACAATAGTTAATACACAAAACAAACCATTGTGTATGTATATACAGCATATCAGTATATATACACTGATGTAGACATGGTGTTTCTCACAACGTTGGGCATCCACAAAAACCATAAACATCTTTCCTGCTGATCTCAATATGAAAAGTAAGACTATTGTATGCTACCATGTACGGTAGATCAGAGGCAGAGACACCTATAAGCATCTAATGCGGGTTGAAAAGGACAGGCATTTTAAGGACAGACAGGTACAAACCGAAGCATGTCTCTGTGAGGAGCGTGTATACCGTTCACTGTCCTCCTACGAAGACAGAAAAGAGAAGAGAAGAAAAGAGAAGAGAAGGGAAGAGGTAAAAATGACACAAGGAGGAATATATCCATTGCTCAGAAAATATGGTCCATCAAATTAATGCAACAGCAGCATGCAAATCAGTCACAATGGATGCAAGTACATGTTAACAACAGACAAAACAAGAAAACCCAATATTAATTGTGCACACTAAAGTGATACAGTGTAATACTATACAGTGCCAGTAGACACATCAACTCAAAAGCATATTTATTTTTTCCCCCAAACATTAGCAACACATAAATTAGCGTTGTAAGGAGTGACTTAGCTACAGTGCGTCAAGGTATTGATCTAGTGTTACATTCAACTGCACCAAATCTCCACGTATGACTACTTAAATATTGCTAATCTTGCAATATTTGTATTATACAATATATACACGAGAGTGATGCGTTTTTAAGGTCAGGCACACATGCTATGAAAACTAGGAACATGCAGAAAATCCCATCAGATTCCCAAATGTACCATCCACTGCTCAATGTCCCCCCATTTGTTGTCGAGTTTATCCAGTCCATAATATTTCTGAAAAGAGAGAAATGCAGCAGGAGCCAGGAGAAAACAGCTCAGAGAAGGGAAGTTCAAGTCACAAGAATGGCAAAGATAAAAAGACAAAAGCATTCAACTGTTGCTGCCTGTAATCTTGAGTTAATGATATTAGTAGTAATCATATAATAATGAAGGGATAAAGTAAGATATTTATGTCTATAATGAATACTACATTCTTAGAACATCATATCAAAGACAACCAATAAAGAAGTGAAAAAAAGGTAATTTTAATTTAACTTGAGTTGAAGGTAAACACAAACCATCAAATCAATCATAGTGTGCAGAAATAGCAAAAAGATGAAGTAGTTTGATAGCAGCAGTAAACACAGAGGAAAGACAATCTACCTTCTGCACCTGATAAATCTTCATCATAGGAGGCCAGCAAAATAGAGGAGCAGAGGAAAGAAAGACACCAAACAGACAAAGAGAAAAAAGAGAAAGGGGGTATTGATTATTTGACACTACTGAGCACTAACCAAGTGGAAGATTTGGTAAACAAGGATAATGCAATGGAAAGGCATAGCTTTCCAGTTCCAGTCGGGCCAGTGTCATGTTACCTCCCTTTACGTGTACGCTTACACATGGGGTGAACGACTTCAGTTCACATCCTTGACAAAAATAATTACATGAATGTCATATGGAATCAACAAGAAGCAAACTTCATTGGCATTCCCAATGAGAGAGAATTATCGTGGATAAATGATTTTACATTATCAATCTGGAATTGTAATATCTCATTCCATGTTAGTGAAGGCATCTCAATAATTCCATGCAATTGCAAGTGTTTAGATATCTACAGACACATGGAAATACTCAAGAGTTAGACCTGTAACGCTCAAGTGATCAGGTCTATAGGGTTACAGGATTCTTTCCATTAATTCATTTGAAACCTGCAAGTGACTAGACCACCACTGCTAGCTGCTCTAGTGTTGCAGTGATGATTTACACTAATACATTTATATTTGTGACCATAACTTAGCATGTAACTGAGAATATGAGTTCTAAAACATCCAACTACGAAACAACATGGTCTAGTCTCTATGAAATGTAAATGTTTGACATTTGTGGGAAAATATCCGGCACTATCTACAATCATGTAATAGTCTAATCCTACTGGGCTCCTTTTTATCCCACAGTCTACTTGTGCACACTTTTATCCTCCCTTACTGACAAACCCACAAAATCTCACCCAACTCGTTTTCCTGTGAGAATTTGCACCAGTTTTAAGGAGTTGCTCTTTTAAGGTTCTTTTGCAGATTATGCAACATTCTTCCTTAATGTACTTTTACAAACGTCTTGCACCATCCATTCCCCTGCCCCTTGATTTCAAACTTCTTGCACCATCTTTTCAATGCTCCTTGCTCTCAAACAACATTTCTGCTAGACGGCAATCCACACCAGCTGGCACACACAGTAGGCTCATTTGAGATGAGAAAGTAATGTGCAGAAATGATCACCAGTAGGGCTGGGACAACGCGTCGACGTCATCGACGCAAAATATGCGCGTCGATTCATCAGACCCAAAACAAAGGTGGCGGCGCCGGCGAGTAGTAGCAACATGAGTGGCTCCTCAGACTATCAGAAGTGCAAGGCGGCATGCACTCGTTCCTCTAAAGTATGGGAATTCTTTAATTTAAAAGGAAACAATTCCATGATATGTCGTCTTTGCAAATGGAGATGGCCTTCCATTCTAGCACCACGCCAATGCACCAGCATCTGAAGAGGCGCCACCCGGGAGCAGCTGCAGATGACAGAGCACCGTAAGTTTTTTTTCAACTCCCCACTTTGCACTCGATGTTGGACTAAAGTTTTCGCTTATAGCTATTAATAATGCGCTTATAGCTATGAATGTCGTGAAAAATACATAGAGGACACTGACAACGCGCTGACAGACAGGACCAAGCAGGTAACATTTAATAAAGTCTCAACTTTCAAATTTGGTCATTCAAAGAAAATTAAACCATAAATAGGCCTACTATTTTGTGGCTCTTTAATGTGTCGTGACAGATTGCCTCAGTTAAAGCTGCTCGTGAACCGATCATCTTTTCCTTGGTTAATTTATAGAATCAAATATGCTAAACATGAATGTAGCCTAAATCAGAAGGACTGTTGTTTTAACCGCGGAAAGATGTCAGTACAGTAGCCTACAATCCATTATTCAAATTCAAATCCACCGACGTTAATCTTCTCTCTCCTGACAACTTTGTCGGACAAAAATGGCGTATTATGATTGATTGATCAGATCGCCAGTCAATCAAACTCCCGGCAAATGTTTTTTTTTTACATTTTATACACCCCCACCCCCGATGAAACCGGTATTACCGGTGTTGTCAAAAGTCGATTATCGAATCGAAATCGCACTGAAAAATGAATCGTTACATTAATCGATGCATCGAAAAAATAAATCGCTAGATTAATCGTTTAAAAAATAATCGTTTATCCCAGCCCTAATCACCAGTGATCTCTGGCAGGTGCATGCCAGTTAGAAATGCCGTCCGACTTGCTGAGATATCATGGTGATGTCTGCCAAGTACCAAAGTACTCTTGCAACAGTGAGGCAGCCGCAGTTTAAGAGCCAGGCGATGCAGTGGCTTTCTATGAGCTGCTCAAACTAAAAGCACGACGGGAAACAACTTGATGACAACACAGCTTTATGATCAACGCGTTAAACAACCATTATATTAATTTATTTATTTATTTTACTCTAACATCCTGGTTTAATCTGAACACTCTCAACCCTCTGACAGTGCAATCTCTGTTTGGGATATTTGACTGTAATCATATTTCAAAAATATCTAAAATACACGCATGGGATTAGAAAAAAGACAGGTTTGGTGGTAATTTAATAACACGTACATTGGGGGACTTCTTCATCTGATCCATTTTCATGTAAAACCAGCTGAATTTGAATTGCATCCAACAGCAATAAAGAACATAGACCCGAATCACACCATATCTGCCTTTGATCTTGTCTGGTCCACTACAAGAAGTGAGCACTGTCAAACTCCACAGTCCTTAATTTATTCCTCACCTGACTGCAGCCGCCTACTCTTGTTGACTTTTAAGGCGAGGTGTGAGGTTTGGCATCTCAAAGAAGCCTACTCATGACCTGAAGCTGCCCCACCTCACTACAGTCTCCATCCCTTCCAGTTTCGGCATTTCACATGGGCCTCCAACAGCTTACATATGTGTCAAAGACTTTAAAGGGATATTTTGTCCAAAAATGACACTTCTGTCATCCTTTACACAGCCTCATGTTCCAAACCTGTATTTCTTCCTTCTGTGGAACACAAAAGGGAAGGTTAGGCAGACTGTTAGGAACGGACCACTTTAGTCATGTAAAAAAAACTGAATGGTGACTGAGATTGCCATCCAACCTAACACCTTTTTTTGTATCCCACAGAAGAAAGTCATACTGGTTTTGAGCAAAACGAGACTGTGCAAAGATTTTTTGAGTGAACCATCCCTATAAGACTCTTTCTCAGAACTAGTCTAGGTTCTCGGGGTATAATGAGAAAAAACATATTTAAGAAGGCCACTGTGCGACTCCATAAGGCAAATAAGAATGACAAAGAATTAGAACAAAAACGCTTTTTTTCTGATAATAACGCACAGCAAGCTGCATTTAACAAACAAGCAAACCCATTTGACCTAGAACTGTTTCTCACCCAAACCTATCATATCACTTCTGAAGACATGGATTTAACCACTGGAGTCTTACAGATTACTTTTATGCTGCCTTTATGTGATTTTTGGAGCTTCAAGTTCTGATCACCATTCACTTGCATTATAGACCTACAAAGTTGAGATATTCTTCTAAAAATGTTTGTTTGTGTTTAGCAGAAGAAAGTCATACACATCTGGCAATTTTCATTTTTGGGTGAACTATCCCTTTAAATCAACAGATCTTAAGCAACAAATAAAACCACAATCAAATGCATCAAATCACCTAATGCTAGTTTAGCGCTAGTTTACAACACATCAATCAATAAAGTACTAATTTATTACGCAATTCTCATCATTAACACATTAAGCCTTTAAATTCTCATCTATACAACGCTTGTCTGGTGAATTCAAGCTCACCTTCCTGATCAGAGGGGTCTGGGGCCGCCCACTAAGCGCTGCCCGCGCCCCTCTACCCGCTAGCCGCCTGCAAGCCGTCCTGCCAGTCTCACTGAGCCCCAATCTACCTCAGGACAGAGGGAACGTCTAAATCCACAGTGTGTAGTGTGCATGTGCTAGTAGCTCATCTTCAAAGTCCAGCTCTTGATCAGATTCAAACTCACTCCTCAAGCAATCCGTGAACCATTGGTTTTAAAAAAAAACCTGTAAAATATCCAGATGGAAAATGGCAATCTATATAACATTATGGCAAGTTCAACATAGAGTCACTGTGTCTGTAATTGCCGTGATGTTCTCGTCCAGTAAGTGAAAGCAAACAGAGACTGTTAACCCGCTGCGAGTTTGGCTGAAAGCTCATAATCTGCTTTGAGACTTGGCTGGAGTTTTAAAGCAACAAAACACACACACACACACACACACACACACACACACACACACCCTTAACATTCTCACACACCTCCAGATCAGACTGAGCTTAACTCTGAATGGTAACTAATCCCTTGAGTGTGACCTGTGAATGCATGAAGACTGTTTATTACATACTTTTGATGTGTCTGAGCAGAGGTATTGAGAAGGGAGTTTCTGGTTGTCCAGTCACCTCTGGAGAACCCGAAGACACAGCTCATTTTTAAGAGCTTAATCAAATGCTCAAATGGTCCCTAAATATATGAAGGAATCTACAATCTGTTTGTACATTGTGCTACTGAACTCAAGCCTTACATGCCCCATATACTGTGTGCATAGCAAATCAGCATCAGGTGGTAACAACTAATTACACGGCGTCAACCAATCAGGGAACGAAGAGGGACATATCCAGGAGTTTGAATCAAACTGTGCCCTTCCTTTAAATCCAGCTCTCTTTTTGAAAATATCCTGAACCAGCCTAAGCCGGTTTGCTGGTTTTATAAGGACTTTTTGGGAGACCAGCTAAACCAGCTTGGTCAGATTTTAATCTTAAACCAGCTAAGACCTGCAAACCATTTTAGGATGGTTAAGATCTTTTTGTCAGGAGGGACAAACTGACTAAATAAATTAATGAATAAAAATCATTAGAGTTAGAAGGGAATTGCCAATATAAAGAGCAAAGCACAAAATCAAATTAAAGCTGCTGTGTTAGCAAAATGTAGCTAAATAAGCTAATTTTGCTATTCAAACAACATTCTGTTTTACACACTGAGGGATGAGTCAACATTATTTTTTATGTAATCGGCAGTATAAACAGGTGATGTCAGTAAAGCTTAAAGGAATATTCCAGGTTCAGTTAAATTCAATCGATGGCATTTGTAGCATAATTTTGATTACCACCAAAAAATGACTTTAACTCGTCCGTCCTTATCTTTAAAAAGAGCAAAATCTAGTGAATGGGGGCAATCCAAAAACATTAAAATACTCACTGTTACTAAATTATAGCCACAAGACACAAACAATGTGTGTTAACACAACTGTAGTGTAATAAAATTGCTTACTAACCTTTCCTGTATAAATGTATAGCCAATAGTTTTACAACTCCGTTGCCATGACGATATGTCAACAAAACCTAAAACCCCAAAACAACATTACAGCTTAAATAATGCATGAGTTTTAACAGAAGAATTAATGTAAGTGCTTTCATAAAATTATAAGCCTCACATTTCTGCATTGAAACCCAACAAAAATTGTCCCCATTCACTTCCATTGTAAGTGCCTCACTGGAACCTCAAATTTTCTTTTTGAAAACAAAAGAGGGACGAGTTGAATTTTGTTGTTGTGGTAATCAACATTCTGCCGCAAATAGTGCTGATTGAGCGTAACTTGAATCGAACCCGGAATATTCCTTATAAAATGTTAAATATTTTTTAATTAAAACCCAACACTCAAGTGCAAAACCCCTCAAAGTCCTTAAAAAAAGCATCCTGTAATATGTCTGAGCATTAGCCAAAGCCTGTAGTTCTGATCAACTGTGGCAGTTCAAACGGGACCTCAGAGTCCTGACCCCGGCAGTAATTAACTGATCCCCGTTACCCAGCCAAAACATGTCCTGCAAATCACAGAGCCCACAATCATGATGCAGATTAAACAAATTGAACATAATGGGCTGGTAGTGTTGTACATGAGAACGTCAACAAGATTATGAGAATGATTCAATCCTATGCATATCTCCATTTCAATCAGAAATGTATTTTCCATGGGTAGTTAAACACAAAAGCCAACTCCGCTTAATATCAACACCAAGTCACCAGACCCAAGGTTTGTGCTTAAAGGGATAGATAGTTCTTCCAAAAATGCCTTTTATGTTCCAAGGAAGAAAGAAAGGAGGACATATACAGGTATGGAACAACATAAGGGTGAGTACATGATGACATCATTTTCATTTTTGGGTGAAAAAGAGTGTAGGCCTACCTAAAACAGTATGCCAGTGTTTAGCAGTGATATATATTTAGAGTTGCAACAGTCTGGAAAATATTGAGGCAATTTTTAAGACATGGGTCAAACTCTTTCTAGAAAGTCAGTCCATGGCAGGGATGGATTATGAATTGCAAAGGGCCAATTATCTCCAAGGGCCCCCTCCAAAGGTTTTTGACCAGGGGGGGTGGGTGTATAATAATCTATACAATATAATAATATATATATAATAATCTTTTACCTGGACCAATGTTAGTCTATAGAGTTTAGCGGACATTAAACTAAATATCTGACTGCAAAATGCTGCGATTGACCAATGAGAATGAAGTATTCCAGAGAGCAGTGTAATAAGGTTTGTTTATACAACATTCATTCAGATACAATTTCTGCAAGGACTAAAATATGCAGGTACCAGTCAAGAGGATCATAAGTTGGGCATATAAAAACATTTAACTACAGTCCAATTTGGGGGCCTGGGAATCTCAGCGAGTACTGACGCTAACTTCCACCCCTGGAGTCGCTCGCGAGTTCGAATCCAGGGCCTGCTGCGTGACCCCAGTCTCCTAAGCAACCAAATTGGCCCGGTTGCTAGGGAGGGTAGAGTCACATGGGGTAACCTCCTCGTGGTCATGATTAGTGATTCTCGCTCTCAATGGGGCACGTGGTAAGTTGTGCATGGATCGTGGAGAGTAGCATGAACCTCCACATGCTGCGAGTCTCCACGGTGTCATGCACAGCTAACCACGTGATGACATGCACGGATTGACTGTCTCAGAAGCGGAGGCAACTGAGACTTGTCCTCCGCCACCCGGATTGAGGCGAGTAACCGCGCCACCACGAGGACCTATTAAGTAGTGGGAATTGGGCATTCCAAATTGGGAGAAAAGGGGATAAAATTTAAAAAAGAACTACAGTCCAAAAAGTAAATGAGCGTTTCTTCACCTCTTTCTGTTGCCTTTCCAGTTCTTTCATTCTGATCTCACGCGCTTCTGCACGGGCCGCTCTCTTAGCTGCCAAACGGGCTTCAGCCTGCAGGGGGTGGTGGGAGTACAGGGAGGAGAGAGAGAGAGAGAGAGAGAGAGAGAAAATCATTAAAACATAACCATAAGCTCATAGAGCAACGTTTATTGCCTGAAAAAGAACTAAAATATCAGTTTGCAAAACTGGTTTCACATGAAACTTTTTTCTATAATACTTGTTCTGTATGTTAATTCTGCAATTTTAAATTCATTAGGAGGTACATAAGAAATAAAGTGTCATATGGGTGCAGTGATGTAATATTTGTGTCGACATGAGCATTTATTTGTGTGTATTGGGACTTCAGTCAAAATACAATCAAGTCCTTTTAAGGAAAAGACTCCCTGTAAGACATGAGGGGGAGAGAAGAGAGAGAACGTGAACAAGCACACTTCCTTCCTGTAGATGATGGCAACAAAATGTGGAAACAGACAAACAAAACAGTATTTCATCACAGACACCCTCCAAATGTCACGTCTGCACCTTGACTCCACCCTCTCTTCCCTTCATTCCCTTTACTACAATTAGGCCTACTCTTTAGATCAGAGCAATAACTGTATATTGACAGTCTCACTGCACACTTCTGAAAATGCAATCTTTAATTTAAAGGGATAGTTCACCCAAAAATAAATATTCTCTCATTTATTCACCCTCATGCCATCCAAGATGTGTATGACTTTCTTTCCTCTGCTGAACACAAAGATTTTTAGAAGAATATCTCAGCTTTTTAGGTCCATATTATGCAAATGGTGGCCAGAATTTTGCTCTAAAAATCACATAAAGGAAACAAAAGTAATTCACATGACTCTCATAAATCTATATATCCAAAAGCAATATTATAGTTAGGGGTGAAAAACAGATTTAAGTGCTTTTTATTTACTCAAAATCTCCACTTTCACTGTCACATCTGAGTCATGTGTGGAACTAGTTTACTTTAACTTTCACTTCTGAAAGCGAAAGAGGAGATTTAGAGTAAAAAAGGAATTAAATATCGATCCGCTTCAGAGCAAATAGATTTAACAACTGGAGCCATATGGATTACTTTTATGTGGCATTTGTGTGATTTTTTGAGCTTCAAAGTTTTGGCCACCATTCACTTGCATGGTATGGACCTACTGAGCTGAAATATTCCTCTAAAAATCTTAATTTGTGTTCAGCAGAGGAAAGAAAGTCATACACATCTTGGATGGCATGAGGGTGAATAAATGAGAGTCATTTTCAATTCTTAGTTTGTATTGCTCAACATTAACCCTCCTTCTCAGTGTGTTTAATTCACCATAGTGGCACATAGTGGTAGATAAAAATAGATCAAATAAAATTAATGTAAATGTAAAAAAGAGCCAAAAAAAAAAAACATCTATAAAATAAAACAACAGATTTAGTTTATGAATCAAACTCTTCAATCTCTAATTTAAAGTATTTCAACCTTCATACTCAAAGGGGGTCTATACATGGAAAGCCCTAATTCCTGTGTTTGTTGGTTGATGGAACAGTCCATAATGAGGTGTTCCTGAGAAAATGTTAGATCATAATCATAACTTGGCTCAGACCGAGCCCTTCCGTCCTGAACAATCTTGCCCAGGGCTGGACTGGTAATCTAGCATACCGGGCATTTTCCCGGTGGGCAGACGCACTTTGGGGCCAATCAGGGGCAAGCGGGCCGGTGGGTCGGCTGCGAAATGCTAAAATGAGCCGCCGCTTTATGCAGAATGGACCTCAAAACGGCGCTGTGATATGCTAATACCCCCACCTCACCCACTTTTGGGCCAATTGGCACTCCAGTGCCAATTTCTCTTCCCAGTCCAGCCCTGCTCTTGCCTCCTTTCCACGGAAGCAGCTGCTTCTCACCACAGAGATCCTTTCCAACAACAATGTTCAAGAAATATGTTGCCAAAGCAAATATTTCCACAGCTTCAACCGCTACTTGTAGTGGTGCTAACAGAAACGAATGCCATCATTTTGCTTTTAATTTTAGAAACTTGGACTCAAAACCTATTCATATTTTTTTTCTTATAAGGGACTGACAGCTTCACCAAATTCTTTCCAGATTACAGATTTGAAGTACAAGTACAGTCTCATTTTTTCCGTCAAAAAGGTCTAATACCCGATTTAAACTGAAAGTAATTAAAATAAAGAAAAATACAAGACATTTTCAATGTGGGGTTGAATTAAACTCAAACTGCACTGCGATTTAAATGCCCTAAAAGAGCAGCAATGCAGGGTAGGGTTGCAATAGCTGTGTGCAAGTTCTCACGCAAGTTAGGACGTGAGAAGTGCAACGTTAGATCGGTTTCATGCTGAAGAAGTCGATTTTTTATATAATGTTTTCTCATATATGTCAAAAGGACTGAAGCCTGTCAATCAAAACAAGAGCTCATTGATATCACTGAATGAGTCTGCTTTTTTATTCCATCCATTACTCCTGGTCAGAGGCTTCCGTAAGTATTTAGTTTATACGTAGGGTTACATCCTACCCAGGGGCGTTTCTAGAGACTCTGGGAGCCCCAGGTAGAAGGGACCCCCCAGAAACAACCACCCCTACTACCCCCCGCGCCAAGGCACATTAATCATTCATCCGTGCGGAAATTTTGACAGCAAGCTCGTATCATGGGGGCCCCTTTATGGGTTTCTGGACATATCATTGCAGTGTCTTGTACTATCAAAGAATTTAAGGGGGTTCCATGTTGTCGTTGCTGTGGTCCAATGTAATCAGCCGTCCTTGAGGGGGCCCCTTCCAGCTCGGGGCCCCAGGAAATTGCCTGGTTTGCCTATGCCATTGCAATGTCTCTGGTCCTACCAAAGTTTAATGGTGCAATGCTCAAATATTTAGTAGTGCATAAATTGTGACTTAGTGCCCATACCAACTAGGCGAATTTGAAACTTACCAATAGCTGGTGCAGCCGGCCCCATGACAACAAAATCCTTTACATTTGCTAATCTTTTAGCATAAATAATTAGGAGAGTGACAGCAGTGCTGTCCAGATAACATAAAGCATCAAAATGTAATGTTATGTTAGTCAGTACTGTTGTAATGAAAGCAGATCATTCTGAAGATAAACTGCTGAGAAGACAAGTAACCACAGTGAATCCCAGCAATTAAGCAGCTGTCCAAACATGTTAATAACAGGTTCTTGCTTTTGTAAACACACATTCCCTACATGCACAGAAAAGCACCTATGCACACAGGCTCTAAAATTGCTGTAAATCAACAAGGTTGCACCCAAAAAAGCTTTCAGTGTACTCCGTGGAATTTGAGACATTTTTAGAAGACTAAACATGAAGAGTAACAGTCATTTGAAAGCATTCAGCAATAAATGCACTTTATACAACCGTGTGACCGGCGAACCAAAACTATGCCTATTTTGACCGTTGCAGGAAGTCAGAGGGCCGAGTCATTCACAATCAAGGCTGGTTCACACCCTTCCTGCACTTTTCACAGGACGAACCACTGCTTGTATAAAACATCCATCACTGCTTAGTCCTATTGTGCAGGGCATGTACATACACGCACTATGAGTTACAAGAACAGAAAAAAATTTTTTTTACATGAACAAATCTATAAATGTAATGTTTAAGTAAACTTTCATAAGACATATAAACAAGGATTTTGACATATAGCATGCAGATGTGTAATATAAAAAGCAGGTTCACGTCTTTGTAGTGCACATACACTATTCTTTCCTACTAAACAAAAGGACAAACTCCTAAGACACGTTCATAACTCACATAAAGGCGTAACTTCTTGCAGTTATCAAAGTAAACTATGATATCAGTCACAGTGAGCATATGGAAGCCCAGGTCATCTGCATTTCCCCCATCATGACCAGTCAAACACTCTTATTACAGATTCTATTTTACGCACCAGTTACCTTTCCCTCTCTGCTCAACAGCTATTTTTAACCTAATGACCCAAATGGAGCAGGCTCAATCAATATACCCATAATGCTCTAATTTCATGAATGTTCTATGACATGGCTGTTCTCAGTGGGTATGGAGAACAGGCTCCTGCCAGCTATGCTAGGGTGGGCTTGGAGGTGTCATGGGGGGGGAGGGGTTAGACTACTTATTTTCATGTCTGAAATTGGCATAACATGGCCTAATTGCCTAATAAGGCCCATTATACCTATATTTCAAATATTAAAATAAACCGATAACCATAAACCATAAGATTGAAGTGCGCCCAACCTTATTCTCTGTATACTACCTACATTACCAAGTAATAAAATATAGCAATACACTTACAGAGTAATTAGAATTAGTATGGAGTGGTGGTGGTGGCGTAGTGGGCTAATGCAAATAGCTGTTAATCAGAAGGTTACTGGTTCGATCCCCACATCCATCACCATAGTGTCCTTGAGCAAGGCCCTTAACTCCAGGTTGCTCTGGGGGATTGTCCCTGTAAAAAGTGCACTAAGTCGCTTTGGATAAAAGCATCTGCCAAAATGCATAAATGTAAATGTAATTACAGCCATAGTGTCCCCATAGTGTCCGCAAGAATGCAAAGACGGAGTGGAGAGTTAGACGTGGTCATGGGGACATTAAGAACATAAATTAAAAAAGAAAAATTTGACTGCTTAAGAAATAATGATATAATATGAAATGATTCTTTCTCTTTGACTTTTGTGGTTAATTGGTTAAATAGAAATGTAACTAGCCATTATACTGCCCAACAAAGGCAAAAGGACAAATTGAGTTATGGCTGAAATCAGGTCTTGAGTTTGGATCAAGTGCTAAAATTCAGAGAACACTTGATGTGAAAATTCAGTCACTCCAAATCCAAATAATGAAAGCCATTTTTTTTATTTATATCAGTAATATTTACGGAGTAAGGCCATTGTAGGGTAGTAAAGGGTATTGATACAGTATTTTTAAAGTGCTTTTTTAAAAGTAGTTTAAAGTGCAAAGACAAATAATAAAGAACAAACTACCACAGCACTGTTTAAATATAGATGTAAATAAAAAAGACAGTATCTCGCAGTAACACCAAACTTTCAACAGGGGACACAGAAGCACGACTACTGTATCCAAGCCATGATAGTGAACGGAACAATCATCTCATATTGGCTGGGATGATGCTTTACAATTCAGGTCCAGTATTTCGTGAACACTCGCAGTGTGATCTTGGGGAGCTGAGGTGGAGGGAGATATTTGATGAGCGGGAAGAAGGAGCCTGTGGCCACATGGTCACTGCTAGAAGCGCTACCAGGCTTATTATGTACACTAAAACATTTTGCATTGCACAAAAATGTCTCTTATTACCATTGACCATCTTTTGGTCCATGGCAGAATAAAGCCTGATTGCTTCTTAAATGTAAAAGTGTCGTTGCTTTTGGCCAATGACAAAAACATATAAGTACTAAAAATATCCAGTGCAATTGTGTGATTGGTTGGGGCGGTCTACAGCCCACACTCAACATTTGCAACACACAGCCTGCCCCCAAATTACATTTAACCAATGCACAGTTTGTAAAAATATTTTATTTAATACCGTGTTTACCAAATGTTTGATTAGGTGGGCAAGACTCACGTTTGGTGGGCTTAGACCACCCCTTCCCATGCCTACATCCGGCCCAGATGGAGAGCTAGTTCCACTATACCAAAGTCACACACTGCATGATCCTTCGCTGTCTTTCAGACCCCTCTTTTAAATACAGGCACATTATTACAATTCTATTGGTGGCCACATAGTAAATCAAGTTTACCTCAAGTCTTTATAAACAGACATTTCTATCAACTACATGACCATTTGTCCACAATTGAGCGAAAACATGACATTTAGAGATGAGTTTTCAAATATTTGAGTTGTTGGATATCAGTTAATATTTAGTATTAACATAGCTTCTAATGTGCGTGCTTCTCATATCTGTGTTCCTACATGCTGATTTCAGAGACACTCGAGAAGTTCTAACATATGTATAAATATATTCTCTTTTAAAATGTTTCCGGTCAGATGGTTATTAATTTTAAAGCTGCACAATGTAAGATTTTTTCTTAAAAATTAACAATTTGCCCCAATTGATGGAAAACATAAACAATCGGTTTTACCTTACCCCGATTCCATACGGTAAGCCTATAAAATCATATGATTTTTTGAGCTGTTAGGTCAGATTTGGTGCAAAATTGCTGGCTTATGACGTTCATCCTTGCCTCATTACGTCATGGCCATAAACACAGGAAAGAAGCGCCGGCTGTCTCATGTTCCGGCTATAGAAACTACGTTCAGTTCAGTCACATTCACGTGGATCAGGACAGCATCGCAGCAATCTGGATGGATGTTTATCTGTTATCCATTTGGTGAAGTTGTTTCCCTGCTATAATGCTTGGATATGTTGTCTGGTTGGGTTGATGAAGCTTAAATTGGTATGAATCGAACATTACTCATGTGTTAACCATTTGCAATGTATCTACATTGTCGGGGTAAATTACTGTGACATGTTACTAATATTTATGACTTCTCAAATTGACTTCTTGTAATTGTTATATTGCTAATATTGAGCAAATTATTTAATAAAGTATATTTTATCCCCTTCATTATTGAATCCTTGTTTTATGATTTTAGTTTACTCTGTTATTGTGTGCATTGCATAGACATAGTATTACGCACTGTAGTATTACGGTTAACTTGCATTATCACACACAGACGATGACCAGGTAAGCTCAAATCATAAGATTCACCTGCCAGAAGAGCAGTGCCGAAACACGACTGAAGTAGAGTATTCTTTGCAATTTGATGTTTCAACCACAGGTGTCGCTAGAGAGCACAAAGTTACATTAAAATCTGCACGTAAATGACAAAGTTTGAACTGTTGTTTTGTTTGGGAGCACTCTGCTGCTGTGTCACTCCAAACCCAATGATGTCAATGTTGTCACAAGCATTTTCGACCACCATTGAATGTGTTTGAATTGGATACATTTAAAAACGATTTAGACCCAGTCCCGTTTCAAAGCGATCGCCCAAAATGCATCTTTAAATTATGATAACTAAATTAATTCACAAACTCTGCACTGTTTATTCGTGATAACATGTCAACAAACATGAAAGAATGGCTCGAGCCCACAGAAAGGAAAATGTTTAGAAAAACAGCTTAAATTAATGATGAGACAGTGGGTAGGGAGATGGGTAATGTTTTTTTATTTTCTGTCTCTCCGTTTGTGCTCTCTCTATTTGTCATTGGCTGTGCGCACACCTTGTGACTCGTCGACCAAAGTTAAAGCAGCTTTAAAGTCCGATGTAGTGCCTGCGACATGTCGGGGTGAGTCGCCGGAGTGTCTCCCACAATACGTTCGCTCGTTGTGTGCTCTGAGACTTCTTGTCACAGACCAGTTGCCAACCCAAAACATCAAAGTAGACAAGCTTGAGTCATGTGCGATAGGCTTAAGTGTAATGTACAGTATATAAACCCATAGATAGAAAGTTTACAGGAAGAAATTGGTTCATGCCACACAATTAAGACTTGAACCATTGGACCTGCATATATATATATATATATATATATATATAAAACACAGATGACAATGCACAAATCAAAGCTCTTTGTTTAGTGCCTTTTAAGGAAGAGATGTAGGCGGAGATTGTCAATCAGATGTCCCTGGGAGTTTCTGATGAATGCCAGAACAAGTCCAAGTCAAGAATTCTTATCTGTTAACAAATACCACAGAATCAAATGCCAGGCTCGTCTGAGCTCTCTCTCCCACGGCCCCTGGTACCAGCCTGCCAGGCTGAGTGGGTACATACTAATCAGCAGGTCTGCTGATACACTGGCTGTAGAAAATGAAGAGTAGTCATGGTGAGACAAACAGAGGAAACGTGACACAATAGAGGTCCATAAAACAGTTACTTTTACAATTGATTGCAAAGTAGGTTGGAAACAGAACTTATTATAGAGCAGAAGTGGAGGGAAAAATGTGAAATTTTACCTCACAATATTATATTGACATTCTAATGCTAAAAATACATGCAGCTAAAAATACATATTTTTAGCTGCATTTTTCACATTTATATATTTTGTGGGGAAAATAAAAAGACTGACAACCACTCAGAGCAAGTGTTGCGGGAGAACGACATGTACAGTGGCATTAGGTTAACGAAAACTCCATTATTTAAATGAGACCAAAATATGTAAACACGAGACAATCTATTAATATAAGTATATGCTCATCTGTAAACTAGACTGCAGGTGTTTTCGTGGAATATTAAACATGCTGGAACAAAGGTACGATATAGTTTTTTGCTGACAATAACGTGCTTATGTACTATGTGGAGGTAGAATGCTCAGCATTAGAAGCACTGACATCCAACAAAGTTGAATGAGAAAGCAAAAAAAAAGATGATGATTAAACTGGCATTAGACTAAACATTAAGAATCACAGTATTACCATATGAATATCCTTATGAAAAACAGTGACCATATGTAAAGGAATTTCAATGGAAAGGAGGCGGCGAGAAACGGCTTGACCATATAAATAATAGTTTTAATATGAAACTGAACAAAAAGACAAACACACACGATGGTCACCTGCCTGTAATCAATCTCTCTCTCTCTCTCTCTCACTCTCTCTCTCTACCATCCGCAGTCGGCCTTTATCCCTCTCGGAGGTTTAATTAGCCTGATAAGGGACCGGGTGTGTATAATCACGACCCAGCCCCGCCCTCCGCCCTGTCACACCATAGTTATGCCAAAGTATTCATAGTTTAACAGTGGAATTTCTAATATGACCATTGTAACCATGGGTAAAACAAAGCATGGATCTTCAGAAAGCACAGTAATATGATTTCTAAAAAACAAGGTTTCATCGTAACAGAGCTCTGACCACCTCCTACAGGTAGTTTTAGGTTCGGTACCACGGTCCGCTCCCCAGTCTGCAAAACAGCTTTCATATTACCAATTTTTCATGCAAATCGTGCTGCGTTTCGCACTAAACTGCCATCACAAATGTCACCTTAGTTGCACTGTTGAGACAAATTGCAGTCTGAAGCCCTGCCATCAACTTATTAACTGCAAAACTATAACTAGCTAATTTAATTCATCCAAATGTGGAAAGCCGGCCAAATTGCTCATTATTCCGATATTCAAAATGTTTATAATTTTTCCAGTTGTATAGTCTAAATTGGATTAACTGCGTCTTGAGTATTAGACAAAAAGTCTATTGAGCCAGAGACTGGAAAATATGAGATCATCGCAGACGTCTGAGCTAGGTGCCACATTTATGGTCTGCCCATATTAACACCCACATAAACTGTGCCAGCCTGCCATATCAAACATAAGCCAAACAATGTCTGATTTGTGTGTAGTGGGTGAGCACATATTACAGCAGGTCTCTAGGATCTGTGGTTAAGTTTAAAATACAAAGCGAGTTTTCTCAGACATGCCACAAGTGTGTATGCCACAGAAAGAAAAGTGAAACTAATGCATTAAAATGTTTACCAATTTAAAATATTTTCTCTTATTGCCGTTTAATGCACAGAGAACTACAATTAAGCCATTTGTATGTTGACTTCCAGAGTCATGTAAACATTGGTGTTTGAGCGGTTTAACATGTCAACACTTCTGGCTCAACCAGTGGCCTTGGAATCATTACTTATGCAATTCCGTTTAATGCCACTAGTGGCATAGAAATAGGGATGCATCGGTGCCACTTTTTCTCTTCTGATTCTATTCCGATCCCTGAACTCTCATTATCGGCCAATACCAATCCTAATCCAATACAATAGTTTTTCTTTTAGCATTTTAGGAGATCTATGCCTCGATGTGTGGAACTAATTGGGGGTACTATTAAGAAAAACTGTATTTTTAACTGGTCCACTCGATAATGCATTTTTATTCTTTATAAACTTTTAGAATTTTATCATACAATAGTTAAATATATTTAGTTGTGCCTTTTTAACATAAAAACTCTGGCTTTTATTTTGTAGGAACACTCCAGGAAGTCCTTTGAGTGTGTGTATGTAGCCCAGTACACAGTAGATTAATATGTCTTTTATTCAAAATCTGGTGAAATGCTCCTCCGGTGCTGTTCTCGATGCATGTTATAAGTAACGATGTGCGAAACTAGTTGATGACATGTTAATTTTGTTCATCAAAAATATATCCTTTTGACCAAGTTGCCTAAAAATGACTATTTTAGGCTAGGTATGCACATTGTTTTACCCTGCAGATCAAGAAGGCAATTTTCAATGATGAGCTGACTGCTTAAACCCTTTTATTCTGTGTGCACGTCATGATTAGAACATTTCTCACAGGCCAATTTTTTTCAATCCTAGCCATCATAACGGTTATTGGTTAACGTTCTTAACCGAACAGCTGTCATATTAGATCATAGGCTAACGCATGGCATGAAATAAGTGCAACTTTTTCCTCTCTCATAGTTTTGGCTTACCTGTGAATTATTTTCAACAATGTCTCGATTGTTTTAATATGCTACCACGCCAACACAGAACACTTGCCTTGGCACAGCCATTGACCAGGAAAATAAAAAAAATGGCACTCCATGTCAAAAAGGTTGTGCTAGAGACTATAGTTCATGAAAATCTCAGGAGATCAACAGTTACAGATATTTTCAAACCAGTCTGTCTGACAACAACAATCATCCATGCGATTATCTAATCAGCCAATCATGTGGCAGCAGTGCAGTGAATAAAAGGATGCAGATACAGGTCAGCAGCTCCAGTTAATCTTCACATCACCCATCTGAATGGGGGAAAATGATCACAGTGATTGAGAGCGTGGCATGATTTTTGGTGCCAGACTGGCTGGTTTGAGTATTTCTGTAATTGCACATCTCCTGGGATTTTCACGCACAACAGTCTCTAGAATTTACTCCGAATGGTGCCAAAAAAAAAACAAACATCCAGTGAGCGGAAGTTCTGTGAATGGAAACGCCTTGTTGATGAGAGAGATCAACAGAGAATTCAATTGAATTGAACCAACAGTCTTGGCATTGCTAAGTTCCCTACCAGCCCCCAAAATCCGGAGGGGCGTTCCATCAACCAGGGTTCGGAGGACTTGCTCTGGTCCGCCCAGGGAGGAGCGGCTGTCATCCGCCAGAGGTAGGGGAGTGGCTGACAACGTATCTGGGCACTGGAGACCCAGGTTATTCCTCTCTCTCGCCGTCACTCCGCTTTTCCCCTTTTCCTCTCCTCATCCCCCTCCCCAGCCCTAGACATGTGGGGCCAAAAGGGCAACAAACACCGGGCTTATCAGCCGAGGAGAGGGATAAGTGCAGCGGATCGCGGCAGTTCGGGAGAGAGAGAGCCACACACAGCGGCAGTGTGTGCATTTGTTTTGTGTCTTTGTTTTCATTAAACAATATTTTGACAGTTCAGCCGGTTCCCCCACCTCCTTTTCCAACCTTAACTTTGTTACATAGACCAAAATCTACAATATGACCTTGTACGCAGAGTTAATCATAAAACAAGGAACATTTTCTCTATCTCTTATTAGGTTTTTGTACATAAATGTAGCTTAATAGTATACAATTACAAAGAAACTTGAAAATATTTCAGTCAAAAATGCTTCACAATGCAGACACTCATCAGTCAACTAACAAAGGACAAAGAATCTATGTGAACAGCTAATCCAGGATGAACTTCGAAGACACGACATTAATCTTACAGTTCTTACAAAATATGTAAATATGTGATATCTGGTTTCTCCCAAGGTTATTTTTCTCCATTAATCAACATCTTAAGCCACAGTCGCCTTCAGCTTGCTCACTCGCTTTGTAAATACAATTATTATGTAATTACTTATTTTTAAACACAATTCACAATGGTTTTTTTTTATGAATCTACACACTGATGTAAAGTGTATCAATAAAGACATTATTGTTATTACAGTTTAATTTTCTGTAAGCTGCTTTGAAACATGTGTGTTGTGAAAGGCGTTGTACAAATAAAAATGACTTGACACTCACTGCAGAACTCAATGATAAGTCTATGTCTTCAACAAACATGAGATTAGCTTGTACTCAAAATATTTTGTTTTTTTATTTTTAAAGACACTATTGTGTTGATTATACTGATAATTCTAATAATGAGCACCATTGCATGGTGCTAGGTCACAGAGAACACTCAAGTTATCATTTCTTGTAACCAAACTGTTGAACTACAAGAATGGGCAGCCTGATCTTATGAAAATAGTGACCACGGCAACATTTTCCCAAAATATTACATGTATCCTTACATGTACCGTGGCAGTTCCAATGGTGAAATGTCAGACCTTCCTACTCTAAACCTTAAACCTAACCTAACTTATAGTGTCATACAAATGAAAAATGCAATTGCTGAAGCAAACAACTCATTTTGTGGTGCTTTTATGGCTCACGTGTAGACTCGTCTTTTGCACTGGAAGTGCAGTGCTCTATGTAACCTGGTCTAATAGTAAAAACGTGACTATATAGGTTTACATTTTTGCAAAATATATCATATGTGTATCCAGGAACAATTCCATAAAAACATAAACGCATACACGGCAGTTGCATGTGGCTCACTCTCTCTCTCCCAAACTGCCACATTCCGCTGCACTTATCCCTCTCCTCGGCTGATTAGCCCGATTGCCACCATCCTCCATCACAGTCATTTACAAGATGACCCATTCATGTGCAAGCAGGCGATTCTCTGCACCATCACGACTTGATAAACTAATCGGCCAATCAGGAAAATGTATCATCGGCTGATTTATCAGCTTCAGCGATGTATCGGTAGATCACTAGATGTTATTGTTGTTGCAGCGCCTCTAGTGTTTATTTCACTTGGAAACTGCAGTGATACATTCAATGAGCCATGTAAAATTACTTTGAACAAATGTAGATATAGTAAGTCGTGACCAGGTCGTGAATGGGGTATTATCTCATTTCATGATATAAATGTGATTGATGTAAATTCTACATTAATTATGAAAACATTTATCCCAAAATAAGACATTTCTTGGACTCTTATCTACAAAATTTTTTTAAAACAGATTGACAATATTTTTTTCAAAAGATGTCCATAAATGACTGAATAGTGAATTAGACAGTTACCACAGTAACCATGGCTTTTTTCTGCCCAAAACATCATGATTAATCCGCATCAAGAGCACTAGAGATAGAAGCAACTCGGCATTACTACTTCATATGGGATGCCTCCAAACAGCAAAGATAAACAGGAAACCAGTTGTGATACAATCTACAGGGGCCACTGGTGACGTATGAAAGAGGAAGAAACCGCTTTCTAAATCCTTGTCCATATATGGAGAGGTTCTATTCTCAGTGAAAGATGTCAGCATGCAAAAAAGGTCTCTAACTCAAATGTACATATACTTTTTGAGAGTTTGCGATGCAGTTTTCTATTAAGTTTACTGCTTCAGCCCATGTCTACAGTCTTATCCTTGAAAACCACGCAAAGGAACAGTGCTGCATTCTTGCAATCTAGCCAGAGCAAATTCACCCTCAAGCCACAGCTCATCCGGAGTAAAATATTAGTAGTTTAGCAGTTAAATATTAAGGTTATCATGGACCGGCAAAAGTGATTTCTTTTCACTTTTTGAAAAGGGGTCTTGGCTGATTTCTTTTGAGTTTCCCATGTTGTCAGGCAAAAAGGCACGGAGTTTGAAGGTAGGCCTAGTGAAAACTATAGTCAGCTACTATGAAATCTGTGGAGCGGTTAAAAAATGTGTTTTAAAGACTTCAACCTAAGTGTACGTAAACTTCTAACTTCAAATGTATTTTGTATTATAATTCCCTCATACTTTGCAATCTACATCACCTTAATCTGTTTGGAAAGATTAGAGTGCATCTGGACTGGGAGCTGTTCTTTCTTCCCATCATCTATCAAGCACAAGCTAAAGTGCTGCTCTACTGCATCATCATTAGCGTTTCAAATGATCTCATGTTAATTAAATGAGTTCAAACGACAATGGAATTTTTTTGTCAATTTTTTTTTGACGTTATTGATAGTGTTGACTAATCGTTTCAGCCCTATTGGCTACTGTGCTAAGTATATATATATATATACCAATATACGTGTGTGCACATGAAAAGGTGTTTTAAACTGCATTTGTAAAGGCTTTTCTTTAAGAGTTTAAGATTAACAGTCAGCTCCTGTCCCGCATCTAAAAGTCTGAGGATTAATCATCTAAACACCCTCCAGACTACAGAGTCTGGCATCGACTCTAACCTGGCATCCTAATCTGCTTTTAACTGTCTCAGCTGGTAATTGAATGGTACTGTAACAGTGCCAGTAGAAGACAATCAATTTTTAAATGTTGAAGCTAGAAAATTAGAGACATATAGTTTAACAACATCTGCTCTATACTTTAATGATACAATGGCTGAACCTGGAAAACTGCTAAGGGCTTGAATTATTAACGTGCTACTTCCTGTTAATAATACAGCATGATCACATAGTATCACCGAATGTTCCTGTAACCCGTCATCGACCGCATTCTGCCAACTTACAAACAAGTGCAATCTCTCATCAGAGATTTTTGCATCCGTTCAACCATGTTTACCTTCGCCTGTGGATGATTGCTGACAGTAAGGTTTGGGGTTGGGTTTAGTGGGTATGCCTTCCTATTAACGGAATAACATAATTTACCATGAAAAACAACTGCACTAAATGCATAACATTCAGGACAAAATTGTGTGGAGAAGAATACATGGCTCAACAAAATTAGATGTCTCCAAAAGGATTGCTAAAACAATACTGTAAAATCAATGTATTCTTTCTTATGGGAAATCAGCCAGTCACTGATGATCAACATGTTGGCTAGGGTTGCTCCGATACCAAAATGTTCGCTTCGGTACGATACCAGCCCTGGTACCTCGGTATTGATACTAACTGTTATTGGAGTGGTGGTGGCGTAGTGGACTAAAGCACATAACTGGTAATCAGAAGGTCACTGGTTCGATCCCCACAGCCACCACCATTGTGTCCTTGAGCAAGACACTTAATCCAGGTTGCTCCGGGGGGATTGTCCCTGTAATAAGTGCACTGTAAGTCGCTTTGGATAATGCGTCTGCCAAATGCATAAATGTAAAAGTAACTTGATACTTCGGCAACTAATAATAAAAAAAACTATTTCAAAAGGTCTTTGATTTCAACTCAAAACTCTCACATTATATAACATTTTGGTAATGGCAGCATACTTATATATGGTACTGAAATTAACAACAAGATGATATCATACCATTTTACAATTTTTGGTATTGCCATTTTCTGTTAGTACCTCGCAACCCTCTTGTTGGCACTTAGTTTACAGGAGACAGTAAAGAGTTCCATCTGGAGTTGGCCTGCCCTAAGAAAACATTTAAAAGCCTCATCTATTAAATTAGGAATGCACATTTTAGTCATTTTTAATACTTGCTAAAACTTTGTGGAATGTGGTTAACCCAGCTGGAATCTTTAGAAATCACAAACAAGCACAAGGTTTATGTCATGAGTTTGTCTTACTGGATTCCACAATTTGTTGGGGTGTAACGAAAAGGCCAATCAAAACACTTAACCAAAGTGTTGAGTAGCTATTGTTAAAATAGTTTTTACAGGAAATCCTTAACTGACATGTTCTACTAAGGCCCCAACATCTTACATTAAACATGGACACAGTGACAGTTAAGCTAAATTACACACCATGCGACAGCAGGCCAAAGAGGATTACTGATCCGGGTATTTTCAGGGTGTTTTTCCCAGTTCCACGTGCCCCCGTTTTCTCCATCCATTCATTGTAATGGTCTCTCAAAACGTAATGTTTGGTCTTGAAAATGGCTGATTTAACAGCTGGTCTTTAAGTGCCTTCTATTTTTAAAGCTCTTGTTACAGAATCAGCTAGAACATGAGGGCCAACATACCAGTCTGTCAGAAGCCAGCAAGAGTGGAATGGCACTCGATCAGCAACAGATGCAGGTACCAGGTGAGCAATGGCGGGAAAACTTAAAAGGAAAGTTCTGGTTCAATTCAATTAAGAGCATTTGTGTCATAACGGTGATTACTACAAAAACATTATTTCAACTTGTTCCTCCTTTTCTTTAAAAGTAAAATGTAGGTTACAGTGAGACACTTACAATGGAAATGAGACCAATTGAGAGTTTAAAGGCAGAAATGTGACGCTTCTACTTTTATAAAAGCACTTACATTAATTTTTATGGTAAAACTCATGTATTATTTAAGCTGTGAAGTTGTGCAAATTGTCATTTTTACAGTCGTTTTAGGGGTGGTTGGCATTAAATCATCATGGCAATGAAGTTGTAAAATTGACTATAGCTTTACACAGAAAAAGTTTAGTTAGTAAGCAATTTATCACACTAAAATATGTTAACACCCATATTGTTTACATCTTGTGACTATACGTTTGATACGGTGAGTATTTAAATGTTTACGGATTGGCCCCATTCACTTCCATTGTAAGTCCCTCGCTTTAAAAAAAATAAATAAAAGGGTTAAAGTAGGGACAATTGAAAATAATTTTTTGTTGGAATCAATATTATGCCACAAATGCTGTCGATTGAGCTTAACTTGTATTGAACCCGGAATATTCCTTAAAAGTGGCACTCGAAAAGAAGACTAAGAAAAAAGGGCCCAAGAACATTTCAGTAGCTAGCTTGAAGAACTTATGAAGGCATTTCAAATTCTGTTAAATCTGACATTGATAATGTGTCAGTTCACAAGTACTACATACTTCAAAAATGGTTAAAACCACAGTAACGGGTGCATTCCATTCAGTAGTGATCATCCCTATCCCCTATTCCCTTCGAAGACTTTACCATCCACTGTTAGAGCTTTGGAGGGCTAATGTAAGGGACTCAAAACTAATGCTCACATTTTAAGTCATTTTTATGGGAAATTCTGTTAGAAGCGATCTTACAGCTGGACTATCACGATTGTTATCCCTACGAAGTGCCCTTCGGAGGGTGATTTATTCCATTTTGAACACAGGGCTTGTCATAGTCAAACTGAAACTAAACTTGATTCTCAAGCAACGCTCTTACGAGGCCTTAAGTGACCTCGCTCTGCAACAGAGCCGTTACAGGTTCAAAGAAAGTACAAATGGGAGTACAAGCTATTTTTCATATCAAAAAATGAACCAATTTCATTTTCAAGAGGAACAAAGAGCAGGAAAAAAAATGGAAGCATTCATGCAGCAATTATGCAAATTTAAAACAGCAGATGGTCAACAACATAGTAGGATCCATTACTAGAATCTCCTTTTCCATGTATTCACTAACAAGAAGTCATACTTGAACACGAGGTAGACAATTTCAAGTTACAATCAGTCCAGTTGTAAACGAGTTGTATCTAGACATATGACCACATGGCTGTAACATATGTAATGTGCCACTCATAAAATAACATTTTGCACAGGATTAAGCAACAGGGTCCAGTTTCTGGGTGTCAGCTCTCAAACCCAGTTTCAGTTAAAAGAATCAATCTACACACAGACAGGTTACAGGTTTGTATATGCCCTTCAATGTTTCACACTATCAAATGAGAGGGCAGTTCATGCTAAAAGTAGTGTGAGAAGGCCTCTCTTCTGCCAACCACTGAGCACCATGTGTCAAGCAGACATGCTTTCTATTAATAGAACTAAATATTTGCTACATATACAGTTTAACTGCCTTTGAAAACACGTGCACTTCACACACAGCTCAAGTGTTTGTTATTTTTCACCATGGGTGTGAAATGAAAGGAGTTTAAATGTCATAAATTCGAGATCTTACTGGGCGAAAATCATTTCCTAAGCAGTCAAATCATGGTTTTCTCCAGCATGGAGCACCCAGCACCTGTTTCAACACATCAGCCCATCTTATGTTGCACACTGGTAGCACATTCTTAAAGGTTAACCATATCAAATACATTAGAAACATTACCACACCATGATACTGGGAAACAACACTTTTGACATTGCTCAGAAATGTGAAATTAGCTGTCGACATTTGTTTGGCAACTCTCACACACAGGAAGCAGACATGACTAGTAGGAGAGGAAATTATCTACTTGCCTATTAGAGTAAATGCTACTTTAAGTATGCAGGGCCTCAAAGGCAAACATATGCATGGTCTGTTATGTAAATGAGTTCCTCGCGAGACCAGTCTAGTGATCTTTGGTTTAATAAATAATCTGTCTGTCTTAAAGGCAGAACCGTGTGATTTTCATGTTTTTCTCAGGAGGTCTACAAGTTCCTCTATAATTATCTTTTCAACCGAGAACATTACAGACAGTGCTTTAATCCACAAGAGATTAATTTACCTCTCTTGCAATGATGTTGAGGGCATCTTCCTCGGCAGTCAACCCATTTTTGCTGGGGGTTCTTTTACGTCCTGGTCCTTGTGACCCCATTAAATTTACCTTTAATAATTCCTTCTGAAAGAAATGCACACTCGAGACCTGATCCCAATCAATAAACACTCCTCCAACAAAGACATACAAGAAGAAAATGCGTCTCCAACTCTAAATAAAAACGTTAAACAGCTGCTTGGCTACGCTGTATCTTTGGCGACGCGGTACATTGTGTTACATCCGTCTTTTGCTCTCTTCCTACTGCTGTACTTTTTAACTGAAGAGTCACACGCGTACTCATGACACACGTGTCGCCCCTGAGAAGCTGCCAAAAATGGCTGTAAACGATATGAGTTTGGTTTGCAAACAGATTGACTGTCAGTTTACAGGCCGGTTAAAAGTTTTCCTCCTCTTGCTAGTTTACCCTCGGTGTGTAGATGAACTCGAGAGCATGTTCTTTCCGAGTTGGGGGGGAGTATCAGGGTTCTCTCACACCCTCTTTGCTATTTTTAATCATGGGAGTCTGGGGCTAAAAACAGAAACCTAATCGTGCACTTCTTAAAGTCATACACGTGTACTTATATTAAATTTATTCGGAATAAAAATATTTTGTAGCAACAATTTTATCATTCCGCGAAATAGGTGCCTTTTCTATATATATATATATATATATATATATATATATATATATATATATATATATATATAGAAAATATATATAGAATATATAGAAAAGGCACCGATTTCATGGAATGATAAAATTGTGGCTACAAAATAATTTATATATATATATATATATATATATATATATATATATATATATATAAATATAGGCTATATTTTGTTTTTTAATATTTTTTTTATATGATTTTTAAAGCATACTCTGTACGATTTGCACTGTGCCATCTCAAACTCTATTTAATTAAAAATATATGTTGGGTTATGTGTTTAAAAATGAGTTAACTTTTTTACTGTTCATTTAGACATTACTATATTATAGCTCAATATCATGGCACTAAATTGTTTATTAGAATGAGAATTGAATACTGATATACCATGGTAACAGGCCATTTAGGATCGACCCTTACTGACAATCGTAACAAAATAAGACGGTGGTAAACAGACAGATGAGACACTTGTAGGGCGCATGTTTGGTTTGAAAGTTGGTAGGGAAAAGAGATAATACTCAAAATGTTGGTGTTAAGGAAATGCAAGAACGTAAGTCAGGTAATTCAGTCAAAATATCATTATTTTCTCATGCAGCAAGTCTCATTAAATAAAAATAAATAAATAAATAAAATCCTGCACCTATAATCCACCATTACCTAGTCATAGACTGTCGTTCAAATTCAAAGCTGTTTTCCTAAAGGAGGCGCTAACAGGTGATAGCATGAAAACCAGTTGAATCGTATCTAGTGACGTACTTCCGTTTTTTCACCTTTACTCCTGATGTGAACGATCGGCCGCAGATTCGTCGATTTCGAAAATCTTGCTCCCAAACCAAATCTCAATATTCAGCTATTCATTAAATGCATCTTTGCTGCTACATGAGGTTGGGATGAAATAAGTGGCATGATTACTTAAAATGGCAGAAGTACGCTGAATTAAAAAACAAACAAACAAACAAACAAAAACGAATGATACACGGATTATCCTGGGTTTCGAATAAATTCATCGACAATCAAAGAGTACGCCACTATACGCTCTCTTGTCGTTGTTTATTCACCAGACCTACAAGGTGACATAAATCGCAAGCTAATGGTCTTTTGACCTTGTTTGAAATCTGACAATCATTTGCTCACACTGCTCCCAAATATAATGCCATAATGTTATGGTGTCCATAACAGTAATTGAATGAACATACTGCCCAAATGAATAAAGCCCCACTGAGTTTGATTGTTATTAATGCAGACATGGCGTGGGTCGTTTTTATTTATTTTCATTTTGCAAGATAAAAATAACAATTACAAATACAAAGACAAAACAATGAACAAAGAGGGTTACATTATGACAAAGCTTGTTATTCTAGACTATATGCAGTACACATAAAAGAGTCTTGCATGTTATGTTATGTTTATGTTATTTTTACATTTGGCATTATTAGAAACGCATCTTTTTGCACTACTGGTCGGCGCTGCACTGTCTCTTATTGTGCCTATTGTCCTGTTCGTTTTAGTAATTTATTGTACAGTCCCGTACTTTTTGCACACGTTTGCACGTGCACTTTATGTAGAAATTTTATTTGGTCTGTGTAGTCTCATGTGGTTCTGTGTTTGCCCTATGTTGTTTTATGTAGCACCTCCTGGAGGAACTGTGTACTGTACTAACTGTATATGGTTGAACGACAATAAAAACCACTTGACCTGACTTGACTTGACATGCAATATCATTTTAAAATTCCTTAATGAATTTAAATATTTTTACATTTCTTTCTTGAAAATAAAAAGGAAGGAGTTTTCTTTGAAAATGTACACTTATGAATGTAAAATTTGGCAAGAAAAATTTATTAATTATAAAATTAAAATGAGAAGGTCTATTCAGAGATTCAACAACAAAAAAAAAACTACATTTTTGGGGTTATGTAAAAGTTTTAAAATAAATACATTTTAACAAAATTTGAGAATTCAACCCAAAATACTTTTCAATAAGTACACTCCCAAAACAAATGCATAATTGTTTCTTCAAACTGATGACAGAAGTTGCACATGGGGGAAATACTATTATTAAATTAAGCAAGTTTATAATTTACTGGGTAGCAATTATGTAAAATTTTAATAGAGACTTCAACAACTTTATTGGATAACAAAATCATTTGTCTTAGAAGCCAGAAATCTTCCCATTCTATATCACTAAATGTATTATTCCAAAAACTTACACAAGCAGATAGAGAAATCGGAGGTCTGTTAAGAATTAAAAACATTAATTTATTGTCAACATATAAATTAGTTTAGTCAAAAATAGGAGGAGAGAATAAAAAAACTTTAGGGCCATGCTTTACTAAAAGTTTGACACAATCAAGAATTGTACCAAAAACTATGGCATACTCTCTTGGGGGAACTGGAAAAGAGAATTATTGCATAAAATATTCGTAAGTGAGCAGGACACCCCTATCATCTAAAAGTATATTCTTATCAAACCAATTAAGAAAACAAAGAGATTTATATTTATATCTAATATTTTTGTTGTTCCAGCTCAAATAACTATTTGGAGAAAAACTACCATTATATATTAGGGACCAACATATTAAAGCCTGTTTATGAAAACTAGATATAGCTAAAGGTATTTTAGAGGTGTCATAGTTGCAGTGCAAGAAAAAATTTAATCGGCTAAATAAAGTCAAAATTCACATCTGTACCTCAAAGTGACTTCTTTTTAAAATAGTCTTTTAACCTTTCAATTAGCATTTTGAAGGTTGAAAACATAGTCAATTTCTCAGGCCAGAAACGCGTTGAGAAAGTCAGAACAGAACAAAGCAAGCTAATTCAAGATCAAATCACTCGGCTAACTTTGTTTGGGAACCTTGTATTATCTCAATAATATAGGACTTTTTCTCTTTTCATGTAGACCTTGTGGCCTGGCATTCATGGCACTGGGCTATCTAAAACATGTGACACACCCTATTAGCGACATTTCTGGTCTGATGTTGTCATTTGAAATGAGACATGAATAAGCAACTTGGAATGAAATCTCAACTCACCCATTTGCAGATATCCTTTTCCATGCCAGACCAGTAGAATCTGGTGCTGATGTCATCACATGTCTTCTCCATGCCACAATGACCCCCTGATCACTAGCATGGAGGCTAACAAATACAGCATTGGACTCCTCTGGAGAGGTAACCACTTTGGCCAGATGCTCCCCTCGTCAACACCTCCTACATATATAGTGGGCATCTGATATGATGCTAAATAAATTAGAAGGCATAATGACAGATTTCTCATTTGTGGGTGAACTATCCCTTCAAACCTTACCCTTGAAAAGGTCATTCTCAGCTCTTTTTATAATAAACCCGTCGCGTTTGTTGGACCCAGCCAGGTACGTGCCATGAATTAGAATCATTTTGAATTCCCCCAGTTTAACAGGATCCATCATGAGTGAGAGAATGTGAAACCCTTCACTAAGCACCTACCTTATATTATATAGAAATTCACTTGTTTTTCTGTACCTTATATCTCATCGTTGACTTCCTACATCGTAAACTACCATACCAGAATTATTGAAGAAGAGGTAGGTTATGTTAAAGAATATATATGAAATATGGATATAAGTAGGAATGGATGGATTGTATATTGCACATGGCTGATTTGACAAAAGGAAAGTATTTGGGGGCAGTTTTAACTGTTCATGAGGTGGATGGCCTGAGGGAAATAAACTGTTCCTGTGCCTGGCTGTTCTGGTGCTCAGTGCTCTGTAGTGCTGGCCAGAGCACAACAGTTCGAAAAGGAAGTGTACTGGGTGAGTGGTGTCAAGAGTGATTTTACCAGCCTTTTCGTCACTCTGGATGTGTACAATAATCCTCTCAACAGTCCAAACTATCCTTTGAAGTCTTTTAATGTCTGACTTGGTAGCTGAACCAAACCAGACAGTTATTGAAGTGAAGAGGACAGACTCAATAACTGCCGAGTATAACTGTATCAGCAGCACCTGTGGCAGGTTGAACTTCCTCAGCTGGCAAAGGAAGCACAACCTCTGCTGGGCCTTTTTCAAAGAGTCAATGTGGGTCTCCCACTTCAGGTCCTGTGATATTGTATTGCCCAGGAACCTGAATGACTCCACTGCTGCCTCAGTGCTGTTTCAGAATGGTGAGTGGGGTTAATGTTGGGGTGTTCCTCCTAAAGTCCACTATCATCTCCACTGTTTTGAGAGTGTTAAACTCCAGGTTGTTTTGACTATACCAGATTGCCAGCTGTTCAACTTCCCTTCTGTATGCAGACTCATCATCATCTTTAATGAGGCCGATGACTGTAGTATCATCTGCAAACTTCAGGAGCTTGACAGAGGGGTCCTCGGTGATGCAGTCATTTGATTAAAGGGAGACTAGTAGTGGGGAGAGCAAACATCCCTGGGGGGCACCAGTGCTGATTGTACATGTGCTGGAGGTGAATTTCCCCATCCTCACTAGCTGCTGCCTGTCTGTCAGAAAGCTGGTGATCCACTGACAGATAGAGGCAGGAACAGAGAGCTAGGTTAAGTTAGTCCATAGGAGAGCAGGGTTGATGGTGTTAAAAGCCAAACTGAAGTCAACAAACAATATCCTTGCATAATCCCTGGTTTGTCTAGACGTTGAAGCATGTAATGCAGTCCCATATTGACTGCATCATCCCCAGAACTGTTTGCTCAACAAGCAAACTGCAAGTGATACAGGAAGAATTCAGGATTCAGTGGGCCAACACCAGTCTCTCAAATAACTTAATGACCACAGATGTCAGAGCAACGGGCCGAAATGGCCCAATCAGTCCTGGTTTCTGGAGATGGTAGAAATACTGGACGGGCCTCCATGGGAAATACCACTGAAGAAAGATCTTCTCTCTCAAACACAAGGCACGGATTGGCATCCCCAGCCAGAGCTGTGAAGCCAACACATGTGGCCTTTGAACGGAGGGCATTAAACATGCCAGAACTGAAGCATTACGTCATGAACACTATTTATACCAGAGCACCATCCATGAGATGCCTCTACATGCTAAAATTGAATGGACACTGATTGGTGTCTTTCATATGGCAAAGATCCAGTAAACTGTCCCATACATGAAATTCTCATATTCCTTCAAGAGCGATTAGACGCAGGACTCTCTCCTTCAACACTCAAAGATATGTGGCAACTATATCTGCATATCATGTACCTGATGACGGCACCACTATAGGCAAACATAATTTAATCATAAAGTTCCTTAGAGGAGCAAGACAATTAAATCCACCTCGGCTGGCTACAGTCCCAACTTGAGAACTAACTTTGGTCCTCAAAGTGCTCGCAGGACCCCCCTTTTGCACATGCTCTCCGTCAAGACTGCACTACTGCTGGCTCTGGCCTCAGTAAAATGGGTCGGTGACTTACATGCACTATCATTTGATAATTCATGTCTGGAGTTTGGCTACTGTCAAAACCCAGAAAAGGCTATGTACCTAAGGTTCTAACTACACCCTTCAGAACGCAGGTGGTTCACCTTCAAGTCTTCTTCCCCAATCAATCCTTGCATTTGTTATGCCCTGTGCGGGTGCTTCATGCATACATTGAGCGCACCTGCCAGATCAGTCTGATCAGCTCTTTGTGTGCAATGAAGGATGCATGAAAGGAATGTCCGTCTTCAAGCAAAGACTTTCTCACTGGATCGTTGATGCGATTGCCCTGGCTTACGAGTCGCAGGATAAGATTTGCCCAATTATTGTTAAAGCACACTAGTGTTAATTTTGTCACCTATTTTTAATTTAGTCTTAGTCTTAGTCTTGTGCCAAATGTCCTTGTTAGTTTTAGTCATATTTAGTCATTCACATATCTTTTTTTGTTAGTCAAGTTTTAGTCGACTAAAAGTCTCGTCATTTTAGTCTAGTTTTAGTCAAAAGAGAATTTAAGGTATCTTAGTCAAGGTTTAGTCGACTAAAAGCCTCGTCATTTTAGTCAAAAGAAAACTCAATATATCTTAGTCAAGTGTAAGTCAAAACATTTGTCTTTTTTAAAATAAATTATTTCTGAGATTAATTCTGAGATAACCATTTCAGTCAAATAGTGTTTAACACATCTCAAATATTGGTTAAATGTCATAATTACCTGACAAAATACACTTGTTGAATGATTTTTGTTGAATTCACTTTGTTAAAAGTGTCTGGTTTTCTGATTTAAGAGACATATTCACAAATGATGAACTTGTTCTTTAGATTATTTTATTTTGAACCAACACAATTCAAAAGCTGGGGCCCAACAGACTCAGACTGACAAATTACAAAGGTTTTTAAAGCTGTTTTTGGTTGCCTTTTGTCTCATTTTTCTATTCAGAGTGTACCCTTTAGATGTCGCTTAAGGTTGGTGGTGTTTTTCCCCGATATTTTTTGTCCGCAGTGCTTCCCGTCAGTTATAATGACACACTCTGACTTTTTGTCAATGTCATTGTTGTTGTGTTCTTGCTCCATGTAGTTTCGTGTTGCATCCACAGGCTGGCAGCAACAGGAGTATGAGACCTGTAACCGTCACTTGAGCAACAGCGCAAACTCATTCGGAATATTTTGAAGGCTCGTAACAGCTGAATATGACGATTGTTGACAAAAATGAAGATAGATTTTATCTTCGTTTTTATTTTATGCAAAACATTTTAGTCTCGTCTTTTTTCGTCAACAATAATGCATGTTAATTTAGTCTTAGTCAGCGTTTTTGGACATTGGTGCAGTCTCGTCATCGTCTCGTCTTAGTCATGGAAAAAAAGGTCGTTGACGAACATATTTAGTCTCGTCTCGTCTGACGAAATTAACACTAAAGCACACTCATCTAAAGTCATGGCCTCCTCATGGGCATGGACAAACGATGTGTCTTTACAAGACATATGTTTTGCAGCAGCACGGTATTCTCAAAACACACTTGCAAGGTTTTACAACCTAGACGTAATGTCTCTCTCATCACAAGTCCTCTCTGTTTATGATGCTTGCAATTTCGTTTGTTAACATACACTTATTTTACACAACAGCCTACTTTTCACAAGCACTTTCATTATAAACAAACTCCCTTCCTGACTGGGTTTGTGAAGGGGTTAATTCATACTATATGGCTATAGTTCATTAATCCCCTCCTTTGCATGCCTGCTTTTATAGAGAACAGCTTTGCACCAAAAAGGGTGTAAAATATTGCCATTATTGTAGAGAGGTTTCAACTAGGTTGTTGAAACACTCCCCATTGCAAACACAATGTCTCGTTCCCTTTGTCTCAAGGAACCAAGGTTACACACATAACTAAGACGTTTTGAAGGATGAATTAAATGTTTTGCATGACTACACTTTTCAGACATGTAATAGAGTTGTGATGTCCCATAAAACAGTTGTCACAATTGCACTTACAGTTTAGAGAATGTTAAGACTGTTTCAAAAAATTAGCCAAAGCGATTGAGAAAAACTGTAATAAATTGTAGTTTGAAGGTGTGAGATTCATTCAGTCAATAATTATTTTTGTTTAAATTCATTAGCATCCTCGTTAATTGATGTTATCAAATGGCCTGGTCTTGGGCGGGCTCATCCAAACTCTTAATTGATCAGTATAAGTGCCCAGGTGAATGTGTTTAAAAGGAAGCTCAGAGGCGCCACAATTCAACAGTTGTTCTGAGTTCTGTGAAAGAGATGGGTAAGCATGTTTCGTCAGCTAAAGCAGTTGTTTTCTTTTAAAAATGTTCACTATTTGTGTTGTGTGTATAACTGTTTTGGTGATGTTCTTCCTCAGCTGCAAAGACTGTGCTTATTGTGTACGCTCACCAGAGTGCTGGATCTTTCAATGCAGCTGCCAAAGATGCTACTGTGGATGTGCTAGAGAAACAGGGCTGCAAAGTGCTTGTGTCTGACCTGTACGCAATGGCGTTCGAGGCCACAGCAACTGAGAAGGATATCACTGGTGTGGGAGGAGTGTTCTTGTATTAGGCTATTGGTTTGCATTCTAACATTGTTTATCATTGTTTGCATGATTTGACATTTAAAGCATCGTCTATAATTCAGGATCTGTGAAGAATCCGGAGCATTTCTGTTATGGAGAGGAGACCATGTTGGCCTGGCAGGAGGGACAACTAGCTTCTGATATTGTTGAGGAGCATAAGAAACTCCAAGAAGCTGAACTTGTTGTTTTTCAGGTTGACCTCCTACTTTATTGGTTTAGTCTTTCTGTTCTTGGTTTTTAGTTTTGACAATTGTTGTCTGCTGCTTGCAGTTCCCCATGTACTGGTTCTCTGTTCCTGCCATCATGAAGGGTTGGATGGATCGGGTTCTTACACTTGGTTTTGCCTACACTCCAGAAAAGCGCTACAGTCAGGGCATCTTCAGGGTGAGACTTGTATTGACCCCATACTAAACCTTTCATTTGTAATCGCAACCTTGTTGTTTGCATAATGGAAACTCTTTATTCACTGCAGGATAAGAAGGCCATGTTGTCCTTCACCACTGGTTCTCATGAGTCCATGTTCAGCCCTAATGGGATCAACGGAGATATGAATGTTACACTGTGGCCAATTCAGGTAATCCAATTTCTACCCTATTCTCACGTTCCATAACATTTTGTAGTAATTGTAATGTGTCCTAACCTGTGGATTTTATTTATATTTTCCTGAAGAATGGTGTCCTCTACTACTGCGGTTTCCAGGTCCTAGCACCACAAATCTTTTGGGCACCCAAGCACCTCTCTTCTGAGGGCCGTGAGAAGCTGTTGGAAAGCTGGCGTACTCGTCTTCCGGGTCTGCTAAGTGAGACTCCACTTGCCTTCCCAACTGCAGATAGCTTTGATGCAGGGAAAGGCTACCAGTTGAAGCCTGACATCAAGAAGCTGCAGGCCGAGTCTCCCTTTGGGCTCACTGTGGGTCACCACATGGAGAAACCTCTGCCACCCCACAACCAGATGAAAGCTGGAGTGTGAGACATGGCCACACGAGGGCAGCACTGCACTATGTACTCGTTTAAAATGCTATTCTGTGACTTATAACTTGAATAAACCTAAACATTCATGGTGGTTTATTTCTCTTAGTGAAATTGATGTGTAAGCTTGTTATATTTAAGTGTATACACTGACATCTAAATCTCATTAAACTGCTTTAGTGGTTGGTTGGGGGAGATGCCAGACAGACCTAAATTTAGCAGTTATAACAAGTAGTCCAAATGGAGTAGGTTGATGAGTTAACTTTACCTAAACTCCTGAAATGGAACGTCTTCACTAGAGATGGTGACTGTCCTGAAATCGGATTTGGTGTGCAAGACGGGCAAGTAGGTGCACTATTGATTTGTTACTTACAATTATTTTACCTCTGCATGTTTGTCCTGCCGATTTTGCTGGGCGTTAAGAGTAAAAAGCAATGCTGTACCTTGCTTAACATGCACTGTAATAAAAAAAAATCTGGCAGCTGTGGTTGCCAGAATAATTTTAGGACAAAATAGTTAATGTAAGCCACTTTACAGAACAATCTGTACAGTTTAAAGTGGGTGAAATTTACATGCTGACACTGTAAAAAGACAAGTAAAATTTACAGTAAATTTCATAATCCTGCCCTCTGAAACTGTAAAAATCTGCCTTTAAGATATTTGTTAATCATGAAGTGACTACAGAAGAACATGATGACAGGAAGTTCATCAATAGTGGCTCTTCCAGGAGCAATGACCATTTAACATGTAGAGACAGTGCTCATCAATCACACAAATACTAACACCATGGTGAAACCGATTTAAATATGCAGTAAACCTTAAATTTAATCAAATATAACCGAACACCCCAGTGTACGTAACTGATATTTAAAATATGATAAACATAACTATTCACATAAAATATAATGAAAAGTAGTGGGTATCGCAGGGAAACGCCCGATTACTGGATTGTTGTTTTTACCATTAATTATACAGTAAAATTGTGCTTTTTTACATTTAATGTAATTATTACATAGCTGTGTTGTAAAAACTACTGTATTGTCTTTCAAAATATATTAAAACATTTTATTGTATATTTTACAGTTAATATTTGTTAATATTTTATTTCTGTAGCATTTTTACAGTATTTTACTGTTAAAATTACTGACGTATTTTATAGTGTGGAACTAATATTTAGGGATTTTTTTTTTCTCTGAAGGGCATTTGTCCCAGTTATGCACAGGCTTCCCATTTCCTGTAGAAATTCCTCCAGAGGCATGTCCTTTTTGCAGTACAACATATGTCTGCAGATAATGCACCGAAATGTACGTTTTGAAAATCAGTTTACCCAAAATATAATTTGAAAGTGCAAAAATGGCCTCGATTACGTTAACCGTAAAAAGTAATTGCAATGCACAATATTGTATAATAGACCTTATTTATATCTTTGTGTGAGCATGTAACCGAGTGCGTACGTTAATTTCAACCCACAATAAGAAATTGCAAGCAACTGTATGGCCCATGAATAACTTTGTAAATACTCAAATGGCCCTTAAAAAAAAACATGTTTTTCTTGGGTTACTGGGATTTTCTTCCCATCCGCCACTTGCCTTATCAACAAGGCCCGGTACCCACCCTGACACTCTCCACACTCCACCTCTGGCTCTACATGCCACTGTACTTACTCTGCTGCACTTTTATTTTTATTCTTACTTTTAATATATACTGTGTGGACATATTTATATTTATATTGCTTATATTTTAATACTTGTTTTTTATATTTAGAGAATGTGTGACGCGCCTACAACACCAAAACAAATTCCTTGTATGCGTAAAAAACATAATTGGCAATAAAGCTTTTTCTGATTCTGGTTCTGATGTTGCCCATCCCCACTTTTTCCTAAATGAGTAATTCAACACTGTAACATGGATTGTATTTTAAAGTGTTGGTACTATATGCCTTTTTTTTCTTCTTCTTTTTTTCTTGTTTGAAATGAAAATGCATTATGTTTGTACGTATGTTTGTCATCAGATGCTGCATCAAAATTTTTTTTTCATTGCCCCTTGAAGGGACACTAAAGATTTACTAGCATATAGTTCAGGTAGATGGCTCATTGTCAATATCAAACTAATGCCCAAAAATCAAACAACCCTGTCGGCAGGAGACAAGGTAGCCTTGCCGGTAAGATAATTAGACCATTGTTTGGAGTAGCGTTATAGCACACTTCTCTTAGCCTACTATTTTTGCAGAATGTATGCTGTCCTATATTTTATGTGTAAAACATTTGCAAGAAATGTGCAGTTTACAACAGAGCACACGGCTAGAAATACTGTATTGGAATGCATAGCTAAACATTGACGACTCTGCTGGCATATGGTTAAAACAAATCATCTGTAGACCCCGTTCACAAGATGGTTTGTTTTAACCACATCAATTGAAAAGAAATAAGGCGATTGCATTTATGGTCATTCATTTAAAAACAACCAGACTTCTTGCATGTTTCACAAGATTGTTTTAGTATAATTGCATGATTAAATGATTCATAATATAGAACTATTCAGGTTGTAGTCCAAAAACCCAGAAAAGAATTAGCACTTTTGAGCCATGGGTTCCCCTGGCTGATTAGTGAGTAAAATAAGGTATGTGGTAAACATTCATTTAAAGGGGTAGTTCACTCAAAAATGACAATTCTCGCATCATTTACTCACCTACATGCAATCCCAGATGTGTATAATTTTCTGTCTTCAGAACACAAAGATTTTAGAAGAATATTTTGTACAATGCAAGTGAATGGTGACCAGAACTCCAAACGCTCCAAAAAGGAGATTAAGTCAGCATAAAAGTAATCTATAAAACTCTGGTGGTTCAATCAGTCTTTTCAAGCGATCAAGTTGGTTTATGTGAGAACTGACCAAAATGTAACTCCTTTTTCACTTCTTGTCATTGCAATCTTTCAGCTCGATCATCATTTCAAGCTTGATTACACTTCCTAGTGCAGAGTACTAGATGGCGCTGTAGGAACTGTAATCGAGCTTGAAATCATGATTGCCAAGTAGGGCTGAAATGATTAGTGAATGTTATCAACAACATCAACAATTAAAATTTGTCAACAAAAATGTTTGTTGTCGAATAGTCGTTTGATCTCATTTAATGTAACACGAGATCACATTAAACTCTAATGATGATGCGTGAGAGCAGAACTGCAGCTCGTGCCTGACAGAGGAGAGGAAGAATTACACAACTCACAATCCAGATGCGCTCTAAACTTTCCAAACAGCTTCAGGTGACGTAGATTGCAAAGTATGAGGGAATTATAATTATATATATACAAAAATACTAAATAAGTAAATACAGAAGCACAGTCGTTGTGGAGTAATTGAAGCAAAACTCGAGTGTCTTTAAAGGAAACAAACGGCGTTGCATTTTTAATGCAGTTATATTTAATGTTTTATAGCTTTATTAAAGTTCAAATAATATGGAAGCAGATCATGTAAATAACTACAAACTCAGAAACTGGCATTTCTCTATGTGGTCAGCGCCTCTTATGAGTTGTGTGAATGTCCCGATCTGAGGGGGGGAGATTGAAACTGTTCCCGGCTGATACACACTCTGTCACGGGACGCTCGTCCCTCGAGTGTGCGCGCTTGCTGCAGATAGATTAAAATGTGATGGAGCATGACTTATTGAATCTTAATAAATGTCACTGTGTGTTTCTTATCGTGAAAAATCTTTGGCAATACGCAGCTTTATTAATAAGAGAGTTTTTTTGTGAGTTAATGATGGATTGAAATGAACAGAAAGGTGAGAGAGGTGAAGTCTTCGCCCCATTATACACTGCAACAAAATACGTCTTTGATTTGTTTTTGTTTTGGCTTGTTTTCCAATATAAATATGTAAAACCCCTTAGCAGCTATACTGCAGAAGAAAAAATTGTTATCTGAGAATGTTGAATATAATATTTTTTAATATCTCAAAATATTCACATGAGAAGCAGCACATAATATATTTAGACTTGCTTTTAGAGAATAGATCTTGAATATAAGCATGATTCGTCTTTACTGCATTCGCAGAAGTGAAAAAGTGAAAAAATACACTTATGTACAAAATACACTTATCCAGTACTGAAGATAAAATCTCTTATAGCAAGTCTAAATATCTTATATGTTGCTTCTCACGTAAATGTATTCTGTTTTGAGAATTTTTAGACCATTTTAAATGGGAAACAAGACAAAAACACTTTGATTTTTTTTACAGTGAATTTCTTTACTGAATAAATGTAATAAATTACTTTTTTCCCCTTTAATTAATCCACTCAGTGAATGTCATTTAGAGGTATTTTAAAAAGATGATTTTGTCCTCTTTATTGTTAGTAAGCACGTTTAAAACAACATTTTAAGTCAGGCACAAGCTGAATAATCTGTCAAGAGTTAACGATTAATCGTTGGAATAATTGCAGAATAGTTTAATAATTGTTAGATTAATCGATTATTGAAATAATCGTTAGTTGCAGCCCTATTGCCGAGGTGACTGCTGTCAAGATGTACAGTGAAGAAGGAGTTATATTTAATATTTCAGTCTGTTCTCACCCCAAAACCAACTGGATTGCTTACTCATCCGGGATGGCATGAGGGTGAGTATATGATGAGATAATATTTGTAATTTTTTTTTATGAACTTTCCCTTTACGGCGTTTTGATCTACAACATAAATTACACACAGTCAGACCTCAAAAGTGAATTTTTAAACCGTTGGTTTTGGAAAATAATTTTGCTTATAAGTTGCTACATAAGAACTACAGTTTTCTGTTTCATCAGGAATGTTCACTCACATTATTTTTGCATTTGTAGTCCTTATACTGCAACTAATTAGCAATATTATTTTTTTTAAAGACAGTGGATTAAAATGAGTGTGTTATTCATATTGTAGAACAAAACGTTCAAATAAGACCTTATTTTACTCCCAAGGAAAGTTCACCTTCAGATTGACATCATTGCTCAACAGCTCTATTGCAGCTTAGTTAAAGACAGGGAAGAACAGTAGACCGACTGTCTGCTCGTTACAGACCTGCAAGACGATTCTGTGTGGTCTCTGCTGTGGAAGCATTTGTGGTTTAGGTGGCAGTCTTGATGCACAGTTTCCAGGGTGTAGTGACATTTTTGCATACACCACACCCTTCCTGGCACTGCCAGTACATAACAGTCACTCTCGACATTAACATGCAAACCACAAGCAAGTCTAACATTTAATGAAAAGGACGTTTTCAGAGAGAAATGTGTAATAATTCAAAACTTTAAAAGTGATTTAAATGATTGAAGCCTTCTACTAGTTAGCAATTAGAAATGCAATTCTTTGTATTCTAGTGTTGTGTTCATGCATTCATAGCTAAATGTGACCACTAATAGAATCGAACTCTATTAAATTGTTATTTTTGTGTTTCACAATGGTTTACTTTGTTTCAGATGCAAAGCACACTGCTGGAGTGACAACCCATAAGGAATCACTTATTTCATGTTTCCATTGTCCAAAACAAGAAGCCAGTTAGAGTCAACAAAACAATACACAGTATTCCACCAGTAAATCCTTCTGGTGAAACTCTCAAGAGTGAAATTATTCTGATTTATGCTCTCAACATTATAAAATGAAGCCCCATAGTTCTTTCAAACATCTGATTGTTTTATTATTATTTTTACTTTTTGATCAAGTGACATCAGACATACCTAATTGGTAATTCAGATTATTTAAAAGACAAATTATACAAAAGAAAAAATCTTTAACAGTGTCTGCGGTGTTTTAGCAGTGACGCTGGTTACTGAAGTAACCACGGTTCTATGAATAGAGGAAGTCCACTAGAGATGGTTTAACATAGTGAAAGGAGTCGTATGCTCACGGATGATCTCGAGAATCTCGCATTGTTTTGTCGCACATGACCCTGACCGATGAGGTGTCGGATGCCATATATGCTTCCGTTCATGTCATGGTCTACCTCTGTAGTCATTCTAGGGTGTAAAGTAACTGTAATTAACAACTTTTACCCAAGAATTGTACTTTTTGAAGTAGTTTAAAAATGTTATACTTTTACTTGAGTACATTTTAAGTGCTGTAACTGTACATTTACTGCGCTATTTTCCCACCGTCTGTGTTCGCTACTTCCCTGTCCTGATTTATTTTTATCTATCAACATGATTGGCTAGAGAGAGTCTCCTGATTCTCATAATAAATCTCGAACTGATTGACAAATTCCCTTGTGAAATGGATTGCTGTGAACTGTGTGTCAATGATTGACTTATGATCATTTTTAAATATTTAAAGATAACTATGTACAATTATATATTGATATAAATATGTATAATCATTATATATTGAGTTATTGTTATATAAGGGGCTTTCTCAGCAAATATTTGTATATGCGATTAATCGCGATTAATTAATCGGAACACCATGTAATTAATTTGATTAAAAATTTTCATCGATTGACAGCCCTAATATATATATATATAATTTACATATAGTAACTTGTAGCATAATTACTTAAGTAGTTTTTTGGCAAACTACTTATTTACTCTTACTTGAGTCATAATATATCTCAGTACTACTACTACTACTTGTACTCAAGTGAATTATTTCTTCAGTAGCAGTACTTTTACTTAAGTAAAAAAAAATCTGTACTCTTTCCACCACTGCTCAGTGGAAAGTCACAACTGTTTTGCTTAAACAACAGGAGGTTCTTTAATAGTCCTGACTGTACAGAAATATTTAATTACAGTGAAGGGTGCATTGAGTCATGGACCAACCAAAATGAGTCATTTCCTTTGTTAATATCACTTATGAAGATTGAGCTTTTCCATCAATAGCGTAGCCTGGAAGTCATAGATCCACATCTTCAATAAACTTGTTCAGTAAACACAACCAACACATGAGCCCCTGATGTCAGATGGAACGGGTGGGTACATCCTCCACATTGCTTTCAGGATTGCATGGCACTGAGAATGCACACAAGGGAGATCGGAAACTAGAACCACCTGGAACACAAAGGTGTGGCCTGAGGTCTGTTTTTCTTGCAATATGACACTCAACACATGTGCATATTTGAAATCCGAGCTGCTTTCTTGAGGCGAAAGTGTTTGTTGTTTACACTCCTTCTGCATGTTTACATTTAGTTCATGGAACAGCAAATCTGTAGTGTGAGGAAATAGAGCATATCATTCCTTTACTGCTTAAAGGGATAGTTCACCCAAAAATGAAAATTCTCCCATAATTTACTTTCATCTGCTACAAACAAAAAATGTTTAAGAATATCTCAGCTCTGTTGCTCCTTACAATGCAAGTGAATTGTGGCCAGACCTTTGAAGCTCCAAAAATCACATAAAGGCAGCATGAAAGTAACCCATTAGACTCAAGTGGTTAAATCCATATCTTCAGAAGTGATATGATAAGTGTGAGATATTGTTCTAAAAATCTTTGTTTGTGTTCGGCAGAAGAAAGAAACTCATTCACATCTGGGGTGGCATGAAGGTGAGTAAATAATGAAAGAATTTTCATTTTGGGTGAACTATCCCTTTAAAGGGATTAAGTAAAAAAAATGTAAAGTCTGTCATTATTTACTCACACACGTGTTGTTCGGCATGTTTGATCCTGTTGTGTTACGCAGAAGAATGCAAGTCATACAGGTATAGAATGACAAGAAGGTGAGTAAATAATGGCTATTGTAATTTGTCTATTATTGTCTTGTATTTATTTACTGATGCCATGGGAGCTGCTATTGCTCACAAATGGTTACATCGGATGACTGCCCAATTCACCAGCTGTTTTTCAACCAATTAGCAAATGTGGGCCATTATGGGCCTGAGAGCTTCCAGGGGAATACAATTTAATTTAAACTGATCAGCTAGAAACTTACAACTGACCAAAGTTGCAGTTAAAGTTTCTAAATGTGTTTAGGCTATTTTCATAACAAATACTAGTTTATTTTTTTTATCTAAATTGACCTGACCATGGTAATTAAGAACCATCATGGTCTTACCTGAGGTTATGGCCTTATCACACACACACTGTTTAACGATGGAAGAACAATAACTTTCCCAAGGGCAGGAACAGATTAGAATCAAAGGAGTTTAAAGATTGGACCTTCATAGATTATGGGACAAATAATTGACAACGATTTTCTCCTGTTCTAATTGGTCATGTTTGCCTTCAGATGTTCCAATACAGAGTTTAAATCATTAGGCCTGTGTCCTGCTGAACTTATACAGTATTATTCTTGTTCAAATAAAATGTCCAAACAAATGCATGTAGTCACACTCTCCAGGACCTTTATCACTTTTTTAGTTTTGGTGGGGGATTTTGGATAGTGAAAATGCAGAGTGGCTAGTGAAACCACTCAGAATCCCTAAACCAAGACCGTAAATTCAGACTGTAACTCATCCTAGAGCTTTGAGATAAATCCTCCAAACTCAAAACAGACATTCAGACCTTCAGACCGGTCTGACTCCGGTTCCTATGTCTTTTTTAACTAATTGAGCTATAGGACATATAACCTTCAAAATGTTTATTTATGAAAAAACAAACTTTCAGACAAAGTTTATAGGTACCTAACTGGGGCGGCTCAGTTGGTACAGCGGGTCGGCCACTAATCACAGGGTTGGTGGTTCGATTGCTGGCCCACATGACTCCACATGCCAAAGTGTCTTTGGGCAAGACACTGAACCCCAAGTTGCTCCCAATGGCAGGCTAGCACCTTACATAGCAGCTCTGCCGCCATTGGTGTGTGAATGAGTCACAGTGTAAAGTGCTTTGAATACCATTAAGGTTAAAAAGGCGCTATATAAGTGCAGACCATTTACCATAGTTAGATAGTTTTAAGGAAACAGCAGTTAAAATTTTGACAGTTGTTAAATTTCGCTCTTCTTGACAGGATGAGTCCTATAGGTTGTGTACCATGAAAATACCACATGTTGCTGTTATGTTGAATGATTAAAACCCTCCTGCAGGAATTTGGTGTGGCGATGCTACATAGTATCATATATTTTTGTTTATATGATATGATTATGTCATAAATTACATCATTGTTGTAATGTAATGGCAATGTTATGTAATGTTGCCATGAAGTAGCATAATGTTATGATAATATTAATGTTAAATTTGTACTAATGTTATATTATTGATGTGGTAATGTTGCATTAATGTTATAAACATGTGATTATATTTTGTCTTGAATGTATGGTAATATTGTTGCAATGCTGTAGTAATGTTGTAGTAATGTTAAATATATTTAATGAAGAAACAAACACACAGTATGACTGGGCACTGCTTCTCTTTTTAGTGCCTAAAAAACAGGATTTAGCACTGTGTATGTTACCTAGTAAATTAAACGTTGTCAAATTTCCCGCTGTCAGTTTCTGAAAAGTCCCAGGCATATTGAAGCCAATTTAATACCAAGCTCACAATCCTGTTATGTACCAGAAAATTATTTTCTAATATTTAGGACAGAGAACTACAAAGAGATGAACAGAAAACGAGGTATTCAAGGATATGGAGCTCTTTCTGTATCTTGGTCATTGTCTACAATTAAAATGCATTGTCTAGGACAACAAACGTTTCACACATTACACATTGAGTTCTTTAAACTCAAAATTCAATAAAAGTTTATCACATTTATGTCCCAGTTGCTTCTACACTCTGCTTGGGGAGAAAACAGTACATTTACTCATTCCATGTACCTCAAAATGAAGGGGGACAAACACCTTTTAAAAGAGCTTTATAACTCTTTCTAAGAGGACAGAAAGTGTGTCACCCATATTAGTTATCTGCTGGGTAAGGATTCTGAGGAATGGGTCGGTCAGAAAGACACACATGATCTCCGGACACTGGCCTTGACCTGGAGGAAGAACAGGGCATGACCTAAATGTCACCTTTGGACAAGTTTATCTAGAGAAGCTTCTTAAACTTCAGCTGTCACCACCTGTCTTCCATGTTTATTGAGGCATCATTGTGTTCCAGATTTAGACGGCAAGCATTAGTCCATTCACAACATTGTTGTTTTCAAACCAACTGACTAGCATTACTCAAAATTTTATAAAATGAATCAAATCAACCCACAACTGAAATGACTTAAAGGTCTCTCACTAATAAATCTGCATTACAACAGTTGTTGCTTAGCAGTGGAGGTTGAGTGTGTGTTTGAAAAGTAGAGAGAGAGAGAGAGAGAGGAGAGATTTCCTCTGTTCCAGCAGCTTTGGACCCCTGCTCTCTTCCCTCCTTAATTCACCTCATTCAGTCTCTATTTCAAAGCCTCCAAGAGGAGCCAAAAGGTCTCTCCCCTCTTGTGTATGTAGAAGAAAGACTCAGATAAAGAAGCTGGCGCATGGTTAAGGGAAACCAGGATGCTTATCAGCCACTTTTTGAAATCTACTCTGATACTTTTGATGGTCGGGTACAATAGATTTCCAAGCATGCTGAGGCTGTGCTTTCATGCAGTTTATCATGATGGAAACAAATACTCCTTGTGCAATCCATGTCCTTCATGAGGCCAGACCATTCAACAGTACATTTTCCATGTCCTTTCCATACAAAGAACAATACACATAGATAGGATGTTTAATTACCACAATGTTAACCCTTATGTTCTGTTTTGGGGCCTAAAGACCCCAAAGTTCCTTTGCATGTTTGGAGTCTCAGAGACCACGTGTGATAAAACATGAATTAATACATCGCTGTTTCGACTATCTAATTGGTACACACTTTAGACTTGTACCAGGTGTTTACTTCGATTTATTTTATTGTATATTTCTGACCCTAAATTGAAGCAATGCTATTATGCTGAGTAACAATCACCTTACAAAAATGTGCATGCTTACAGCATGGTGAAACAGACCAAAGCTTTAATAATGGCTACTGTTTTTTATTTTTTTCAATTGCACAATCACGCAAAATTACAGTATTTTAAAGACCCCTAAACATAAAGAAGATAAAGTTAATTTTATAGATGTTTAAGTGAATCTTAGATTTGATATAGGAAAACAAATCTAGTGATAGCCTTTGCTGTGAGGGTGTGTCATCTCTTCTAACATTCTTGAGATTGAACTGATTTTTTCAAGATCTCATTTTGTTATTATGGTTGGTCATGTTTCGTAATTTGTAATCAGGTATTATCTGGCCGTGGTGTTTTAAGGACTAAACGAGGTACTGAACTAAGTTCAAACGTTCAAATCCTAAAAAAAAAACCTAGACAGTAAGAAAGAGTTCAGCCTGTGATGTAGCGACATGTACGTAGCTCTCCTCTCCATTCACAGACGCAGATGGGCGTCGCCACTCTCACGAGCTCTATTTAAACACCCTACAGCAGAGGAGTGAACGGGTCTGTCATCTCACTGGTGGATAACAACTAAAACGAGGATTAATATCGCGACGCGTAGCCTACTAGCAAAGCAAAAAAGGGCAAAATGACTGAGGTGAGCAATATCTTTATGTCCTAAAGAAATATGAAAGACTTGAGACTGAGTGTTTTTAAGTTATAGCAATAGCCTGGTTCAGACACCTGCATTAAAAGCTGTATTTCAATGTACGTTATCGATATAAAAAGCAACACAAATAGGATGTTTGAGTCGTTACGTAATAAAGTTCACATAACATCATAGGATAGTTACATCCTTGACCTGTCTTGTGTCTTATCATTAACATGTCAAAGAAAAAACAACTCTTTATTTTTCCTGTAGACTATTTATTTACATTAATTATACATTTCAAAAGTTCTAAATGGTAACATAAAGCTGCATGACCAGATTTTTGACCAGACCAAGAATTATTTTTATTTTTTATTTAATTTTAAATGTCCAAAAAATATTTTAATGGATTGGCCCCATTCACTTCCATCGTGAGCGCCTCACTGTAACACAGACTTTCGCTTTTTTTTTTGTTTTGTTTTTTTTTTTTTTTTTTTGTTAATGAAAATGTTAATGTCATTCAGACAAAATATTTTATATATAAAAAAATTTAAATAAAAAAAATCGACTCGTCCCTCCTTTAAAAAAAAAAAAAAAAAGTGAAAGTCTGTGAGGTGCTCACGATGGAAGTGAATGGGGCCCAATCCATTAAAATACTCACTGTTTGAAAATTATTCCCAAAATATGTAAATATTATGTCTGTTGACATGATTTTAGTGTGATTAAAAACTCTTCCATTGTAAGTGCCTCACTGTAACCAATCAATGGTTGATTAACCAATCAACACTAAATGCTCTTACTTAAAGTAATTAAATAAATATAAAAATACGCCATGCATCTTTACTACTCCACCCACTGTCAGAACTTGGCAGTGCAAAGTTATAGTTGACTTTTGTATGACAAACTGCTTGTTTTGTTCCTCACTTGTAAGTCACATTGGATAAAAGTGTCCTGCGCCTAAATGTAAGTATAAAATTTAAAATGTATACTTTTTTAAAAGAAATGGAGGGACGAACCAAATGTAATTTTTTATGGTAATCGACATCATGCCACACAAGCTGTCCCAGAATATTCATTTAAGTCAACATATTCTGCTCTGTAATTGTTTGCTGACAATGATCTGTTTATGTTTAGAGATTTACTCAATTTATAATTCTTTATTTACACTGTTGCATGATAGGAAATCATCTCACCATGAAAATACATTCAGAAACTATAGAGGCAGCCAACTACCCTAATCTTTCAAATGGTTTCATAACCAGTCCTTGTGCATGATTTGGATCGTTGGTATATTTAATGTTCTTTAATTATACTTTATTGTAAGAATACATAATAGTATGTATAATATAATAAATGTTAACATATTTAACATTGCTCTTTTTGGCAGTAATTCTAATAATCTCTGCATGCATTGAGCATGACTTAATTAAATCATGACTTAATCGTCAACATCCTCTCGGCAAGGCCAGTGTCACAGGTTCAAGGCCTTCAAGGTGCCTGATGTTATAAAGCACTTGACCTTACCCCAAACCACTATAGTCAGATGTGACAGAAAACCTTTCATGTTATAACATAGATAGTCCGTTGTATGTATGCATTAATAACACAATCCCAGACAGAAAGGCAGAAAAAAGGTAATGAGGGCATAGAAACAGACAACAGGAGGAAAAAAGAGTGATATTCATCAATTTGTGCAAGGAACGTCCTAAAATGTTTCCTCTTTGGGCTAATGGATATGAACCATTCTTAAAAGCGTTTATCAAACAGCACTATTGTGTGCTTACTAAATGGAAGACAATCAGATTTTACTTTGTAATAAACTTCAAACAGAATGCAGATGGAGAAACAGAAAATTTCCTTTTGTAAGGGAAAATGGCGTGTAATCCAAGACCCCAAAAGTCAAGCTTATCAGTACATAAACAAAATCACACACTGTTTATGTTTTGATCAGTCTCACCACACTGCATGAAACAGACTAATTTAACACAGGATATACCAGCAGTCATATCCGTTGTTGCAACTCTGCTTGAGATTGAAGGGTTCCACTAAAAAGGATTTAGTGACCAGCGAAAATAGGATCAAGGGTCTGTGACCTCACCAACCACACGGCAACCCCAGTCTTTTAGACAGGGCCACTTACTAGATGTTTAAGATGGCGTGACGAAATCCCTAAACTGAAATTACTTCACAGAAATCGCCATGAAGCCACTTTGATTTTTAAAAAGCAGGACCAGTTTAAAAGTAACTGGCTTAAAGCCAAACAGCTTTGAGCTTTTGAAGTAGTGTCAGCTTTCTAACAGAGCTGAACCATGAAATCATAATAGGATGTTGTGATGATTTCACAAATATGTAATGTTCTGTTGCCGTAGACAAGTTTGTCTTGCATGATTGGAATGTATTATGTCAAACAAATGATCAAAACAATGTTTTAAATAGCTCTTTTGGACATATTGCACTTACAGTATGACACTGCAATAAACAAGTTGGTTCTTGAAAACACTTGACACTTACTGAGCACTTTATAAGGAACACTGTGATACTAATAAAGTGCCTGACATGGTCTTCTGCTGTTGTAGCCCATCTGCCTCAAGGTGGTTAGCTAATCTTTAGTAATACAGTAGACTGAGGCCATTATTGTAATCAAATTAGGAAGTTGGAAAACATCTAGATGGGTGTTTTAACTACTGTTTCCCTCCCCTTTCACAGATGCTGTCTTCATCTCCAAATGAGAATACTCTAAGTGCCAGTGAACTGACTGAATTCTTTGTCATGTGGGAGGAATTTAATTTCACAGATGCCAGTGACAACAGAACACTGGTGGAAACGTGCCCCACGTCCTTTAACCGATCTGCTCTTCTCCATGCTATGTGCACCCTCTATGCCTTCATTTTTGTCGTGGGTCTAGCTGCCAATGCGCTAGTGGTGTGGGTGAACTTGCGATCACAGCGTCATTACCATGAAACACACTTGTATATCTTAAACCTGGCAGTGGCAGACCTGTGTGTGGTAGCTACTCTCCCTGTGTGGGTGAGCTCGTTGGCACAGGGTGGTCACTGGCCATTTGGCCAGGTGGCTTGCAAGCTTACACATCTTCTCTTCAGTGTCAACCTCTTTGCCAGCATCTTTTTCTTGGCCTGCATGAGCGTGGATCGGTATCTATCGGTGGTATGCTCAAGGGAGATATCTCACAGACGCAGACGACAAATACGCTTTTTAGTGTGTGTTGTAATGTGGCTGCTTGCGTTGTTTGCCTCTATACCTGACACATACTTCCTCGAGTCTGTAAAGTCATTACACAGTCACATGACCTTGTGCCGTCCTGTATACCCAGAGGACAACCCTCTGCAGTGGATGGTGGGCATTCAATTGAGTTTTGTGGTTCTAGGTTTTGCCATTCCCTTCCCTGTTATAGCAGTGTCTTACACATTGCTGGCAAACACACTGACTTCCTCTTCCTTCTCCTCAAATTCCCCTTTAAGTGCAGACCAGGATCGTAGTGTGAGCAGGAAGGTCATCCTCACGTACATAGTAGTCTTCACAGCGTGCTGGGCACCATATCATGCTGTACTCCTGGCCGACTCTCTGGCCATGCTGGGAGTGCTTCCTCTAAGCTGCAGTGCAGAGAATGCCCTGTTTGTGACACTGCATCTTTCACAGTGCCTGTCACTGCTGCACTGCTGCGTGAATCCAGTAGTCTACAGCTTTGCTCACCGCCACTACCGCTATGACCTCATGAAGGCCTTCATCTTCAAATATTCCACCCGTACGGGGTTGACACATCTAATGGAGGGCTCTCAGGGCACTGAGACAGAGTATGCAATGGTGGAGAACACCCCTACAGCTGTAAACTAGATCCCACAGGAATTTCATCCTCAACCAGAGCTCTGCACTGCTTCAAAACATGACCTCACTTGACATGTTCAGATTTGAATTTTCTAGATAAGCAAAACTGAATTAAAACAACATGTTTTTCATTGAACTAGCAAACGCTCAATGGTGGCCCCAAATACACTGAACACTCATGAGCTTTTGGAATCATTCCAAATACATTTTGCAGAAATGTACCAAAGACAGATGGCTTCTTATTGTAACTTATGAACCAATAGGCACTCATCCAAACAATAGAGTTCAAGCTGAAATGTGTAATTTTTGTGCCACTTGCACCACCAGAGGTAACTGAAAAATGAATATTGTCTTCAAACAGCTTTCCGAACACACGTGAAGTCGGAATGATGTTTTCAATAGTTTTGGTACCCTAGGATCGGCAACTATATGCCGATGCGCTGACATACAGCATACTTATCAGACATGTTTGCAGTTAATGGTCTGCACTTATATAGCGCATTTTTAACCTTAGAGGTATTCAAAGCGCTTTACACTGTGACTCATTCACCCATTCATACACCAATGGCGGTAGAGCTGCCATGCAAGGCACTAGCCTGCCATTGGGAGCAACTTGGGGTTCAGTGTCTTGCCCAAGGACACTTCGGCATGTGGAGTCATGTGGGCCAGGAATCAAACCACCAACCCTGCGATTAGTGGCCAACCCGCTCTAGCACCCGAGCCACAGCCACCCTTAATTTAGAATAATCCGGATTCATTAACATTAGAACGTGGTTTCAATGTGTTTACCTTTCGACCTGGCATGATTGGTAGCGTGTTGCATGATCTGTGTGGGAGACTAGGGTTCAAAGCCAGGCAGTAACCATGTTTGAAAAGTCAATGACAAGCATGATACGGAGGTTTCACTTTTCCCCCTAACATTACTTTTGTACTCCACTAATGGTTAAGGTAAGGTTTGGGTTTGAGTTGGGGGATAGAATCTAAAAATATATTATTTTCTCTTCATTGTATAATGTCCTGTAAAGCTGAAAACAACTTGCTTCACTACTAGCTTTTGGCGACCTCTCCTGGACATAAATGGAGCTCACATGTGACCATATGCCCTACAACACTTACTGCTTTTGCCACTAGGGGCAGTGTTTAGAAATTTCAGTCAACGTATACCGATTTTGAAGAAAGAAAATTCAATCTACTCTTTCCTTTTGGTCAACGTATACCAATATTGACAAAAGAAAATTGGTCTACTCTTTCTGATTTTACTGTGAGATCAGGCTGGAAACACTGGGCCTTACTAATAATTGCGTGGATTTTGCGTACTTATGAGCACAGGATTGGCTGGAGTCCAGGATTGGCTGGAGTCATAAGCAACCAAATTGGCCCAGTTGCTAGGGAGGGTAGAGTTACATGGGGTAACCCCCTCGTGGTCACTATAATGCGGTTCGCTCGCGGTGGGGTGCGGGGAGAATTGCGTGAAGCCTCCACACATATCATGCGATGTCTCCACGGTAACATGCTCAAAGATCCTTTAAATGGAATGTTGAAAGAATGTTTCAAAAAGAAGAATTTTAAGTTATTTATATTTGTTGCATAGCTCAAGTTCTCTTTTTCTTAAGTGTGTTTATTTATAGATGTGGCCTTCTTAGTATTGATTGAACTGTGTTCACTATGTGTTTTGAACAGTCTGTGCCCACATGTTCTGTTCTCTGCAACAGCTCATTCCAACATTTTTAAAGGATGAGACAATCAGAACATTTTCAATCTGGATTTTCAAAGATTGAGTGTTTATGTAGAGTTGTTTCCAATGTATATGTATTTCTTTGTGTCTATACTTCACTGTAGTTTTTGTTTTGTTGTGTATATAATGTTTCACTACTGGCTGTAATCTGTAACAGCTTCTTATGTGTGTACTTGGAAGGGCATTTACTTAAAGGTTACTGTATCATTAATAGATTGTGTGTATATTTAGATTTTCTGTAAGGTAACTTAAATAAATTGTTATATTTATCTTTATTCTATCATACATTTTGTTGTAGAGTTCTGATTGAACATTGTTCTGGAAATATATATTTTTTCTTTCAAAAAACCTTTTGAATAACTCTTGTTTCTTAAACATCAAGTGGCTCTTCTCTAAATCCCTTTTCCTAATTCTGTTGCCCATAAAGCTGGAGTATTTTATCTCATGGAAACTGCATGGATAGGAATGTACTCACTAAGTTTTTTACACACTAAGTGCTTCATAAAAACTTAAAGGTAATGACTACAATCTTGGAGAGGGTGGATCTAAATGCAGGATTCTTATAATAATAAACAAATGAAGATGATACAACAAGGAAGGTTATAACTGAGATGATAATGTAGCATCACACCACAGCCTTGAAGGGTGTTAGCAGGACAGCTAATTCTGTACCCCTTAGTGGTCAGTTTCAAAACACAGTGTTGTGCCTCACAATCCACGGCTGTTCAAATGTTGCATTGTTTTTCAAGGCTGCTGATGGCTACATAGTCTTAAAGCATGGCTAGTGGCAAAATAAATGGTGCGATTTTATTTTCCTAAAGCCTCTATTCATCGTGTGTATCTGATGAAACCACATTCAAGTTTGATTGATTATGGCTTATGACAAAGAATACTCATTAGTTCCATATGTTACATAATATACATAGGAACATCAAATATATTTTTTTCTCAATGAAAAATGTGTTCCCATAAATTGCAGTTTGGTTGATAAAGTCAGTTTGACCAGTCTTGACCTCATTTGGTTTTAATTGTCACTAATTCTTTAAGTACTCTGTTGCACACTAATCATGATTGTGACACATTTCATCCATAAACATGCCATGTGTCTGTCTTTTTTTCTTTCTTTCTTTCTTGACATTCTCAAAGTGTTCATGTGTGGAAAATAACAACACCACAAAACTGTCAGAAATACAACACAGTCAAAACTAAAACTAAAAAAAAATTTAAAAAAATAACATTAAGCAGCTTCATAAAAATGTGTTCTTGCAAACACATCATTGCTCTGAACATAGGCTGAGACTGTGTTCATCTCATAGAGGCAAAGAAAAGACCATCAGTGTGAAACAGGTCATGACTAACAAATCACAGCAGGTTTTAGTTTACAGGCTACACAGGAGCAAAGACAAAAACAAAGCAGTGAACTGTGGAACTTTAACAGTGTAGAGAGAATGAAATAGCATGACATGTATCTCAGCATAAAAGCATCCCACAAGCATTTAGAGTAACTAAAAATAAGAAAACATGTCTCTGTCACATAACAGTTGTTATTTAGATAGGGATCACTTATGCAAAGCATAAAATCAGGCAGATACAGGTCAGGAGCTTCAATTAATGATCACATCAACCATCAGAATGGAGAAAATGTGGTCTCAGTGATTTCAACCGTGGGTTGATTGTTAGTGCCAGGCGGGCTGGTTTGAGTATTTCTGTAACTGCTGATTTCCTGAGGTTTTCGTGCCAAAAAGTGTGAGTGGTGGTGGTGTAGTGGGCTAAAGCACATAACTGTTAATCAGAAGGTCACTGGTTCGATTCCCACAGCCACCACCATTGTGTCCTTGAGCAAGGCACTTAACTCCAGGTTGCTCCGGGGGGATTGTCCCTGTAATAAGTGCACTGTAAGTCACTTTGGATAAGTGTCTGCCAAATGCATAAATGTAAATGTAAAAACTAAAAATATACTGCCAGCGAGTGGCAGTTCTGTGGACAGAAATGCCTTGTTGATGAGAGAGGTCAACGGAAAATGGCCAGACTGGTTCGAGCTGACAGAAAGTCTATGGTAACTCAGATAACCACTCTGTACAATTGTAGTGAGCAGAATAACATCTCCGAATGCACAACACATTGAAGCTTGAGGCGGATGTGTTACAACAGCAGAAGACCACGTCGGGCACTTTAGTAGGACTATAGTGTTCCTATAAAGTGCTCAGTGAGTGTATAATAATAATTAAAGTAAGACTACATGTAAAGCTTAAAATTTGATGTATAAAAAAAGACACACATGGTGACATATAACAAATGGCATATAAAACATACAGCCTAGAAGATACAGAAAACTTGGAATCTACAATGAACCATTAAACCTCATTTTAAGGCAGAGTTGCTTAAATTGACAAATATCAAATATATATAAGATGTATCAGAGGTCATTATGATGGCCTTACATGAAATAGAAAATGTTTAATCTGAAACCTAGAAGGCTTGTAGTCTAATGATAAAATTTTTCATGTAGGGACCCTGCACTTCATCTTAGCCCTTCATTACATTTTAGCTATTGTTAAATCAGTCTTCATAGGAAAAATGTTGTCTTTCATTTTAGTGACCTCCTGTGGTTTGGCTGGTGCTCCAAAAGAGATTTGAGAAAATCCACTGGTTCATACAGGCTGAATGAAGAACCCAGTACGGCGTGTACTGTGAACAGATGGTATGTATTTCTGTGAGTTGGTTTTACAACAAAGCTAAAAGGATTTGTTTCTGATGCAGTTGTTTGTGGAGTTTGCATCCATAAATATTACAGTTGCTATGGACCTATAACAAGAATGATTCTGTAAAACATGAAAATGTGTAATCAAGAAGATAAATATTTATCCTACACACAAACCTCATAAAAACAACTTAAAACTCTAGAATGGACATGCATTCACACACAAGCAATCACGTTACATGACACATAGAAAACTGCACGTGTCCTGCATAAACACACATATTCATGTGTGCAAATTTGATGTCTCTGATGTAAATGTTTATATTTCTCTGTAAGGGCAAGACAGGGTCTTTTTTCCCTTATTTGAATTTCGTGTAACAAGTCTGTGCGCCATGATTCCAGCAGTCACAGTTATCTCTTCATCAAGACTTTAAAACAGTGTGACTAATATAATTTCAGATAAGACGAGCCTTTGAGGCTGTGTGAAGGAGAGGCTCTGCTTTCCGACATAATAATGTAGATGGAAGAGCAGGGGAATATCGCTGTGGAGGTGGGGGCGTGGTTGAGCGTTGGCTTGTGAATGGAGAGTTAGATTGGGCGTTGAGAATGGTAAGGATCACCACCTGTCATTGATTATCTCTAACAGCTGCTTGGCATTGTAGTGAGAGTTGGAGATGGATTTAAGAGCAAGCCAGACGCTAGAGAGGGGAAAGAGAGCCATTTCTTCGATTGTGTGTGCGTGTGTGTGTGTGTGTGTGTGTGTGTGTGTGCCCGGCAGGCAAGGTTGCGTTGGCTGGGTCATGTAACCCGCATGCCCTGCCACCGCATGCCTAAACAGCTTCTGTTCAGCTGTATAGAGGGGGCTAAGCGGGCACAGCACGGGCTGGAGTAGAGATGGAGTGATGTGGTACAGGAGAATGTGGAGCTGAGTGGTCTTGCCGATGACTTGTACCAGCGTCAACGGCCTCTTTGAAAGAGGCTCGTGAAGGACGCTACTGGCCAGTTGGAGGCAGTCACCCTCCAACAACAACGGAGGGCAGAGGAGCGACGCTCGCAACAACTAGCTGAGCGCCGAGTGGCTAAAGCACAGCAAGTTGGCACAGTAGGTGGCACAGGCGGTGCATCAGCCAGTCATCTCAGTCGGTCGACCCGTGTCACCTGTTGGATCTGTCCCGTGACCTCCAGCCAGCGGGCGTTCGACACTTCACGTGGCCTTATCGTGCACATAGCCTGGCACAAGCATCGTGGTGATGTCACCGCCACTTAGTTGTGAAAGGCGGTTGTTGTTTTTTTGTGTGTGTGTGTGTGTGTGTGGTGAGTTGGATTCGTCGTCTCCCTCTTCCTCCTTTCCTCAGGCATCTGACCTCAGCAACATGTTGAAGAGCTGTATGTTTATTCAGTAGATGGAAACAGGGCTGTAGCAAGGAATTCTGGGCCCCATGACTGTATATTCGTCTGGGCCCCTTTTATATTTAAAAATACAGTTTACAGTTTGTTGTGGACCCCCTGTGCCTGCGGGCCCCTAGAATCGTTACCACTGTTCACACCAATAGCTACAGCCCTGGATGGAAATGCTTTCTAATGTGCTGCAGCAATCTAAATGGGTGAGAAGTAATATTAGGATAGTACCATTAGGAGTGTGCAGCAAAAGCATTTTCTGTATCTGTATTTGGATTAAACTGGATGTGGATGGAGTTTAAACTAAATGAAAAGCCTATTTCTCAATGTAACTCTATTCTGTTTACAGTTGAAATATAGCAAACAAGCCTTTAATAAGTCATACAATTATTTATTATTTTATTATTATTATTATTATTTAATTACATTATCATTTTCATTCTTTTTGTCTTACCAGATGCTGCTGTATAGGCTTGTGTATTGTCAACTGTAGATTGCTTTTCCTCATCATCCATATTGTCAAACTAACAAACAAACAAAAAATAATAATACAGGACTGTGGCAGGGCGGAGGGCGGGGCCGGGTTGTGATTATACACACCCGGCCCCTTATCAGGCTAATTAAGCATCCGAGAGGGAAAAAGGCAGATGACAGACTGTGGTGCGACGAGAGAGAGATAGTTTACGGACATTTCCGTCATGTGTGTGTTTGTCTTTTATGTTTATCATTAAAACTATTATTTATATTGTCAAGCCGATTCTCGCCTCCTCCGTCCCATTGAATCACTTTACACTGGTGCAAAGCCCGGGAAGGAGGAGGGATGCACGTCGCGGAGTCCTCGACACTGCCGTCCACCGGGGGAGGGAGTAGACCGACCGCCCGGACGCGGTGAATGGCTGCCATCCGCGAGGCGAGTGGGGACTGGACTCCCCGACTGCCTGGAGCGATGGAGCCGCTGCCAGGGGTGGAGGAGAGCCCTGCCATCCCCCAGAAACACGGAGGGGTCGGAGGAAGACCGCCATCCACGAGGGGAGGAGGGAAGTGTTCCCCGACCTCCTGGAGCTGTAGGGCCGCAGCCAGGGGTGGAGGAGTGTCCCCACTTTTCCAGCATCTAATGCTGACGCAAAAACATCACTGGAGTAACCATAATTTGCACTATAAATGTAAATATTCAATGAAACTTGCATGTTTTTGCACAAGTTAAAGTTTTTTATGCTTTTCGCAGATGCTGGACAACTGTGTCCCGTAATTATATAAAATGTCTTTTATTTTGTGCGCCTTTTACTGCTGTCAGTGGTGCTTTTTTCTTGTGGTATCACAAAACAATTTCACTATACACAGAAAAGCACATTATATTACAGAAATAAAACAAATAACCCTTAACTTGTTGATACACACCCCTTTTTTGAGCACAAACCATGAAAATGACATACCTGAACTTAAATGGTTGTATTTACGGGACCCTTTGGAGTATAGACACAGTTGTAGTATCTTTTTAAAGAAGACACTTTGGACTTTATTTCTCAATTTCAGAATTAATATATGTTGTTATTTTTTTAAGTTAGAGAAGCTGAAGTTTATAGTAATGGAAATATTTTGTGCTGAACTTGTTTTTACAATCTAAAAAACAATAATAAAAGTACCAAGACAACCCAGAAATACAATGTCCTCAAAGTCACGAGTCTAAAGATGTTACGCTTCAAATCTGAAGATGATCGAATAATAAATGAGTTCCTGCAGCTTTAATCTCTGTAAAATCTCTGGAAGTGTTCAGAGTCAAATTAAGGTTCGCATTTTTAAAAACAGACTTTGGAGACGGGCTGGTTTTGTTTATGAGACTCTAATATATCAGATCATATACAGATTTACAACATGAATGCTGCTCAGATTGCAGTTTGTTGAAGAACGATGATGAAGGAGAGATCTCATGTAAACAATGGAGAATATATCAATATTTCCCAGATTTATCACTTTTATGGACAAAAAGTGCGATTGGATGTTTTTCAATGAATGCTTGTCATGGACGATTGACCCAAGTGTGTTGAACTGGATTCATCTGGCGATCGTGTTTTCATAATAAAGGTATGAAGTCCCGTTTTGATATCGCATGTTTTCATTTGTACTCCTGCACAAATAACTCAATTGCTGTTTCTGGAGCATTGCTATCGTGAAACAGAGATCAGATATCAATGTTGAACCCTTTGACCTTTGAAAAGATGTATAATTTGTTAACATTCATTACATTTATAGATGGTAAATTCTATTTATTCTATCTATTAAATGTAAACAGAGTGACGTCACTACTGCGTCCGGTGGATTGCGTATCAGCAGTTTAATTCTTATGTAGGCTATGTATATTAGCTATTCAGTGCTGAACAGTTTATTGTGTTTTATGTATGTATTCGTTTATTTATTAGAATTATTATAGTGGGGTCCTGGGTAGGTCAGTGAGTAAAGATGTTGATTACCGCCCCTGGAGTCACGAGTTGGAATCCAGGATGTGCTGAGTGACTCAAGCCAGGTCTGCTAAGCAACCAAATTGGCCCGGTTGCTAGGGAGGGTAGAGTCACATGGGGTAACCTCCTCTTGGTTGCTATAACATATTATTCGCTCTCGATGGGGTGCGTGGTGAGTAGTGCGTGGATGCCGCTGAGAATAGCGTGAAGCCCCCATGTCAACAAACCACGTGATAAGATTTGCAGATCTACAGTCTCAGACGCGGAGGCAACTTGGGGAGAAAAAGGGGGAAAAATTATGTATTTTTATATATATTATAATTCTTAACAATTTTCATAGTAGTTTTCTTTTATTTACTTTTAAATAAAGGGGGTGGGGGCGGGGCTTCCATGTCTACTACACCACTGCTTAGCACTAGTAGTACCAAGAATATGGTATTAAACAACTATCCCAGCTACTCATGATTCTGTGGAACTTCAACAGCAAATTATGCAATAAGAATGACTGGAAGCTTTCACTGTAGCTGCTTTTCCATCATCGGTCCCAATGAACATAGTGAGTAATGGTTCCAGTAGCATTTCCACAAGGACGCTTCCATGTCTTGAACTTATGTTACAACTCTTCCATGTCTTGCTTCATGAGTCATGGGTAAATCATTATCCACAATCACCATCTATCTGTCTCCATCACAGCTACAAACATCAGGTGGCAAGTTCACACTTGATACAGTTACATCATTCTGTTAAGATAAGAGATATGTGACAGTGAACTACAATGTAACTTACTGTTGAAAGAAAAACTGTTTATTTTCAGACTGTCATCAAATCTGTCCTATGACTGGCCAAGTTCAGCTGCCATCCAGAAATTTTACAGAAGCTCTTGCGAGACTAGGTGATTGTGGGGAAAGATATTTGGGTGAGACTTAAAGCATTTACTTCTTGGCCAGTTTTTGTTCTAGTTTAGAGTTTGTTACCCTTAACTAACAGTAAGAAGAGGAGCGGTCACAAACTGTAAATTTACACAACAGTAAAATCTTTACAGGATTGAACGTGTATTGCTGTAAGCATGCCAACAGAGTATCTAAATAACACATATATACTGTACCTCATGATGTCACTCCAGCCAAACATGTCTCAAAGTGATTCTCACAGTGATGTACTGTAGCTATTACTTGAAGTTCTATACATCTAGTATTCCCTGTCTATTCTTGTAGAGTTGTTTTATTAAATGTAATGGGTAATATCTCAGGTCGTGACTGAGTGGTCCAATGATAAAATGTGCCATGTGCTGATTTATGCAGAACAAACCGTAAAAGGTTGCTTGATTGAAAGAGACCATAAATTCGATATCACTGCAGCTATGCCGTGACCTCGGATTATAAATATGGACAACATAATAATTAAATCTTCTTATTCTCTTCAAAGTACAATTGACATATACAGTATGTATTCTTATATGGCTGGTGATAAGACAGTGAAATCTCTGGGATGGATGTACAGAAGTCTTATTCCTGGAATATCTAAACCCTGGAAAGGGTGATGCACGAACCGCAGAGCTGCTCAATTCTCCCATCATCATTGTGACCCTGAGCAAGACACTTTTTGGATAATAAACATTCATTAAGTGATGAATAACCGTACCCACAGTCAAGGAGAAATCAGTGAGAGTCAAGTTTCTCTCTGGGGTGAGATGTGTGTGTGTAGATGGGCACAGAGTCTTGTTTTTACATCCCTGAAAATGACAACATCTGGTCTGTTTGAGTAAAGGAAGAAAAAAAAATAAACCTCTACACCCTTTTCACATTCACCACAAATATCAGCTCATACAATATGCTGAATCAAATATGAAAGGAAACTGTAGCTTGATTAGTAAACCAGGGAAGCAGGTTACCCCACCCACTATTCTTTCTTTTCAACCACATGTCGAGTGCACAAAAATATGCCCCCGGGGGACACAATGAGTCTCCGTGACTCAGCAAAGTGAAAAGAGATGGGAAAGGTTGTTGTAAATGTTAGATAGGGAACTATTTAACAATCATCAATTGATTATTAATCTACAAGCCATGTATCAAGATTCTTATACATCATTTCCTCCAACAAAATGTATGCTTTCTCTTGTACTGTACAGGTGTGCACACCCTTAGTGGTTCATGAGGGAACTGCAGGGGTTTCATGACATTGTGATAGAAATGTCAATGCTCTGTGAAATAAAATAAAAAGAAATACAATGATATTAATTTTAAAAGAAATATGAAAAGAGTTTATTACAATTACAATATGTACAGTGAGTGAAAAGAAAAACATGTACGACATGCAAATATGTAAAAATCATTATATTTATATAACATTACTTAAAGTATCATAAATCATTTATTATGCAGGTAATTTCGGTCCGAGGTATTCAGGATAACAAGTTGGGAATCCCTGGTCTCTTTTCTGTATCCTGTAACAGATGTGTTATAATGATAAACTAGATTTCCATGTTAATACAAACCAGTGCTGAGGGTAGACATCAACAGCACACTAGAGACTCTGAATAATAAGTCAAAAAACTATAAAGAAATAAACTGAAGTACAATTAAATATGATTTTAATATCACTGTAGGCAGGGTTTGGGTGTAACAGAGTACATGTAATGGGATTATGTATTTAAAATACATAATTTGAGTAACTGTATTCCACTACAGTTACAATTTCAATAGTTGGTAATCAGAATAGAGTTGCATTCAAAAACTGTTTTGATTACTGAAGAGATTACTTTCCATTGTATTGTCATTTGTTTAATTTAATATTTAGTCTATTCAGTTGGAAAGCATTTATCCATATAAATGATGCGATCCAAAGAGCATTTGAACAGCGGTGAAACACTTTCTTATGATGTTGTGACGAGGAGCAGGGTCGGGCCGTGAGGACACACGGCTGGCCCTAAATCGGACTAATCAGCCGGGAGGGGGATAAAGAAGAGTTGGTGGCACAAGTTTGAGAGAGAGAGAGAGAGAGAGAGAGAGAGAGAGAGAGAGAGAGAGAGAGAGAGACGCACGCACGCACGCACGCACGCACGCACGCGGTCGTGTTGCATGTGTGTCTGTGTTTGTTTTATATTGTTTGAGTTTTGACATTAAACTCATATTAACTGTTTAGTCGGTTCCCGACTCCTCCTAGCCACGGATGTGTTACATACTACCTGACAGGGAAGTACGTTTGGAGGTGCATAAATATTTAAATTTATAATCAAAACAAGTGCAAAAGATTTTACCACTGCTGGTAGTAATACAAAGTATTTAGAAATACATTTTTGAATTTCAGTAATCTAACAAAATACGCTACAAATCACATTTCACAACATGCATTCTGTAATCTGTGGTGAAATACCCTACCAACCATGATTGTAACTGAGAGGTCAAATGTAATGTAATTTGCCATGATTCATAACTAAGTTTCACTATCATCTCTGTCTTTAGTCTATCTGTGTGACGAACTGGACATGGAGGCAGCATTACAATACATATGCAGGAAGTTTATTAAACAAATCAGGCAAACATATCCAAATCACTGAGCAGAGAGATGTAGTCGATATAACAGTGATTCAATAACAGGCAAGCAGCCCAACAAGGCAAACAAAGCAAAACACTGATCCAAAAGATGATATCCAGATAAACAGGAACAATGAGCATAATGTGAGACATGAACAGCAGGCAATGAAAACACTTGATAAGACAGAGGTTTGCTGGCAATACTTCGAAATGAACATTGGAAATGCATGGCTATATATATACACAAGTGGTAAACAGGAAATGAACAGTGAAGTAATGTGGAATAATCAGTATTCGGGAGAGGGCTCCCTCTGGTGGTTGGTAGGATGGGTAACAACCTCAGATGTTAAAATATGCTGTGTTGACCTCTATTTTTCTAACAGGTTATTCCTTTACAGAACTACCGAATAAGTACCCTTAAAGTATATTTACATTATTAATTACTCATTTGTAATTTAGCTGCCAATTTTCCCACAGTAACTTATTACATGGACAGTCCCTTCTAAAGTAACCAAATATCTCGATTGCTTACTGTATGTTTAAACCTTTTTGATGTTTAAATGTTTTTGGTTACCAGTCCATATTAATATAAATAACTATTCACATTTACATGTAGTCATTTAGCAGACACTTTTATCCATAGCAAATTACAAATGAGGAACATAACAAGCAATTGTTATGGGAACACTTTACAATACAGTATCGTGTCCATACTCAGGATGATGACGCGATGGTCACTTTGTGATAATCCTTTAATGAATCTAGATCCACACATACTGTAACAGTTCGGGAAAGGGGATGAACATTCAAAAAGACTTTAATTATAACTCAACATCAAACTTAACTTGAACATAATTACACACGTCGATTACGCACGTCTCTCTCTCTCTCTCTTTGGCATCCCCAACTCCTTCTCTTATCTCTCTCCTGCTGATTGAGTTACTCAGCACCAGGCATGCACCCTCATGGCCCGGCCACACCCTCCTCCTCGTCACACATACTGAAAACATACTTGTTATACAGTATATCCCGTACACTGATAAGCCAAAAAATTATGATCACTCACAGATGAAGCGAATAACATTGATCATCTCCAATCAAGGCCGTATATTAAGGTCTGGGTAGATTAGATTATGAATAATCAGTATTTGTTGTCAACATGTAGTAGCAGTAAAGATCTGAGTGACTTTGATGAGGGTCAAAAAAGCCTGGCGACTTGGTCAGAGCATCTCTGGAACGGCAAGGCTTGTGGGTGCTCCCAGTCAGCACTGGTGAGAACCTTCCGACAATGGTCCAAGGAGAGACAAACCACAAACCGACAGGGTGTTGGGCGACCAAGGCTCATCGATGTGCGAGAGCAACGAAGGCTATCCCGTCTGGTCCAAACTAACAGTGGCACAAGTCACTGAAAATTTTAATGATGGTTACGGGAGGAATGTGTCACAAAACACAGTGCATCGCACCCTGTTGTGTATGGGGCTGATTAGCCACAGACCGGTCAGAGTGCCCATGATGACCTCTGTCCACCATCGAAAGCACCTACAGTGGCACGTAAGTATGGGACCTGGACCCACGGAACTGGACCTTCGAGCAGTGGAAGAAGGTCATCTGGTCTAACGAGTCACATTTTCTTTTACACCACATGGAAGGCCGTGTACGTGTGCGCCGCTTATGCTTACCAAGATGCACTGTGGGAAGACGACAAACCAGTGGAGGGAGTGTGCTGCTCTGGGAAACCCTGGGCCCGGCCACTCACGAGGACGTCAATCAGATATCCCCTAGACCTGTAGCTGGTCACATTAACAGGCCTGATGTGAAATACGGAAGAAAGAAAACGTCCTGGTTCTGAATACGTGTTCGTAAAGTGATCAAAGGACATTGTCTCCAACATGTAGTTTATACCATTTAAGTCATAATGTATGATTGATATAATACACAGTTGAAGTCTAAATTAATTTAAACTAAGTTTTTCACAATTCCTGGCATTTAATCGTAAAAAACATTCCCTGTCTTAGGTCATTTAGGATCACTATTTTATTTTAAGAATGTGAAATGTCAGAATAATAGTAGAGAGAATTATTTATTTCAGCTTTTATTTCTTTCATCACATTCCCAGTAGGTCAGAAGTTTACATACAATTTGTTAGTATTTGGTATCATTGCCTTTAAATGGTTTAACTTGGGTCAAATATTTTAGGTAGCCTTCCACAAACTTCTCACAATAAGTTGCTGGAATTTTTGCCCATTTCTCCAGACAGAACTGAGTCAGATTTGGAGGCCTCCTTGCTCCCACATGCTTTATTGGTGCTGCCCACAAATTTTCTATCATATTTGTGATGGGCCACTCCAATACCTTGACTCTGTTGTCCTTAAGCCATTTTGCTACAACTTTGAAGGTATGCTTGTGGACATTGTCCATTTGGAAGACCCATTTGCGGCCAAGCCTTAACTTCATGGCTAATGCCTTGAAATGTTGCTTCAATATATCCACATAATTTTCCTTCCTCATGATGCCATCTATTCTGTGAAGTGCACCAGTCACTCATGCAGCAAAGCACCCCCAGAACATGATACTGTCACCCCCATGCTTCACGGTTGGGATGGTGTTCTTCGGCTTGCAAGCCTCACTCTTTTTCCTCCAAACATAACGATGGTCATTATGGCCAAAAAGTAAAATTTTTGTTTCATCAGACCAGAGGACATTTCACCAAAAAGTAAGATCTTTGTCTCCATGTGCACTTGTGAACTATAGTCTGGCTTTTTTATGGTGGTTTTGGAGCAGCGGCTTCTTCCTTGCTGAGCAGCCTTTTAGAATATGTTGATATAGGACTCGTTGTACTGTGGATATAGATACTTGTCTACCTGTTTCCTCCAGCATCTTCACAAGGTCCTTTGCTGTTGTTCTGGGATTGATTTGCACTTTTTGCACCAAACTACATACATCTCTAGCAGACAGAATGCTTCTCCTTCCTGTGCAGTATGATGGCTGCGTGGTCCCATGGTGTTTACACTTGTGTACTATTGTTTGTACAGATGAAGGTGGTACATTCAGGTATTTGGAAATTGTAACCCAAGGATGAACTAGACTTGTGGAGAGCCACAATGTATTTCTGTGGTCTTGGCTGATTTCTTTTTTTTATTTTCCCATGATGACAAGCAAAGAGGCACTGAGTTTGAAAGTAGGCCTTAAATACATCCACAAGTACACCTCCTATCAGAGGCTAATTGTCTATAGGCTGGACATCATTTTCTGAAATTTTCCAAGCTGCATACAGGCACAGTTAACATAGTGTATGTAAACTTCTGACCCACTGGAATTGTGATTATAGTCAATCAAAAGTTAAACAATCAGTCTGTAAACAATTGTTGGAAAAAAGTAATGTACTGACTTCAACCTAAGTGTATGTAAACTTCTGATTTCAACTGTAACTTCATGAAACAAGTCCATCCTCTATTCTAATCTTGCTATTTATTTCAGCTGTTGGTCAGAGTTTGGACCCCCTCTAGAACATGTGCTGTCCTCTCATATAATGAAACAGCAGCATGCATGTGATACAGTGCTTCTCGCGTCAGAGCCATTAGGAATGAGGTAGAAGAAGCCGAGACTATCCCCAGAAGCAATGTAAAACATTATTCCCTTCAGACACACAGCGGAAACCCCTTTTAAAAGATCTCAGATGGAGCACTCACCAAACTCATCAACATTGTATGCTACACAGAATTATTGCGTTTCAGTGGTAAATCAATGTTTTTTGGGAAATCAAGTAGATACGGCTTTGGTATTATAGTCTAATATACGTTACCAGACTTAGTGTTACACACAGTTTGACCCTTTTAATGTGCCATTCATATTTTCAGTTTCCCATCACAAAAGAAATTGTTATATAAAAACTTTCAACAGCTGTGATTGCACTTAAATGAGGTGCTAGTTTTACACGAACTATTTAAAAGGCTCCTGAAAAATAACTATAGGAAATGTAGTGTTACTGGAGCCTTACTAGTGGCTCTAGAAACAAACTTTTCTGATGTTAGTGTATCAAGGTGAGGGATGAGGTGGAAATCGCTAGTGTAAGAGGTCTTTACCAGTTGGCCAGTGTCTCCTCTAGGACACAAACTATCATCTATACACCACCATTTACCCCTTTACCAAATTACCCCACCGAGAGTATCCAAGATAGTGTTTACAGTGCAATTTGGGCACTTATACAATGAAGGGTAGTCTGGTATAAATTAGGTGGTGTGGAAACAATGCCTTTAGTAAAGAGATACATGGGTGAAAACATTTTTTTAATGAATCTCTCTAAGGGCCGATAAACCAAGGTCATGGCTTTTTGGAGGGGAGTCTGAGACGCAGGTCTAGGCAAAGCCAGACCATTTGGCCAGGCTAGATAAAGTGAAATGTTGATTTTGACCATGAACTGAAGACAAAAAGAACACTGAAATTCAATAACCTGCAACAGACTCGCCTTAAGTAGGAAGTGCACTGAATGCCTTGTCTGATTAGAGGCCAAACAAAACAGGGTGCGCTATCTAAGCATGGGCAGTTTTCAAAAGTTGGCAAATAATTATTAGTATTGTTGTGAAACCTTGAAAGATCTATAAAACACACAGCTATATGCAATCAGGGTATCCAGTAGTGTTTAAGCAAAATGTCTAAACGTCTTCAGTACTTCAGTCTGCTTTAGATGTGATTCAATAGCATACTATGGGGGGAAACAGTATGCTACAGAGGTTTGACATTAAGATAACGCCTGAGTAAGAGTATACAGACAATGCTTGAATTAATTATTTTTAACATTACAATTGTTGGAGGGTTAATTCATCCAAAAATTTAAATTCTGCCATAATTCAAATTTTTGGATTAACTATTAATTTGCATTGGTCCCAAGAAAAAAAAAAAAAAAAAAAATATATATATATATATATATATATATATATATATATATATATATATATATATATATATATATATATTTAAAAAGTAGGATATGAGAAACTGTTAAAATTTGAAAAAGTAAGTGAAATGCCTAATAAGTAACATTGGTTTAATCAACATCAGCATCTTTCTTTTAAGCAACATCCTGACCCAATAATATAATAATAATATAAAAAGTTAAGACAAACAAATCTGAGGACAACTGAAACTGTTTACTCCTGTGGAGATGGAAGGACACATCCGTCACAGACCGGTCTATCAGCCGGACATAAAGAATCGGAAGGTAGAGGCTTTGAGGACACATTTTTGTAAACAGTCAAGCTCATCAGGGCAATTACATCAGTGAAAACTGGCATTCATATTCAATGTCAATGTCAAACAATTAAAGCGATAGTTCACACAAAAATGTTAAATTCTCTCATTATTTACTCACCCTCATGCCATCCCAGATGTGTATGATTTTCTGTCTTCAGAACACAAATGAAGATTTTTAGAAGAATATTTCAGCTCTGTAGGTCTTTACTATGCACATTTGTTGTTTCAAAAATCACATAAAGGAAAAAGTATTCCTTCTGAAGATATATATTTTACCAGTGAAGTCATATGAATAACTTTTATGTTTCCTTTATGTGATTACAAAGGTCTGGTCACCTTTCACTTGCATTGTAAGGACCCACAGAGCTGAAATATTCTTCTAAAAATCTTTGTGTTCTGCAGTAGGAATAAAGTCACACACATCTGGGATGGACGGAGGGAGTAAATGATGAGAGAATTTTCAATTTTGGGTGAACTAACACTTTAACATGAAAGGGGAATCCTACTGATTCCTAAAGATCACTATTTGTGGCAAAGCTCTAAATCTTCAAAACTGATTTACATGATAAACATTAAAGGGTTAATAATTACAGTGTAAATGTTAAGTGTTCAGTAAAAAACATTGGTCCATAGGTTGTGCTATGTAATGTGACCTTAAATGTTCACTTCACTGTAGATCTGTTTGATTATTGATGTTTATTCGTCGTTTACCTCCCACAATATAACAATAAAAAAAAAATACTTTTCAATTAAAGAATATATATATATATGTGTGTGTGTGACATGTCAAGCTACTTGCAGAACACCTGTGATCAATTATGGACAACCACCTCAAAGAGGACAGAGCAGAACATCTATCTGTGGGGGGAAAAAGATGTTGCTGATTATGATTACATCTATGATCATGCTTGTGTTTTGTTTTAACAACAAACTAACAGACGCCACTTGGTTTTACATCTGAAATATCACTACACATTTAGTCTTTTCTCATTGGTATACACAGAGAGCCACATACATTTTATCCATATTTTCCCAAACACCATTGATGCTAACACAATCCGCCAGTTAACGGATTAGCTACGTAACAAATAAGAAAAAACAAACAAACCCATAATCCAGTCTGCTTTTATGGAAAATGTTATGGAAATATGCTTGGGGTGCTGTTTCAGTTCATTCAGCCCACGTTGTGTTTAAACCATGAGACAACTCTTCAAATTTTTCAACGTTTATGCGACTCTACACTCAAAAACACAACCCGGTCGAACATCTGAATTATGTTCAGGTTTGGGAGGGTTACTTTTGAAATGTATTCCACTACACATTACAGAATACATGCTGTAAAATATAATTTGTAATGTATTCCTTTAAATTACTCAAGGTAAGTAACATAATCTGAATACTTTGGATTACTTCTTCAGCACTGGTAGATATTTTCACTTGTTTTAACTAGGGCTGTCAATCGATTAAAATTTGTAATTGAATTAATTACATGGTGTCCCGATTAATTAATCGCATTTAATCGCATTTAATCGCACATACAAATATTTGCTGAGAAAGCCCTCATATATATATATATATATATATATATATATATATATATATATATATATATATATATATATATATATTAAATATTCAGATCAATTAAAATGCATTACATTCCTGTAGCAGAAGAGTTCATCATTGATAAGACAAAAAGTGGCTTTAGAATACAATGTATTGATTACTACCATATTATTGATCGTAAGTCAATCATTGACACACAGTTCACAGTAATCCATTACACAAGTGAATTTGTCAATCAGAGATTTATTATGAGGGCTTGTTTAAGGACCGTCAATGAACACCTGCGTCAGACATGCTTGTGTAGTGTCTCCGGTGCGTCGCATCATAAACATAAAATATTTAGGTCACTGTGTCAACTTAAATATAGTTTAATACTTAGAACACATCTTGAGATCTCTTAGTTTGCATTTGCGCTCCTTCAAGTGTTTTGAACGCAAGAACATAACACATGTTTGTGTTGTTCTGCAGCTGAAGTGTTTTCTTCACTGTATAAACTGTGTGTTGCTCACACAGCTGAAGTTTCACTTACTGCCCTCTGGAGTAAACAGGTGGTACTACAAGCTTGCATTTCTCAGGAATCTTCCTTATACGGGCGCATTGCGATTAATTGACTTAATTTTGACTAGTTTTGACTATAAAAAAATCTGCCAGTACAGTAAGACAAAATGCACAAAATTCTCTGAAAAACCTAAATATCTTATGCAATGCTGTTTCTAAAACAAGATTAATCAAATTGTTGTTGTTTTAAGTTTAAAAAATATATATTTTTACAGGAAAACAATACAAAAATTATTAGTAAGAATATGATGTTTTCCCTAACATCAAAGGTCTTAGAAAAAAAGAAATTATGATCCAACATGAATTTTCTTGATAAAAAAAAAAAATTACTTACTCCAAACGTACTCCAAACTTACTTTTCTGTCTGCTCGTATGAATGTAACACATCATAAGAAAGTGTTTCACCGCTGTTCAAATGCTCTTTGGATCACATCATTTATATGTATAAATGTTTTCCATCTGAAAAGACTAAATATTATATGAAAGAAATGACAATAAAATGCAAAGTAATCTCTTCAGTAATCAAAACACTTTTAGAATGTAACTGTATTCTAATTACAATAATTGAAATTGTAACTGTAGTGGAATACAGTTACTTATATTTTGTATTTTAAATACGTAATACCGTTACATGTAATCCGTTACTCCCCAACCCTGGTTATGTTTTATTTTCACAAACCGCCTCCCGTATTCATATCTATGCCGCCTCCTCTTGGCGATAAGAGATGACAATACACGACTTTTATTTTGAAACACCTCAGTGAATAGCGGAAGTGTGTGAGCAGTTGTTGAGGCAGACAGAGTGCAGCATGGCGTACACGGCGAAAATAGGACCTTCAATTTTGAGCAGCGATCTGTCGCAGCTCGGGAGAGAATGTGAGAGAATGATGGAGTGCGGTGCTGACTTTCTGCACCTTGACGTTATGGATGGGTGAGAAATAAAGTTTGTAGTTCTTTATTTAATTTTCCACCTTATGATGACCTGATGACAGTTATTGCAAACAATTGACCCAGTTCTTAAAGACCATCATCGTTTAAAAATATTTTCTGCTAAATTAATTCAAAATATGAATATGCATAGCGAGATCATTCATTGATAGTACACATGTTAATTAATCAAATATGTTAGAATGTTAACTTCCTTAAAGTGACCAGATCATTAGTAAGATATGCTAGGATAATAATATATATGTTTTGTGATAATTAGAAAACATACTACTACTACTACTTATAATAATAATAATAATAATAATTATTATTATTATTATTATTATTATTATTATTATTAATAGAGACGGATTAAATTGGGTTCATCTTTATTTTGGGGTGATATTGTATGAGTCACGTGTCAAATGGTAAAACATCTATCTAACTCTTATCTTACTTTTTCCGTTCTTTTGCATCTTAAGACATTTTGTTCCAAACATCACATTTGGGCATCCTATGGTGGAATGTTTACGAAGTTCTATTGGTCCTAACCCATTTTTTGGTGAGTTTCATTCTTTGCAAAAGTGAATTTCTTCATAATTGTTCAGTACCTTTTGAACATTGTTTCTTCACTTAGCAGTCAGTTTAAATTTGTTTAATTATTTTAGAAATAAAATGTTGGTAACACTTTACAATAAGGTTCCATTTGATTTCAATTAGTAAACAACATTAGTCAACATTAACAATAAACAATACTTTTACAACATTTAGTAATCTTGGTTATTGCTAATTACAACATATAGCTATACATTTTTTTTAATCAAAATTTGCAATGTTGCTGTTTTGTTAGTTGTTAGTGCATGATCCCTAATGCATTAACTAACGAATGGAGCCTTATTGTCAAGTGTTACCAAAACGTCGTCCTATCCTGGATTCTCTTACATTTGAACCCTTTATCCGGATTGTTAAATAAACAGTATTAACTTTGGGACATACCAAATAAAATAAAACATTGTAGTGTTTGCTCGGTGGATGTGTTGAGGTTTTGCTAACCCTTTGCCTTATCGCAGACATGCATATGATGGTGTCCAGGCCAGAGCAGTGGGTGAAGCCCATAGCAGCCGCAGGAGCCAATCAGTACACTTTCCACCTGGAAGCCACCACCAACCCTGGCAACCTCATCAAGGAAATCAGAGAGAGTGGCATGAAGGTCTGTGGAAAGGGGAGAAACTGTCAGTACTGTTTTTATTATTATTATTAATGCTTTTTAATGCAATGCAGTATATGCAAAGACATTTAAGGTTGTTCATTTGGAAATCATCTGCCATGCTCTTATTATGACATACATATATTTACATCCATCACATTGGTAATAGCGCATTTGCTAACACGTTCTATATTCTAGGATGTATTTACAGGCAGATGCTTGTTTTATTGGACTACTATAGAGCTATTCAGCCATGACGTTGTAGGTTAACCCGGAAGTCTAATTCGCCATTGGTTCCCTTGGGATTTTCCAATGGGTTTTTATAATGGGTTTTTTGAACTTATGAGTTTGCTGTAAACATTGTTTTGTTCTATGACATAAATTACACAATTTCATACCTAAAATGTGAATTTTGACGCCACGTGTGTTTTTAAATAAAAGTATGTAGTTCAATACAGCTTTAAAATTCACGTATGAGGTATACAATTGTGTCATTTCTGTTGTGGAACAAAACATCCACATATCGTCAAGTAATGTTTTCCACAGACCTTGTTTTACCTTAAAGTTAAAAAACTCTGGTGTAGAGCCCTTGAAGTGGGTACTCTGAAGGGAACACAGAATTACTGTATGAATGTGCCCTTCATCTTGTGGAAGGGCCCGTTCATTTTCTCACTTTCATTTGGAACGAGCTTTCGGGTGGCATCCCCTCCCACATCAGTGCCCTTTGAGGGGGCAAAAATGAAGTTATGAATTAGACCCTGAGCATCGAAGTGCAACACGGAGCATCAGCTGTTTCATTCTGTTTGTGTTTCATAAACTTACAAATGACAAAAACACGACAGAAGATGTTTACAGCATATACACTCTAAAAGCTTTTTCTCCAGGCCATTATTTGATTTTCATTTAAAATGTGAGTGAAATAATGTGTTGTTTTCTACTCGCAAAATTTACGATCGGCCTGATGAAACGCATGTTGTTGTTTTTTCGGACTTTATGTGAACGAAAACACATTCGCCCGTTTTCTCTTTGGAAATGGTACTTTTCCAAATATCACTGTCGTGGTCACAAAAGCAAAGTTTGTGGGGAATAATAGCCATTTTCTCTACTTTTGAGGCATAAGCAATTGGGAAATAACACTTACTACCCAGGAACAAAAATTGTGTTACATAGTGTAATAAGTAACTAAACATGCTCACGTACTTTGAACTCAGTTTTTATGCTACAATAATTTAATAAATTGCTTTTGTTTATCTATGAAACATATAGTTAGCATTTTGGCTGTGCTCTCACAGAACGATAAATGCAAACCAGATCAAATGTCCACTCCATGTATTGTGTTGTCAGTTCATCAAAGGATAAATTTACGATTGCTGCTTCATTTCCGACATCACATGGCACATCTGCAGTGTAGACAGCTTTATTAATAGTGGGAGCGGTCGCATCATTTTCAGTGATAGAAATTGAATACGTCTTTTATACTGTTAATAACTGAAGGATCTTTCTGATTCAGGCAAAGCCAGTTTGGTTTTTGTTTAACTCGTTGACTAATCACTTCCAGAAAAATACCACTGTGTTACCATTTTTGGACGTGAGCTACCCATTCAGAAGCATGTTGATGAGGTCAGACTGGAAGCAGCAGAGATGTAATGATAAAGTGGAGGTGCAGAGATGATAGAAGATTGATGAGACAAGAAAAAGATTAGTCACTGCGCCGTTACCATGGTAATACCATTGTACTGAATGATTATATTAATTATTCATGATGCTGTCATAGTACTCCAAGATACTTGGAATAAAAAAGTACCATGGTTTTACTATGACACATGTTAAAAACATGGGATTATCACAGACCGTGTCTGGAGAAAAAAAAAAGTGTAAAATATGGTGCTTATTGTTTGGAATATAACAGAATAGGCTATAATTTGTCAAAGGAAATAATTGGGGAAATTTATGTTTATAATACAAGAAAAATGCTTACATACTCAAAAAGCAAATAATAAGTTAAGTCTATATTAGTGGTACTCTTTAAAAAAATTATAAAATAAATATAATGAATAAAAACAAACAGTGCCCTTTTTTTATCCTTTCGCCCCTGTACCTGCTGAGGTCTGAGTGCGCCACTGCTCTTCCAGGTTTTTGGACTAAAAGCTGAACAGCTCGTTTGGACAAGTAATGTGGCAGTGAATTTTTACATTTCATGCACCTCTCCTGACTAACAAACACATTTACAGTAGAGACATGTCCCAGACTGTGTTATTAATGGTGAATACAGGAATAGTTGCCCCAGAAATCTCATTGTTTACTCCCTCTCATGTAGTTCCAGACTTCAGTGGACAAGGGTAAATTTTTTAAGAATATTGTGTCCATTCTTGTCTACTTAATAAAAGTGAATAAGAACTACTAATTGTGAATCTCCAAAATGTCCAAAAACACAACATAAATGTGCTCCAAACGACTTGTGTGCTATATTCCATGGCATAAAAAAGTGATGTGTGAGGAACACACCAAAAAAGATGTTCTTTTGGATCTCTGTTATGACTTTTATGGGCTTTCTTTTGAGCGTCATAGCCCTTTTTCTCTTTCATTAAAAGGAGAAGAGTCGAGACATTCTTAAAAAAAAATTTGCCTTTAGGGGCCTTAGTAGCTCAGTGAGTATTGACGCTGACTACCACCCCTGGAGTCTTGAGTTTGAATCCAGAGTGTGCTGAATGAATCCAGTCAGGTCTCCTAATTGGCCTGGTTGCTAGGGAGGGTAGAGTCACTTGGGGTAACCACCTCGTGGTTGCGATTAGTGGTTCTCGCTCTCAATGGGGCGTATGGTAGAGACAGAGCGTGTGGATCCTGGAGAATAGCATGAGCCTCCACATGCTGTGAGTCTCCGCGGTGTCATGCACAACGAGTCACGTGATAAGATGCACGGATTGACTGTCTCAGAAGTGGAGGCAATTGAGACTTGTCCTCCGCCACCTAAATTGAGGTGATTAACCGTGCCACCACAAGGACCTACTAAGTCATGGGAATTGGGCATTCCAAAATTGGGGATTAAAAAAAATACAAATTATTTCCCTTTTGTTTGTCTGTGATTTTGTCAGCTCCGTTGTGATATATGTTTTTAACAGAGGGATGCTGGTGTGTTGGGCTTGGCATGTAGTTTTCAAACCATACACCTATAGAAAAAAAAAAAAACATGTTGGAACCTGCATTAAGGAAGTGGCAAAATTTGAGTTGTTTTGGGATTTTCCAAGATATGAAAAAGAAATGTTATTGGTTAAATGAACTGTTGCAGTAACCCCTAATTTGGATATGTCCTACAACATTCGTGTATATAAAAACTACAATAACTTGTCTGTGTGACAAAGTTTTGCAGACAAAAATGCAGATATCTGTTTTTATCTTATTTAGGTTGGTCTTGCCATCAAACCTGGAACAACTGTTGAAGAATTAGCACCATGGGCTAGACAGATCGATATGGCTCTTGTCATGACAGTAGAACCTGGCTTTGGTGGACAAACGTTTATGGAAGATATGATGCCAAAGGTTTGTGTGTGTGTGTTTATGCCTCTTATAGTCTTAAATAGATTCCTCATCTTTCAGAAGTGGACAATGAAGATGCTTGTGTTGTGTGTTTCCACAGGTGAGCTGGTTAAGAAGTCAGTTCCCTTCTCTGGACATTGAAGTGGATGGAGGAGTTGGTCCAGACAGCATCCACAGATGTGCAGAGGTACATGAGTCCATTCCACGTTTCTATATTAGTTACATTTATTTTATTATCAATATCATTTCTCAGGGTTTCCTCGGTCATGGGAAACCCGGAAATATCAGGGAATTTTACAAATGCATTTTCCAGACCTGTTTTAGCATTAATGAAATCTCAAGTTGTGGAAAAGTCATCGAATTTTCTTTCAAATATAATACATTTCTCAGGTTTTCCTCTGCTTGGCTAGATTAAGAATAAAACGTGCTTGCAAGCCATAGCGATTATTCAATTTGTGAGTGAATAATTCTTTTTTTATTTAGTTTTTCAATGATTCCCAAATGTTTTATAATTATTGAATCACTCTGAATTTAATTGACTTATTGATACATTGAGTAATCGCAGATGACTAGAAAGGTCATGGAAATTCATTGGTCAAAAAGTGTGGGAAGCCTGTTTTAAGAATATTTTTATGTGTTTGTTGCTGATTCTTTGATGCATTTGGACATTTAAACAGAGCCACAATAAAGCCACAGCACACTTAATACAAAACCGAAGAATTAATATGTGTGACGTCATTTAGAACAAAATCTGGCCAAAACGAAGGTGCTTTTGAGTTTGTTTTAGTTGTTCGTAAAAGCTCGCCAGTGCAAACTTTCAGGAAGATTTCTTACAGGCTGCTAAACACCTTCTTACTGCCATTTGTCCACATCATTGAGGCAGATGGCTAATTCCAGTACGCTTCAGACAGTCAAGATCAGCCAACATGAAAACGTGCAGTTATTAGCGAGCTGGTGCAAACATACTTGCATCCGTATGATCATTCGCGTAGAGATATTCTCCAAGAACATGCCATGCTTTTTTTATTTTGTATTATTCTACAAAAGGAATCCAGTCTACCCAAATGCCCTTAAGTGCCCATTCACAAGCTGTTTCACTCATATAACATCTGCATTTGAAAGCCATTCACACACCTGCCCATAGTATGGTATTCCTAGCGTTCCTTAATTCTGCCCATTAACACTATACACTCATCTTTGCAGTAGTATCAGTGTCATTGTAAATTACAATAACAGTGCAATTGGCGCATATTATGGGTACATTTGACGTGTTAGCGGATTAGCGCTATGAATGCAGACTGTAAGCATGACAAATTACACATTATCTGCTGTGTATATATATTACTTAAAATCATCATTAAGCATTTAAAACCGCTTCTTTTACTGATCTTGTGTAAATTGTGCTCAGAATGAGGTATGAAGGCATTGATAATGCATTTTAATGCCACTTTGGTTAAGGTTTTATTGGTTAAATGCCTCCCATAGTGGTGTAGCCAGTATGTCATTGCTCAGCTGTTTTGAACTCATTTTTGGCTCTGAGCCAAGAACAAAGAAGATCTTATCCACGATTGTACCAGGATCTTTATTCCCACCATATTGCTAAACGATGTGTAATACAACAGCAACACAGTTGTTGATATTATTCGCTCACTTATTTATCTGGATTTTCTAGTTACTTATTTGATTAGATATACATTTTAGAGTTTGCAGTGTGATGAGTTTCTCAATTGTATTCCTCTTGTTAATTAGATCAATCTGTGACCTGCTCTTCCAACTTTCTTAGGCTGGAGCTAACATGATTGTGTCGGGCAGTGCTGTGGTGGGTAGTGATGACCCTCGCTCCGTAATCGCCCTCCTCAAAAATGTTGTAATTGAGGCAATCCAGAAACGTTCTTTGGACCGCTGACCATCTTGATGTTTTATCTCCGTCTGTTTTCAGTCACCACTGAAAGTTTTTTGTAGAGATTCTGAGATTGAATTTTTATATACAAATGTGTTCTCGAATGTTCAGTGGTGCCTCTGAATGGGCATGACCTTGTGCGGGATGTGCCAAAGGTGCATTTGCACATCTAGAGACCATGAGAACTGCCCCTGCCAAGACTCTTGTTTGGATACAACAGAAGTTTCAGCTGTGTACCACCATCAAGAACTGCTTGAGTTAATACAGAATGTCTCTTGTCGCTCTCCTTTTAGTGACAACAATATGACCATTCCTCTCTAAATGATACTGTTGTTCTGATTTAAAATATTTTGCCTGAAACCAAATTTCAGCAAATTTTTTGCTTCTGTCATAGCACCCATAACGGAGTGTGTGAGAGGGAAAATGGCTACACCATTGATGATAAAGCTGCTAATAACTTTTTTATTATGGGTTCACTGTTTTCAGATTGTGACTCAAATACTGTATTACTCATTTACTGCAGATCATGACAGTTCAAATGGATTTTGATCATTTATTGAACATTCCATCAACCTGTTTTTCAAGAGGACTCTAAAATGATAAAAGCATTAATCAAAACAGTTTAAGTTGTTTTTTTTTTTTGTGTCTATTTTAAATCATAAATATGAACAAACATTTGGCCATTACTGAACATTGCATTAATTGAAGGACCAAGTAAGGTTAGCTGTCACCAAACTAAACGATTATAATAGCAAAGAACCATTCATTAATGTGAACATTTTAATTGAAATATGAAGGAATGGGTTGGTATTGAAATTGTGCCCACAGAACAGAAGCAGATCCGTTAATTAAATGTATAATCTGTAAGTGTCTGTCCACAGCCAGGACCTCTGGATAGCAGGTCCTGTGCTTTCCAAAATATGATTCTTTCTTTCACTTTGTGCCATCCTTTGGCCAAATCTCCAAATATACCACAGGGCATCAATGTTTGGATCTACAGGGCATAATAGAACATTAATAGAAAACTATAATAATAAAGGCAAGATCATTTTATTTGTAGTAAGTCATTTTCACCTCTTATCTCGGATAAGCGTAATGGTGGATCATTGTGAGATTTTGGCTGGGATAGACTCACTAATAGCATAAGAATACAAAGCAGAGCACACAGCTTTACTGCCATTGCTTAGTGTATGGCACCAGAGAGTGAGCAAAGTGCCACCTGATAATATCTGCAAAGTGATTGAATCAAAGCACGGTCATTTGTCTTTCTACCATTAAAATGTCCTTAATTTAGAACTGGAAATAAAATAAAAAATGACTACAAAAATGTTTGTGTTTTAATATTTACCACTCATGTTTCTATTTTCTGTACATTTGCATTTATATAAATAATTGATAGTGAGAAAAAGGTTTTGCCTTGTTGGGAAAATATGATAAATATGCCCCAATCACATTTTCCTCAATCACATACTATTTTAACCATTTAAAATAGTTTACATTTCAAAAATCTGTCTTCAATGCGTCTTAAATGTGTAAATTGCTATGCATTGAAACTTACAGGATATTGTAAGCTGTTCCCCTCCTGGAATCGTAAACTGTGATCCACAAATGACAGATTAAATGATCCTTTAGTTCAGAGTATGCATAAGTGTGTCTTGTCTAGGACTGAAGTTTGTCAGAGTCTTCACATGAACTTGAGTTTATGAGAGGTTGAGTATCTTCTGAGAGGTTTGAGTCTTTCTCAGAGGTTATGGAGATAAAACAGCCCTACAGATACACAAATGTATACCCCCTCTATGGGAGGGTGAATGGTACACAGGTTGCATGAATACACTAAATGCCATGTTGGAATTGTGCTGAAACTGAGCTATTGATTTAAAACATCACTGACACAGAGGATAATGAGATTAACACATTTGAGTAGTGTTAGATATTTAATGAGAAGAAAGATACAAACATTTATTATATATGAAACGTATATAAAATACAATATTTGATGTAATGTATCCTAACCCAGTTCATTAGATATAAAGCGGTTTTGTTTTTTATTTAAATGGCGTATGTGCTGTAAACAGACAAACATGCAGCTTCTGTTATGCACATTTGATATTTTGACACATTTTCTGTCCTAAGGAAATAAAGAGTGCATGTTAAAAGATGAGCTTCTCCTTTGATCTGAATAACCTGACACATCTACTGAAAGCATTTATTAAATATATCTGTAACACTTTACAAAAATGTCCCATTCGTTAACAGCAGTTAATGCATTAGATATGAACAAAAAATGTACAATACAGCATTTATTCATCTTTGTTCATGTTAGTTAATAAAAATACAATTGTTCATTGTAAGTTCACGTTAGTTAATAGTGCATTGACTGATGTAACTTTTGATTTTTAAAATGTGTTATGTTGAAATTAACATTAAGATTAATACATTCTGTTAAGTATTGTTCAATGTTAGGTCATATAACTAATGTTGTAGCTAATTGTAACAAAAGAAACCTTATTGTAAAGTGTTACCAATACTTATTAAAAAGATGAAGAGTCCATGAACATAACAACAACTGTCATGTGACATATGCCTGGTGTAAATGTATAAATGTTCTGTAGGTTTGTATTAATAATATATGAAAAGGCGTAATCTTTCTTCACATGATGCTCAGCTTCCGTAATAATCTTGCTTAATTGCCAGATCCTTCAGAGAAAGCAAACAGAGCATAATTAGTACCCGAAACATCCAGTATTTTCTTACAATGTAATGTTCCCCCATCAATGAATACTGACTGAACTTTTCTCTGTGGTGTTTCCCATGTGTTAGCATGTCTGGTAACTGATGGAAATGTGATAAGTAACCAGACTTTCTGAGGCAACCTGAGCAATTATATTATACCAAACTAAAGATTTTCCATTACCCCTTTCATGGCCACAGGAGGTGGGAAGTTGATTTGTTCCTGAGGCTGAGCAGGGGTCCTGATTGCTATCTGAAAGTCACTGTGTATGGTAACCGAATGTTTAACGAGGAACGTTAAGACAACATTTGCTAGGTTCCTATGTCTAATGGTGATTTACAAATACTTTACACATGTAGGCCTATTCTGGAATTACTACCACTAAATAATCATATACTGCATTAAACATGAGCATCCCTTATCATGTGCAAAAATAACTTGACGACTGACCAAAGATGTCACGAGAGAATCTAGTTTAGTAGTCTTCATAACACATATTGACTTCTTGTGCCTTTCTTGTATGGAATTTTGCATATTATATTTACATGTATGCATTTGGCATATACTTTTATCTGCAGGGACTTGCAGTGTTTTTGAGCTATACATTGTATCAGTAGGCTACATGCATTTCCTGGGAATCAAACCCATGACTTTGGCATTGCTAGCTAAACATTGCTACCTAATATACTGTTGGGCCTAGAGTACTCAAATCACATATTCAAGTTTAAGCCCAAGTTCACTGTCAATCATTTTTATAGTTAAGTTCTAATGCTCTGATAATGCTACGTCAAAAGTGACTGAAGACATTTCTAATCAGTAATAGAAAACAAATGGAGCTCTTTCTTTTTATACACAATTATGATTGGGTTAAAGAAATGGAAATGACAGATTACACATTACAGAACATTGAAAAAATGTGCTCTTACTGAATAATCATTTAACATCCTTGATGGCTGAGAAGCCGGCACGAAAGAGAGAAGACATGGCAACAATAGTCAGCCTCTTTTTGACATTGCTATAATAATCTGTTTTTAAAACACAAATATGTTTTTTCTGTGAGAGATTTAGTACATGCAGTAGAGGGTGCTGGAAGACAGACTGGAACAATGATTTCTCAAACAGCTGGTTCTCTACATACCCGTCTACGGGAGGTCTCCACTGACATCCCTGCAGCACTCAAAGCAGCGATTCTTTTCTGAATATCTGTAACCTTTAAATGAAGCAAAGGGCTGTGGTTAACAGACAGTAATTGCGTATGGAAAGTCTAACATATGCTTCATCTCCCTCTGCCTGGTCGGCGATTATGTTAATAAAGCTCACACCTGAAAATCACTTGAAAAATCTGCTTATTTTGACTCCCTATATCCTTATGTTTAGAGGCAGGTTTAGTGATGGCCTTTAGTGGTAGGAACCAGTGATAGTTAGGGTTAGGGGTGGGCTTTTGGATAAGGGCTTATAAGTAGCGGGGGGTCAGAATCTGGCAGGGAGTCAAATTCGGCACAGCACTGGCTTAAGTCACTAAGACCATCACTTTGGGGGATAAATATGTGTGGACTGGAGTAAATGTTAATGTTTAGATTGAGTGTCGTACCCCGCTTTGAGTGCTCTGGACACTGGCTGCTGCCATTGCAACTTTACCCTCCAGTTGCGACAGCTCACAGCTGGTTGTGTTACTGAGCTCAAAGGAACTCACCCTCCTCTGCTTTTTGAGGAAATTATGTATATCTGGCTTTGCTTTCTGGAGTACACACAATAAGAAACATACAATAAATATTAAGAACATCAGACTTGTTTCAAAGCAAATTGTACCACTAAATATAAGTAGTTCACTAGAATATGGCTTTAGATCAGGGGTTTGAGAAGCATTTATATTGAAATTGTAACTATCTTTGACATGAATAAGAATTCACGGATTATGGTTTACACATTTAAGCAATTAAAGCGTTGAATGTTGATGTTTTGCTCACCCATTCCTCCTCCAGTGGCCGCTCATGTCTGACATTCCCAATTCCAGCTGAAGTTCTTCTCAAAGCTGTAGCCTCATAAACAGCTTCTTTATTTGGAGAGTCCTCTGAAGATTGTGTTTCATCATCAGAGGACAGACCTTTGTCACTTATTTTTTCGGTAAGTTCATCAAGTTTTTTCCTGAGCTCAAGCTCCTCTAGGTCAGCAGGAGACAGATCTTCCTCTTTCTTCTGCTCAACCTAGAGGGAGAGAAGAAAAACAATATAAAGATCTGAAGTCTTCTTTGATGGCAAAGAAGAAAAATATCTTCAGCAAATGCATAGAAATGCTAATTATATGAATTATTCCTCAACTGTGTTTTTAAGACAATAATTAATTTATCATCTCAAAGACCTAACATTAGATTTTATTCATATCCTCTTTTTGCATTTCTTTAAAATATCATTTATTTCATTGCATGTTATTTTATAATGACCTGTTCGATTGATCCCCCAGTTACTGGAACTGTCATTTTCTGCTCCAAACGGTTGAGAAGTGTCTCAATTGCTGACATACGCTTATTTAGCTCAATAATCTAGTGTGAGAGGGAGAAAACATACTGTATATGTTACATGGGCCAGCAAACATTTTTTGACAAGAAGCATTGACCAAATTGTGAAGCCCCATTATGTTATAGAGCCATAAATGGACTTTGATGTTATCACAACTCATGACAAAATGTCACATTAGTTTGACAGTTATGACGTGACTTTTATGACATGTGGGGGAACCTCATCTGGTGAGGGCTCCCTCTGTAGGAATGGACTGTATACAGGTATGACATTCATCTGAGACTCATCATCATCGTCTGAGTCCAGGCTGTAGGAAAGCTCACGGTGGAGGTGATAGTTAGTACTGCCAGCTGAGGAAATGCTCATTTTAGACAGGGAACAAGCTTTTGTCATCCTCTGCTCTAGGTTCAGTGTGCAGTCATCTGCAGAGAGCAAAACAAAATATTTTGCATCTGTATTGTATCATCAGTTGAAAAGACCAACATGGTCACCATGTTTAGGATGCTGGTGTGCTAATCCCAACAAAGGCAACAGCTTCAACAGACAGACCTTGATGGTCAACCAGCTTCAATTGCTAAGATTCTCTAGTGAATAGTTTTGCTATATTGGTTCACCAGCTAGACCAGCATCAGACCAACATAAACCAGCCTGGACCAGCATGGAAATTCATGCTGGGCTATCCTGGTCTATTTCAGCAGGATTTTAATCACTTCACAATGTGACAGATGTATGAGTTCAAAGGGTAGTCGGCCCAAGTAAAAAGAGTCTTTACAACTAGCTTGGCCTGTCAGGAATTCAGTTGAACTCATGGTCATTCTCTTTATAGTGTGCTAGATCTATTTCCCCAGCACAAGTTAATGCTCGCTGACATAGGACACATCTTACCAAAATAAGAAGGCTTGTCCAGACTTCTTTGGCTGATTTGAAACACGTCCTTCATTTCATGACCTCTGTCATGGGTTCCATTCTCCAGAATCTGCTTAAAGGTTGTAGGCCAGTCCTCTTCAGTTAGTGAGTCTTTTCTCTGGGTTATTTTCTCATGGCTGCCTGAATGCTGTGAGAATCACACAGTCACATATAACATGGATGTTTTAAAATTATGGTTCATTTCTTTAGAAGTAAACCTTTTTTTAAATTGGGAAACAATTACTTAGTGCACCTTTAAAATTCAAAGCAACATATGACATTTAAGGTGCTCTGGTTACAGAGCCTTAGAGTGTCAGTGCAATTATTATGTTTCTGTGCAAGCTTCAGTCTTTCAGTGTTTGATGGATGATATTTGAAACTGCTCAATACATCTGCTTAGTTGTAACATCAGAGGTATAGGATAGAACATACGAACCAGCAAGAAGTGAGGCCGAGAATAGACAGAGTTCTCAACGCCAAGATTAAAATCAAGAGGATCAACTGGAAGCAGCCGTCTACCTCTTCTGGTCTTAAGGGAGAAATATTTAAATGTTTAATATTTTATTTTCTACATCGCAATCATCAGTCAAACAGTTCTATCATCCATCCATCCATCCATTATCTATCCATCCATCTATCTATCCATCCATCCATTATCTATCCATCCATCTATCCATCCATCCATCTATCTATCTATCCATCCATCTACCATCATTTATCTATCTATCCATCAATTAATCTATCTATCTACCATCCATCCATCCATCCATCCATCCATCCATCCATCCATCCAAGGCAGGTTCTCACAAAAGGTTAATGTGTTTTCAAGTAACTATCTTTTTAGGGTTTTACTGCCAAAACATTTAACAGTCTGATGAACTGTTAAAGGAATATAAGGGAATAGTGAGAGAGTTGCGGTGAACTGGTATGTCACCTCGCCACCATTTTGAATGGCCAACTGTGTCATACCTCAGGCTGAAAAGAGTGAGATATCAGTAAAACAGTCTGCAAGTTGTTTTGAGTCTGCTATTGTGGCCCCAGCTTAAAGATGTTTACATGCAACACAAAATTGGAGTAATTGTCAAAAGTCTACCCATGTTGACCGGTTTTATTATGCCGTTTAAGAGGAAAGCCATTTAATATGTTTAAATGACCACACACATTGTCGGCTCTTGAATGCGTATAGACATTCACAGTAGTGAAATATTTGATTGTTGACATGAATGATATCGAGGCTGTGAGGGGGTATTTACTCTGTTTATTATGTTTATTTAGAGTCCCATAGAATCCCTAAACCTATTCCTACCCCTAACCTTAACCCTACCCCTAAATCTAGCCCTCACTCTTGAGACTTTAGCATACAGACGGTTACCTTCTAGACACTTTAATGTCTTCAATGACATCCAATTTATAAAGCTGCTTAAAGCTCCAAGATCGCATGTTTTCTGGAGTTTTTATATCTACTGAAGAGTTTGTTTCATTGGCATTCCTGTCAAAAATTATTGATGGTGCTACTGTCAATAAAGTCCATCTTATGAGGTATCGGATGCGCATGGATGTGCTGAGTGTTGGTAGTCTTTAAAGGTTTGGTTTTCGTAAGTTTATATTAATTGATTGCGTGCCATCCCATCAGGGCTGGACTGGTAATCTGGCATACCGGGCATTTTCCCGGTGGCCCGAGGCACTTTTGAGCCGTTCAGGGGCGGAATGGCCATTGGTAGAACCGAGCGGGCTGGTGGGACAGCTGCAAAATGTACTGAATGGGCCGCGTTAAGCAAAAAATTAGCTGCCGCGTTATGTAGAATGGACCACAAAACGTTGCCACGATATGCAGAAAAGGACAGCAAAAAGGACAACTTTTGGATAACAACCCCCCCCCAACCCCACTCAACAGTTGGCCTAGTTGCCATGTAAAATTTCTCAGTTGGGCCGATTTCTCTTGTGGTGTGTTTACCTGAATGTGTTACTGACACTATTTTACCCTAAACAAGATTAGACCACAAGAGGGCAATCTTCCTCTACTGGGGAACTAAATAAGAAAACTTGTTAGGCTGATATGTGTCCTGCTTCTCGTTCATTTGCAGCATAGTTTCTGATGTTACAGAGATTGTACAGTACCAGGTTGAAGTGCCGTCTGTCTCGTCCCTTAGATTGCTCATCCTCCTGACTATACAGGGAACCAACTGTGTGGATGACAAGAATTTCAAACATGAATCCTTTGATCGTAGAGACACTGTAGTGTTCACCGAGACTGACTGTTCAGATACTTTTAATTGAATATGACCAGACCACCTACTAACTGGTCATTTTTAGTGACCATATCATAGAAAATCATGTTCAAGTTTATTTATAATTGCAAGAGACCCCTTTAGTTAAGACAACCCTGAGTTAAAATTATAAGGCTAGTGTTGTTAAGTGTTTTCTCAACACATGGGCCCATAAATTAATTGATCTTCTGAAAACACCAATAACAGAGAAATGTACGGAACAGATCTCCACATGGCTTATTCTCAAATGTTTTTGATTTTATGTAGGTTTGATCATGTCACTTAATTCTTGTATTTATTTAATGGCTATTTAAAATTTGTTTCTGCCAGCTACACATTGTTTTAAAGTTTTATTTTCCCGCATACATTGTTTTTCGTGTTCTTGACCGTATTAAATCAGATATAATGCGTGTGTTTTAACAGTGAGTTTTACTCACTGTTCACTTCAGGCATGCTGTGCGTGTCATCGTCTTGAGGCTCTGTGTGTTTGGGGGAGGTTGGGTTTAGGGAGGAACAGCAAAAGATGAAAAATTAAACAAAAGAAAACAAGAGAGCGAAAATGAGCTGTGATTTGTTACAAGAAGCAACTATCAAAAGTACAACACAAAATTTCTCTAAAGCAAAAACAAGGGAACTAAAGAATTAGCCTAACCCTGCTAGTGTTTTAAGTTAAGAATATATATAGATATGTATATATATATAGATAACTATAGATTTTGAATGTTCTGTCTGTGATCTTTACTAAATAACCAGTTATGGTCTTTTAGGGTGTTAAGCAACTTTAAGTTGTTTTTGAAAATTTGTCCAGAACATCTTTACATTTTCTAACACTTAGCCTGTTGCACATACATATACTCTGTTCATGGTAGGGTACAATGGGAGTACCAAAAGTGTTATTTTCTCCTAAAACACTACATGGTAACAAAACCACTTCAGCCTAAACACCTGTAGTTGTGCAACTAATTGTTTTGTATAAGTGCTATATGATTTATGTAATAATTATATATATATTTTTAACATTGTGCTTAACATTTTCATCTCATTTGACCCAAACAAAAATGTTCTTTTGCTGACTTCTGTATTCAGGACAGATGGAGCCTGACAATTTGATTAAAGAGATGCTTCTGAGTCCAGAAACGGAGGGAAAAAAGGCATGTGACTGTGTAAAAAAAAAGTAAATCACATGGATGATTTGGCCCAGACAAATTCTCTCTCTCTCTCTCTGGATCTCTAACTAAATCCTTCAAAGTTATGAAGCTCTCACTCTCTAAGATCTACCTTCAGATTTCTTGTTGTAAGTCATATGTTAGACATTGCTTCAGCTGTCTGCTCATTATTAACAGATGAGACATGATGGTTAGTTTTTCTAAGGGTCATTTCATTTTTTACATTTATAGTTATTTATTTTAATTTATAGTTAATTTGTATGGTTATGTATTGGTCATTTATTGTGTGGAATCACATGGTAACCCCCCTGGACATGGTGCCCTTGGGTTCTTGCCCATATGGTTAATCTGGTGCTCTAGTGAAGTCTACCTCTGAAGTCAGTTTGAGAGCAGGCACGATCATTGTTTAGTCGCTTGAAAAGGGAATTTATGACCTTTGCACTGCCAAAATTTTTGAAGCGAGAGCGTACATTCTCATGAAACCATTCCAATGTGCCAATCTTGAGGATTCTATTGGAAGAAAGGAAAAAACAAGATCATTTCAGCCTATCATGCATTTCATAGGATGGCCAAGTGATTTAATTTCTACTTCTAAATACAGCATCAAATATCTGAAATATTGCTTAAACCTGTCTCAAACCTTTAATTAAAAACACTGGATGTTGTGACTTAAAAAAGAATAATAATAATACGTTTTCTGTGGGTTTCTTATGATGCACATAACACTCTTATGTCAGTTATACGCTCACCTGGTCATGTGACATGGATCACACACCCAACCGCTTTCCTTCTTGTTAAAATGACTGCAGGACTTGCAGACAAAGAGCTTGCAGTCCAGGCATTGGCGCTTGCTGTTGACAAGTAATTTGAAGGGCTGCAGACAGCGAATGCAGAGAGAATCACTGAGTTTAGGCTGATATTCCAGCAGCTCTCTTTTTGTATCCTCTTTCAATATTTTGGTCTTTAGCTCCCTGCAAGCAAAGGAATAATCAAATTGACAGATTTACAGACTCTTTTCATTACCACTAATCGTTGTCTATGAAACTGAGTCTTTGTTGACACTTTATTCTAGTCAACATATGCCTAAAAGAATGTGGATGTTGGAATTGTGTTAATCGTGAAGATTAAGAATGTTGAGCTTATTTTCTCATTAAATATTCACATTTTCAATACAGTTGAAAACAATATAGTCTTAATATTGTAAATTCTGTTTATGTTTTGGGTCACTGTAGTCCTAAATTCTGTACAGTTATACATTATCAAGTTGTAGGCAAAAGGCATCTAATTGTAAATGGCAAGGTGAGGGTTCAGCTGATCCGACTGCTTTTTAGATCGCCAGCACAGCTCAGTTTAAGACTGAGAGGAAATGACTCCACATGAGTGATATGCACCCCTAGGGTTGTCCTCTCTTGTGCTTTCTTGAAATCCTCCATACTTAATGTGCCAAATTCTCAAGCTTCATGGCCAAAAGGATGGCATCCAGCACAATGACACTGTGTATCACAGCTGTATCACAGCTGTGGAGTATTAAAATGGGATATATAAGTAATTTCTGCTATATCTGCTCTACTGAGGAGCTTTTGAAAGATGTGCTTGTGGCACATTCAACTTTTTTTGGCAAAGGTTGAAAGCAATTGAGCATAATAATTTAAGTCAGGTTGTGTGAGCGAGTCAAATATATAACATTACATCATAATAATCAATTCATAATGGACACACAAGAGAACAAAGCGATCATGTTGCATTTTTGACATTTGTGAAGTAGAAAAACCTGTTTACAAAATGTAAATGTTATTTTTGTGAATAATAATGATTAAAATGCAATGAATAAGGAAACCAACAAAGAAAGCTGAACAAACTCAGAATTTCAGGATTCAGGATTTCTCACAAACAAATAGGCCTAATTATCAAATATAGCTTTTAAAGATATAGCTTTCCTCACAGCTGATTGGATCATCTGTATGAGCAGGGCCGTTTCTGAGTATATGGGGGCCCTAAGCGAAGCCCTTAGGGTTAGAACTTGAAATCAAATAAAGCTGTTGTGCTTGAACACAGACTAAACATAGTAACTGACTACTTAGTATTTCAACAGATAAATCATTTTGTTTGAGTATAATTGATTATCAATAGTAAGTTCAGTAGTTTGTATGTTAATGTAATCATGTGTTGAAGCAGTAAACGTATTTGGCTTGCTGTCCGTATACTGGAGGGCTCAGAGCTCGAGACTCGACTCGATTCCTGATTACCCCAGATTAATCAACTGATTACCCCAGTTGTCAGATTAAAATTAACATGTTCCTCCTGAACCTCTGTTAATTAACTCCATTTCAGTAGTTTGTATGTTAATGTAATCTTGCGTTGAAGCAGTAAACGTATTTGACTTACAGTCTGTATGAGGGCTCAGAGCTTGAGACTCGACTCATGATTACCCCCAAAAAGGTGTTAAGATGAAAGATCGGTACCATGACTATGGCATTAAATATTTAGGACAGCAAGCCAGCAACAATTCTGTTTGGTAAATTGGCTTGGCAGATATTTCAGAATTGTCCTTCCCCCCCAAAATCTGTATAGAGGGAGCACTTTACACATTTGTTTGAAGGTGCATTCTTGTACGATGGCTGGTCAAGAGGACTATGCTGCGATTCGAACAAGAGACCACCAGTCATAGAAGTGGATGGGCTCACGGCATGCAAAGTGGGAAGCTGAAAATGAGTGTTGGCTTGCGCTGTGTTCGAAATTGAGGGTTCACAGCATTGGAACGGGTAAGCCCAGCAAGCAGTCGAATGGGAAAAAATGAGAACGAGAGTTGGCTCGCACTGTGTTTGAAAGGGAGACTACTCTATAGAGAGATAGCTCATAGCATTTGAACGGGTAAGCCCAGCAAGCATCGAACGGGGAGAATGAGAACGAGAGTTAGCTTGCGCTGCATTCGAAAGGGAGGACTCACACTTTGATTTGAACGAGAGACTGTTCCATTGAGAGAGAGAGCTCACGGCATTCAAACGGGTAAGCCCAGCAAGCAATCGAACAAGGGCCACTCTGTGTCTGAAATGGAAAGCCCATCAATCTCCTCGTAGGGAAAAGGCCATGATTCAAGGACGTGGATGAGCTTGCACGGCATTTGATCGAGAGGGCTATGCTGCGATTCAAACAGGAGGACTTCTGGTTTAAATAAACTCAGCAAAAAAGAAACATCCTCTCACTTTCAACTGCTTTTTCTTCCAGCAAATTTAACATGTGTAAATATTTGTATGAACATAAAAAGATTCAACAACTAAGACATAATCTGAACAAGTTTCACAGACATGTGACTAACAGAAATGGAATAATGTGTCCCTGAACAAAGGGGAGGTTAAAATCAAAAGAAACTGGTGTGGCACCAGCTGCATTAAGTACTGCAGTGCATCTCCTCCTCATGGACTGCACCAGATTTGCAAGTTCTTGCTGTGAGATGTTACCCCACTCTTCCACCAAGGCACTTGCAAGTTCCCGGATATTTCAGGTGAATGGCCCTAGCCCTCACCCTCTGATCCAACAGATCCCAGACTTGCTCAATGGTATTGAGATCTGGGCTTTTGCTGGCCATGGCAGAACACAGACATTCCTGTCTTGCAGGAAATCATGCACAGAACGAGCAGTATGGCTGGTGGCATTGTCATGCTGGAGGGTCATGTTAGGATGAGCCTGCAGGAAGGGTACCACATGATGTCTTCCCTGTAATGCACAGCATTGAGATTGCCTGCATTGACAACAAGCTCTGTCCGATCATGCTGTGACACACCGCCCCAGGCAATGACGGACCTTCCACATCCAAATCGATCCCGCTCCAGTGCACAGGCCTTGGTGTAAGGCTCATTCCTTTGATGATAAACATGAGTCCGACCATCACCCCTGGTTAGACAAAACTATGACTCGTCAGTGAAGAGCACTTTTTGCCAGTCCTATATGGTCCAGCGAAGGTGGGTTTGTGCCCATAGGCGACATTGTTGCTGGTGATGTCTGCTAAGATCCTGCCTAACAAAAGGCCTACAAGCCCTCAACCCAGCCTCTCTCAGCCTTATCTCTGTTTGTGAGATAAAGAGGAAATCATCTAGTAGGTGAATTAAGTGGGGAACAGAGTAGTTATTTGACAAGAGCCGGCAGATAGCGATTCCAGCTGAAAGTAAGGCGGATGAAAAAAATTATATATCTCTGCGCGCTCGAAAAGATGCCAGAAATCAAAATGGAGAGACCTTATTTTAAACGCTGAAGTGATGTCGACTTCAGCTAGCCAGGTTCCATTTCCATCATTTTTATCATTGGGATGGCTTGGTCGGTGCTGTGGTAGTGGAGAGAGAATTTAGTTGTATTTTTTTCACCCGAGACAAATTAGGCTGTTAATGTCCAATGTTCCACTAATTGTTCCTCCATTTCTTCGGTCCAATGAGACTTTCTTGATACCGCAGCCATGCTAGTTGATGTTCTGTTGCAGGGACATCAGGACTCCTCCCACTGAAACTTCCCATGCCCCGTTTCTTGCTCTCTCATTGGCTGTAGGTCAACGCTGCTGTTGTATTCAGTCAAAACATACTTCACACATTATGCCGAGTTTACACTACACAAATTTTCTTATATCTTTTATTTTTATAGCTTCATGCTATAAACTGCTTCAGTGAATGGAGCATAAAAAGAAAGACAGGGTAAAAAATATAACACTTAACCGAATCCTCAGATGATCCAACTGCGTTCACACAGCCAGCTACTTTGTTGCTGCATGTCGACAGTGTCTGGCGGTTAGGTCACTAGTTGTGTGTATGAAGAGTCTAAACAGTAATGTTTCTTTACAATTTATATTATTATTATTAAAATATTAGGATCATGTGAGCTCTACCATCTTCTCTCGTATTGGCTGTCGCTCCCAAAAGTCATTCTTCATTTGCATTAAGTTAAACATTTCTCACATCAGGTCGCCAATGATTGCCGTCGCTCGTGTTGCCGGAAGTCGCCAGCTCTCATTGTAAATTAATGCGATGTGTTCGTTTTATATGTCTATGGTTTTGTCGCTGCATGTCGCTGGCAGTGTGAACGCATTCTGTTCGTGGGCAATGGGCGGGGCCAAATACCGGACAGACTGTCATGTCAGGAGAGTTGTCACAGGAAGCAGATAAGCAGCAGCTTTAATACTCCTGCCCGCGGGCTGTGATTTGTCAGATTACAATGAACATGCTCCTCCCGAACCTTTGTTAATTAACTCCATTTAATGTTGCCTTACACAAACACATAATTATTATTTGTTCAAAGCAAATCAATTAATTTGGTTTCAATTATTTTGCAAGCAAAATCCAATAGGCTCTTGGCTAACTTACCATTTACAAATCATAAGTTACATTAGCACTTCACTTATGTTTACATCTAAGTTTTCTGTCAAATTCTGTGAGGAATGCATGAGCAAATTTTGTCTTTGTTTTTATCATCACCAAATTACAACCAAGTCTCCACAGAACTACTTTGAACCAGCCTTTGTCTTTCAACTGAGGGAAAATTCAGGCAAAATTGTCATGTGATGTTATTCATTATGCTGAGACAAATCCTATTACCTCTTTTAAAATGACTGGAATTTAGACATACATGGGCACATTCGGTTTGTAACGGTATCTGAGGCACCAAAAGCTAAAAACCTCTGGTGCTTTCTGACATACAAGTGAAAGCAGAATCATTAGTGCAAATGACCAACAGCACAGGAACAAACATCAGGTTTGTCACAGGAAATGCCTTTTACATGCTCTCTAGACATGTGCAGAAGCTACAACACTGTCGGTTAGGAACTTAACCTTATGCAGGTGGCATGCAATGGACACTCAGAACCAGAATCGAACTGGGATCTCAGGAAATACATTTTCTGTTACAGTATTGATATTAAAGTCAACGTCAACCATGGACAACTTCCCACATGTTTATAAGTGTGAATGAGGGCCAAATCCGTGACCCTGTTACTGATTGATTAAAAGGAGCGAATCGTTATGAATCCTGACAGCGACTACACAATTTGTACATTATACAACCATGACTTACTACATTCACAAGACCTATTCTTGGCTAGAGTTATGTTCAGTTCATTAAATCATGACAACCAACATAAACTTCAACAACCATTCCAGAATAAAACTTCACCAAACAGTTAACAGATAAACATCCATTAAGACTGCTGCTCTCCTGAACTGTGTGATGGACTGTCTGAACGCCGTAGTTTCCCCAGCCTGAACATGCAACAGCCGGTTCTTCTTTTCTGTTTATGGACATAACGCATAACTTTTATGTAAAGACCCAAGGATGTATGACAAAAGACTTTCACGCCAAATCCAAACTGACACCTCAAAATACAAATAATTTTTCTAGGCTTATTGTAGTGAATTGGGGTTAGGCAAGCAGTTGGAGTGGTGGTGGCGTAGTGGGCTAATGCACATAACTGTTAATCAGAAGGTCACTGGTTCGATCCCCACAGCCACCACCATTGTGTCCTTGAGCAAGGCACTTAACTCCAGGTTGCTCCGGGGGGGATTGTCCCTGTAATAAGTGCACTGTAAGTCGCTTTGGATAAAAACGTCTGCCAAATGCATAAATGTAAATGTAAGCACATCTTTTTGATCAATGATTTTTTTATGCACTCACTCAATAATGCCATTTTGTTCTGCTGCAGTGCACGAACGACGAATATTCGTATTTCAAATTTTAATTTGACAGCCTTAACGGCCATTTACCTGAACACTAGTAACAGTTTATGACGACACCTTTTCCACTATAATATGAGACGTCAAAGCCCTTGAGACACATCCTCCATAATACATGAAGGTAACTAACAATATCTTTTACTAACCATCACCCACGAAATGTAACAATTCTAAGATGTGCCTTAAACCATTTCCTCATGTTCAAATGCACTGATTCAACTGTAAAAATAAAAACAAGTACACAGCAATAATTAACACTAAGACTTTCTCCTCCAACAACTTAAATAACAATTTGTTAGAATGCCTAAATACATTTTTGGTAGTTTGAAGATTATTTCATAGAACTATCCATGGAAGATAAGTAAAGTAGTGAAGACTACCAAATGAAATCCTCTCCCTAAAACATTTCTCCACTGAAAAATGATTTCAGATTTACATCAGCTGCGTTTGCATTGAGCTAACTGCAATGGAACTTTTCCTGAGAATTTGAAGCAGTTTAAATTAATGACAGACATTGAACAGATTCCAGATGAGTAGACTAGAGAGGACCTCTGATAACCAAAACCCATGAAATAACTTGATCCTCATACTGTATGATAGGGCCAGGAATGGTCAGACAAGTATATTTAGGAACACGTTTTGGCAGTTGATGATACCTATAGCACAAAATACCTCTAATAAACTATTACAGTCTCCTGGCTGCAAACCAATATCCCGTTTAAATCCTTCAAATGTTTCCAGTGGAAGAGTGCTTTTCTCCTCCAGAAGGCATTTCACATGACTGGAGACACACATTGCAAAGACTTTTGAAACCTATTTTGTCTTTTCAATTAGAAAATATTAAGGCTTTTAAACAATATTGCTCTGAATTGCCTATTAAAAACAAGAAAGAAGGTTTTGCTTTGAGTGTTTCATCTACATAAAAAAGAGAAAATCTGCAGAAATGGATTTCTCACCCTAGTCTGTCCTCTTCTTTCTTTCGCAAGCGGAAGTCTCTCTGGATAACCTGCCAGACATGCTTGGCTTCGTCATCCGTTAGCCTGGAGAGATCCAGGTTTTTCCCATCACCTTTGCTGGGCATCATCTCGAATCTCATCTGAGTGAGAGCCTATGAATCATAATCATAGCGCCGCTTTATGGTACCAAGTGTGGAAAGTTGTTTTCAGCAATACAGCAAACAATGGTTCAGCCTCATTTATTGCATGCTGGTAGCACCCAACTATTTCAAACTAGTTGATTTTACTCCTCACAGGCTAAACAGTTTATTTCACCACATTTCCTTGAGTATGTATTGCCACTTCAAAGGTGGAATAGAAAACAACATTTAGGAGAGAGCTTATTTGTAAACGAAATACTTGGCATTTTCCATTCTGACATAATACTGGCATACGTTCATCTACATAAAAGACATATTGAAAATCAACAGGTTATTGTAGAAGGCCATCTTGAGAGATTTCACTTAAACAGGTCTGTGGGAGGGCGGATGGCTGAGGCTGCTCCATTGGGGTGGATGGTAGTGGCGAGGACTCTACTACGGCACATCCCTCCTCCTCCTTCCCGGGTTTGGGACAAGTGTAACACTTGGAACACAATGGAAAGAGGAGGCGAGTGCCGGCTTGATACTATAAATAATAAACGTAACCAAAGACAAATACACACAGGTGTCGGGCAGCTGCCCGTCATCTCTGGTCGCCTTTATCCCTCTCAGGCTTCATCAGCCTAATTAGGGGCTGGGTGTGCGGAATTACGATCCGGCCCGCCCTGCCACAAGGTCATTTTGTACATATTATATTATCGTATTTGTTCCCTGAGTTAGGCTTATAATTTAGTCAAGTTTTTTTTTAATGATCATAGTCATAGTTTTTCCTGACCATTTTCCACCATAGAATTAAATGGGCTACTGGAACTTCTGCTGGGACTTTCAGTGCCTCTTTACATATGAAATGAGCAACACACTGTATTCAAGTGCTGCAGATTTTCTGTTTGGTCAGATAGTTTCCACTGCTTCATCGTTCAATAACTTTTTCTTTCATTCTTTGTTCCTCAAAATAAACGTATGCAACTCTTTTCTGACATTGGGTTAAGCAGGTGCTACACAGCCAGCACAAGGTTTTGTAGATATTTTCATTTATTTACTTATTTGTGACGTGTATTTTGGAATAATAGAACAACTTCTTCCTAATGACCTCACCCTGACTGTGCAGGCCAAATAGCTGAACAACAAAAAGGCATCATTATTGCTAAACGTTGACAGTCTTGTGCATCAGAACATTAGTTTGGATCAGTTGGTTTGGCAGCTATGTTTTAATAAATGGTCTTTTTATACTGGGGAGGAAGATTTGAATTTGAACGTTTTTTTTTTAATTAAGAGTTTACTATGAAAAATATATTAAGAAGATCTTTTTCAGGAATTTCAGAGTGAACACAAATTCACTGTTTTGAGTATTTGCAGATAAAGGCATTTTTTTTTATTATTCTCTAAAAGGAAAACAACACCAGATTGTTCAATTTTATAAACAAATCAGTGAGTTAGAATATAAGTAATCGAATTTATCCTGTGAACACTTGACTGGCAATGAAGAGAGCCATGTGACTAGTTGTGCATGAGCAGAAATGCTGCTGACAGAGACATTTAAGTTCTGGCTGAAATGTATTTGGTTAAATCCTATGACATCATTATATGAATGATGTGTCCATATTCCTTTCACAATGACAAATTAGACACAATTATACAATGTTTATTCAAATATAAATTGTTTCCTTCTGAAGCCCCTGCTCAGCTCAGCTGCAAAATGAACAAGTTACATTGTTATAAAATTCAACATCTCTGCCTTTCTTGGATGTTTCACATTTTAAAGAAAAATAAGTGTTTACACCTGATTTACCATTTTTGCTGAAGGGAAGTAACTTTTCTCACCTCTTTACACAAATTGTGGAGCGATATAGAGCTCATGTTTTTAGAGGGACTTGTATGCTCACTTTCAATTACAATTCTTTTTTTTAAAGTTATCTAGTTTCCTGGCCTTTGCAACAACAAAAACTGTGTAACCACTCCACCAATATATAATAAAAGGGCAAAAATTCTTTCAGTGTAGCAGAAAATTCATTTTGTAGATAGTAGATTCATCTTGTCTATAGTATAAGATTTTGTAAAGCAGGTTTGATTTCGTCGTTTGATTGTGCTTTGTTCATTTCTGCCATTCCATCAAAAATCATTGCTTAGGCTCTTAATATTCTACGGCTGAACCTTAAGGACTATATATAACTGATAACGGATAGCTCTAGAGGTGAACTGTTAAGCAATAAATAGTAGCATTACATGTTATTTCATTTTAAGTTTGTAGAAGAAGACTAACTTTATACAAATTGCAAAGCAAATATTGTACAAATATAGAGTTAGATGTTTTTGCAATATTCCTTTTAAATCTCTGAGTTTCTTGTTTGAAGCAAAACCTATTATTTTGGTGTATCAACAGGCTCAAAGCCTGTTCTTTGGTTTTTGCCATCATATACATGGTAAGTACAGTATGTAATAAAAAGTTTTACCTGAACTTCGATTCAGCAGCCTGTGGTAATCCTGTGGGATTTCAAATGGACAAATTCAGGCAAACACTCAAACTGCTGTGTTTATCACATGTCCAATTAACTGTGGGACTGGGAAGGGCCAGTGAACTATTTAAACCCCACTTCAGAGTTCTCTTTGAAACATCAGATAACATTTATTAAAATTGATGGCAGCAAAAACTGGACACATATGGAACCAATATTTTGTTATTTATTGCAAACCTCAACTCACTCATTGACACTTTCACTTTCCTCCCAATAGTTTTGTCTTCATGGCTGATTTTAATGCTGTTTAGCACTGTGGGGGTCTGTCCATGTATGCACATTTTTATAGACATGCAGGCTGCATAGTCTGTTTCACTTATTTGAGTTATGTATAAAGAGATTAGTAATTTGTTCTTCCTGACACTCACACATTGTGTACATTTTTTGCGTTTGTAGTTTTGCTATTTGCAATACCATAGTGTTGTTTTTGGTATGTGACTTCAAATACAGAGTACACCATCAGCTGCAAAATTTGAGCTCTAGATTTATGAAACACATTTAACTTCCAATAAATCTATAGGATGGAAATAAAGTAAACTTGAATTTTATATACATATATATATATATATATATATATATATATATATATATATATATACATGATGGCTTGTGGCCATCCATCTTCCTCTTGGACACATTCCAGAGGTTGTCATGATCCTTCTTTGTCTACTCTTCTGCCTTCCCCTGTCACTGCCAGCACTCCCAGCCATGGAGGCCATTTCCCTGTCGCTGCCAGCATTCCCAGCCAAGAAGGCCATTCCCCTGTCGCTGCCAGTGCTCCCAGCCATGGAGGCCATTCCCCTGTCACTGCCAGTGCTCCCAGCCATGGAGGCCATTCCCCTTTCGCTCACAGAGCTCCCAGCCATGGAGGCTATTCCCCTGTCGCTGACATTGCTCCCAGCCATGGAGGCCATTCCCCTGTCACTGCCAGTGCTCCCAGCCATGGAGGCCATTCCCCTGTCACTGCCAGTGCTCCCAGCCATGGAGGCCATTCCCCTTTCGCTCACAGAGCTCCCAGCCATGGAGGCTATTCCCCTGTCGCTGACATTGCTCCCAGCCATGGAGGCCATTCCCCTGTCACTGCCAGCGCTCCCAGCATTGGAGGCCATTTCCCTGTCACTGCCAGCACTCCCAGCCATGGAGGCCATTCCCATGTCACTGCCAGCACTCCCAGCCATGGAGGCCATTCCCATGTCACTGCCAGCACTCTCAGCCATGGAGGCCATTCCCCTGTCGCTGCCAGCGCTCCCAGCCATGGAGGCCATTCCCATGTTACTGCCAGCGCTTGCAGGCTTGCAGGCCTTTCCCCAGTCGCTCCCAGTGTTCCCGGCAATGGAGGCCATTCCCCAGTCGCACCCAGCGCTCCTTGCCAGGGAGGCAGTTTCCCAGTCGCTTCCAGTGCTCTTGACCATGGCGTTTGCCGCACAGCCTGTCCAGTTCCCTGTGATCATCGAGCCTGTCATGTTCCTTGTGGCCATTGATGATCCTGTCCTGTTCCCTGTGGCCATCGATGAGCCACTATGGTCATCGAGCCTGTCCAATTACCTGTGGCCACCGATGTGCCTGTCCTGTTCCCTGTGGCCGTTGACGAGCCTGTCCTGTTTCCTGTGACCTTTGACAAGACCGTCCAGTGCTCCCAGCCGTGGAGGCCTTTCCCCAGTCGCTCCCAGCATTCCTGGCAATGGAGGCCGTTCCTCAGTCGCACCCAGCGCTCCTTGTCATGGAGGCAGTTTCACAGTCGCTGCCAGTGCTCCTGACCATGGCGGTTTGCGCACAGACTGTCCAGTTCCCTGTGATCATAGAGTCTGTTCTGTTCCCTCTGGCCATCGACGAGCCTGTATATTTCCCTATGATCATCGAGCCTGTCATGTTCCTTGTGGCCATCGATGATCCTGTCATGTTCCCTGTGGCCATCAATGAGCCTGTCCATTTCCTTATGGTCATCGAGCCTGTCCAATTACTTGTGGCCACCAACTTGCCTGTCCTGATTCCTGTGACCTTCAACAAGACCGTTCAGTTCCCTAAGGATGTTGATCAGCCTGTCACGTTCCCTGTGGCTGTCATCAAGTCTGTCCAGTCCCCTGTGACCATCAACTATCCTGTCCAGTCCATAGCTGCCTTCGGCCAGTCCTTTGCTCAGTCCAGTGTCCAGCACCCGTCAGACACCAGCTACCATTCTGTTGCTCAACCCAGTAAAAAGCATCCATCAGGCACCAGCGACCTGTCTGTTGCTCAGTCCAGTGGCCAACACCTGTCAGACACCAGCTACCATTCTGTTGCTCAACCCAGTAGCCAGCACCCATCAGACACCAGACACCAGTCTGTTGCTCAGCTCAGTAACCAGCACCTGTCAGACACTAGCCACCAGTCTGTTGCTCAGCCCAGAAACCAGCACCCGTCAGACACCAGCCACCAGTCTGTTGCTCAGCCCAGTATCCAGCACCTGCCAGACACCAACTACCTGTCTGTTCTGTCTCCTTCGGGTGCCACTCACTCAGTCCTGTCTCCAGCGGTCATCAACCAGTCTGACCCATTCCTGGCCCCAATAACTACTGCCCAGTCCCCTCATGCTGTCTGTCCAGTCCTCTCGGTCCCTTGCCCAGTCTGCCAGCCCTCCAAGGTCAGTTTTCCCAGTAGCTACCATCGACCTCATATGTCCAGTGGCCGAGGATTTTCCAGTGCTGAACTCAGCTGCTTGGCCCTGGCCTCCCTGCCCATCCAGGTCTCCAGGTCCATCAAAGCCTTTGGGCCCTTTTCTGGTTCCACCATGTACTTCTGGTCCACCTACAACCTGGCCCATTCCTTTCCCCTGGTCTTCAACACCCACTCCCTTCTTGATCTGATTTCTACCCTCCTGGTCCTCTGCCCACTCACTGGGCCAATCCATCAGTACTGTCATGACCCTTCTCTGTCTGCCCTTCTGTCTTTGTCAGTATTTCGTCAGTGTGAGTTTGTTTTATGAATGACCACATGGCTTAGGCTAATGTTTAAGTTTGCCATGTGGTCTCCCAACTCTGCTCCCTCATTCCCTCTGGCCTCACCCCTAGTTTAGTCCTCAATCAACATACTGTCTTTAGCTGTTTATTCTTGTGCCTTGTCTATATTTATTGTGCTTCATTTCCTCTAGTGTTTGTCGGATCTTTTCATTCCCATGTCTGAAGACCTGCTTTGTATGTTTCTCCTCTGTCTGGTTTATCATGTTTAATTATTTTTGTGTTCTTACCAGTTTTCTCCCTTGTGAGTTTTGTGTTTCCTTTTTGTTATTCTTTTGTTTAATAAAATCATTTATTTAACTCATTCCTGTGTTTGGGTCCTGCTTACGTTACCACGACAGAGGTTTTTATTGCAGTTCAGGTCTGGAGGTTGGGCTGGCCATGACAGGGTCTTGATTCAGTGGTCCTCCATGCACACCTTGATTGACCTGTCTGTGTGGCATGGAGCATTGTCCTGCTGAAAAAAACACTTATCAAAGTTGGGGAACATTGTCAGAACAGAATGAAGCAAGTTTTCTTCAGGGATAACCTTGTACCTGGCTTGATTCATCATCCTTCACAATGATGAATTTGCCTAATTCCAGCCTTACTGAAGCGCACCCGCAGATCATCACTAATTATTCACCTGGTTGTCTAATGGTTAGATGGAGACCTGAAGATGCCTTCAAGCCATGGTGTCTCACACCCACTATGAAATTTAGTGGAGGATCGGTGATGATCTGGGTTTGCTTTGGCCAGGCTGGACTCGTCAGATTCGTCTTTGTGAAGGATGCATGAATCATGCCACGTGCAATGTTAACCTGGAACAAAACATGCTTTCAAATTGCTTCTGCTCTGACAATATTCACCAACTCTGAGGATTAGTTTTTCCATCAGGACAATGCTCCATGCCACATAGCCATGTCTATAAAGGTGTGGATGGAGGGCCACCGGATCAAGACTGTGTCATGGTCAGCCTAATCTCCAGATCTGAAACCCATTGAGAACCTCTGGAATGTGATCAGGAGGAAGATGGATGGCCACAAGCCATCAAACAAAGCCTAGCTACTTGTATTTTTGTGCCAGGAGTGGTGTAAAGTCACCCAGCAGTAATGCGAAATACCAGTAAAGAGCATGCCAAGACGCATGAAAGCTGTGAGTAAAAATCTGGATTATTCCACCAAATTTAGATTTCTGAACTCATCCTAAATTAACACATTAGTATTGTGTTGTTAAAAAATTTATATGAACTTTTTTATTTGCATTATTTGAGGTTGGAAAACACTGCATCTTTGACCAGTTGATAATTTCTCGAAATTAAATTTGAAATTTGGGAGAAAAGTTGTCAGTACTTTATATAATAATAATTAAAATAAGTCATTTTACGCAAACACATACCTATAAATAATAAATCCAGAGAAACTGATAATTTTGCAGTAATCTCATATTTGTTTCTAGAGCTGTATATACACTCATGAGTAAAAACATTATGACCACCTGCCTAATACGCCGTTGGTCCTAATATGTTGCCAAAACAGCACCGACCTGCAGAGGAATGGACTCTACAAGACCCCTGAAGGTGTCATATGGTATTTGGCACCAAGACAATAGCAGCAGATCCTTCAAGTCCTGTGCACTGCCATCAGGGAATTCCATTGCCATGAAGGGGTGTACCTGGTCTGAAATGATGCTTAGGTAGCTGGCACTGGTCAAATTGACGTCCACATGAATAGCCGGACCTTGGGTATCCCAAGAACATTGAACATTGTCTATGATCACACTCCCTCCACCAGCTTGTCGTCTTCCCACAGTGCATCCTGGTGCCATCTCTTCCTCAGGTAAACAGTGCACATGTACATGGCCGTCCACGTGATGTAAAAGAAAACAGGATTAGTTGAACCAGGCAACCTTCTTCCACTGCTCCAATGTCTAGTTCCGATGCTCGTTGGTGCTTTTGGCGGTCATCTTGGGCACTCTGGCTGGTCTGCGGCTACTTGGCCACATACGCAGCAGGGTGAGATGCAATGTGTGTTGTGGCACATTCTTCCCGTAACCATCGGTAAAACTTTTTTTACCTTCTGTCCAGATGGGATAGCCTTCGTGCATAGATGAGCCTTGGGTGCCCCACACCCTGTCGCCGGATTGTGGTTTGTCTCTCTTCGGACCACTGTTGGTAGGTGCTCACAACTGCTGACCAGGAGCACCCCACAAGCCTTGCTGTTTCAGAGATGCTCTGACCAAGTCATCTGGCCACAACAATTTGGCCTTAAGTCACTCAGGACTTTACACCTGCCCATTTCTCCTGCATTCATGTTTGCTTACCATCTAATCTACCCAGACCTTGACATGTGGCCTTGTTAGGAGATGATCGATATTATTCACTTCACCTGTGAGTGGTCATAATGTTTTGGTTCATCAATGTGTATACAGTATATATTATATATATTAGTTATCAAAGCAAATAAATGTTAAATGTTTGAAGATAAAAATCATCAAAAGATTGGGTCGTTATTTGGATTCTTTGTTTAAATCATATTCTTTCTTTTTTTTAAAAAAAAGAAGTAAACATTTATTTATTTGCTGTGGTTGATTCAGGCATAATATACTGTAAGCACTATCAACCCTAATAATGCATTTAAGACTGGCAATTGCTGAGGAAAGTTTTAAAATGTGTTAGTGTGACATATATGCATGGGAGATGCAAGTCTATGCTTATAAATGGTAATTATTGCATATAAGGGGAGTTCTAATCTCATGCACTCATGACTCCTGAACACACTGTGATGTACTGTTTATTAGGTTGGAAATGAGAAGTTTTCGCATTTGCCTGACCTTCACCAATCACATGACTTTGGACCGGAATAAATTATTCATTCTTGGCTGGTGACTCTGATTAAGTTTTCCCAAGTTATTTTCCAACACATTTAAAAGGTTTCAACCATACGCATTTTTTAAAAAGTCAATCTCTTCGTGACTGTGGGGAAATTTTAAATATCAAGATAATATGCTCAGAAGCAACTTAATATCTTTTCATCATGAGTTTCTACAATACAACATAAACTTAACCCAAAACCTGTGTTAGCTTCCCTGATAATGGGCATTTTGGGTGTGCAGACTTTCCTCTTACCAAGGTTTAGTTATGATAATCTATAAAGTCTATGCAGAAATCTGTAGACTGATATTACATGTGATTACAGTGTCAAATCTTATTAGATCAGATACACACATACATGTGTATGTCAGTAGAAATAAGAAAAACCCTGGTATGGTACATGATGTGCTAAGGAGACTATGCAATTTAAATATATGATATGAATTGTAAGCAGTATATAGCTGCAGCCCCAGCCCACTCAATCATGAGTTTGGTTCACCCTTGAAATCACACACGTACCCACCCCCCACCAACTGCCTAGCCCACCCATAAAGTCTTATGGCCACCTAACATCTTAGAGCTGAAGCCAGACCTGGCATCAGTTGGTAGTAGTAAGCAACAATATCCCCCTCTGCTGTCAAGAAAAGAAATCACATCTCTGACAGGTTTTGTTATGTGCTGTAATTAGCATCTTCACCAATTGAAGTTTGGTTGCTGAGGAAGCAAATGATGCACTCTCCCTTCATTTAAAATTGTATCAAATCACCCCACATCATTTGTAGCATTTAGTGTCTTTAGGAAAAAGTAGTTTTGTTGCATCACGTGAGATTAAAGCTACAGACGCTTTTAGTTTTGAAATGTGACTGATTCTTTAAAAAGGACTTTATTTTATTCATCGCAAATGTATTGCATTGTGAAAATATTACATACCAGAATGGAGGTGTTTGGAGGGGAAAGGAGGTCAAATTGAGAGAAAGTGAAAATTATAAGGGATTTGTAAAATTAGCCAAAAAGGAAAGGAAGGCTGTGCCAGGTATTACAAGACTACAAAGTAGCTTATTTTGATTTCATGTTGACTCATTGTGCTCTTGGATAATAAAGCAGGAAATTTCTGTTCTTGGTTACTTGGCACACACAAGAAAGGGAAGCATATCAGTTGTAGACAAAACATGAGGAAATCGCCTTTCCTCACAGAACCTTGTGAGCTCATGTAATTTCACCAAAATTATTGCATGTTTGCTGATGGGGTCTTGATGAGGTGATATCGTGCAATTACACTCTGCCTTCTCCTACATGAAGCTATGAAGAGATCATCCACAGAGGACATTTTAATCAATTATTTGGGGGACAGGCCATCATCCCAATTTAAAGGAATATTCTGAGTTAAAATTTAGCTCAATCGACAGCATTTGTGGCATAATGTTCATTATGACAAAATATTATTTCGTCCTGTCTGGCCTTGTGAGTGCTTCACTGTTACCGGAATAGTTCACCAAAAAATGTGTATTCTGTCATCATTTACTCATCATTGTTCCAAACCGGTATGACTTTCTTCCAAAAGACAAAAAGAGACGATTCTGTTTAATGAACGTCCGAGACACTTAATGCAAGATTTCTTATTTTAGTTTGTTTTAGTTGGAACAAAAAGAGAGATGCTTGGAAAATGTAAGGCCTTGCTGTCTCACCATTCACTTTCATTGCTTTAATAAAAGTTGCATTGAAAGTGAATGGTGACAGAGGCTGTCAGTCTTACATTCTGCCAAAAATCTCTCTTTTTGTTCCAAGAAAGAAAAACAACTAAAACAAACTAAAATAAGAAATCTTGTGTTAAGTGTCTTGAGAGTGTATTAAACAAAATCATTATCTACTCTCCATTTCTGGGCCATCAGATCTCAACTTGGGACAGTGCCTGCAATTTTTGTGCAAGAGGCCCAGTCCCGTAACCATTAGTAGCCCACTATACTCCTGTCATGTAAATCTTTCCTACTAATCTCTTTCCTCTCCACTTTCTGTTTGCAAACAAACATTTCCTATTTAGCTGGCTGTGAGTTGCATGCAGGAAACTTTATGCCTATCCTTTCAAACAAACATTAGGCGTGAAACATTTGAATCATGGAAATTCAAACTCCAACATGAAGTACACACTGTATGTACATAATGGAACAAATTAGTGTGATCTACAAACACACTGTTAATTTCAAAGGCTGTCGTTGTTCAAGACACCTCTTCCGATATTTTATTGCTCGGTAGTGTTAAAATGTTACATTTAGAAGTTCCATCATACCCAGTTTCACTACATTTCCAGCTATGAATATGTATAATGAGGCATTAGTCATTGTGGCATTGTAGTTGTGGTTACTGGGGTCAGATATTAAAACACCAGCTGCCAGTACAGGACACCCAGTGAGATTTCAATAGAGTTCGTTGTTCAGTTTGATTGGTGAGTCAGTGAAGCAACAAGGGAGGGTTAAACTGTGGCTGCTGTTGGCATCTGTGATGGGAGACTTGATACACAGTAAGCTGTTTCAACCATTCTGAGGGCCAAGGACTTGAACACAACGTTTCTTTTTTTTTATTTTTACAAAATGGTTACTTTAAGTGAGGCTTTGTGCAATTCTTGCTCAACAAGTTTAACTGCAAATAGGAAAATTAAGGTCTGACTGTAGATGAAATACCCTTGTAGAAAAACAAATTATAATAATGGTGCAAAAAAAAAAACGTGCATAACTAAAACCAGTATGACTAAATCTTTATTTTTCAAAAGAACTAGTGCTGTTAATAATTTCTTGTATTTATAACAGGTTTGCAGAAATACAAATGATCAAATCTTTGTCTAGCCAGAGCGAATTTTTACAAAATATGTGGCCGCATCCTTTGCCCTCAACACTAAGTGTAATCCTAACTCAGTACCATTATATGCATGTTTTTGTCCCCTATTAAGCTTTGTATGGGCCAATTTATTTGGAGCCAATTTATTTTCTTTCTTTCTTTCTTTTTTTGTCTTTCCAGGCTGCAGGAAGAATCTTAAAATGCTGGAGTAAAATACAAAACAGATATTCCCCTGAAACTATCCAAAGAGAGATAAAAAAAGATTATGGTGAGAGGGGGACTTTAGAAATGTGTTTTGCACATGCTGTGCACAGCTGCCAGGCATCTCTCAGAGAATCCATTTAATCTGATTTAGAGCCATCTCACCAAAATTAAAGAGAGAAAGAGAGTTTGGAACCCAGCGAAATCACATGATCAGCTGCGACGGACGTAAACATTCTGTGTTGTTTGTACTTTGCTTTATCTTATCTATAGTGTTGACGGACAGCTAAAGTTCAAAATAAATGAGATGTGGGATAATTTCAGCCACAGTTGAAAGAAGTTTGTTGATGATTAAGGTTCGGCATTCAATTTTAGATGCATGTGAGTGTGTTGCAAATTTGCAAATATCAGTAAGTTTAGTTGGTGTTGCTCGAACCCAACTAGAACTAATCTGCAATCTGTGAGTCAAATTTATTGACAATCTGTGCCCACCTGGCCTCATGAAAACTATATAAAGCTGCAGCTCAAGTTAGAGTTAGGGATTTAGTCAACTGCAGATTTGTGTGTGAACAGACTGCATTATAATCTTGCTAAACCGTGAAAACATTTGCTTTTTAGGTCGACATTTTTGTTGTATTAGCATCATAATAATATTAGACACTCATATTTTTGTGTACACTAACACCTTTTCCAAAATACACTTTCTGATGTAGTTCTTAGCTGGAGGCGTCTTATACTGTTGAACGAGTGCAAGCTGAAACTACTTTTGACAAATGTTTGACCATGATTGTAGACCTACTGTATTTACCTTTCAATATAACTGGGTTTGCTGACTCTAGTCATTAAGAACTGAAAATATAATGAACTACATCTGGCTCTTTTTAAATGTAGCAGCAGTCATTAGCAGCTTTAATTTGATTTATAATCCAGTTTCATAATTATCTTTGGTTTTTGTTTTGCAATCATTTTACTTAATTGCTGTACATGCAAAAAGGTTCGATTCTCATTATAATGGCATTTGTGTCCTCACCTGATCCTGCAGACCATCCATCCATCCATCCATCCATCCATCGTCAACCGCTTATCCTGTGTACAGGGTCGCGGGGGGCTGGAGCCTATCCCAGCTAACATTGGGCGAAAGGCGGGGGACACCCTGGACAGGTCGCCAGTCCTGCAGACCATTCCATTTTTAATTTCACAAGCTTTGTTTGCAACTTAAGAAATTAGATTATGATATCTAACACACATTGTGATCTACTGTATATTTTTGGGGTGTAGAATGGCTGACCAAATTGTTGCATTCAAATATTATAAGCACTAATACTTATTATAATATTAGGCTATTTATTACAGAATTACACTAAAAGCAACGTTCACCCAAAAATGACAGTTCTTTGTTTGTGTTCCTCAGAAGAAAGAAATTCATGCAAGATTTAGAAGGCATAAGGATGAGTGAATGGTGAGAAAATGATCATTTTTGGGTTAACTATTTCTTTAATGACATGTATTATCTATAATTAGTAATGTAAAAATGTAACAATGCCACAATTGTGTAATTGTTCATGAAGTGTGGATATCCATCTTTATTGCACATTACACTATTTGACTAAAACTACATAAACAAGCTGAATAAAACTCAAAGAATGTCAGCGTCATGGCCTAGTGGTTAGCATACATGCACTGACATATAGAGTCGTTGTATGTGCTTATGTAACCAATTGCTGTTTGGATCCAGCTCCCATCAATTCCCTCTTCCACAATCTTCTTCCCAACTTTTCGCATCCAAATCTCAACTCTGAACCTAAGAGGCAAACATAAACAAACAATTAAACACAGAATGACACCATAAATCACTGATCGTTTCAGCTAGTTTTCCAGCAGGCAGGTTTGCGGACACGTGATTCAGTTTGCTCCATGACTAAGCCGAGGAAACTATGATACAGTTTGGGAACATGCACAGCTCCACAATATCCATACAGTTACCCATGGAAACTCTTGGACAACACATCACTTTTCCGGGAACACATAAACAGAGTATCATACCCACCATTAAAATGTTGCTACTTTACAACATATACAAGCAGTCCAACAATATTTCCAGTGCTTAGATCGATCCAGTGCATGACAACCTTAAAAGTTCAAATAAACAGTGGTTTAGTTTTATTAATATTATTTTGCCATGCTGCTGGTTTCAATCTGAAACGAACCCTGATAATCTGGTATTATTTTAAACTGATCAAACAAGCACAAAAAGGCTGTAGAGCAGAGCCTTTGAGACACTGGTGTACAATATAAGTCTAGAAGCTCAGTGCATATTTTCTTTAGTTTTTTCTTTAGTTCATATTTTTTGGGGTTTAGCTGGTTATTTCATTGAAAAGGGGAATTCATACCAACTTTATTAATCCAAGCTTTTTTGAAACACCAATAAAGACTGTATTACACAATATAAAGTCATCATTTTTTCCAAAGTTTTTAAAAAGTAATGGTAAAATTATATCATTCTGTATTATTTTGGTTTACTATGTGCTCACTTCAGAGATTTGGTGGATGGTTCTGTTTTAAATTAAGTATCATATATAGTTGCATCGTAAGGACAGGAGACACATTTTAGTGCATGGACTAGATTCAGTTACTGCTGTAAATATCCGTGAGGCTTATGTCTTCCAGGCAATAAATATTCCAGTATAACATTTTGACCCTGACATGGCCATTACACTCTTTTGGATGGAAGTGAGAGATGAACAGAGGTGAGATGAAAGCAGTCAAATCTAGTCAAAGAGCTAGACTGAATTTATATGCCCTACTCAGGGATGATATGATGTTATATGATGATGTGTTGTTTACTGCTTTTGTCTCTCAATTACAAGTATATACAAATGGGCAACTCTTGTTTATCATCTCAAAATTATTAGGCTAAATCCATACTATGTCTTGTATTTTTAATATATTTATTTTGAGACGTATCTGTTTTACTTAAACGCAATGGGGCAGATTTTGTCAACATTCGTTTTAACTTGCAGTGTGTCCTTTTTTTGTGTGTGTTAAAATCCTTTCTCCTATTCCATTTTAAACATGCAGAGACAACTGTAACTAAGCCATTTGTAGGTTGATTTTACCCAAAAGTGTAAACACTGAGGCTCGGTGGTGCCATCAGTACATTGCTCTCTTTTTTTGACACAGCAAAATGGGCTCAACCAATGGCATGAATATGGGGCGGGACTATCTGTTTGCGCAACCATTGAAAGATGTAGAGTGTTCGGGAAACCAGTCTGACAATACCAATCATTATATTTGCAATTGAGATACACACTTCATCTCTATTTAATTGTGACGCCATTGAATCACAGGCATAAGCTGTGTAAGCTTCGTAAAAGTCCAGGAGTCTGACATAATTCAGAGTAAAGCGAAGCCAGTTAATTGCACGTTTGAAGACAGCGATATCACCGACAACAGAAACAGGTGATATCTGGGCTGAATTAGATGTGTATTCTTGCGCCTGGTCTCTCAGGACTGACCCCTCACTTTGATCCGCCCAACTTTGGTCCCCTCTTAATGTTTTAGTTGTGAGTCATCGAAAAGGAAACAACTTTATTGTGTGGAATTCCACAAGGATGTTACTGAACTTGAGTTCCTTGGTCTTCCCATGCCACATGTTGTTACAATCAAAGGGATTCAACTTGATTGGCATATTTTAATTGTCTCTGTATGTGTTTTCTGATTGCATTACAATACCCTTTGAAATATTTTCAATGATTTACATTGTCCTTTATTCCTTTGTGTGGCATTTTCCCCACATCATTGTGTAAACACAGAGTTAATATTTTTCTGCTGATTTCAGCTCTTCATAATCAGAAACAAATGCTCGCATCCTGAACCCTGTTTGTCAAAGTATTCCACGTGCGTTTACATTTATGCTCCCGAGAGACACTTTTTATGCCAAAGATACCGTGAAGAAAGTTCATACAGTATATTATGTTTGTGATAATTACTTTAGTTGGTAGCTCAGGATCCGTTTACATTTAGTCATGTAGGCCAAGTTGAGATGGAGTGGCTTAAGAGAGACTTGCTTTGGTCTGTTACATTACCTTCCCAAAAAGTAACAGCCAGACCAAATATGGCCTTGGGTCTGTTTCTCATTTATGACTCGCACAGCCCCCCCACACCCCCACCCTGTGCTTTTTTTTTCTTCTTTTCTCTTCTCTTGCGAAGGAAAGTGGAAGGCGTGGAAAACTTGAGTGGCTTTTCTCCAGGATTCTCTGAGCTGTGTGTTCTGTCCCGGGCTGGAGTGAGTGGCACTGCTCCTTTGTAAAGCACACTGCCAGCTAAAGGAACGAGTGTCTCACAGCTCCATCACACGAGCTAATGAGCATCATCTCTGCCTGACCTATCCAGCACAGTTTACTGAAGGGATATACCAGGACGATAATGACCTAAGAGTTGTCTCTTTGCAGATATTTGAAATTCCACAGAAATACTGTGGAATACAGAACTCTGAATTGAGGTGAGTGAAATATTTATGTTTGATTTATGAAAATATGTCTTTCTTAAAGGTGCATGTAATTGTGTGAGTGAGACTGCACTGGACGATGCATGTTTTGGAGTGTTTTGATGTAATTTGATTCTGAAATTGTCCTAAAATCTGCCTTTGCACACACCCTTTTCTCCACTATAAGGCTTGGGGTTTTTTTTGAACACACACAAAGTGTAGGCGGCTCTACATCATAATTAAAGTTTTATTGTAAAGTATTGTCTGCGTATAGTCAATTCCAGCTTTGGGAGAAAGAGGGAATTTTTGTTTGTTGCACAGGAAGAAGCATTGCAGAATGAGCACAATGCTCTGATAAGTAGAAGACATAAGGAGGGGCTCTGTGCACACTGTTACGGTTGCAGAGAACTTTTGAAATCACTGCTAGAGTATGTCACAAATCACTCAAAGGTTTGTGTTACTGATGATATGGTAATACTCTTGGACATGACTATATTTATTCTGTTAAAAGTGGAAAAAATACATGGTTTTCTATGAGGATGTTAAGTAGAATTGTCATAATAATCTGCTTGGGTTGGGCTGCTTAATGTTTCAAACAAGATCATACTGAGCTTGTTTTAAAAAATGCAAAAAGCAGAACAAGTAGAAAAGCTTTGGCTTAATAATTCTCTTTTCTACCACTTTAGACTATTCAAATCACACCTTCTGTCCACTGCTGTAAAGTGAGGGTGATGTGAAACACTTTTTCCACAGTCTCTGCCAGATGTACAAAGAATGCTGGGAGAGTCAGAGCTCAGACATTAAATTTAGTGAAGCAGAACCAGATGTGTGCCCTTGAAAACACTAGAACCCCTAGAAGCATTACAATTATTTACCCTTGACAAACATACATGCATACATAAGCATGACCTTAAATACCTTATAGTGACAAAAAAGTATATGGACACACCTTAAATTCACACCTAAAAATAATTTGAATTTCATTTCATAGATAACATACCTGCCCCAGGTGTCCCAACAGAGTAACCAATATATAACTGTTTATGCTATATAACTTTTTTTTTTTTTTAAAAAGATGATGATGATGATGATGATGATGAAAAAGAAGAAGACAAATGTCACTTGGTTTCATATTTTGTTTTATAATAATTGTGAAAAACAAATTAAGTGTGGCCTACAGTATGTGTCCAAATACTATTTTAGTATGTATGTGTGTGTGTGTGTGTGTGTGTGTGTGTGTGTGTGTGTGTGTGTGTGTGTGTGTGTGTGTGTGTGTGGTTACAGTGATGTAGTACTTTGAATGACTTCACTCTACCATTTTCTGACAGAGTCTTTCATGAGAGACTTTCCATTGCTATTATTCTCAATTAGCATTTCAATCTCTGGACTCTCTGAAATTTCCTTCCGACTTTATTGACCTTTAGTGCTCTGCTTGTGAGATGTCTGTTCGTGACAATCACTGCTGTGTGCCTGCACACAACACAGTTTTGCCCTGGGCCTTAGATTTTCCCTCTTAGGCCGGTTTTGAGTGACTGGAAAAATCTGTTTTCACACTAAGGCCACTAGAGGACGCTGTTGAAACACTTTGCAGCGTGCGGTTTTCAAATTTGGCTTAACACAGTGGTTCTCAATTTTTCGGATAATGACCTTTTAAACAAGAAAAACTACTTTATATATATATATATATATATATATATATATATATATATATATATATATATATATATATATAAGATTAACTACATTTTCTTTATTCTTCATATCACAGAAAAAGAAAAAAAATCTTTAAAAAAAGTCATTAAAAAACTGAACGATAAGTTAAAAAAAACTTTACTGAAAAGGACCTAAATGAAATAATTTTTGTCACTAGGATGTTGTTCTTTTATGAACATTTTGTGTTACATAAATATATAAAAAATCAATCCTCCATTCATCCTCATTTAACTATCAGATTGTTTTATATCTCATTGAAGACATTTTTACATAGATAGTTATTTTTAATAAAAACGATTTGTGTATGCAAATAAGCCTCAGCAGTCTCTTAAAGTATTTTTATAATCCTCATCCAGTAATACTCTAATAATGAATGTTATTGGCCCATCCTGACCAGCACTGAAAAAGGAAGTATGTGACAGCGCCATCTACGGCTATGCGCTGCTTCAGAAGCGGTCAGGACCTCTAGCTCAGTGTTTCCCAACCACTGTGTAGTGTGCCGCGAAAGATTGTCAGATGTGCTGAGAAAATTATAAAATTCCACAAAATAAATAAATACATTAATGATTATAATTTTTTTTTATAATTTCAGGGATCCAAACTCATCACCTTTCAGATAAATTCTCTGTTTTAAAACCATAATTGGTCACTTTTGTGATTGTGAAGAGCAATACTTAATGTGCTAAAGTGACTTTTATACGCTTTAAGGGTGTTTAACGTGACTCGCGTCAGCGCTGCAGAATACATGGAAGTCTATGAAGTGACGTCACACCAAAGTGTTTTTCACACACGTTTTTTCTTCACCAATAATGTCTCTGAGAGTACTAAGTCACAAAAATTTTTAGAAACTGTCCAAATTTGTGAAGAGACATTGAATGTCTCACTTTATTTTAATTAAATATCATCTTATCGTTTACGAATATCAGAGACCCGTTATTGAACTCATTTAAATGCACCAAGAAAACGCTTCGACTTTCTGCTATCAAAGCAACTGCAAGATTTTTTATCTCTTTCAAATACATGTTTTCAATGTTTATTGTGAACACCTCCCGCTTTTCTACATGGCAAACTGGTAAAATCTCCTCTGTGACGCTTTCTGCAACTCTTGTCATGTGGAGGAAGATGCGGCGCTTGACCATAGACTGTAAAAAAAGATGGACGACGCCCCTTCACTCTTTTCCATTGGTAAGAACTGAAGCCGTGTCCCGATATGGCGCTGACATCTTGAGACTTGAGTCTACGCAGTTGCGATTTCGGGACCAGACCTGCGCAGTAGTGAGCAAGAAGTAAAGCCGCGAAATCAAGGCTCCGCCCTCACTCTCGCTGAATCAATCGCAAGCACACGCCCCTGCACTTTTGACTTTTGAATTATGACGGTGTGAAATAATTAATTATAGAAATTTAGATATTAAATTTAAAGCTCCAATCTCCTCAGTCCTCCGAAGATCCCGAAAATAAGTCAGTTGGTGCTTCAGTGACTACTTCGCTCAGAGAACCTGTCAATCACAGCTGTCAATCATGATGTCACAGCACCGTTTTTATAGCATCAAATAACTAAATAAAAAGAAACTTATTTTGAAAACAAACACTTGAAATTACATCAACGTGATAGAAATGACAGTAAATGACATATTTACAACTATCTTTGGAAAAAGAATATGTGAAGTGTAATTTAATTGTTTAGTTGGTCTCACGTCCCGTTGAATAACATGGGGAGGTGGGGTTTATGACCTATACTAGGACCAGTCACCGGGGGGCGATCGAGACGTTTTGGCTTCACTTTTGAGGGCTTGTGCCGCACACTTGCGCTTGATGCTGGCGTTGAACGGAGCATTGACGCCTCGACTTGACTCATGTGAAATGCACTTTACAATGACGAAAGAACATTATTGAAACTCAAAATAATAATTATTATTTGTCTATTATTGTGGTCTTCTCTTATAAAAGTCATGCTCAGCAGTTTAAATAGATTACTGTAGCAAAATGATCCGTAGATCTGTTTTGTGTTTATAATTCTTGTACTGAAGTCAGGAGATTTGTAACCATGCAAGTTTTAATAAAGGAGAAGGACGTTATTGAAACTCACTATTATTAGAATATTATTGTTGAAAAATAATGCTCAGACTGAAGGAAGACTCTCGATCTGTTTTGTTCTTTTAATGCTTAAACATTATAAAGTCTCTCGGTAGATTTCGGTCATGTACGACTGAAAATGATTCACTGATTCACTCATAGCACATGAGACTCTCATTTGTCGCCACCAGGTGACATTTCCAGAAGGGGTCACTGAACAAATTTGTGAGACAGAAGCCTCACCAAAATACTCTTTATTTTACAGCTAATTCTACACAATTGTAAACTTGAATAAACTTGAATCACTAAAATAGCTGGAATTGATGCTTTTAGCTTCTTCTTTAAAACAACATCCCCAGAATGAAGTTTTAACTTTTCGCCCCTCATGAGTTTGAATCCCTGTTATTTGTTTTGGCATTGCAAGAACAAATCTACAAATTAGAAAAGAAGCAAATTTGTTGTTTTTTCATTCCTCATTTAGCGCTCTTACCACCTGTGACCTCACACAGCGCAGCCTACCGATGCAACTTTAAAAAAATAAAAATAAACAAAATACCTTTTTCAAACATTTCAAGTAAACACGCTACTAAGACGGACAGAAAACATGGAGAAGTTCTTGAAAAGGAAAAATATTGATGATGGTTAACCTGTGTGGGATAGTGGTGTGCCGTAAGAATGTTTTAGCTGTAAAAAGTGTGCCGTGGCAGAAAAATGGTTGGGAAACACAGACAATCATTTACATATGATTAATGATACTGACAAACTTTAAAGGTACTATGTAATATTTTTACTGTACTAAATAGTAAATTGACCATAATATGTCATTACAGAATTAGGAAACATGCTAAGTTGAAATACAATGCTACAGCCAGTATATTAAAACGTTTGCTGAGGCTAATTCTGGTAAACCCTGCATGAGCTTCGAGTCTGGGGCGGGGCGGGGCAGGGCAGACAACTCTCCAATATTTAGAATTTGGTCTGCAGTACATATTTCAAACGCTTGTTGTCAATCTTAAAAACCATTATTTACTCACCCTCGTCGTTCAAAACAGTATGACATTTTACATCCGTGAAACACAAGATTGAGGGATGAAAGCATCGTGACTGTCCAAACTCTGAAAACACACATAAAAGCACCTTAAAAAGTCCATAACACTTGTCTGCGCATATCTAGCGGCTTTCTCTCCTTCTGCATGCCGAGTGCAGATTTCACCCCTGGGCAGATCGACAGCACTGTTGTGTGTGTATTCCTGCTAAAGAGTATATTTTCTCTATTAGAGCACACACATCACTTTGGTCATTTTATTTGTGTAACAATAATGACAAAAATAAACTATAGATTTACTGTTAGAGCCTGTAAAATTGCATAGTTGTCTTAAACAAAATTTGATAATATTAGCTTGAATGATATGGCAACCAACCACTACCATCTGCTGTAATGGACAGCATTGCATGTTATTTTATTAGAATTTTTAGTCCTGCAGTACTGTTTATTTATGATATAAGTTTTTACAAAAGAAACTTTCACTGTTATTCTGAGATCAACATGGAGGGGTTATTTTGCTTTCTTACATCAGTCTGTGTTATTGCTTTTTTCGTCTGTGTGTCCAGCACTTAAGCTGTTTTTCTGAGTTTGGACAGTGGTTTTTTACTGTAAAGTGAGTACCTTAGCAATCCTGAAATCTCACATCTGTGTGGATTTGGCCCATGGAGTGGAAAAAAGTTGCATAGATCTCAATGTGCTGCCAAAACTTTTCAACTCCTCTTAAAAAATAAGTGTAAACATTTCTGTGTACTTCAGAGAATGGTTGTCATATAATGTATTATGAGATAGCAAGAGAAAATAAAAACTACACAATAAAGGACTATACTTGGAATATTAATAAAGTCAGTAACTTGCATGGATCTGCAGTTGAAATGTGATTAGCCAAACATTACTGAAGTGTGAGGAGTTAGGACAGAACTGTGGTTGAAAAACAGTCATATGTGTAAACACTGCAATTGAAGGTGAGTAAAAGCTCCTTGTGTCCTCTCAGGGAAACTCTATGAGGTTAACAAAGCTCCAGCCATGTGTACTATAAGCTATGCATTTTTCACAAAAATTTAAAACAAAATTGTCTTTCTTTTCAGTCTATTCCGATCCATTTGTGGACCATGTGGAAGAACCAGTTGTTACTGTATGCCCTCTTGGGTATAACGTTTTTTGGCCTATTCCCAAAACTTGAAGCTCAGGGTGGTAAGTTTAGTGCAAGCATATTTTAACTTCTGCTTTACTTTCTTTTCAGATGTAAGCATTTTGTTAGAGGTCACAAAAATCATGTTTACTTAACAGTTTTTTACTTACATGGATTGAATAAATACTTTTTTCAAAAAGGAAACTATTCTCTTACATATGAATCACAGGGTGTCAGCAATCTGTGTCTTTAAAAAACACTTCAGAGATCATCAGCAGCTATTGATTATGGCTAACCACCCAGCCAGGGCAGTCTCATGATGAATACACCCCTGAAGCAAAACATACTTTATTCTTTTCAAAGCTCTATGTAAACATTAAGAAATAAAACTTTTTTTTCCCCAATGTATTACATTTACTTGAGTGTGCAACAACAGATAACAACAACTAGATTTGAGAAGATCCCATATTATTACATCAATGCTGGTCACTTTTGTGTTCAAGCTTTGGGGTGGAATCTCAGATGCAAGATGGTGACAACAAGAGAAACATCTACAGTTTATTTTAAAAGAATGGAGAGCTTAATAATACAGCCATAGTTAGTCACTGATTTAAATATTGTGAAGCCATGCAGAGACAACTAGAAAAATATGTGGGGTGCTTTAGGCTGATCAGAACTCCTAATGTTTGAAAAACATCAACAGATAACTCAATTTTAAGCTTGCACCACTAATCCAGATGTGTCCCGAGAGCGACTGTCAGCATCAGCAAGAATGGCCACAGACTGTTAATATTGACCAAGGGTAATCCATGCAAAACTCCCCAAGAAATAACCCAATTAACCATTCTCTTGCACTGTTAACATTATTGGTTTCAACCCCACCCCCACAAAAAAACTAAACAAACAAAAAACATTTGCTGCATGTTGTGTCACCTCTCTGTTTTGAGTACCTTTTTTAAAGAGATGTGAGATAATGGATTTTAGGTGTAACACATGTTCACAACCATCAACATCCATCCACTTCCTTCTGTCTCATCCATTCACTCATCTATCCGCCCCTTCCTCCACTACATCCTGAAAAATAAAATCAAAAACATAGATCCACTTCAAAAAGGAAACTTTTCACTTACATATGAATCACAGGATGTCAGTGATTTGTGCTTTTAAAAAACTATTTAGAGATCATCAGCAGCTATTGATGATGGCTAACCACCCAGCCAGGGCAGTCTCATGATGAATACGTCCCTGTAGCAACTTTTTGCCTGCATCATGAAAATGCCATTTTCTTTTTTAATCCCCAATTTGGAATGCCCAATTCCCACTACTTAGTAGGTCCTTGTGGTGGCAAGGTTACTCACCTCATTCTGGATGGTGGAGGATAAGTCTCAGTTGCCTCCACTTCTAAGACAGTCAATCCGTGCATCTTATCATGTGGTTAGCTGTGCATGACACCGTGGAGACTCAAAGCATGTGGAGGCTCATGCTAGTCTCCGCGATCCATGCACAACTTACCACGAACCCCATTGAGAGTGAGAACCAATAATCGTGACCACAAGGAGTTTACCCCATGTGACTCCTTGTGGATACCCACCCTAGCATCCGAGCCAATTTGGTTTCTTAGGAGACCTGGCTGGAGTCACTAAGCGTGCCCTGGATTCGAACTCATGACTCCACGGGTGGTAGTCAGCGTCAATACATGCTGAGCTACCCAGGCCCCCCTGAAAATTTCATTTGCATGTAGACATTTAAAGACAAAGTTTGACATTTTGGTGAGACAGTGAACCAATGACGATCTTTTGGTGGTGAAGGCAAAAAGTCGCTATAGGGACGTATGGTTTTCAGTGTGTGTTGATCTTGAACAACTTGTGTCTTGAGATCTTGTCTGATTCTTATATGTGTTTGTGTGCTGACTGTCTTCACTGTGTATCCATATAAGAAATCGTTCCTCCACAATTTATACAGTTATGAACCTTTATGTTCTCATCTTTGAAATGTTCACCAAATAAAAGGTCAGATTTCACTGACTGAAAAAATAGAAGAATATAAACAATAAATACAAATAAAAACATATGAAGAAAAATTGCAGAAAAGCTAATGTTTTTTGCATGCTCTGTCAATATATATATTGGTTTTGTGAATACCACAGGTCCAAAGATGAGGCAAAGGGGTCATGATTGGTGCTATTATCACGGAGTAGTGTAACATGAGTCTGCATGTTCTGACTGAACACAAGAAGATGACAAGAATTTGTTACATAGGCCTCTATAGATGAGCCCAAGCACATCAAATTCATACAGAAAATGTACAAAAACTACACATATGACTAAAAGTGGCCCAACTACACATACAACATAATTAGTACTTTAAAAGCTGTAAATGAAAACCCTACAACATAATTGCACACAATTTAGAGAGTATGAAAATGAGAAAATTAGACCATGCAGGGATGATCTATATCTTCCTTGGTTCAGCAGACATGCAGCATTTTGTGTTTATGTTGTGTTTTTATGATGTATTCTAATTATCCATGATTATGTTTTATGCTTGCATCCTTCCCCCCATCCCTCCCTCTTTCCCCTTTTTAACCCACACGTTTTGCATTCTGATTTGTTTGTCTCTCTGTCCTCTCTCCATTTCTACTTTCAAAGCCCCCGCGCCAGCTGACCTTGTACTCTTAATTGATGGATCAGAGAGCATTGGAGCTGCCAACTTCCCCCGCATCCGTGATTTGGCTGTCCAATTGATTGATGGGCTTGCCGTGGGCAAGGACACAATCCGGGTAGCCCTTGTGCTTTATGGTGCCAACCCTGAGATTCAGTTCTATCTCAATAGCTATGACAACAAAGAGAGCATCCTCAGTGCTATCCAGGGGCTTACATACCCTGGTGGGGATGAGGCAAATCTGGGGGCAGCCTTGGAGGAGGTGGCAGACAGTCTGTTGGGCTCAGATGCAGGGGGCAGGGCAGAGGAAGGGGTGCCCCAGGCACTGGTGGTGATCAGTGCTGGGCTGTCCACTGATGATGTCAGTCAGGGCAAGAGGTCACTAAAGCTGGCCAGTGTGTACACCTTTGGCATTGCTGTAGGTGATTCTGGTGCTACTGCCCAACTGGAAGCTGTTGCTACAGATAAAAGCTTTGTTCTGTCTGCCCCTGATGTCAGTACAGTGGCAAGCATGGGTGACCAGATACTACCATACATTAATGGTGTCGCCGAGCGCACCATTGTGATTGAAACAGAAATAACAGAAGGTATGTAATTACCATAAGAGGGGGATTCCAAAAAGAAACGGAGGAACAGGAACCAATAGCGATAAATTAGCACTATGAATGTGTGTGTGTGTGTGTGTGTGTGTATATACACACACACACACACACACACGATCAGCTACAACATTAAAACCACCTGCCTAATATTGCAAGGGGACCTGCACAATATTAGGCAGGTGGTTTTAATGTTGTGGCTGATCGGTGCATATATATATATAGGCCTATATATATATATTAAGGCTGTCAATCGATTACATATTTTAATTATATGGTGTCCCGATTAATTAATCGCGATTAATCACATTTTTTAATCAAATATTTGCTTAGAAAGCCCCTCATGTAACAATAATTCAATATAGAATGATTATACATATTTATATCAATATATAATTATACATAGTTATCTTTATATATTTCAAAATTGTATATATATATATATATAAAATATTCAGATAATTAAAATGCATTTCATTCTTGTGGCAGAAGAGCTGCTCATTGATAAGACAATACAAAAAGCGTCTTTAGAATACAATGTATTGTTTACTACCATATTATTGATCATAATCCAATCATTGACACACAGTTCACAGCAATCCATTTCACAAGTGAATTTGTCAATCAGTTGGAGATTTATTATGAGGGCTTGTTTAAGGACCGTCAATGTACACCTGTGTCAGACATGCTTGTGTAGCGTCTCGGGTGCATTGTGTCATAAACATAATATGTTTAGGTCACAGTGTCAAGTTAAATATAGTTTAATATTTAGAACACATCTTGCACTCCATCAAGTGTTTTGAATGCAGGAACTTACTTAACGCATGTTTGTGTTGTTGCTACTGAAGTGCTTTCTTCACTGTATAAACTGCGCGTTGCTCGATACAGCTGAAGTTTCACTTACTGCCCTCTGGAGTAAACAGGTGGCACTACAAGCTTGCATTTCTCAGGAATCTTCCTTATTATGGTCCGGGGGCATTGCGAAAATTAATCGCACTGAATTAGCGCATTAAATCGACAGCCCTAATATATATATATACACGTATATATAGTATATATATATATATATATATATAATACAATTTATTTGAAATAAAAAAAAGAAATTAAGATCATACTTATGAGACAGGGGTGGGAACGTATCAGTCTTTCTATAAAATAAAAACATTTCTGTTTATTAATGAAAAATATTTAGATGTGTATAAACAACATATGCATGTTCTATTTGCAAATCAATTATAAAAATTAATTTTTGGTACACTGTTCTTGCCTGTGATTAAATGGTGTATATTAGGGATAGGATAGAATAAATCAACAGTAGTCTTTAAACACAACAATATAAATTTTTATCTAAAACTATGTTTAATGTTTAAATGGACTTAAATGGTCACTTGATACAGAATAGAAACTGCAGCGATTTGTACATGGAGACACATATAATGAGTTTTGCAAAACTTTATATAGAGTCATGTTTTCACTATGTTGCAGTAATTTTTAAATAGCAATATTTATGATAATTCATTGTACCTAGAAAGTAATCTTCTGGTTAATTCTTTACTCTTCTGTTTTATTCTTCAGTTTTGATTATAATTGTAGAAGTACTAAGCAGGATTTTTTTTTCCATGTAGCTTTGGCTGTTGGGAGTAGAGATGTAATTTTCCTCATTGAGAGCAGTATGGGTAACACCTTCATCACTGCAGTGCGAGAATTCATCAAAAAGTTTATTGACATCGTGCCAATCGGCCCTGATCAGGTGCAGGTCGGAGTGGCCATGTTTTCCACTACCCCAAGAATGGAGATTAACCTCAACTCATACAATTCAAAAGAATCCCTAATTTCTGCCCTTGCCAAAATTAAACCCAAACCTGCAGTTGACATCAACATTGGATCTGCTCTGGAGTTTGTGAGGACCAGCATGCTCAGTGCTGAGAGTGGGAGCCGCATTCAACAAGGTGTGCCACAGCTCGTGTTGCTACTGGCCAGTAAAAAATCCAAAGACAGTGTCCAACAGCCAGCTGAAGAACTTCGTCGAATGGGTGTTCTGACTTTGGCTGTGGGATCCAAGGCTGCTGATGAGGCTGAGCTCAAGCAAATAGCTTTTGATGAAAGTGTGGTTTTCATGCTTAAGGATATGAGGGGATTGCTGCGTAACCCTGGAGAAATTATCTCCCCTCTTTCTACATTGTCTGGTGTTGTTGTGACAGAGGTTCCAACAGAAACAGGTAATGTTTTGAGAAAACATTTTGATATTTGTTTAGATTTTTGTTTTAATTATTATTATTATATATGTATTAAGTATATGTATAAATCTTACATATAAAGTACTCATCAGATAAATAAAATACTGTATAATGTTATGCAATTGCACCCATTGATATAGTCTTATAACATATTAATTCTTAATCTTCGTTTAAATAATATATAGATACCTAATTTAGCAAAACTATGGTTGTGTAAAAACTTTCAGACACCACTGTGGACGTTACTACAGTCCAAACCCAAAGAGTTGTCAGAGACATTGTCTTCTTAGTGGATGGATCAAGCTATGTTGGAAATGCCAACCTGCAACATGTGCGGGACTTCATCTCTGGCGTGGTGAACAGATTAGACATCCGACCTGAGCGAGTGCGCATTGGCCTAATGCAGTTTGCTGAGGGACAACGAACTGAGTTTTATTTGAACACTCACAACACCAAAGAGAAAGTGCTCTCAAGCATTGCTCAGCTTCGACTGATGGGAGGACGTGCATTGAACACTGGTGCAGCCCTAGAATATGCCCTAGCCAACCACTTCCAGCCCTCAGCTGGGTCTCGTAGGCGGCAGGGGGTCCAGCAGGTACTGGTGCTGATAACCGGAGGTCCATCTCAAGATGAGGTCAAGAGGGTTGCAGACCGTGTAGCTTTAGATAACGTTTTGACTTTTGCTGTTGGAGCTGGCCAAGTGGAACAGGATTTCCTGAAACAAGTGGCTTTTGTTGAGAATTTGGCATACTACAGAAGAAATTTTGCTGACTTGTCAGGTGTAGTTGACCAGATTATGACACCGCTTATCTCCGTTGTTGGGGAGACTGATACAGTAGAAGCAGGTGAGCTACAGCACCAAAGACTCCACGTGTTGCCTTAATACATATCTTTATATTTTATTTTTAAAGATCCACAAAGTATTTTTTCCATTTAAAAAGTTTAACACACAAAGAGATTAATCATACTTTTGTACTTTTGACAGATGTGTTTAAAATGATGTACACTTACATAAGAGGAAGATTCTAGTACTTTCAAGCATTGTGTAATATTTTATTATATGTATTTTCTATCCATTTCACAGATATTGAAATAGTTTCGCCACCACCCTCTGGCATTGAAAGGGATGTTGCATTCTTGATTGATGGCTCTGATGATGTCAGAAGTGACTTCCCCTATATCCGTGACTTCATTTCCAAAGTCATTGAGCCTCTTGACATAGGAGTTGATAAAGTACGAGTTTCTGTGGTCCAGCATAGTGAGAGACCAAGCCCTAGCTTCTACCTGAACACTTACCAAACCAAAGAAGAGGTGCTAAGGGCTGTAAATGGACTAAATCTGGCTGGTGGTAGAAGTCTGAACACTGGTGCTGCCCTGACTTTCATGAAAAATAACATCTTATCACCACAATATGGCAGTCGAGCTGCCCAAAATGTCCCCCAGTTTTTGATTGTTTTGACTGGAGGGAGATCAAGAGATAGTGTCAAGGAACCTGCAGTTGCCTTAAAGACTGATGGAGTGGTGCCTTTTGGTGTCGGAGTAAAAAATGCAGACCCTAAACAGATTGAGGAAATTTCTCAGAATCCATCATTTGCTTTCAATGTGAAGGAATTCAACATGCTCGACACAGTGGGAAAAACGCTTAAGAACTATGTGAGTCTTCCAAAGGCAGACCTGAATACCTTACTAATGGAAGGTAAGAATTCTTTTTTTTTTATGTTGCTTTGGTCGATATGCTTACACCGCCAACCATTTTTGATGGCTATTTGGGTTTTCAGTGGCTATGCTATTCTGTTTCTAAATATTTCTCAATGTTGTACTGTATCTTAGTTGATTCCAAAGACATAGCAAAAGATGTTGTGTTCCTATTGGATGGTTCTGATGGTACTAAAAGTGGATTCCATGCAGTATGTGATTTTGTTCAAAGTGTTGTTGAGAAACTTGATGTGGAGGAGAGCAAATACAGAGTATCTGTGGTTCAGTACAGTGACAATCCAGAGGTTGACTTCTATCTTAAAACTTACTCAACAAAGGCAGAGGTTGTAAATGCCATACGATTTCTGAAACACAAAGGTGGAAAAGTTGCTAACACTGGAGCAGCCCTCCAGTTTGTGAGGCACCAGGTTTTTACTTCTTCTTCTGGGAGTAGACGACTTCATGGTATTCCTCAAATACTAATTTTGTTGAGTAGTAGGCCATCTAATGATGAAGTAAAAGGACCTGCCATGGCCCTTAAAGATCTTGGAATAATGACAATGAGCATTGGTGTGGAAAATGCAGATCCAATTGAGCTGAAAACAATTTCACATCAATCCCAATTGACACACTATATCACTAGATTTGATGACCTTCCTTTATTTGAGCCACAACTAGTTTCGACACTCAAGAACTTCTCCAAAGAATCTGGAGAAATTTTCAACACAGGAGTTCCAGACTCAACAGGTAAGTGCTGTCATAATAAGCAATCTGTAAGCACACTGTAAAAATTCAAACATTCTAAAAGCACCATTAGTGTTCCTCAGAGACCCACTGGAGAACCTCTAGTAACATAAATATATTTCAAGTGCATAGAAGAAGATTCTAAAGGAACCATTTACAGAATCTTTAGTTGTTGCAGGAACTAAAAGTTTCTCAGAGAACTTAAAAGGTGCATAAAGGTTCTTCTGTGGGTTCTGCCAGTGTGGCATCTGAGGAACCCCATATATTTAGTGCCTAGAGAATAATAGTGCCTAGAGAATAATTTCATTTAAAAACAATGAATTCCTGTTTTAGTTAATATAGTGTCAGAATTGTTACAGGAATTGTTGTGTATATGTTACTGTTTTCATTCTGGCCTGAATTCAATATATTTTTCAAGTGCCTCAAAACCTTTTCCTTTTGATGGGGTTACTGAAGAAACCGTCTTTATGGTTCTTTATGCTCTATAAGTTTATGTCCAAGTGTTTTTATCATTGTTATGGCAGTTGCTATATATACTGTTGGTTGCTGTTTCAGGATGGCCTGAATCTAAAATGATTTTCTTTAATCTTTCTGTCTTGGATTTCTTCCATGTCTTAATTGTCATCTTTTGCCCAGAAAAGATGTTCATTCCATGGGAATATTTTTTTTTTACTACATTTCAGTTGCTTTCACTAATTTAATACTATTCACATCCTGACCCACAAAATAATTTTTGAGGAGTCGATGTCACTTATATTTTATATATTTTTTTTTGCTTGCATATTTCTCTCCAGACACTCTACAACATGTTTTGGCTCTTGCACACTTTTAATGACTTTACAGTTCAGTTTATACATTGAATGAGAAAGATGTGTTCCAATATCCTTTTTTTCTTTTCTTGGAAACTTGCTCGATACAGGAATTTACAAACGGGATATAGTTTTTCTTCTTGATGGCTCAGATGACTCCAGAAATGGACTTCTTGTCATCCGTGAGTTTATTCGGAGAATGGCAGAGAATCTTGACATCGACCAGGACATTGTACGAGTAGCTGTTATTCAGTACAGTGAAAATGCTTTGGCACATTTCCTTCTTAATACTTACAATAGTAAGAAAGCTGTCCTTTATGCCATTAATGGCCTCACAGCAAAAGGTGGACGGACCCTGAATACTGGAGCAGCGCTGCAGTATGTCAGGGATCATGTTTTCACTGTTGCCTCTGGAAGTAGACATCAGCTAGGAGTTGCTCAGCTGTTGATTGTCATGACTGGTGGCAAGTCTAGTGATGATGTGGCAAGTCCTGCTGAAGATCTAAAAAAATTTGGAGTTCTGTCCATTGCCATTGGAATAAAGAATGCAGTAGAGGCAGAGCTCCAAAGCATAGCATTTTCATCTAGATTTATATTTAATCTTCCAGTCTTTGGTGACATTTTATTAATACAGCCTGATATTCTCTCATTTATCAAATCCAAAATGGGAATAGAACCCCCTACTATCATTGGTAAGAACAACCATACTTGCTTGGCAAGATCTTGATATTCAAGCTGATTCTTTTGACTTTCAGCCTTTAATAATTTGGACATGAAACTTGATGAAAATCTCCTTCCTTCACTAAACTGCTTACGTAACCATGAGGCCATTTATTTTTTCATTCAGCTTTTTTCTTAAAGACTGGAAAATAATGGCCTTTGCCACTAAATATTTACTATGTATCTGTGCTGTTCATCTTTTGTTTGATTCTCCATCTGCATACTTCAGTAATTTTCCAAAAGTTCTCTTAGCCATTGAAGTGTCTCACTGCTTGTGGGGAATCCTTTTCAGCTTTAACTCTTGTTTGAGCCAATGATTTCTGAATCATTGGTTGAATTTCATGAATGGAACCTTGTTGTTCTTTTTCTGTTCTAGTTGCTTGATTAATCTTACTCATTAAACTGAGTGTAACAAAACACTTACTCTCCCATCATAATACATATTTAGTTTTTTCAAACATTGTCAGCACATTCTTAGATAGAGAAAGTCAGTATGGTAAAATGTGTATATATTATATTTCTATGAATTATTCATATACAATTTTTTTTTAAGAACACATAAATGATCACAGCATGCAGTAATGTACCTTACTGATGTATTCAAGGTGACATTATGAAAAATTGGCACTTTTAACTGAAGACATAACATTTTCATCCCAGTTGAATTAGATGCAGCTCAAAGAGACATTGTCTTTCTCCTGGATGGGTCTGATGACACAAGGGATGCTTTTAAACAAATGTGTCGGTTTGTTCAAAGAGTGGTGGACAAACTCAATATTGGAGAGAACAGCGACAGAGTGTCTGTGGCCCAGTACAGCAGAGAGCCACAGGTACATTTTTACCTGAACACACATGCCACAAAGCAAGACTATCTCAATTCAATTGAGAGTCTGCAGCACCAGGGAGGAAGTCCCCTCAACACAGGGAGAGCCCTTGACTATATTAAAAACAACATGTTCATTGCCTCTTCTGGGAGCAGAATGCTGGAGGGGGTTCCTCAAATTCTTGTTCTTGTGACTGGAGGAAGGTCTCAGGATGATGTTAGAGCTCCCGCTGCTGCTCTGAAACAGGATCATGTAGTATCATTCAGTATCGGCACCCAAAATGCAGACATTATTCAGCTCCAGACGATCTCATATACTCCTGGCCATACCCTTACTGTCCCTCAGTTTGATGACCTTCAAACCATTGAGCAGAAACTTATATCATATGTAAAAAGAGTGCCTCGTCAGCCCAAGAGGCCTCAACCAACTACGATAGGTAAGGATTAATGTTTCTCAATTAAAGTTTCTCGATGTTTTAGCTGTTGAGGCGTACTCAGAGCAATGTCCTGACCAATGGAAATATAAAATAAATTATCTTTTATTTACAAAATATTTGGGGTGGGGAGAAAAACTATTCTGTTACAAATCACAATTGAGACAAACCATTTTTAAATTGACTCCTGATGAAAATGTTTTGCAGTTTAATTAGAAAAATTTCACATTTAGCTTAGTATGCTAATACATTGAAAGATAGATATAGGAAGATATATTTGTGCCGAGTTCCACATGAACACATTTTCTCTCTGGGAAGTTTTGTGTCTTTAATTCTCTAATTCTGTCGGACATCAAATCCTCTTTTCCGCTTTGGGTAATGTTATTAGGCATCCCGCACAGGTTAATTTGTGAGGTTTTGTGGCGAGTACTTTTCAGGAGTCGTTCTGCAGATTTTGTCTGACACTGGCTTATTAAATTGTTGCATTAAAAAAGGCTCATCAAACTGCTCGATGCCGTGAAGTACATGTTTATAAGTTATGAACTTTTGAATGTGGAGTGAGGATCACCCTGTGACTCCAAGCGCTCTACATTGAAACGCATCAGTCCGCATCAGGAATGTGCATAAGCGATTCTGTGCCGCTCTATATCGGAGCCTTTCTTGTTTCTTTTATTTGATATTTTCGAGTTATAGGTTTTTAGCCTATTTATTTGTTGAATATCTGTTAGTTAACCTGCTACATGGCATATGCTTTGCATCCATATCCCTATAAAACCCATCTCATCAGGGTCACATGGGCATTATGCAGCCTTTATTATACATGGGTTCCTTAACACTGACTAGTCGACAAATACCTATTGTGAAAATTGGTAGTTTTGCACATTCCTACCTTTTACTTCCACATTCTGTATTAAAGAATGAAACAAATGTCATGTCAGACAACTGTTCTTCATGTTCTTCAAACATATTTATTAACTTCAAATCAAATTGTATTGTTGTAATATCAAATCGGGAGGTCTTTGGAAATTCCCACCCATACAAAATAATGAGGTTGAAAAACCTCTTGGACACACAAAAAATGTTTCATAATTTGGATGATTTCAAAAGTGTTTGGGTTTATGATAAATCTATATATTAACTATTCTCTTGCAACAGATGACAGGAAGAGAGATATTGTTTTTTTAATTGATGGCTCTGATGACACAAAGGAAAGTTTCAAAGGAGTGCAAAACTTTGTTCAGACCCTGGTTCAGCAACTGAATGTGGCACCAAATAAAAATCGTGTTTCAATGGTCCAGTACAGCGATGACACAGCTGTTGATTTCCTGTTAAATACACATACATCCTCAGATGATGTTATAAACCATGTGCAACGTATAATTCATAAAGGAGGACCGCTGCGTAACACTGGGGCAGCCCTACAGTTTGTTAAGGACAACCTATTTACTGCTGCTGCAGGGAGTAGATATTTGGAGGGTGTGCCACAGGTTCTAGTTCTGCTAAGCTCTGGAAGGTCCAAAGATGATATTCAAGGTCCGGTCAAAGCTTTGCAAGACATCGGTGTCATTTCATTAAGTATTGGTACCTCAAATGCTGATACACTTGAGTTACAAACAATATCCCATCAACCAAACTACTTTTTAATTTCTGACTTTGAGAACATTCTTGAAGTTCAAGAGAATATTTTGTCTTTAATAAAAGGGATATCTTACCAACAGCTGCCAACAATGACTCCTCAGGTCTCTGGTAAGAGAAAATACTTTTTTTCATACTGCATGTTCATGTCACCAATGGACAGCAGTGTCCCATATATTAAAGCATGAGAATATAAAGAACATACTGTACATTCTTGCATAATATTTAGATTATGCTTAGTCAAAAAACATTGTCTAATGTTCTGTCATGTGCTCACAGGGAGATAAACCGATTAACTCCAGCATGGTAAATCTTTTCATTCCTATTCTTTGTTACAGAATCTGTCAAAAGGGATATTGCATTTCTTATTGATGGATCTGAAGATTCTAGAATTGGATTTGAGTCAATTCGCAGTTTTATCCAAACATTTGTTGAGAGTCTAAATATTGAGGAAGATCTTGATAGGGTGGCTGTTGTCCAGTACATCCGAGATCCCACAGCTAATTTTTACCTCAGCTCATACTCAACCAAAAAAGAGGTACTGAATTCAATACGTTCCATAAGGCACAAAAGTGGAAGGCCTCTGAATACTGGAGCTGCTCTACTCTTTATTAAAGAAAATATATTTGCAATTTCCTCTGGAAGCAGACATAATAAAGGCGTACCACAGATTCTGTACTTGTTTAGTGGTGGCAGATCTAATGATGATGTCAGAACTGTTTCACAGTCCTTAAGAGAAAGCAACATAAACGTTTTTACCATTGGCACAAGAAATGCCGATACACTTGAGTTACAGACAATGGCTTCCACACCAGCCTATGCCTTCTCTGTTCCTGACTTTACCTCCATCAGCAGCATTTACCCAAGAGTTGCTTCTATTTTGACAAGTGGTTATGAAATTACTGAGCAGTTTCCAACACCTAGGGGTAAGAACTCTGATCATTCCTGAACATACAAATGACATTAAATAAAGTTGATACTTGCTATGAATAATCTTTTTTTTTCTGTGTAGGATTTTCATATTTGGTTTAGTAAAGATATAATGGAAAGGCATCAATACTAAATCAAACGTTAGCTTCTGTATCTAGTTCTAGTTTTTATAGCAGATCTGTGGTTTTGTTGAAATGATGAATTAAAAATATATATTTATTTATTTATTTTAGTCCAGACTTCGAGTGGTGAAAGGCATATTGTGTTCCTTATTGATGGATCTGATGATGCTAGTCTCAGATTCACTGCTATACGAGATTTTGTGGCTAGTTTGGTAGAGACATTTGATGTTGGTCAAGGAAAAGATCAAATTGCTGTCGTGCAGTTCAGTAATACTGCAGTGATGAGCTTCAATCTCAGTACCTATGCCTCCACTGCTGAAGTGGTAGATGCTATAAGAAACCTCAAACCAAAAGGGGGAATGCCACAATATATTGGCCAAGCTCTACAATTTGTCAGAGACAATATTTTTACCTCCAGAAGTAAAAGTCGGCAAATAGAAGGTGTTAGCCAAAATCTTGTGCTTGTGGCTGGTGGCAGATCAAGAGACTCTCCTCATGGACCAGCTAAAACACTAAAGAGTATGGGGGTAGACATTTTTGCCATTGGGTCAAGACAGACAGATCCCATTGAAATGGAGGCCATTTCCTCACAGAAGAATTATGCCTTTGCTGTTCCTGATTTGTCTGACCTAAAAAACATGCGTCAAAGCCTACTGACCAAACTGACAAAAACTGAAGTGAGACACAAAGAAAACACCAAAATTGATGGTAAGAATTTAAATTAATATTTGGTGAAATTATTTCTCCTTGAAATGATCTACTCTTTTGTGACATTTTGGGAAACACAGGACCCTATTTTCATGTTCGCACAGGGCTATGCACTACAACCATGTGCTACGTCTTATCCAATTTTTGTCAGAGTGATAAATCTAAGTGCGAAACATTTGGTGCCAGGGCAACATGCAATTGGGGCAAGTTATTTGCTGTTAACTATGTTTCTCATATATGCGAGATATTCAGTCTGCATAGTCTATTTTTTTTCTTCCTTTTATTTGATTGGTTGTTGTTCATTTCCAGTGGTGCTAACATGAGAGTGTTTGATCTGATTTGTTGCATCTCTTTTTTCTTCATGTTTGCTGAAAACTGCTGCGGTTGCAGTAAGATCTTTAATCTTAATTTTAAACTAACCTGGGCATTGCTTCCCAAAAGCATCATGAGCCTAAGTACATTGTAGAATACATCTTAATATATTTTAGGTTTGTGTCCCGTTTCCCAAAATCATCGTAAATTATGTAGTACTTGAAAATTGTCACAGATTAAGGATTGTTCAAAGCAATAAGACAGACTTATGCAGTCAACTGCAGACCAATCACGAAAGTACACATAATACAATTTAAATACTACTGGTAGTGTTGCGATGCATAGCTACACTTTATTTATATTTGCTCTTCAGGGGTGTAAAAAGTACTTAGAAATTATACTTAAGTGAAAGTATGGATACTGAGTGAAAATTGTATTCAATTATAAGTCCAAGTATTTAGCCAAAAACATACTTGAGTTAAAGTAAAAATAAGTATTCACATTCATTTGTACTTAAGTATTAAAAAGTAAAAAGTAACTTTTTTCATTACTAGAGATTGTGTGAGAGAGGATGTTAAATTCGATTGGTTTGTTGTGTGAGTCGCATTTTTACTGTCTCTGATGACTGTCATATTTCTCCCACATTGGCATTCGCAACCTGGTCATAAATATCATTATGCAAAAATGTAGTTATTGTAACATGATTCTATGTGGCCTGTTGAACGTAGCATAGCAATTTCCTGGTGGAGTGAACACTAGCGGCGCTAAAACAACTACGAACAATCAATGTAAACAAACAATGCACAGTGCTATCTTATGACATATAAACATTTTCACTATAATGCATGATTTTAATGTTTGCATTACATAACCAACTACAGTTACAAGCTTGTTCGAGTGTGATCAGTTTGTGCGGTAGCTCAACTTATAGAGTGTTGCATATGCAGACCAGGATACGAGTCCTGAAGAGCACGCAAGTTGACGTGTGAGCCGAAAGTGTCATAGAAGTACCATAAAATGTAATGGCTGCTTCAGAAATTTTTGTTTTTTGTGACACATTTGCTTTTTCTGACACTATCGGTTAGGTTTAGCTTTAAGGTTTAGGGTCGGGAAGTCGGTTTTGTTTATTGAAATCTCGATTAACCTTAAAATCCTCATCTAGGTGAAAATTTCACTCGCTTTTAGCGCCACACAGTGGACATTTCATCTCGGAACTGCCCTGAGACCTGTAATGAACCATTTTATATTTTGCAAAAACATTGCTACATTATCATCATTGCTGGTTTTATATATATATTATTATAATTAATAGTTGCCTAACAACAACAATAATTCTGCAAATACGGAGTAGAAATGAATAGATATGATTTAAATATGAAGGCAACATGTACACATTTAATTACAAAAGTATTTTGATTATATATATATATATATTGCAATGTGAATGATCATTCCTGTCTTCATAACTGTCCAGTCTTTAGAAGTACCTGGTGTTTAGAATAAAGTTTAGGACAAAAACTGTAAGTGTTTCTCAATTCGTGCTTATAGCCTGAATACAACACATTCAGTTGGGCGGTCACATTTGGTCTAGTCACACAAATATTTCAACACACAGCCGCCATGCGACACTCTGCCATTTGTCAATCTGTCATTTGTCAGATGCAGTGAAAATGCGGCTTCAGTCCAGTAAGACAAAAGAAAATGTCCTGCAAAAATGTAATGAGTATTCTTCAAGTTTAAATAAAATTGTAAGGAGTAAAAAGTACTATTTTATCTTGGGAAATATAATTAAGTAAAAGTACAAATATTCCATTTAAATTTCACTTGAGTAAAGTACATATCCCCCAAATAATACTTAAGTATTTTTACTCAATTACTTTACACCCCTGCTGCTCTTAACACACTCTTGAGAGATCTTAAAATAGGACCCACAGTTTATAGATGTTGAGGATTATACCACAATTCTGAAAAATATGGGACAGTATGAAAAATCCAAATAAAAATAAAAACCAGTGATTTCTAAATTATATTCATTCTTTGCTAAATTGAAAACACTACAACTAAACATTATATGATGTTTTACCTGGTTTTTTTTATAATGTACAGTCATTTCAAATCAGATGATTGCAACATGCTCCAGATAAGTTGATACAGGGGCAATTTAAGACTATTAAAAATGTGACGAGTTAAAATAACAAGATGATGTTAAACAGGTGAGGCAATCGTGTCATAGTATAGAAGGAGCCTCCAAAAACAGCCTAGTCCTTCAAGAGCAAGGATCATTCGAGACTTGTCAATTTGTCAACAGATGCTTCAGCAAATAATCCAGCACTTTGACAGCAATGTTCCCCAAAGACAACCTAGAAGGATTTTGGGCATTTCACACGCTACAGTGCACAATATAGTAAAAAGATTCAAGGAATCTGGTCAAATCTCAGTGCATAAAGGGCAAGACAAAACCACCTTTCTGATCCCTCAGACATCACTGTCTTAAAAAACATAATTCATCTGTAATAGATATGATGAATATGGGCTTGGGATGACTTTAGTAAACCTTTGCTAGACAACACCATTAGCCGCTGGATTCACATATGCAATTAAGACTTTACTTTGCAAAGCAGAAGCTCTACATCAACACTGTTCAGAAGCGCTGCCGACTTCTCTGAGCTCAGTCTCATCTTATATGGAAAGTAGAACAGTGGAACAGTGTTTTTTGTTTCCGATGAGTTCACATTTCAAGTAGTTTTTGAAAAACACAGCTGTCTTGTTCTCTGGGCCAAATAGGAAAAGGAACATCCAAGCTGTTATCAGCATCAGGTCCAAAAGCCAGTGTCTGTATGGGCCAGGGGGGTGTCAGTGCCCATGGCATGGGTAACTCGCATATCTGTGAGGGCAACAATTATTGCAGACAGATATGTAAACATTTTGGAGCAGCATATACTGCCATCCAGCACCGTCTTTTCCATGGATGTCCTGGCATTTTCAGCAGGACAATTTCAAGCCGAATAATCCGAGAGTGTGGATGCTAGATTGGCTCAGGTGGTAGAGCAGGTCAGCCACTAATTGAAGGGTTGGTGGTTCGATTCCCGGCCCACATGACTCTACATGCCGAAGTGTCCATGGGCAAGACACTGAACACCAAGTTGCTCCCAATGGCAGGCTAGCGCCTTGCATGGCAGGCTCTGCCGTCACTGATGAATGAGTATGTGTGTGAATGGGACACAGTGTCAAGTGCTTTGGTAACCGCTAAGGTTAAAAAAGGCATTATATAAGTGCAGACCATTTACAATATGGCAACGAAGACCCCATACAATTGTGCAGCTGAAGACCTGCATAATGGATGAAAATTTGCGGGAAAAATCCACTTTTTAAACTAAATAAACTTGTATCTTCAGTGCCTAAATGCTTAATAAGTGTTTTTCGAATAAAAGGTAATGTTTCACAATGGTAACATTCGACTATCCCAACTTTTTCGGAGTGTGTTGCAATCATCTGATTTAAAATGATTGTACATAAAAACAATCAATATAAAGAAAATGAAATTCGCAAGGTAAAACATCATATGATGTGTAGTTGTAGTGTTTTCAATATAGCAAAAGGGTGAATATAATTTACAAATCACTCCTTTTTGTTTTTATTGTCATTTTGCATACTGTCACAACTTTTTTGGAATTGGGGTAGTATGTCTGATTATTTTACGTTTTTATTGTACCGCTTTGGGTAGATGATCTAGCACTGATAATAATTCTAGAGTTGAGGTACTGCAAATGTTGGTACCTGTTTTGAAAGCTGTCTGACTTAAATGCAGAAGCATTCTCTTGAACATGCTTCTTTTTTTCAGTTATTTTAAAATATTTTGATTGTTCAGTGATGTCTGTCTGATAAAGATCTGAATTAAGTAGAACGCTACAGAATATTTAAATGTTATTTTCTGTGTTTTAATTTTCTTTAGTTTTTAACATTTATATATTTGTCTCCTACCATTTTTACATATGATTATTTGTAAAAACTAATTATGATTTAAAAATTTTAAATACTGTAAATGTCCCTTTAATTCAAAATTATTGTAATTCTAGGCACAGGATTTAAAAGGGATATTGCCTTTCTTGTGGATGGTTCAGACAATACAAGAAGAGGATTTCAAGAGATATGTGATTTTCTGTACAATATTATCACAAACCTCAATGTGGGAACTGATAATGATAGAATCGCAGTAGTACAATACAGCAATGTAGCTGTGGCAAATTTTTATTTTAATTCATTCTCAAGAAAGGAAGATGTATTGAATGCTGTAAATGTACTTAGCCATAAAGGTGGAAGGCCCCTAAACACAGGATCTGCCCTTCGGTATGTAAAGGAAAACATCTTTTCAAGTTCTTCAGGTTGTAGGCACAAAGAAGGCATCCCTCAAATATTAATTCTGCTGACGAGTGGAAGATCAAGAGACCGCATTTCTGAGGCAGCCTCTGCTCTCAAAGAACTTGGGGTGCTAATTGTTGGAATAGGAGTAAAGTACTCAGACTCTGAATTGCATGATATATCATCTGAAAATCATGTGCTTTCATTTGCTGACTTCAGTGAATTACCAAAAATTCAGGCTCAGCTACTGGAAGCCATGAAACCTAGTGACTACAAAAAAGAATCGATAGGTAAGTAAAATACTGCTTCCTAACACTAGTCAGTCAAAAGGATTTTTAATAGATTACTAAATGTAGTATCATTATTAATCACTTTGCATTTCATCCTGACTACACTGGATGTGAGCTGTACATCACGTCGCTTTTAAAGCGAACAGATCTCAATATAATAAAGGATGCCCCGTTCTATTTCTAAGGCGATGCAGAGCTACTCTAGGCACTTTATAATTATAATACGTTTAAATCTTTTTGTCATGAATTTTGTTTGTTATATATTTTAATACGAAGTGACTATTGCACTAGGTGTAAATAGCACCTGCCACACAGTGCAGCTATTTGCACTCCAATAGTCTTATAGAAACACAGAAATTAAAGACAAACTGTGTCCTACAGTGTTGCTGCTATGGCGTAGTGTGTCAAGATGGTACAGGTGTGCTTTTCCCTTATGGAAGACCTGGGTTTGACTTTTGTGCCAGTATTCCCAATCCTGTTTCCTGTCTCCACTACCAATATTGCCTTTAATGATACTTATAATAATAAATATAAAGGTTGATATCCTCACAGTGATTTGGTCACGACGAACGTTGCGTTTTTGTGCAGAAGCCTTAGTTTTAATGCAAGTAACCATGATGTTACAACAGTAATATGCTATTAATAAAGTAACAATGTTTAATTTTGTGGTTACTATGATTTTAATATAAAAAAAAACATGGTGATACTATGGTTACTGTAGTAAAACCATGGTTAATTTTTGTAAGGGAATGTAAGGTTTAGGTATAGGGGTTAGTGTACCGTGTCTGTGGGACTCCCTGCAGTATTTGCCTCTACTGTATGTTATTATTAAATTAGGGGTGTAAATAGTATCTGCACAATTTGGGTGTAACATTTTAAATAAATTCTGACAGCTACATTAAAGCCAAATTGTGATGTTTCTGGTCTCTCATCTACTTATTTAACTAATATTTTGTGTCTACAATTTTTATGCAGCTTTAGCAGCAATAGCATAACAATAATAATTATATAAAAAGTAAATGTGAATAACAGTGGATTTTTGTTGAAAATAAAGGCTATTTTCCCTGATTAATCCTTGCTGAAGTCCACTTAGGCTAAAAGATGATTGGCCAGTGTCTACTGTAGTGAGCCTCAAGCTGTTGCAGTGCGGCGTGTCGCGTCAACGGAAGTGCCAGTTGTGATAAAACAAGTGTTATATGCCGCATTACATTATTAGAACTAACGTTCGAAGAGGTTAAATAAAATGTTGAAACTTTTATTAATAGGGTATGTGTTGTATGATCAATGATACATTTGCCTGACAACGAATTGGTTGTGCTTCTGTTTATTAAATAGTTAAAGTATATGTATTTGCTACTACTTTTAAGTAACATGTTCTTTTTAGTAAATCTATCTTGTAACATACAGTAAATGACAAAACATGGTACAAAAGAACTGTGAACTCCACTATTTTACCCTTCAGTATTTGTTTCTTAGCTGAGAGTCATACACCAAGGAGAGATGTTGTCTTCCTGCTGGATGGATCAGATGGCACTAGGAATGGGTTCCCAGCAATGAAAGAGTTTGTTCAAAGAATGGTGGAGAGATTGGAAATTGCTGAGAACAGAGATCGCATTTCTGTGGTCCAGTACAGCAGAGACACAGAGGTCAATTTCAATCTAAACACGTACACAAAAAAGGAAGGCATTCTTGATGCTTTAAGAGGTCTGAGACACAAAGGAGGCAGACCCCTCAACACGGGGGCAGCTCTCCAGTACGTCAGAGACAATGTCATTACTGCGTCCTCTGGCAGCAGACGACTGGAGGGTGTGCCACAGATACTTATTGTGCTTAGTGGGGGAAGGTCATTTGACAGTGTTGATACAGCAGCCTCCTCTCTAAAAGAGCTTGGAATCTTGACCTTCGGAATTGGCTCAAGAGCCTCTGATAGCCGAGAATTGCAGATAATCTCATCTGACCCTAATTACGTGCTCTCCGTGTCTGACTTCACCGAGCTTCCGAATGTCCAAGAACAGCTGCTGGCCTCCGTACAGGCTGTTGCAATGCCTAGTACGCCAGCTTCACCGACAGTGATCGGTATGTGCATGGCAGAACTTTGCAAGAGCTGGCTCACATGCAGTCTTTTCTCAGCATGACAACTTTTTCTCCCTAAGTTGTTTTGAGCACTTCTATAATTACCCACAGCTTAGATAGTTAATGAGCTGATGAACTAATACAACTTTTTCAAGTTTTATGAATAATAATGGCGTTTTAATTATGTTGTTTTTCCCCCTAGCTGATTACACCATACCAAGAAAGGATGTAGTAATTTTGCTGGACGGCTCAGATGGCACTAGGAATTCTTTCCCAGCAATGCGTGAATTTTTGCAAAGACTAGTAGAGCAATTTAACATAGAGGAAAACAGAGACCGTGTTTCTGTGGTACAGTACAGTAAAGACGCCGAGGCCCATTTCTATCTTAACACCTACGCTACAAAGGGGGAGATCCTTAACACTGTCAGGAGTCTTAGGCACAGAGGAGGGAGACCCCTCAACACAGGGGCGGCTCTCCAGTACGTGATGAACAATGTCTTCACTGCCTCTGCTGGGAGTAGAAAGCAAGAGGGCGTTCCTCAGGTTCTTATACTTTTCAGTGGAGGACGCTCAAACGATAACATAGATACACCTGCCTCTGCTCTGAAAGAGAGTGGGGTCTTAATTTTTGGCATTGGCACCAGAAATTCGAGCAGAGAGGTACAGATAATTGCCAATGGTCCTACCTATGCACAGTCCATCCCTGAGTTCTCTGATCTTCCCAGTGTCCAGCAGCAGTTTTTGAGCTCACTGAACAATGTGCTTGTGCAAGTCCTGCAGGTGACACCTACTGTTATGGGTAAGGCAGTATCCCACACGTCTTTATAAACCGAAAACTGAGCCATCGCTGTAATGCATGTCGTAGATGGAAAACATTTTAGAGCTCAGCTTTAATGCATGTTAGCAAAGTCCTAAGAAATTTGCCTAAAAAGCCAAGGGTTTCAGCGAGTGCTCACATGACTTTGTGTTCCATTTCCATACTCGTAGTTGAACGAAGGATGGCTGGGAGGGATGTAGTGTTCCTGCTGGATGGTTCAGACGGCACTAGGAGCTCTTTTCCAGCAATGCGTAACTTTGTTGAAAGAATGGTGGAGAGATTGAATGTGTCTGAGAGGCGAGACCGTGTGTCTGTGGTCCAGTTCAGCAGAGATCCAGAGGCCCATTTTTATCTTAACACATACACGAAAAAGGAGGACATTCTTGACACGGTCAAGGGACTGAGGCACAAAGGAGGGAGACCCCTTAACACAGGGGCAGCTCTGCAGTATGTGAGAGACAGTGTCTTCACTGCCTCCTCAGGAAGCAGACGTTTAGAGGGTGTACCACAGTTACTGATTCTGCTGAGTGGTGGAAGTTCATTTGATAATGTTGACACACCGGCCACCTCCCTGAAAGAGCTTGGAGTATTGATCTTTGGGATAGGGTCAAGGAGCTCTGACAGCAGTGAACTGCAGAGGATCTCCCATGACCCAAGCTATGTACTCTCAGTGAGTGACTTCTCTGACCTTCCCAGTGTCCAACAGCAGCTTTTCACCAACATTAACACGGTAGTTGTAGCGGGCACGCCAATCACTACCACAATAATAGGTAAGAAAAAGACACAACTGGCTTGCTTTAATGCCCCTCATTTTTTATGATCGTAGCAAGATTTCTTTTATTGTTCCTGTAGTCCTAATGAGTTGTGGAAGAAAAACTACTTGATGAATAGTACAACTTAGTGGGAGGGGACATGAAATCAAATAGAAACAAATATCCTAAAACAGGAACAATGGCTACACATATAGTGTAATGCGTTGTGCTTTTTGCTTGGTATGTACCCTTTCAATGTTTTCAATGTTTGTTTCTTAGCTGAGGGTCATGGACCAAGAAGAGATGTTGTTTTCCTGCTGGATGGATCAGATGGCACTAGGAATGGGTTCCCAGCAATGAAAGAGTTTGTTCAAAGAATGGTGGAGAGATTGGAAATTGCTGAGAACAGAGATCGCATTTCTGTGGTCCAGTACAGCAGAGACGCAGAGGTCAATTTCAATCTAAACACGTACACAAAAAAGGAAGGCATTCTTGATGCTTTAAGAGGTCTGAGACACAAAGGAGGCAGACCCCTCAACACGGGGCAGCTCTCCAGTACGTCAGAGACAATGTCTTTACTAGCGTCCTCTGGCAGCAGACGACTGGAGGGTGTGCCACAGATACTTATTGTGCTTAGTGGGGGAAGGTCATTTGACAGTGTTGATACAGCAGCCTCCTCTCTGAAAGAGCTTGGAATCTTGACCTTCGGAATTGGCTCAAGAGCCTCTGATAGCCGAGAATTGCAGATAATCTCATCTGACCCCAATTACGTGCTCTCCGTGTCTGACTTCACCGAAGCTTCCGAATGTCCAAGAACAGCTGCTGGCCTCCGTACAGGCTGTTGCAATGCCCATCACTCCAACATCGCCAGCTGTTACTGGTATGTGCATGGCAGAACTTCCCAAGAGCTAGCTCACTTGCTGTACCTTGTCGTTCTACTTTATCTCCCTACGTAGTTTTGAGCAGTGAGACAATTACCCATAGCCTAGATAGTCAATGAGTTGATGAACTAATGTAAAATTCTACAGATTTATGAATTCCATGAAAATAACTGGGTATTAATGATGCTTTTTTCTCCTAGCTGATTACACCTTACCAAGAAAGGACGTAGTATTTCTGCTGGATCGGTTCAGATGGAAATAGGAATTCTTTCCCAGCAATGCGTGAATTTGTTCAAAGAGTAGTGGAGCAATTCAACATAGATGCAAACGAAGACCATGTTTCTGTGGTGCAGTACAGTAGAGACACTGAGGTCAATTTCTATCTGAATACCTACACTTCAAAGGAAGACATTCTTGACAGTGTCAGAGCTCTGAGACACAAAGGAGGGAGACCCCTCAACACGGGTGCAGCTCTCCAATATGTCAAAGATAATGTCTTTACTGCCTCCTATGGCAGCAGACGACTGGAGGGTGTGCCGCAGATACTGATTGTGCTAAGTGGGGGAAAGTCATTTGACAGTGTTGATACAGCAGCCTCCTCTCTGAAAGAGCTTGGAATCTTGACCTTTGGAATCGGCTCAAGAGGCTCTGATAGCAGAGAATTGCAGAGAATCTCATATGACCCCAGTTACGCTCTGTCCGTGTCCGACTTCACCGAAGCTTCGAATGTCCAAGAACAGCTGCTGGCCTCCGTACAGGCTGTTGCAATGCCTAGTACGCCAGCTTCACCGACAGTGATCGGTATGTGCATGGCAGAACTTTGCAAGAGCTGGCTCACATGCAGTCTTTTCTCAGCATGACAACTTTTTCTCCCTAAGTTGTTTTGAGCAGTTCTATAATTAGCCACAGCTTAGATAGTTAATGAGCTGATGAACTAATACAACTTTTTCAAGTTTTATGAATAATAATGGCATTTTAATTATGTTGTTTTTCCCCTAGCTGATTACACCATACCAAGAAAGGATGTAGTAATTTTGCTGGACGGCTCAGATGGCACTAGGAATTCTTTCCCAGCAATGCGTGAATTTTTGCAAAGACTAGTAGAGCAATTTAACATAGAGGAAAACAGAGACCGTGTTTCTGTGGTACAGTACAGTAAAGACGCCGAGGCCCATTTCTATCTTAACACCTACGCTACAAAGGGGAGATCCTTAACACTGTCAGGACTCTTAGGCACAGAGGAGGGAGACCCCTCAACACAGGGGCGGCTCTCCAGTACGTGATGAACAATGTCTTCACTGCCTCTGCTGGGAGTAGAAAGCAAGAGGGCGTTCCTCAGGTTCTTATACTTTTCAGTGGAGGACGCTCAAACGATAACATAGATACACCTGCCTCTGCTCTGAAAGAGAGTGGGGTCTTAATTTTTGGCATTGGCACCAGAAATTCGAGCAGAGAGGTACAGATAATTGCCAATGGTCCTACCTATGCACAGTCCATCCCTGAGTTCTCTGATCTTCCCAGTGTCCAGCAGCAGTTTTTGAGCTCACTGAACAATGTGCTTGTGCAAGTCCTGCAGGTGACACCTACTGTTATGGGTAAGGCAGTATCCCACACGTCTTTATAAACCGAAAACTGAGCCATCGCTGTAATGCATGTCGTAGATGGAAAACATTTTAGAGCTCAGCTTTAATGCATGTTAGCAAAGTCCTAAGAAATTCGCCTAAAAAGCCAAGGGTTTCAGCAAGTGCTCGCATGAATTTGTGTTCCATTTCTATGCTCGTAGTTGAACGAAGGATGGCTGGGAGGGATGTAGTGTTCCTGCTGGATGGTTCAGACGGCACTAGGAGCTCTTTTCCAGCAATGCGTAACTTTGTTGAAAGGATGGTGGAGAGATTGAATGTGTCTGAGAGGCGAGACCGTGTGTCTGTGGTCCAGTTCAGCAGAGATCCAGAGGCCCATTTTTATCTTAACACATACACGAAAAAGGAGGACATTCTTGACACGGTCAAGGGACTGAGGCACAAAGGAGGGAGACCCCTTAACACAGGGGCAGCTCTGCAGTACGTGAGAGACAGTGTCTTCACTGCCTCCTCAGGAAGCAGACGTTTAGAGGGTGTGCCACAGTTACTGATTCTGCTGAGTGGTGGAAGTTCATTTGATAATGTTGACACACCGGCCACCTCCCTGAAAGAGCTTGGAGTATTGATCTTTGGGATAGGGTCAAGGAGCTCTGACAGCAGTGAACTGCAGAGGATCTCCCATGACCCAAGCTATGTACTCTCAGTGAGTGACTTCTCTGACCTTCCCAGTGTCCAACAGCAGCTTTTCACCAACATTAACACGGTAGTTGTAGCGGGCACGCCAATCACTACCACAATAATAGGTAAGAAAAAGACACAACTGGCTTGCTTTAATGCCCCTCATTTTTTATGATCGTAGCAAGATTTCTTTTATTGTTCCTGTAGTCCTAATGAGTTGTGGAAGAAAAACTACTTGATGAATAGTACAACTTAGTGGGAGGGACATGAAATCAAATAGAAACAAATATCCTAAAACAGGAACAATGGCTACACATATAGTGTAATGCGTTGTGCTTTTTGCTTGGTATGTACCCTTTCAATGTTTTCAATGTTTGTTTCTTAGCTGAGGGTCATGGACCAAGAAGAGATGTTGTTTTCCTGCTGGATGGATCAGATGGCACTAGGAATGGGTTCCCAGCAATGAAAGAGTTTGTTCAAAGAATGGTGGAGAGATTGGAAATTGCTGAGAACAGAGATCGCATTTCTGTGGTCCAGTACAGCAGAGACGCAGAGGTCAATTTCAATCTAAACACGTACACAAAAAAGGAAGGCATTCTTGATGCTTTAAGAGGTCTGAGACACAAAGGAGGCAGACCCCTCAACACGGGGCAGCTCTCCAGTATGTCAGAGACAATGTCTTTACTACGATCCTCTGGCAGCAGACGACTGGAGGGTGTGCCACAGATACTTATTGTGCTTAGTGGGGAAGGTCATTTGACAGTGTTGATACAGCAGCCTCCTCTCTGAAAGAGCTTGGAATCTTGACCTTCGGAATTGGCTCAAGAGCCTCTGATAGCCGAGAATTGCAGATAATCTCATCTGACCCCAATTACGTGCTCTCCGTGTCTGACTTCACCGAGCTTCGAATGTCCAAGAACAGCTGCTGGCCTCCGTACAGGCTGTTGCAATGCCCATCACTCCAACATCGCCAGCTGTTACTGGTATGTGCATGGCAGAACTTCCCAAGAGCTAGCTCACTTGCTGTACCTTGTCGTTCTACTTTATCTCCCTACGTAGTTTTGAGCAGTGAGACAATTACCCATAGCCTAGATAGTCATTGAGTTGATGAACTAATGTAAAATTCTACAGATTTATGAATTCCATGAAAATAACTTGGTATTAATGATGCTTTTTTCTCCTAGCTGATTACACCTTACCAAGAAAGGACGTAGTATTTCTGCTGGACGGTTCAGATGGAAATAGGAATTCTTTCCCAGCAATGCGTGAATTTGTTCAAAGAGTAGTGGAGCAATTCAACATAGATGCAAACGAAGACCATGTTTCTGTGGTGCAGTACAGTAGAGACACTGAGGTCAATTTCTATCTGAATACCTACACTTCAAAGGAAGACATTCTTGACAGTGTCAGAGCTCTGAGACACAAAGGAGGGAGACCCCTCAACACGGGTGCAGCTCTCCAATATGTCAAAGATAATGTCTTTACTGCCTCCTATGGCAGCAGACGACTGGAGGGTGTGCCGCAGATACTGATTGTGCTAAGTGGGGAAAGTCATTTGACAGTGTTGATACAGCAGCCTCCTCTCTGAAAGAGCTTGGAATCTTGACCTTTGGAATCGGCTCAAGAGGCTCTGATAGCAGAGAATTGCAGAGAATCTCATATGACCCCAGTTACGCTCTGTCCGTGTCCGACTTCACCGAAGCTTCCGAATGTCCAAGAACAGCTGCTGGCCTCCGTACAGGCTGTTGCAATGCCTAGTACGCCAGCTTCACCGACAGTGATCGGTATGTGCATGGCAGAACTTTGCAAGAGCTGGCTCACATGCAGTCTTTTCTCAGCATGACAACTTTTTCTCCCTAAGTTGTTTTGAGCAGTTCTATAATTAGCCACAGCTTAGATAGTTAATGAGCTGATGAACTAATACAACTTTTTCAAGTTTTATGAATAATAATGGCATTTTAATTATGTTGTTTTTCCCCTAGCTGATTACACCATACCAAGAAAGGATGTAGTAATTTTGCTGGACGGCTCAGATGGCACTAGGAATTCTTTCCCAGCAATGCGTGAATTTTTGCAAAGACTAGTAGAGCAATTTAACATAGAGGAAAACAGAGACCGTGTTTCTGTGGTACAGTACAGTAAAGACGCCGAGGCCCATTTCTATCTTAACACCTACGCTACAAAGGGGAGATCCTTAACACTGTCAGGACTCTTAGGCACAGAGGAGGGAGACCCCTCAACACAGGGGCTGCTCTCCAGTACGTGATGAACAATGTCTTCACTGCCTCTGCTGGGAGTAGAAAGCAAGAGGGCGTTCCTCAGGTTCTTATACTTTTCAGTGGAGGACGCTCAAACGATAACATAGATACACCTGCCTCTGCTCTGAAAGAGAGTGGGGTCTTAATTTTTGGCATTGGCACCAGAAATTCGAGCAGAGAGGTACAGATAATTGCCAATGGTCCTACCTATGCACAGTCCATCCCTGAGTTCTCTGATCTTCCCAGTGTCCAGCAGCAGTTTTTGAGCTCACTGAACAATGTGCTTGTGCAAGTCCTGCAGGTGACACCTACTGTTATGGGTAAGGCAGTATCCCACACGTCTTTATAAACCGAAAACTGAGCCATCGCTGTAATGCATGTCGTAGATGGAAAACATTTTAGAGCTCAGCTTTAATGCATGTTAGCAAAGTCCTAAGAAATTCGCCTAAAAAGCCAAGGGTTTCAGCGAGTGCTCACATGACTTTGTGTTCCATTTCCATGCTCGTAGTTGAACGAAGGATGGCTGGGAGGGATGTAGTGTTCCTGCTGGATGGTTCAGACGGCACTAGGAGCTCTTTTCCAGCAATGCGTAACTTTGTTGAAAGGATGGTGGAGAGATTGAATGTGTCTGAGAGGCAAGACCGTGTGTCTGTGGTCCAGTTCAGCAGAGATCCAGAGGCCCATTTTTATCTTAACACATACACGAAAAAGGAGGACATTCTTGACACGGTCAGGGGACTGAGGCACAAAGGAGGGAGACCCCTCAACACAGGGGCAGCTCTGCAGTACGTGAGAGACAGTGTCTTCACTGCCTCCTCAGGAAGCAGACGTTTAGAGGGTGTGCCACAGTTACTGATTCTGCTGAGTGGTGGAAGTTCATTTGATAATGTTGACACACCGGCCACTTCCCTGAAAGAGCTTGGAGTATTGATCTTTGGGATAGGGTCAAGGAGCTCTGACAGCAGTGAACTGCAGAGGATCTCCCATGACCCAAGCTATGTACTCTCAGTGAGTGACTTCTCTGACCTTCCCAGTGTCCAACAGCAGCTTTTCACCAACATTAACACAGTAGTTGTAGCGGGCACGCCAATCACTACCACAATAATAGGTAAGAAAAAGACACAACTGGCTTGCTTTAATGCCCCTCATTTTTTATGATCGTAGCAACATTTCTTTTATTGTTCCTGTAGTCCTAATGAGTTGTGGAAGAAAAACTACTTGATGAATAGTACAACTTAGTGGGAGGGGACATGAAATCAAATAGAAACAAATATCCTAAAACAGGAACAATGGCTACACATATAGTGTAATGCGTTGTGCTTTTTGCTTGGTATGTACCCTTTCAATGTTTTCAATGTTTGTTTCTTAGCTGAGGGTCGTGGACCAAGAAGAGATGTTGTTTTCCTGCTGGATGGATCAGATGGCACTAGGAATGGGTTCCCAGCAATGAAAGAGTTTGTTCAAAGAATGGTGGAGAGATTGGAAATTGCTGAGAACAGAGATCGCATTTCTGTGGTCCAGTACAGCAGAGACGCAGAGGTCAATTTCAATCTAAACACGTACACAAAAAAGGAAGGCATTCTTGATGCTTTAAGAGGTCTGAGACACAAAGGAGGCAGACCCCTCAACACGGGGCAGCTCTCCAGTACGTCAGAGACAATGTCTTTACTGCGTCCTCTGGCAGCAGACGACTGGAGGGTGTGCCACAGATACTTATTGTGCTTAGTGGGGAAGGTCATTTGACAGTGTTGATACAGCAGCCTCCTCTCTGAAAGAGCTTGGAATCTTGACCTTCGGAATTGGCTCAAGAGCCTCTGATAGCCGAGAATTGCAGATAATCTCATCTGACCCCAATTCACGTGCTCTCCGTGTCTGACTTCACCGAGCTTCGAATGTCCAAGAACAGCTGCTGGCCTCCGTACAGGCTGTTGCAATGCCCATCACTCCAACATCGCCAGCTGTTACTGGTATGTGCATGGCAGAACTTCCCAAGAGCTAGCTCACTTGCTGTACCTTGTCGTTCTACTTTATCTCCCTACGTAGTTTTGAGCAGTGAGACAATTACCCATAGCCTAGATAGTCAATGAGTTGATGAACTAATGTAAAATTCTACAGATTTATGAATTCCATGAAAATAACTTGGTATTAATGATGCTTTTTTCTCCTAGCTGATTACACCTTACCAAGAAAGGACGTAGTATTTCTGCTGGATGGTTCAGATGGAAATAGGAATTCTTTCCCAGCAATGCGTGAATTTGTTCAAAGAGTAGTGGAGCAATTCAACATAGATGCAAACGAAGACCATGTTTCTGTGGTGCAGTACAGTAGAGACACTGAGGTCAATTTCTATCTGAATACCTACACTTCAAAGGAAGACATTCTTGACAGTGTCAGAGCTCTGAGACACAAAGGAGGGAGACCCCTCAACACGGGTGCAGCTCTCCAATATGTCAAAGATAATGTCTTTACTGCCTCCTATGGCAGCAGACGACTGGAGGGTGTGCCGCAGATACTGATTGTGCTAAGTGGGGAAAGTCATTTGACAGTGTTGATACAGCAGCCTCCTCTCTGAAAGAGCTTGGAATCTTGACCTTTGGAATCGGCTCAAGAGGCTCTGATAGCAGAGAATTGCAGAGAATCTCATATGACCCCAGTTACGCTCTGTCCGTGTCCGACTTCACCGAGCTTCCGAATGTCCAAGAACAGCTGCTGGCCTCCGTACAGGCTGTTGCAATGCCTAGTACGCCAGCTTCACCGACAGTGATCGGTATGTGCATGGCAGAACTTTGCAAGAGCTGGCTCACATGCAGTCTTTTCTCAGCATGACAACTTTTTCTCCCTAAGTTGTTTTGAGCAGTTCTATAATTAGCCACAGCTTAGATAGTTAATGAGCTGATGAACTAATACAACTTTTTCAAGTTTTATGAATAATAATGGCATTTTAATTATGTTGTTTTTCCCCTAGCTGATTACACCATACCAAGAAAGGATGTAGTAATTTTGCTGGACGGCTCAGATGGCACTAGGAATTCTTTCCCAGCAATGCGTGAATTTTTGCAAAGACTAGTAGAGCAATTTAACATAGAGGAAAACAGAGACCGTGTTTCTGTGGTACAGTACAGTAAAGACGCCGAGGCCCATTTCTATCTTAACACCTACGCTACAAAGGGGAGATCCTTAACACTGTCAGGACTCTTAGGCACAGAGGAGGGAGACCCCTCAACACAGGGGCTGCTCTCCAGTACGTGATGAACAATGTCTTCACTGCCTCTGCTGGGAGTAGAAAGCAAGAGGGCGTTCCTCAGGTTCTTATACTTTTCAGTGGAGGACGCTCAAACGATAACATAGATACACCTGCCTCTGCTCTGAAAGAGAGTGGGGTCTTAATTTTTGGCATTGGCACCAGAAATTCGAGCAGAGAGGTACAGATAATTGCCAATGGTCCTACCTATGCACAGTCCATCCCTGAGTTCTCTGATCTTCCCAGTGTCCAGCAGCAGTTTTTGAGCTCACTGAACAATGTGCTTGTGCAAGTCCTGCAGGTGACACCTACTGTTATGGGTAAGGCAGTATCCCACACGTCTTTATAAACCGAAAACTGAGCCATCGCTGTAATGCATGTCGTAGATGGAAAACATTTTAGAGCTCAGCTTTAATGCATGTTAGCAAAGTCCTAAGAAATTCGCCTAAAAAGCCAAGGGTTTCAGCGAGTGCTCACATGACTTTGTGTTCCATTTCCATGCTCGTAGTTGAACGAAGGATGGCTGGGAGGGATGTAGTATTCCTGCTGGATGGTTCAGACGGCACTAGGAGCTCTTTTCCAGCAATGCGTAACTTTGTTGAAAGGATGGTGGAGAGATTGAATGTGTCTGAGAGGCAAGACCGTGTGTCTGTGGTCCAGTTCAGCAGAGATCCAGAGGCCCATTTTTATCTTAACACATACACGAAAAAGGAGGACATTCTTGACACGGTCAGGGGACTGAGGCACAAAGGAGGGAGACCCTCAACACAGGGGCAGCTCTGCAGTACGTGAGAGACAGTGTCTTCACTGCCTCCTCAGGAAGCAGACGTTTAGAGGGTGTGCCACAGTTACTGATTCTGCTGAGTGGTGGAAGTTCATTTGATAATGTTGACACACCGGCCACTTCCCTGAAAGAGCTTGGAGTATTGATCTTTGGGATAGGGTCAAGGAGCTCTGACAGCAGTGAACTGCAGAGGATCTCCCATGACCCAAGCTATGTACTCTCAGTGAGTGACTTCTCTGACCTTCCCAGTGTCCAACAGCAGCTTTTCACCAACATTAACACAGTAGTTGTAGCGGGCACGCCAATCACTACCACAATAATAGGTAAGAAAAAGACACAACTGGCTTGCTTTAATGCCCCTCATTTTTTATGATCGTAGCAACATTTCTTTTATTGTTCCTGTAGTCCTAATGAGTTGTGGAAGAAAAACTACTTGATGAATAGTACAACTTAGTGGGAGGGGACATGAAATCAAATAGAAACAAATATCCTAAAACAGGAACAATGGCTACACATATAGTGTAATGCGTTGTGCTTTTTGCTTGGTATGTACCCTTTCAATGTTTTCAATGTTTGTTTCTTAGCTGAGGGTCGTGGACCAAGAAGAGATGTTGTTTTCCTGCTGGATGGATCAGATGGCACTAGGAATGGGTTCCCAGCAATGAAAGAGTTTGTTCAAAGAATGGTGGAGAGATTGGAAATTGCTGAGAACAGAGATCGCATTTCTGTGGTCCAGTACAGCAGAGACGCAGAGGTCAATTTCAATCTAAACACGTACACAAAAAGGAAGGCATTCTTGATGCTTTAAGAGGTCTGAGACACAAAGGAGGCAGACCCCTCAACACGGGGCAGCTCTCCAGTACGTCAGAGACAATGTCTTTACTAGCGTCCTCTGGCAGCAGACGACTGGAGGGTGTGCCACAGATACTTATTGTGCTTAGTGGGGAAGGTCATTTGACAGTGTTGATACAGCAGCCTCCTCTCTGAAAGAGCTTGGAATCTTGACCTTCGGAATTGGCTCAAGAGCCTCTGATAGCCGAGAATTGCAGATAATCTCATCTGACCCCAATTACGTGCTCTCCGTGTCTGACTTCACCGAGCTTCCGAATGTCCAAGAACAGCTGCTGGCCTCCGTACAGGCTGTTGCAATGCCCATCACTCCAACATCGCCAGCTGTTACTGGTATGTGCATGGCAGAACTTCCCAAGAGCTAGCTCACTTGCTGTACCTTGTCGTTCTACTTTATCTCCCTACGTAGTTTTGAGCAGTGAGACAATTACCCATAGCCTAGATAGTCAATGAGTTGATGAACTAATGTAAAATTCTACAGATTTATGAATTCCATGAAAATAACTTGGTATTAATGATGCTTTTTTCTCCTAGCTGATTACACCTTACCAAGAAAGGACGTAGTATTTCTGCTGGATGGTTCAGATGGAAATAGGAATTCTTTCCCAGCAATGCGTGAATTTGTTCAAAGAGTAGTGGAGCAATTCAACATAGATGCAAACGAAGACCATGTTTCTGTGGTGCAGTACAGTAGAGACACTGAGGTCAATTTCTATCTGAATACCTACACTTCAAAGGAAGACATTCTTGACAGTGTCAGAGCTCTGAGACACAAAGGAGGGAGACCCCTCAACACGGGTGCAGCTCTCCAATATGTCAAAGATAATGTCTTTACTGCCTCCTATGGCAGCAGACGACTGGAGGGTGTGCCGCAGATACTGATTGTGCTAAGTGGGGAAAGTCATTTGACAGTGTTGATACAGCAGCCTCCTCTCTGAAAGAGCTTGGAATCTTGACCTTTGGAATCGGCTCAAGAGGCTCTGATAGCAGAGAATTGCAGAGAATCTCATATGACCCCAGTTACGCTCTGTCCGTGTCCGACTTCACCGAGCTTCCGAATGTCCAAGAACAGCTGCTGGCCTCCGTACAGGCTGTTGCAATGCCTAGTACGCCAGCTTCACCGACAGTGATCGGTATGTGCATGGCAGAACTTTGCAAGAGCTGGCTCACATGCAGTCTTTTCTCAGCATGACAACTTTTTCTCCCTAAGTTGTTTTGAGCAGTTCTATAATTAGCCACAGCTTAGATAGTTAATGAGCTGATGAACTAATACAACTTTTTCAAGTTTTATGAATAATAATGGCATTTTAATTATGTTGTTTTTCCCCTAGCTGATTACACCATACCAAGAAAGGATGTAGTAATTTTGCTGGACGGCTCAGATGGCACTAGGAATTCTTTCCCAGCAATGCGTGAATTTTTGCAAAGACTAGTAGAGCAATTTAACATAGAGGAAAACAGAGACCGTGTTTCTGTGGTACAGTACAGTAAAGACGCCGAGGCCCATTTCTATCTTAACACCTACGCTACAAAGGGGAGATCCTTAACACTGTCAGGACTCTTAGGCACAGAGGAGGGAGACCCCTCAACACAGGGGCGGCTCTCCAGTACGTGATGAACAATGTCTTCACTGCCTCTGCTGGGAGTAGAAAGCAAGAGGGCGTTCCTCAGGTTCTTATACTTTTCAGTGGAGGACGCTCAAACGATAACATAGATACACCTGCCTCTGCTCTGAAAGAGAGTGGGGTCTTAATTTTTGGCATTGGCACCAGAAATTCGAGCAGAGAGGTACAGATAATTGCCAATGGTCCTACCTATGCACAGTCCATCCCTGAGTTCTCTGATCTTCCCAGTGTCCAGCAGCAGTTTTTGAGCTCACTGAACAATGTGCTTGTGCAAGTCCTGCAGGTGACACCTACTGTTATGGGTAAGGCAGTATCCCACACGTCTTTATAAACCGAAAACTGAGCCATCGCTGTAATGCATGTCGTAGATGGAAAACATTTTAGAGCTCAGCTTTAATGCATGTTAGCAAAGTCCTAAGAAATTAGCCTAAAAAGCCAAGGGTTTCAGCAGAGTGCTCACATGACTTTGTGTTCCATTTCCATGCTCGTAGTTGAACGAAGGATGGCTGGGAGGGATGTAGTATTCCTGCTGGATGGTTCAGACGGCACTAGGAGCTCTTTTCCAGCAATGCGTAACTTTGTTGAAAGGATGGTGGAGAGATTGAATGTGTCTGAGAGGCAAGACCGTGTGTCTGTGGTCCAGTTCAGCAGAGATCCAGAGGCCCATTTTTATCTTAACACATACATGAAAAAGGAGGACATTCTTGACACGGTCAGGGGACTGAGGCACAAAGGAGGGAGACCCCTCAACACAGGGGCAGCTCTGCAGTACGTGAGAGACAGTGTCTTCACTGCCTCCTCAGGAAGCAGACGTTTAGAGGGTGTGCCACAGTTACTGATTCTGCTGAGTGGTGGAAGTTCATTTGATAATGTTGACACACCGGCCACCTCCCTGAAAGAGCTTGGAGTATTGATCTTTGGGATAGGGTCAAGGAGCTCTGACAGCAGTGAACTGCAGAGGATCTCCCATGACCCAAGCTATGTACTCTCAGTGAGTGACTTCTCTGACCTTCCCAGTGTCCAACAGCAGCTTTTCACCAACATTAACACGGTAGTTGTAGCAGGCACGCCAATCACTACCACAATAATAGGTAAGAAAAAGACACAACTGGCTTGCTTTAATGCCCCTCATTTTTTATGATCGTAGCAACATTTCTTTTATTGTTCCTGTAGTCCTAATGAGTTGTGGAAGAAAAACTACTTGATGAATAGTACAACTTAGTGGGAGGGGACATGAAATCAAATAGAAACAAATATCCTAAAACAGGAACAATGGCTACACATATAGTGTAATGCGTTGTGCTTTTTGCTTGGTATGTACCCTTTCAATGTTTTCAATGTTTGTTTCTTAGCTGAGGGTCGTGGACCAAGAAGAGATGTTGTTTTCCTGCTGGATGGATCAGATGGCACTAGGAATGGGTTCCCAGCAATGAAAGAGTTTGTTCAAAGAATGGTGGAGAGATTGGAAATTGCTGAGAACAGAGATCGCATTTCTGTGGTCCAGTACAGCAGAGACGCAGAGGTCAATTTCAATCTAAACACGTACACAAAAAAGGAAGGCATTCTTGATGCTTTAAGAGGTCTGAGACACAAAGGAGGCAGACCCCTCAACACGGGGCAGCTCTCCAGTACGTCAGAGACAATGTCTTTACTGCGTCCTCTGGCAGCAGACGACTGGAGGGTGTGCCACAGATACTTATTGTGCTTAGTGGGGAAGGTCATTTGACAGTGTTGATACAGCAGCCTCCTCTCTGAAAGAGCTTGGAATCTTGACCTTCGAATTGGCTCAAGAGCCTCTGATAGCCGAGAATTGCAGATAATCTCATCTGACCCCAATTACGTGCTCTCCGTGTCTGACTTCACCGAGCTTCGAATGTCCAAGAACAGCTGCTGGCCTCCGTACAGGCTGTTGCAATGCCCATCACTCCAACATCGCCAGCTGTTACTGGTATGTGCATGGCAGAACTTCCCAAGAGCTAGCTCACTTGCTGTACCTTGTCGTTCTACTTTATCTCCCTACGTAGTTTTGAGCAGTGAGACAATTACCCATAGCCTAGATAGTCAATGAGTTGATGAACTAATGTAAAATTCTACAGATTTATGAATTCCATGAAAATAACTTGGTATTAATGATGCTTTTTTCTCCTAGCTGATTACACCTTACCAAGAAAGGACGTAGTATTTCTGCTGGATGGTTCAGATGGAAATAGGAATTCTTTCCCAGCAATGCGTGAATTTGTTCAAAGAGTAGTGGAGCAATTCAACATAGATGCAAACGAAGACCATGTTTCTGTGGTGCAGTACAGTAGAGACACTGAGGTCAATTTCTATCTGAATACCTACACTTCAAAGGAAGACATTCTTGACAGTGTCAGAGCTCTGAGACACAAAGGAGGGAGACCCCTCAACACGGGTGCAGCTCTCCAATATGTCAAAGATAATGTCTTTACTGCCTCCTATGGCAGCAGACGACTGGAGGGTGTGCCGCAGATACTGATTGTGCTAAGTGGGGAAAGTCATTTGACAGTGTTGATACAGCAGCCTCCTCTCTGAAAGAGCTTGGAATCTTGACCTTTGGAATCGGCTCAAGAGGCTCTGATAGCAGAGAATTGCAGAGAATCTCATATGACCCCAGTTACGCTCTGTCCGTGTCCGACTTCACCGAGCTTCGAATGTCCAAGAACAGCTGCTGGCCTCCGTACAGGCTGTTGCAATGCCTAGTACGCCAGCTTCACCGACAGTGATCGGTATGTGCATGGCAGAACTTTGCAAGAGCTGGCTCACATGCAGTCTTTTCTCAGCATGACAACTTTTTCTCCCTAAGTTGTTTTGAGCAGTTCTATAATTAGCCACAGCTTAGATAGTTAATGAGCTGATGAACTAATACAACTTTTTCAAGTTTTATGAATAATAATGGCATTTTAATTATGTTGTTTTTCCCCTAGCTGATTACACCATACCAAGAAAGGATGTAGTAATTTTGCTGGACGGCTCAGATGGCACTAGGAATTCTTTCCCAGCAATGCGTGAATTTTTGCAAAGACTAGTAGAGCAATTTAACATAGAGGAAAACAGAGACCGTGTTTCTGTGGTACAGTACAGTAAAGACGCCGAGGCCCATTTCTATCTTAACACCTACGCTACAAAGGGGAGATCCTTAACACTGTCAGGACTCTTAGGCACAGAGGAGGGAGACCCTCAACACAGGGGCGGCTCTCCAGTACGTGATGAACAATGTCTTCACTGCCTCTGCTGGGAGTAGAAAGCAAGAGGGCGTTCCTCAGGTTCTTATACTTTTCAGTGGAGGACGCTCAAACGATAACATAGATACACCTGCCTCTGCTCTGAAAGAGAGTGGGGTCTTAATTTTTGGCATTGGCACCAGAAATTCGAGCAGAGAGGTACAGATAATTGCCAATGGTCCTACCTATGCACAGTCCATCCCTGAGTTCTCTGATCTTCCCAGTGTCCAGCAGCAGTTTTTGAGCTCACTGAACAATGTGCTTGTGCAAGTCCTGCAGGTGACACCTACTGTTATGGGTAAGGCAGTATCCCACACGTCTTTATAAACCGAAAACTGAGCCATCGCTGTAATGCATGTCGTAGATGGAAAACATTTTAGAGCTCAGCTTTAATGCATGTTAGCAAAGTCCTAAGAAATTAGCCTAAAAAGCCAAGGGTTGAATCTTCAGCATAAGATTGTAAATGTATCTGAAGCATGGAGTTATTTCATTTGTGTTCCATCTCAGCATATACACCTACCTAATCCGACAGTGCTGACATGACTTTGTGTTCATTTCATACTGAGTTGACGAAGGATGGCTGGGAGGATGTAGTGTTCCTGCTGGATGGTTCAGACGGCACTAGGAGCTCTTTTCCAGCAATGCGTAACTTTGTTGAAAGGATGGTGGAGAGATTGAATGTGTCTGAGAGGCGAGACCGTGTGTCTGTGGTCCAGTTCAGCAGAGATCCAGAGGCCCATTTTTATCTTAACACATACACGAAAAAGGAGGACATTCTTGACACGGTCAGGGGACTGAGGCACAAAGGAGGGAGACCCCTCAACACAGGGGCAGCTCTGCAGTACGTGAGAGACAGTGTCTTCACTGCCTCCTCAGGAAGCAGACGTTTAGAGGGTGTGCCACAGTTACTGATTCTGCTGAGTGGTGGAAGTTCATTTGATAATGTTGACACACCGGCCACCTCCCTGAAAGAGCTTGGAGTATTGATCTTTGGGATAGGGTCAAGGAGCTCTGACAGCAGTGAACTGCAGAGGATCTCCCATGACCCAAGCTATGTACTCTCAGTGAGTGACTTCTCTGACCTTCCCAGTGTCCAACAGCAGCTTTTCACCAACATTAACACAGTAGTTGTAGCGGCACGCCAATCACTACCACAATAATAGGTAAGAAAAAGACACAACTGGCTTGCTTTAATGCCCCTCATTTTTTATGATCGTAGCAACATTTCTTTTATTGTTCCTGTAGTCCTAATGAGTTGTGGAAGAAAAACTACTTGATGAATAGTACAACTTAGTGGGAGGGGACATGAAATCAAATAGAAACAAATATCCTAAAACAGGAACAATGGCTACACATATAGTGTAATGCGTTGTGCTTTTTGCTTGGTATGTACCCTTTCAATGTTTTCAATGTTTGTTTCTTAGCTGAGGGTCATGGACCAAGAAGAGATGTTGTTTTCCTGCTGGATGGATCAGATGGCACTAGGAATGGGTTCCCAGCAATGAAAGAGTTTGTTCAAAGAATGGTGGAGAGATTGGAAATTGCTGAGAACAGAGATCGCATTTCTGTGGTCCAGTACAGCAGAGACGCAGAGGTCAATTTCAATCTAAACACGTACACAAAAAAGGAAGGCATTCTTGATGCTTTAAGAGGTCTGAGACACAAAGGAGGCAGACCCCTCAACACGGGGCAGCTCTCCAGTACGTCAGAGACAATGTCTTTACTGCGTCCTCTGGCAGCAGACGACTGGAGGGTGTGCCACAGATACTTATTGTGCTTAGTGGGGAAGGTCATTTGACAGTGTTGATACAGCAGCCTCCTCTCTGAAAGAGCTTGGAATCTTGACCTTCGGAATTGGCTCAAGAGCCTCTGATAGCCGAGAATTGCAGATAATCTCATCTGACCCCAATTACGTGCTCTCCGTGTCTGACTTCACCGAAGCTTCGAATGTCCAAGAACAGCTGCTGGCCTCCGTACAGGCTGTTGCAATGCCCATCACTCCAACATCGCCAGCTGTTACTGGTATGTGCATGGCAGAACTTCCCAAGAGCTAGCTCACTTGCTGTACCTTGTCGTTCTACTTTATCTCCCTACGTAGTTTTGAGCAGTGAGACAATTACCCATAGCCTAGATAGTCAATGGGTTGATGAACTAATGTAAAATTCTACAGATTTATGAATTCCATGAAAATAACTTGGTATTAATGATGCTTTTTTCTCCTAGCTGATTACACCTTACCAAGAAAGGACGTAGTATTTCTGCTGGACGGTTCAGATGGAAATAGGAATTCTTTCCCAGCAATGCGTGAATTTGTTCAAAGAGTAGTGGAGCAATTCAACATAGATGCAAACGAAGACCATGTTTCTGTGGTGCAGTACAGTAGAGACACTGAGGTCAATTTCTATCTGAATACCTACACTTCAAAGGAAGACATTCTTGACAGTGTCAGAGCTCTGAGACACAAAGGAGGGAGACCCCTCAACACGGGTGCAGCTCTCCAATATGTCAAAGATAATGTCTTTACTGCCTCCTATGGCAGCAGACGACTGGAGGGTGTGCCGCAGATACTGATTGTGCTAAGTGGGGGAAAGTCATTTGACAGTGTTGATACAGCAGCCTCCTCTCTGAAAGAGCTTGGAATCTTGACCTTTGGAATCGGCTCAAGAGGCTCTGATAGCAGAGAATTGCAGAGAATCTCATATGACCCCAGTTACGCTCTGTCCGTGTCCGACTTCACCGAGCTTCGAATGTCCAAGAACAGCTGCTGGCCTCCGTACAGGCTGTTGCAATGCCTAGTACGCCAGCTTCACCGACAGTGATCGGTATGTGCATGGCAGAACTTTGCAAGAGCTGGCTCACATGCAGTCTTTTCTCAGCATGACAACTTTTTCTCCCTAAGTTGTTTTGAGCAGTTCTATAATTAGCCACAGCTTAGATAGTTAATGAGCTGATGAACTAATACAACTTTTTCAAGTTTTATGAATAATAATGGCATTTTAATTATGTTGTTTTTCCCCTAGCTGATTACACCATACCAAGAAAGGATGTAGTAATTTTGCTGGACGGCTCAGATGGCACTAGGAATTCTTTCCCAGCAATGCGTGAATTTTTGCAAAGACTAGTAGAGCAATTTAACATAGAGGAAAACAGAGACCGTGTTTCTGTGGTACAGTACAGTAAAGACGCTGAGGCCCATTTCTATCTTAACACCTACGCTACAAAGGGGAGATCCTTAACACTGTCAGGACTCTTAGGCACAGAGGAGGGAGACCCCTCAACACAGGGGCGGCTCTCCAGTACGTGATGAACAATGTCTTCACTGCCTCTGCTGGGAGTAGAAAGCAAGAGGGCGTTCCTCAGGTTCTTATACTTTTCAGTGGAGGACGCTCAAACGATAACATAGATACACCTGCCTCTGCTCTGAAAGAGAGTGGGGTCTTAATTTTTGGCATTGGCACCAGAAATTCGAGCAGAGAGGTACAGATAATTGCCAATGGTCCTACCTATGCACAGTCCATCCCTGAGTTCTCTGATCTTCCCAGTGTCCAGCAGCAGTTTTTGAGCTCACTGAACAATGTGCTTGTGCAAGTCCTGCAGGTGACACCTACTGTTATGGGTAAGGCAGTATCCCACACGTCTTTATAAACCGAAAACTGAGCCATCGCTGTAATGCATGTCGTAGATGGAAAACATTTTAGAGCTCAGCTTTAATGCATGTTAGCAAAGTCCTAAGAAATTAGCCTAAAAAGCCAAGGGTTTCAGCGAGTGCTCACATGACTTTGTGTTCCATTTCCATACTCGTAGTTGAACGAAGGATGGCTGGGAGGGATGTAGTGTTCCTGCTGGATGGTTCAGACGGCACTAGGAGCTCTTTTCCAGCAATGCGTAACTTTGTTGAAAGGATGGTGGAGAGATTGAATGTGTCTGAGAGGCGAGACCGTGTGTCTGTGGTCCAGTTCAGCAGAGATCCAGAGGCCCATTTTTATCTTAACACATACACCAAAAAGGAGGACATTCTTGACACGGTCAGGGGACTGAGGCACAAAGGAGGGAGACCCCTCAACACAGGGGCAGCTCTGCAGTACGTGAGAGACAGTGTCTTCACTGCCTCCTCAGGAAGCAGACGTTTAGAGGGTGTGCCACAGTTACTGATTCTGCTGAGTGGTGGAAGTTCATTTGATAATGTTGACACACCGGCCACCTCCCTGAAAGAGCTTGGAGTATTGATCTTTGGGATAGGGTCAAGGAGCTCTGACAGCAGTGAACTGCAGAGGATCTCCCATGACCCAAGCTATGTACTCTCAGTGAGTGACTTCTCTGACCTTCCCAGTGTCCAACAGCAGCTTTTCACCAACATTAACACAGTAGTTGTAGCGGGCACGCCAATCACTACCACAATAATAGGTAAGAAAAAGACACAACTGGCTTGCTTTAATGCCCCTCATTTTTTATGATCGTAGCAACATTTCTTTTATTGTTCCTGTAGTCCTAATGAGTTGTGGAAGAAAAACTACTTGATGAATAGTACAACTTAGTGGGAGGGGACATGAAATCAAATAGAAACAAATATCCTAAAACAGGAACAATGGCTACACATATAGTGTAATGCGTTGTGCTTTTTGCTTGGTATGTACCCTTTCAATGTTTTCAATGTTTGTTTCTTAGCTGAGGGTCGTGGACCAAGAAGAGATGTTGTTTTCCTGCTGGATGGATCAGATGGCACTAGGAATGGGTTCCCAGCAATGAAAGAGTTTGTTCAAAGAATGGTGGAGAGATTGGAAATTGCTGAGAACAGAGATCGCATTTCTGTGGTCCAGTACAGCAGAGACGCAGAGGTCAATTTCAATCTAAACACGTACACAAAAAAGGAAGGCATTCTTGATGCTTTAAGAGGTCTGAGACACAAAGGAGGCAGACCCCTCAACACGGGGGCAGCTCTCCAGTACGTCAGAGACAATGTCTTTACTGCGTCCTCTGGCAGCAGACGACTGGAGGGTGTGCCACAGATACTTATTGTGCTTAGTGGGGGAAGGTCATTTGACAGTGTTGATACAGCAGCCTCCTCTCTGAAAGAGCTTGGAATCTTGACCTTCGGAATTGGCTCAAGAGCCTCTGATAGCCGAGAATTGCAGATAATCTCATCTGACCCCAATTACGTGCTCTCCGTGTCTGACTTCACCGAGCTTCCGAATGTCCAAGAACAGCTGCTGGCCTCCGTACAGGCTGTTGCAATGCCCATCACTCCAACATCGCCAGCTGTTACTGGTATGTGCATGGCAGAACTTCCCAAGAGCTAGCTCACTTGCTGTACCTTGTCGTTCTACTTTATCTCCCTACGTAGCTTTGAGCAGTGAGACAATTACCCACAGCCTAGATAGTCAATGAGTTGATGAACTAATGTGAAATTCTACAGATTTATGAATTCCATGAAAATAACTTGGTATTAATGATGCTTTTTTCTCCTAGCTGATTACACCTTACCAAGAAAGGACGTAGTATTTCTGCTGGATCGGTTCAGATGGAAATAGGAATTCTTTCCCAGCAATGCGTGAATTTGTTCAAAGAGTAGTGGAGCAATTCAACATAGATGCAAACGAAGACCATGTTTCTGTGGTGCAGTACAGTAGAGACACTGAGGTCAATTTCTATCTGAATACCTACACTTCAAAGGAAGACATTCTTGACAGTGTCAGAGCTCTGAGACACAAAGGAGGGAGACCCCTCAACACGGGTGCAGCTCTCCAATATGTCAAAGATAATGTCTTTACTGCCTCCTATGGCAGCAGACGACTGGAGGGTGTGCCGCAGATACTGATTGTGCTAAGTGGGGAAAGTCATTTGACAGTGTTGATACAGCAGCCTCCTCTCTGAAAGAGCTTGGAATCTTGACCTTTGGAATCGGCTCAAGAGGCTCTGATAGCAGAGAATTGCAGAGAATCTCATATGACCCCAGTTACGCTCTGTCCGTGTCCGACTTCACCGAGCTTCGAATGTCCAAGAACAGCTGCTGGCCTCCGTACAGGCTGTTGCAATGCCTAGTACGCCAGCTTCACCGACAGTGATCGGTATGTGCATGGCAGAACTTTGCAAGAGCTGGCTCACATGCAGTCTTTTCTCAGCATGACAACTTTTTCTCCCTAAGTTGTTTTGAGCAGTTCTATAATTAGCCACAGCTTAGATAGTTAATGAGCTGATGAACTAATACAACTTTTTCAAGTTTTATGAATAATAATGGCATTTTAATTATGTTGTTTTTCCCCCTAGCTGATTACACCATACCAAGAAAGGATGTAGTAATTTTGCTGGACGGCTCAGATGGCACTAGGAATTCTTTCCCAGCAATGCGTGAATTTTTGCAAAGACTAGTAGAGCAATTTAACATAGAGGAAAACAGAGACCGTGTTTCTGTGGTGCAGTACAGTAAAGACGCCGAGGCCCATTTCTATCTTAACACCTACGCTACAAAGGGGAGATCCTTAACACTGTCAGGAGTCTTAGGCACAGAGGAGGGAGACCCCTCAACACAGGGGCGGCTCTCCAGTACGTGATGAACAATGTCTTCACTGCCTCTGCTGGGAGTAGAAAGCAAGAGGGCGTTCCTCAGGTTCTTATACTTTTCAGTGGAGGACGCTCAAACGATAACATAGATACACCTGCCTCTGCTCTGAAAGAGAGTGGGGTCTTAATTTTTGGCATTGGCACCAGAAATTCGAGCAGAGAGGTACAGAAAATTGCCAATGGTCCTACTTATGCACAGTCCATCCCTGAGTTCTCTGATCTTCCCAGTGTCCAGCAGCAGTTTTTGAGCTCACTGAACAATGTGCTTGTGCAAGTCCTGCAGGTGACACCTACTGTTATGGGTAAGGCAGTATCCCACACGTCTTTATAAACCGAAAACTGAGCCTTCGCTGTAATGCATGTCGTAGATGGAAAACATTTTAGAGCTCAGCTTTAATGCATGTTAGCAAAGTCCTAAGAAATTAGCCTAAAAAGCCAAGGGTTTCAGCGAGTGCTCACATGACTTTGTGTTCCATTTCCATACTCGTAGTTGAACGAAGGATGGCTGGGAGGGATGTAGTGTTCCTGCTGGATGGTTCAGACGGCACTAGGAGCTCTTTTCCAGCAATGCGTAACTTTGTTGAAAGGATGGTGGAGAGATTGAATGTGTCTGAGAGGCGAGACCGTGTGTCTGTGGTCCAGTTCAGCAGAGATCCAGAGGCCCATTTTTATCTTAACACATACACGAAAAAGGAGGACATTCTTGACACGGTCAGGGGACTGAGGCACAAAGGAGGGAGACCCCTCAACACAGGGGCAGCTCTGCAGTACGTGAGAGACAGTGTCTTCACTGCCTCCTCAGGAAGCAGACGTTTAGAGGGTGTGCCACAGTTACTGATTCTGCTGAGTGGTGGAAGGTCATTTGATAATGTTGACACACCGGCCACCTCCCTGAAAGAGCTTGGAGTATTGATCTTTGGGATAGGGTCAAGGAGCTCTGACAGCAGTGAACTGCAGAGGATCTCCCATGACCCAAGCTATGTACTCTCAGTGAGTGACTTCTCTGACCTTCCCAGTGTCCAACAGCAGCTTTTCACCAACATTAACACAGTAGTTGTAGCGGGCACGCCAATCACTACCACAATAATAGGTAAGAAAAAGACACAACTGGCTTGCTTTAATGCCCCTCATTTTTTATGATCGTAGCAACATTTCTTTTATTGTTCCTGTAGTCCTAATGAGTTGTGGAAGAAAAACTACTTGATGAATAGTACAACTTAGTGGGAGGGGACATGAAATCAAATAGAAACAAATATCCTAAAACAGGAACAATGGCTACACATATAGTGTAATGCGTTGTGCTTTTTGCTTGGTATGTACCCTTTCAATGTTTTCAATGTTTGTTTCTTAGCTGAGGGTCGTGGACCAAGAAGAGATGTTGTTTTCCTGCTGGATGGATCAGATGGCACTAGGAATGGGTTCCCAGCAATGAAAGAGTTTGTTCAAAGAATGGTGGAGAGATTGGAAATTGCTGAGAACAGAGATCGCATTTCTGTGGTCCAGTACAGCAGAGACGCAGAGGTCAATTTCAATCTAAACACGTACACAAAAAAGGAAGGCATTCTTGATGCTTTAAGAGGTCTGAGACACAAAGGAGGCAGACCCCTCAACACGGGGGCAGCTCTCCAGTACGTCAGAAACAATGTCTTTACTAGCGTCCTCTGGCAGCAGACGACTGGAGGGTGTGCCACAGATACTTATTGTGCTTAGTGGGGAAGGTCATTTGACAGTGTTGATACAGCAGCCTCCTCTCTAAAAGAGCTTGGAATCTTGACCTTCGAATTGGCTCAAGAGCCTCTGATAGCCGAGAATTGCAGATAATCTCATCTGACCCCAATTACGTGCTCTCCGTGTCTGACTTCACCGAGCTTCGAATGTCCAAGAACAGCTGCTGGCCTCCGTACAGGCTGTTGCAATGCCCATCACTCCAACATCGCCAGCTGTTACTGGTATGTGCATGGCAGAACTTCCCAAGAGCTAGCTCACTTGCTGTACCTTGTCGTTCTACTTTATCTCCCTACGTAGCTTTGAGCAGTGAGACAATTACCCACAGCCTAGATAGTCAATGAGTTGATGAACTAATGTGAAATTCTACAGATTTATGAATTCCATGAAAATAACTTGGTATTAATGATGCTTTTTTCTCCTAGCTGATTACACCTTACCAAGAAAGGACGTAGTATTTCTGCTGGACGGTTCAGATGGAAATAGGAATTCTTTCCCAGCAATGCGTGAATTTGTTCAAAGAGTAGTGGAGCAATTCAACATAGATGCAAACGAAGACCATGTTTCTGTGGTGCAGTACAGTAGAGACACTGAGGTCAATTTCTATCTGAATACCTACACTTCAAAGGAAGACATTCTTGACAGTGTCAGAGCTCTGAGACACAAAGGAGGGAGACCCCTCAACACGGGTGCAGCTCTCCAATATGTCAAAGATAATGTCTTTACTGCCTCCTATGGCAGCAGACGACTAGAGGGTGTGCCGCAGATACTGATTGTGCTAAGTGGGGGAAAGTCATTTGACAGTGTTGATACAGCAGCCTCCTCTCTGAAAGAGCTTGGAATCTTGACCTTTGGAATCGGCTCAAGAGGCTCTGATAGCAGAGAATTGCAGAGAATCTCATATGACCCCAGTTACGCTCTGTCCGTGTCCGACTTCACCGAGCTTCCGAATGTCCAAGAACAGCTGCTGGCCTCCGTACAGGCTGTTGCAATGCCTAGTACGCCAGCTTCACCGACAGTGATCGGTATGTGCATGGCAGAACTTTGCAAGAGCTGGCTCACATGCAGTCTTTTCTCAGCATGACAACTTTTTCTCCCTAAGTTGTTTTGAGCAGTTCTATAATTAGCCACAGCTTAGATAGTTAATGAGCTGATGAACTAATACAACTTTTTCAAGTTTTATGAATAATAATGGCATTTTAATTATGTTGTTTTTCCCCTAGCTGATTACACCATACCAAGAAAGGATGTAGTAATTTTGCTGGACGGCTCAGATGGCACTAGGAATTCTTTCCCAGCAATGCGTGAATTTTTGCAAAGAGTAGTAGAGCAATTTAACATAGAGGAAAACAGAGACCGTGTTTCTGTGGTGCAGTACAGTAAAGACGCCGAGGCCCATTTCTATCTTAACACCTACGCTACAAAGGGGGAGATCCTTAACACTGTCAGGAGTCTTAGGCACAAAGGAGGGAGACCCCTCAACACAGGGGCGGCTCTCCAGTACGTGATGAACAATGTCTTCACTGCCTCTGCTGGGAGTAGAAAGCAAGAGGGCGTTCCTCAGGTTCTTATACTTTTCAGTGGAGGACGCTCAAACGATAACATAGATACACCTGCCTCTGCTCTGAAAGAGAGTGGGGTCTTAATTTTTGGCATTGGCACCAGAAATTCGAGCAGAGAGGTACAGAAAATTGCCAATGGTCCTACTTATGCACAGTCCATCCCTGAGTTCTCTGATCTTCCCAGTGTCCAGCAGCAGTTTTTGAGCTCACTGAACAATGTGCTTGTGCAAGTCCTGCAGGTGACACCTACTGTTATGGGTAAGGCAGTATCCCACACGTCTTTATAAACTGAAAACTGAGCCATCGCTGTAATGCATGTCGTAGATGGAAAACATTTTAGAGCTCAGCTTTAATGCATGTTAGCAAAGTCCTAAGAAATTAGCCTAAAAAGCCAAGGGTTTGAAATCTTTCAAGCATAAGATTGGTTGTAAATGTATCTGAAAGGATTGGAGATTTATTTCCCATTTGTAGTTGCCATCTACAGCATACTACACCTACCACTAATCACAGACAGCGAGTGCTGACATGACTTTGTGTTCCATTTCCATACTCGTAGTTGAACGAAGGATGGCTGGGAGGGATGTAGTGTTCCTGCTGGATGGTTCAGACGGCACTAGGAGCTCTTTTCCAGCAATGCGTAACTTTGTTGAAAGGATGGTGGAGAGATTGAATGTGTCTGAGAGGCGAGACCGTGTGTCTGTGGTCCAGTTCAGCAGAGATCCAGAGGCCCATTTTTATCTTAACACATACACCAAAAAGGAGGACATTCTTGACACGGTCAGGGGACTGAGGCACAAAGGAGGGAGACCCCTCAACACAGGGGCAGCTCTGCAGTACGTGAGAGACAGTGTCTTCACTGCCTCCTCAGGAAGCAGACGTTTAGAGGGTGTGCCACAGTTACTGATTCTGCTGAGTGGTGGAAGGTCATTTGATAATGTTGACACACCGGCCACCTCCCTGAAAGAGCTTGGAGTATTGATCTTTGGGATAGGGTCAAGGAGCTCTGACAGCAGTGAACTGCAGAGGATCTCCCATGACCCAAGCTATGTACTCTCAGTGAGTGACTTCTCTGACCTTCCCAGTGTCCAACAGCAGCTTTTCACCAACATTAACACAGTAGTTGTAGCGGGCACGCCAATCACTACCACAATAATAGGTAAGAAAAAGACACAACTGGCTTGCTTTAATGCCCCTCATTTTTTATGATCGTAGCAACATTTCTTTTATTGTTCCTGTAGTCCTAATGAGTTGTGGAAGAAAAACTACTTGATGAATAGTACAACTTAGTGGGAGGGACATGAAATCAAATAGAAACAAATATCCTAAAACAGGAACAATGGCTACACATATAGTGTAATGCGTTGTGCTTTTTGCTTGGTATGTACCCTTTCAATGTTTTCAATGTTTGTTTCTTAGCTGAGGGTCGTGGACCAAGAAGAGATGTTGTTTTCCTGCTGGATGGATCAGATGGCACTAGGAATGGGTTCCCAGCAATGAAAGAGTTTGTTCAAAGAATGGTGGAGAGATTGGAAATTGCTGAGAACAGAGATCGCATTTCTGTGGTCCAGTACAGCAGAGACGCAGAGGTCAATTTCAATCTAAACACGTACACAAAAAAGGAAGGCATTCTTGATGCTTTAAGAGGTCTGAGACACAAAGGAGGCAGACCCCTCAACACGGGGGCAGCTCTCCAGTACGTCAGAAACAATGTCTTTACTGCGTCCTCTGGCAGCAGACGACTGGAGGGTGTGCCACAGATACTTATTGTGCTTAGTGGGGGAAGGTCATTTGACAGTGTTGATACAGCAGCCTCCTCTCTAAAAGAGCTTGGAATCTTGACCTTCGGAATTGGCTCAAGAGCCTCTGATAGCCGAGAATTGCAGATAATCTCATCTGACCCCAATTACGTGCTCTCCGTGTCTGACTTCACCGAGCTTCCGAATGTCCAAGAACAGCTGCTGGCCTCCGTACAGGCTGTTGCAATGCCCATCACTCCAACATCGCCAGCTGTTACTGGTATGTGCATGGCAGAACTTCCCAAGAGCTAGCTCACTTGCTGTACCTTGTCGTTCTACTTTATCTCCCTACGTAGCTTTGAGCAGTGAGACAATTACCCACAGCCTAGATAGTCAATGAGTTGATGAACTAATGTGAAATTCTACAGATTTATGAATTCCATGAAAATAACTTGGTATTAATGATGCTTTTTTCTCCTAGCTGATTACACCTTACCAAGAAAGGACGTAGTATTTCTGCTGGACGGTTCAGATGGAAATAGGAATTCTTTCCCAGCAATGCGTGAATTTGTTCAAAGAGTAGTGGAGCAATTCAACATAGATGCAAACGAAGACCATGTTTCTGTGGTGCAGTACAGTAGAGACACTGAGGTCAATTTCTATCTGAATACCTACACTTCAAAGGAAGACATTCTTGACAGTGTCAGAGCTCTGAGACACAAAGGAGGGAGACCCCTCAACACGGGTGCAGCTCTCCAATATGTCAAAGATAATGTCTTTACTGCCTCCTATGGCAGCAGACGACTAGAGGGTGTGCCGCAGATACTGATTGTGCTAAGTGGGGAAAGTCATTTGACAGTGTTGATACAGCAGCCTCCTCTCTGAAAGAGCTTGGAATCTTGACCTTTGGAATCGGCTCAAGAGGCTCTGATAGCAGAGAATTGCAGAGAATCTCATATGACCCCAGTTACGCTCTGTCCGTGTCCGACTTCACCGAGCTTCGAATGTCCAAGAACAGCTGCTGGCCTCCGTACAGGCTGTTGCAATGCCTAGTACGCCAGCTTCACCGACAGTGATCGGTATGTGCATGGCAGAACTTTGCAAGAGCTGGCTCACATGCAGTCTTTTCTCAGCATGACAAATTTTTCTCCCTAAGTTGTTTTGAGCAGTTCTATAATTAGCCACAGCTTAGATAGTTAATGAGCTGATGAACTAATACAACTTTTTCAAGTTTTATGAATAATAATGGCGTTTTAATTATGTTGTTTTTCCCCTAGCTGATTACACCATACCAAGAAAGGATGTAGTAATTTTGCTGGACGGCTCAGATGGCACTAGGAATTCTTTCCCAGCAATGCGTGAATTTTTGCAAAGAGTAGTAGAGCAATTTAACATAGAGGAAAACAGAGACCGTGTTTCTGTGGTGCAGTACAGTAAAGATGCTGAGGCCCATTTCTATCTTAACACCTACGCTACAAAGGGGGAGATCCTTAACACTGTCAGGAGTCTTAGGCACAGAGGAGGGAGACCCCTCAACACAGGGGCGGCTCTCCAGTACGTGATGAACAATGTCTTCACTGCCTCTGCTGGGAGTAGAAAGCAAGAGGGCGTTCCTCAGGTTCTTATACTTTTCAGTGGAGGACGCTCAAACGATAACATAGATACACCTGCCTCTGCTCTGAAAGAGAGTGGGGTCTTAATTTTTGGCATTGGCACCAGAAATTCGAGCAGAGAGGTACAGAAAATTGCCAATGGTCCTACTTATGCACAGTCCATCCCTGAGTTCTCTGATCTTCCCAGTGTCCAGCAGCAGTTTTTGAGCTCACTGAACAATGTGCTTGTGCAAGTCCTGCAGGTGACACCTACTGTTATGGGTAAGGCAGTATCCCACACGTCTTTATAAACCGAAAACTGAGCCTTCGCTGTAATGCATGTCGTAGATGGAAAACATTTTAGAGCTCAGCTTTAATGCATGTTAGCAAAGTCCTAAGAAATTAGCCTAAAAAGCCAAGGGTTTGAAATCTTTCAAGCATAAGATTGGTTGTAAATGTATCTGAAAGGATTGGAGATTTATTTCCCATTTGTAGTTGCCATCTACAGCATAATACACCTACCACTAATCACAGACAGCGAGTGCTGACATGACTTTGTGTTCCATTTCCATACTCGTAGTTGAACGAAGGATGGCTGGGAGGGATGTAGTGTTCCTGCTGGATGGTTCAGACGGCACTAGGAGCTCTTTTCCAGCAATGCGTAACTTTGTTGAAAGGATGGTGGAGAGTTTGAATGTGTCTGAGAGGCGAGACCGTGTGTCTGTGGTCCAGTTCAGCAGAGATCCAGAGGCCCATTTTTATCTTAACACATACACGAAAAAGGAGGACATTCTTGACACGGTCAGGGGACTGAGGCACAAAGGAGGGAGACCCCTCAACACAGGGGCAGCTCTGCAGTACGTGAGAGACAGTGTCTTCACTGCCTCCTCAGGAAGCAGACGTTTAGAGGGTGTGCCACAGTTACTGATTCTGCTGAGTGGTGGAAGGTCATTTGATAATGTTGACACACCGGCCACCTCCCTGAAAGAGCTTGGAGTATTGATCTTTGGGATAGGGTCAAGGAGCTCTGACAGCAGTGAACTGCAGAGGATCTCCCATGACCCAAGCTATGTACTCTCAGTGAGTGACTTCTCTGACCTTCCCAGTGTCCAACAGCAGCTTTTCACCAACATTAACACAGTAGTTGTAGCGGGCACGCCAATCACTACCACAATAATAGGTAAGAAAAAGACACAACTGGCTTGCTTTAATGCCCCTCATTTTTTATGATCGTAGCAACATTTCTTTTATTGTTCCTGTAGTCCTAATGAGTTGTGGAAGAAAAACTACTTGATGAATAGTACAACTTAGTGGGAGGGACATGAAATCAAATAGAAACAAATATCCTAAAACAGGAACAATGGCTACACATATAGTGTAATGCGTTGTGCTTTTTGCTTGGTATGTACCCTTTCAATGTTTTGAATGTTTGTTTCTTAGCTGAGGGTCGTGGACCAAGAAGAGATGTTGTTTTCCTGCTGGATGGATCAGATGGCACTAGGAATGGGTTCCCAGCAATGAAAGAGTTTGTTCAAAGAATGGTGGAGAGATTGGAAATTGCTGAGAACAGAGATCGCATTTCTGTGGTCCAGTACAGCAGAGACGCAGAGGTCAATTTCAATCTAAACACGTACACAAAAAAGGAAGGCATTCTTGATGCTTTAAGAGGTCTGAGACACAAAGGAGGCAGACCCCTCAACACGGGGCAGCTCTCCAGTACGTCAGAAACAATGTCTTTACTGCGTCCTCTGGCAGCAGACGACTGGAGGGTGTGCCACAGATACTTATTGTGCTTAGTGGGGAAGGTCATTTGACAGTGTTGATACAGCAGCCTCCTCTCTAAAAGAGCTTGGAATCTTGACCTTCGGAATTGGCTCAAGAGCCTCTGATAGCCGAGAATTGCAGATAATCTCATCTGACCCCAATTACGTGCTCTCCGTGTCTGACTTCACCGAGCTTCGAATGTCCAAGAACAGCTGCTGGCCTCCGTACAGGCTGTTGCAATGCCCATCACTCCAACATCGCCAGCTGTTACTGGTATGTGCATGGCAGAACTTCCCAAGAGCTAGCTCACTTGCTGTACCTTGTCGTTCTACTTTATCTCCCTACGTAGCTTTGAGCAGTGAGACAATTACCCACAGCCTAGATAGTCAATGAGTTGATGAACTAATGTGAAATTCTACAGATTTATGAATTCCATGAAAATAACTTGGTATTAATGATGCTTTTTTCTCCTAGCTGATTACACCTTACCAAGAAAGGACGTAGTATTTCTGCTGGACGGTTCAGATGGAAATAGGAATTCTTTCCCAGCAATGCGTGAATTTGTTCAAAGAGTAGTGGAGCAATTCAACATAGATGCAAACGAAGACCATGTTTCTGTGGTGCAGTACAGTAGAGACACTGAGGTCAATTTCTATCTGAATACCTACACTTCAAAGGAAGACATTCTTGACAGTGTCAGAGCTCTGAGACACAAAGGAGGGAGACCCCTCAACACGGGTGCAGCTCTCCAGTATGTCAAAGATAATGTCTTTACTGCCTCCTATGGCAGCAGACGACTAGAGGGTGTGCCGCAGATACTGATTGTGCTAAGTGGGGGAAAGTCATTTGACAGTGTTGATACAGCAGCCTCCTCTCTGAAAGAGCTTGGAATCTTGACCTTTGGAATCGGCTCAAGAGGCTCTGATAGCAGAGAATTGCAGAGAATCTCATATGACCCCAGTTACGCTCTGTCCGTGTCCGACTTCACCGAGCTTCCGAATGTCCAAGAACAGCTTCTGGCCTCCGTACAGGCTGTTGCAATGCCTAGTACGCCAGCTTCACCGACAGTGATCGGTATGTGCATGGCAGAACTTTGCAAGAGCTGGCTCACATGCAGTCTTTTCTCAGCATGAAAATTTTTCTCACTAAGTTGTTTTGAGCAGTTCTATAATTAGCCACAGCTTAGATAGTTAATGAGCTGATGAACTAATACAACTTTTTCAAGTTTTATGAATAATAATGGCGTTTTAATTATGTTGTTTTTCCCCCCTAGCTGATTACACCATACCAAGAAAGGATGTAGTAATTTTGCTGGACGGCTCAGATGGCACTAGGAATTCTTTCCCAGCAATGCGTGAATTTTTGCAAAGAGTAGTAGAGCAATTTAACATAGATGAAAACAGAGACCGTGTTTCTGTGGTGCAGTACAGTAAAGATGCTGAGGCCCATTTCTATCTTAACACCTACGCTACAAAGGGGAGATCCTTAACACTGTCAGGAGTCTTAGGCACAGAGGAGGGAGACCCCTCAACACAGGGGCGGCTCTCCAGTACGTGATGAACAATGTCTTCACTGCCTCTGCTGGGAGTAGAAAGCAAGAGGGCGTTCCTCAGGTTCTTATACTTTTCAGTGGAGGACGCTCAAACGATAACATAGATACACCTGCCTCTGCTCTGAAAGAGAGTGGGGTCTTAATTTTTGGCATTGGCACCAGAAATTCGAGCAGAGAGGTACAGAAAATTGCCAATGGTCCTACTTATGCACAGTCCATCCCTGAGTTCTCTGATCTTCGCAGTGTCCAGCAGCAGTTTTTGAGCTCACTGAACAATGTGCTTGTGCAAGTCCTGCAGGTGACACCTACTGTTATGGGTAAGGCAGTATCCCACACGTCTTTATAAACCGAAAACTGAGCCTTCGCTGTAATGCATGTCATAGATGGAAAACATTTTAGAGCTCAGCTTTAATGCATGTTAGCAAAGTCCTAAGAAATTAGCCTAAAAAGCCAAGGGTTTGTAATCTTTCAAGCATAAGATTGGTTGTAAATGTATCTGAAAGGATTGGAGATTTATTTCCCATTTGTAGTTGCCATCTACAGCATACTACACCTACCACTAATCACAGACAGCGAGTGCTGACATGACTTTGTGTTCCATTTACATACTCGTAGTTGAACGAAGGATGGCTGGGAGGGATGTAGTGTTCCTGCTGGATGGTTCAGACGGCACTAGGAGCTCTTTTCCAGCAATGCGTAACTTTGTTGAAAGGATGGTGGAGAGATTGAATGTGTCTGAGAGGCGAGACCGTGTGTCTGTGGTCCAGTTCAGCAGAGATCCAGAGGCCCATTTTTATCTTAACACATACACCAAAAAGGAGGACATTCTTGACACGGTCAGGGGACTGAGGCACAAAGGAGGGAGACCCCTCAACACAGGGGCAGCTCTGCAGTACGTGAGAGACAGTGTCTTCACTGCCTCCTCAGGAAGCAGACGTTTAGAGGGTGTGCCACAGTTACTGATTCTGCTGAGTGGTGGAAGGTCATTTGATAATGTTGACACACCGGCCACCTCCCTGAAAGAGCTTGGAGTATTGATCTTTGGGATAGGGTCAAGGAGCTCTGACAGCAGTGAACTGCAGAGGATCTCCCATGACCCAAGCTATGTACTCTCAGTGAGTGACTTCTCTGACCTTCCCAGTGTCCAACAGCAGCTTTTCACCAACATTAACACATTAGTTGTAGCGGGCACGCCAATCACTACCACAATAATAGGTAAGAAAAAGACACAACTGGCTTGCTTTAATGCCCCTCATTTTTTATGATCGTAGCAACATTTCTTTTATTGTTCCTGTAGTCCTAATGAGTTGTGGAAGAAAAACTACTTGATGAATAGTACAACTTAGTGGGAGGGGACATGAAATAAAATAGAAACAAATATCCTAAAACAGGAACAATGGCTACACATATAGTGTAATGCGTTGTGCTTTTTGCTTGGTATGTATCCTTTCAATGTTTTCAATGTTTGTTTCTTAGCTGAGGGTCGTGGACCAAGAAGAGATGTTGTTTTCCTGCTGGATGGATCAGATGGCACTAGGAATGGGTTCCCAGCAATGAAAGAGTTTGTCCAAAGAATGGTGGAGAGATTGGAAATTGCTGAGAACAGAGATCGCATTTCTGTGGTCCAGTACAGCAGAGACGCAGAGGTCAATTTCAATCTAAACACGTACACAAAAAAGGAAGGCATTCTTGATGCTTTAAGAGGTCTGAGACACAAAGGAGGCAGACCCCTCAACACGGGGGCAGCTCTCCAGTACGTCAGAAACAATGTCTTTACTGCGTCCTCTGGCAGCAGACGACTGGAGGGTGTGCCACAGATACTTATTGTGCTTAGTGGGGGAAGGTCATTTGACAGTGTTGATACAGCAGCCTCCTCTCTAAAAGAGCTTGGAATCTTGACCTTCGGAATTGGCTCAAGAGCCTCTGATAGCCGAGAATTGCAGATAATCTCATCTGACCCCAATTACGTGCTCTCCGTGTCTGACTTCACTGAGCTTCCGAATGTCCAAGAACAGCTGCTGGCCTCCGTACAGGCTGTTGCAATGCCCATCACTCCAACATCGCCAGCTGTTACTGGTATGTGCATGGCAGAACTTCCCAAGAGCTAGCTCACTTGCTGTACCTTGTCGTTCTACTTTATCTCCCTACATAGCTTTGAGCAGTGAGACAATTACCCACAGCCTAGATAGTCAATGAGTTGATGAACTAATGTGAAATTCTACAGATTTATGAATTCCATGAAAATAACTTGGTATTAATGATGCTTTTTTCTCCTAGCTGATTACACCTTACCAAGAAAGGACGTAGTATTTCTGCTGGATCGGTTCAGATGGAAATAGGAATTCTTTCCCAGCAATGCGTGAATTTGTTCAAAGAGTAGTGGAGCAATTCAACATAGATGCAAACGAAGACCATGTTTCTGTGGTGCAGTACAGTAGAGACACTGAGGTCAATTTCTATCTGAATACCTACACTTCAAAGGAAGACATTCTTGACAGTGTCAGAGCTCTGAGACACAAAGGAGGGAGACCCCTCAACACGGGTGCAGCTCTCCAGTATGTCAAAGATAATGTCTTTACTGCCTCCTATGGCAGCAGACGACTGGAGGGTGTGCCGCAGATACTGATTGTGCTAAGTGGGGGAAAGTCATTTGACAGTGTTGATACAGCAGCCTCCTCTCTGAAAGAGCTTGGAATCTTGACCTTTGGAATCGGCTCAAGAGGCTCTGATAGCAGAGAATTGCAGAGAATCTCATATGACCCCAGTTACGCTCTGTCCGTGTCCGACTTCAACGAGCTTCCGAATGTCCAAGAACAGCTGCTGGCCTCCGTACAGGCTGTTGCAATGCCTAGTACGCCAGCTTCACCAACAGTGATCGGTATGTGCATGGCAGAACTTTGCAAGAGCTGGCTCACATGCAGTCTTTTCTCAGCATGACAACTTTTTCTCCCTAAGTTGTTTTGAGCAGTTCTATAATTAGCCACAGCTTAGATAGTTAATGAGCTGATGAACTAATACAACTTTTTCAAGTTTTATGAATAATAATGGCGTTTTAATTATGTTGTTTTTCCCCCCTAGCTGATTACACCATACCAAGAAAGGATGTAGTAATTTTGCTGGACGGCTCAGATGGCACTAGGAATTCTTTCCCAGCAATGCGTGAATTTTTGCAAAGAGTAGTAGAGCAATTTAACATAGAGGAAAACAGAGACCGTGTTTCTGTGGTGCAGTACAGTAAAGACGCCGAGGCCCATTTCTATCTTAACACCTACGCTACAAAGGGGGAGATCCTTAACACTGTCAGGAGTCTTAGGCACAGAGGAGGGAGACCCCTCAACACAGGGGCGGCTCTCCAGTACGTGATGAACAATGTCTTCACTGCCTCTGCTGGGAGTAGAAAGCAAGAGGGCGTTCCTCAGGTTCTTATACTTTTCAGCGGAGGACGCTCAAACGATAACATAGATACACCTGCCTCTGCTCTGAAAGAGAGTGGGGTCTTAATTTTTGGCATTGGCACCAGAAATTCGAGCAGAGAGGTACAGAAAATTGCCAATGGTCCTACTTATGCAAAGTCCATCCCTGAGTTCTCTGATCTTCGCAGTGTCCAGCAGCAGTTTTTGAGCTCACTGAACAATGTGCTTGTGCAAGTCCTGCAGGTGACACCTACTGTTATGGGTAAGGCAGTATCCCACACGTCTTTATAAACCGAAAACTGAGCCGTCGCTGTAATGCATGTCGTAGATGGAAAACATTTTAGAGCTCAGCTTTAATGCATGTTAGCAAAGTCCTAAGAAATTAGCCTAAAAAGCCAAGGGTTTGAAATCTTTCAAGCATAAGATTGGTTGTAAATGTATCTGAAAGGATGGGAGATTTATTTCCCATTTGTAGTTGCCATCTACAGCATACTACACCTACCACTAATCACAGACAGCGAGTGCTGACATGACTTTGTGTTCCATTTCCATACTCGTAGTTGAACGAAGGATGGCTGGGAGGGATGTAGTGTTCCTGCTGGATGGTTCAGACGGCACTAGGAGCTCTTTTCCAGCAATGCGTAACTTTGTTGAAAGGATGGTGGAGAGTTTGAATGTGTCTGAGAGGCGAGACCGTGTGTCTGTGGTCCAGTTCAGCAGAGATCCAGAGGCCCATTTTTATCTTAACACATACACGAAAAAGGAGGACATTCTTGACACGGTCAGAGGACTGAGGCACAAAGGAGGGAGACCCCTCAACACAGGGGCAGCTCTGCAGTACGTGAGAGACAGTGTCTTCACTGCCTCCTCAGGAAGCAGACGTTTAGAGGGTGTGCCACAGTTACTGATTCTGCTGAGTGGTGGAAGTTCATTTGATAATGTTGACACACCGGCCACCTCCCTGAAAGAGCTTGGAGTATTGATCTTTGGGATAGGGTCAAGGAGCTCTGACAGCAGTGAACTGCAGAGGATCTCCCATGACCCAAGCTATGTACTCTCAGTGAGTGACTTCTCTGACCTTCCCAGTGTCCAACAGCAGCTTTTCACCAACATTAACACAGGAGTTGTAGCTGGCACGCCTATCACTACCACAATAATAGGTAAGAAAAAGACAAAACTGGCTTGCTTTAATGCCCCTCATTTTTTATGATCGTAGCAACATTTATTTTATGGTTCCTGTAGTCCTAATGAGTTGTGGAAGAAAAACTACTTGATGAATAGTACAACTTAGTGGGAGGGGACATAAAATCAAATAGAAACGAATATCCTAAAACAGGAACAATGACTACACATATAGTGTAATGCATTGTGCTGTTTGCTTGGTATGTACCCTTTCAATGTTTTGAATGTTTGTTTCTTAGCTGAGGGTCGTAGACAAAGAAGAGATGTTGTCTTCCTGCTGGATGGATCAGATGGCACTAGGAATGGGTTCCCAGCAATGAAAGAGTTTGTTCAAAGAATGGTGGAGAGATTGGAAGTTGCTGAGAACAGAGATCGCATTTCTGTGGTCCAGTACAGTAGAGACGCAGAGGTCAATTTCAATCTAAACACATACACAAAAAAGGAAGGCATTCTTGATGCTTTAAGAGGTCTGAGACACAAAGGAGGCAGACCCCTCAACACGGGGGCAGCTCTCCAGTACGTCAGAGACAATGTCTTTACTGCGTCCTCTGGGAGCAGACGACCGGAGGGTGTGCCACAGATACTTATTGTGCTTAGTGGGGGAAGGTCATTTGACAGTGTTGATACAGCAGCCTCCTCTCTAAAAGAGCTTGGAATCTTGACTTTCGGAATTGGCTCAAGAGCCTCTGATAGCAGAGAATTGCAATTAATCTCGTCTGACCCCAATTACGCGCTCTCCGTATCTGACTTCAGTGAGCTTCCAAATGTTCAAGAACAGTTACTGGCCTCAGTACAGGCTGTTGCAATGCCCATCACTCCAACATCGCCAGCTGTTACTGGTATGTGCATGGCAGAACTTCCCAAGAGCTAGCTCACTTGCTGTACCTTGTCATTCTACTTTATCTTCCTACGTAGTTTTGAGCAATGAGACAATTACCCACAGCCTAGATAGTCAATGAGTTGATGAACTAATGTGAAATTATACAGATTTATGAATGCTATGAAAATAACTTTCATAACTTTCGTTAATGACGCTTTTTTCTCCTAGCTGATTACACCTTACCAAGAAAGGACGTAGTATTTCTGCTGGACGGTTCAGATGGAAATAGGAAATCTTTCCCAGCAATGCGTGAATTTGTTCAAAGAGTAGTGGAGCAATTCAACATAGATGCAAACGACGACCATGTTTCTGTGGTGCAGTACAGTAGAGACACTGAGGTCAATTTCTATCTGAATACCTACACATCAAAGGAAGACATTCTTGACAGTGTCAGAGGTCTGAGACACAAAGGAGGGAGACCCCTCAACATGGGTGCAGCTCTACAGTATGTCAAAGATAATGTCTTTACTGCCTCCTATGGCAGCAGACGACTGGAGGGTGTGCCACAGATACTGATTGTGCTAAGTGGGGGAAAGTCATTTGACAGTGTTGATACAGCAGCCTCCTCTCTGAAAGATCTTGGAGTCTTGACCTTTGGAATCGGCTCAAGAGGTTCTGATAGCAGAGAATTGCAGAGAATCTCATATGACCCCAATTACGCCCTGTCTGTGTCCGACTTCACAGAGCTTCCGAATGTCCAAGAACAGCTGCTGGCCTCAGTGCAGGCTGTTGTAATGCCCATCACTCCAACATCGCCAACTTTTACTGGTATGTGCATTGCAGATCTTCCCAAGAGATAGCTCACTTGCTGTCCCTTGTCTTTCTACTTTATCTCCCTAAGTATTTTTGAGCAGTGATACCATTAGCCCTTGCTTAGAAAGTGCTTGGAGTCTTGACCTTCGGAATAGGTTTAAGAGCCTCTGATAGCAGAGAATTGCAAAGAATTTCTCATGATCCTTATTCAATACTCTTTATAAGGGATTTTGCTAACCTTTCCAGTGTCCTACAGCAGCTTTTCACCAACATTGATATGGTAGTTTTGAAGTCTATGTCTTCCACTCCCATAACCATAGGTAAGTAACATTAGTATGAATTGTCGTGTTGCATTTTATCTCCATTTTGTTCATTCTGCTCTCATGGCAAAACATATTTTTGTTTATAACAATCGCTTCATATAATATTGCTATGCCTGTTTTATACTTTTATAATAATATATATAATTGGAATAAGCCGAACTTTTTCTCCTGGACTTACTAAATCTCCCTAGGCGAACAAAGCCGCCATTTATACCACGCGCAACGTCGTTTAAAAATGTGTTTGTTTAGGATGATGCCATGATGTTCAATGTACTGTTCCAGCCACAATTAAATCCAGTAATGCTGGTTTTTCTCCCCATGGACCGACGCTTTTAGCGCTGTGTTGCTTCTTTGCTTTATTATATTTGTCATGGCCCATTTTACTTTTAAAAACTCAAATCTCTCTCCACTCATTTGTCATGGTCGTGCTGTCTTTGAAGATTTTGTGTTGCAAATCATGTAAAAAAGTATACTTAAATATGATCTCTGCAAGACAGGCTTAAAAGTTATTCATTTTAACAACAGTAGCCTAGGTAACATCACTTCAGCTGGCAAACTCTATTGTAAATAAAAAGTGTCACGTTGAAACCACACCCATGAGTAGTTTTAACAAATCGTCAACGTACTTCGACCAGCTGAGTTCTCTTGGGTCAAGCATTTCTGAGATGTGCGTGAACAGGAGAAATCTCACCAAACAAACACCTTGGCAGAGAAAAGGCATCATTACATTTTGCCATCATTTACAGGTGAACTAAGCAAAGCCTGGCCGCACAGTAAGTATAAGTAAGCTTTTAAAGGGAACTATATTGAATGGGTATTCATTTGACTTTCATTGGTCGTGGTTATTAAGGGTAGCATCACTTATCATCATTATTGTTCATACTTAGGGTTAGAAGTATTTCACTATGTATTCAACTTTGATGTGTATTCCTGCATTGTTTGTGGTACGACATGAATAATGTTTCAAATCATGCAGCTTCTTGAGGAGACATGTGCTATCACTTTTATAAACAATTTGACTAACACTTTGCCCATAAATCTATATTCATGGAAGGGTACTTGCCATATCTAGTGACCAGAATATCAGTAGACGACTCTCATAGAGGGGTGTTAAGCTGATCAGCATCTGGTATCCCAGCCTGACCAGATGACAAGTGCCCAAAACTCCTCTTTAAACAGCTCAACAGATCAACCTAACCAGTTTGCGCAGGCTGGGAGACCAGTTAAGACAAATAAAGCAACTTAGACTGCTTAGAATACTTGCTTTAGTTGATAAAGAGGTTTGTATTATATGCATTTCTTACCATCCAATATGCCTTTTTCAGTTATGTAAATGGACGGTCATCAATGTTGATAAATCTCAACATATTAAACTCCTTCTTTCTCCTGACAAGGTACTACTGTATGTGTTTTATCACCATACAAAATAACAAGATTTAGTATATATCAAGGTGATGCTGAAAGTGTTACAGTCCATGTGGGACAATTAGGACCAGGACTCTGTTCATTTTATTCTCTTAGGAATAAACATAGCCAAATTGTCTTGGTAGATAAAGCATTAAAAGAATGTCTGAAGAGATATTTTAAGCCAATTTGCTTTCTAAATATTGCTTTTATTGTTGATGTGTTGGCAGCATGTTAATCTCCCAATTGTATTTAAAAATTCGAACTCATGTGTTGTATACATTTCGACACCAGTGAACACTTAAGCAATCATTCCACTCAAGTTAGGAGTATTATATTGTAAATGGATTTTATGTATGTTACATGCATGCATGTATGTTATTAGACTATTCTCCTCTTGACATTTTTTGTCTTATTTTGCATTTGTTCAAATGTTAAGAGTGGTGCAGTTTTTAAATATGTTCAAGGCCTCTTTGATTGAATAGTACAGGTTATTAGTCAGGTTCATTTTTCAATGCCAATAGGTTGTACAATTTGTCATTATGTCTCAGCATATGATGCTATTGTTTTTGTTTATGCAATTTTACAGTCTGTGCCCTCCTCCAGTCAGCATAATTTTATATTAAATCAGTACTTCTTTTACATTCATTTCAGCCGAGTCCCAAGGACCCAAGAAGGATGTCGTCTTTGTAATCGATGGTTCTGATGGTGTTGGCAGGGAGTTCCCAATTATCCAGGAGTTTGTTCGCAGAGTTGTGGAGAACCTCAATATTGGTGAGAACAAGATCCGTGTCAGTGTGGTGCAGTATGGAGATTCTCCAAACGCAGACATATACCTCAACTCCCATAAGACCAAAGAAGGGGTCCTAAATGGCATCAAGGAACTCAGACAACGAGGGGGCAGACAGCGCAACCTTGGTCGGGCCATAGACTTTGTTGCTCGTGAAGTTCTGGCTTCTGGACGTGGTGGAAGAAAACAGGAGGGAGTTCCACAATTTGTTGTGGTGGTTTCAGGAGGAAAAGCAACAGACAATATAAGAACGTCTGCAACAACTCTCAAGCAGTCAGGAATTGTCCCGTTTAGCATAGGGACAAGGGAAGTTGATACTGAGGAATTGCAGGTGATCTCCTATGTCCCCAAATATGCCTATGTAGTTGATGACTTGCCTGGTCTTTATACTGTTCAGGACACACTCATAACGTCACTGACTGAGCTATCTAGTGAAGAGCTAGCCAAATTGCGTCCTTTTTACCCTGCAGAATCAGGTAATTGCAATAATCACATTATTAATTTTCATGATTGATGTGCTACAACATTGAGATATGCCTGTGAAGGTTTTAATTCATCCATGTCATTGTAGACTGTAGATTTCATTCATGGAATTTTCTTTGAAGTAGTTTTAAAACTCATCCACATCTAAAATCAGCACCTTGGAAGATTGTCTCTAAATGCACTTACTGTATATTACGATTAACAAATAAAAGTAACTCCCTCAGTAGTCAGAATTCACACATTCATAACAAAGAAGTGATTCCCACAGCAATTTGTTAGTTATATGTCATAGTATAAAAGCTGAAAAATTCTGCCTTCGCAGGCTGTATATAGAGGTTGGAAGGCATCAAGGCGCTTCCAAATCCAATGTTTGCGCCACATACTGTCTGTTAAGATGCCTTCATCTAGTCAGGCACCATAGGCCTTTAAGGCACCATAGGTATTTTTAAAAAGTAAACGTGGTGATTGCTAGGCTTGCTGAAAGTTGGGCAGTGCAGAGAAGGGTTTGGTTTAAGTAGAGAGGGGTCGGTCGCAGTACTTGCACTTTTGCTAGTCCGGGGCGTGTAGGTAGCGGCAGGTCTGTAGCTATGTGACCAATGATTTTATGCCTCATTCTATGAGTAGAATTCACATGATGCCAGAAAAGGAGGCTATCTTAACCTCTCGATGATGATTTAAAGACAGTAGAAAATGTTATATTTGTCTTGTTTACATTCTGAAATGTTGGCGCTAATGCGGACATTTACTGGAATAATTGTATGATGCAGGTAAATTTGCATAAGCTCACTCATAACTCTACAAGCCTGTGTGTTCATGTTGACTGAACTTGACTAACTGAACGGGAATCAGCTGCTGGCATAAAAGTAGGGTGAGTTTCAGGTCACACCTTCTGATGATGTGGACTTATGACGGTAAAAAGGTGTTTAGCAGCCGGTTAGACGTTTTCCTAAAAGTTCACCCAGGCGAGCTTTCATGAACCACCGAAACAAACTCCAAAAACACTGTCTTTTTGGACAGATTTAGGTCTAAATTATATACACTGCTGTGCAAATCATATCTGCCACAATTTACACAAATAGCATGTGCCACTATTTACAATAAGTGTAAATAGCATCTAACTTCCCTTAATTTGGTCATTTAATTGTTTCTTATTTATTTGCACAGTCTTGTAATTTAAGTTGTGCATGTGAGTAATGTGTACTTATTCTTGAATTGTTGTACTCCTAAAGCAGCTGAGCTAATCATCAACAGTTGATAGTTTTGCATTTTTTAGTTTTATACTTTTTAATAAATTGACTTGTTTATCTGGACAGTTTAAGGTTGCTTGATATTTGGTGTGTTTGGATAGGTGAACCTGTAGGTAGGGATCCACAGTTTTAAAATCTGCTTGTGGCCCCCAAAATGCTAGGGCTAGATCTGGTTGGATGGTCAACAAGGGAGAGTACTGCCACATATTTTGGCGCTGTTTTGGCAGATCATTTGCTGCTCGGTCTGACAAGTGAAACGGCTGCTTTCATCCATGAAGCAATGCTTTTAAATCAGGAGAAAAAAGCGAACGCCCCCTTCCAGGTGTGAAATTCAATTGCTGTTGATTCATTTCTGTCAATAGGCGTTTATTCATTAAATGTTTTGTGTAATATCAGTTTATTACAAGACCTGCTGAACCTGCTCGAAAATGGAAGTTCTAGAAAACAAAATGTGTTTGTTAGTCAGAATCTGTATTGGAAAATATTTTTCAAGGAAAAACATTGATTTTGATGCACAATCGTGAGTCGTGTTTCAACTTTAGGTTCTACAAAAATAGCAAAAGTATATGCATGCTTACACACCACAACAAACAAACAGCAAATGCAAGTGCATTATCTAATATTTCTATCTATTTGAATATGCATTTACTAATTATCTGTTAAGCTTTATTTAATGTTTGCTAATGATTTATTAATAAAAGGTATTATAAAATATTACTAGAACTTATACACTAGCAAACAAGGTACAGGTGATCACTTGAACTAATGATTATCCTATTGAGCAGGAGTACGGTTTTGGAGTTTTTTTACAGTAGTTTCAGTTTTTTTCAATGCTATTAGATTTTATTATTATTCTAGTTTACAAAATGTTTTAATTCAGTTTTAGTATCCCTTTACAATAATAACCGGCAAGGATATGTACCATCCAGTTGTGATGAAGGTGCTTGGATGAGTTGCAAAACATCTTTAAAAGATGAAAAATTATGTCCAGTTTGAAACTAATTGAATCTACTTGTCTGATATTCTGTATTGAAAATAAAGCTCTGCTGCAACTCATTACATGATTGTACTATGCTGCTATTTGTGAATCCTGTCATCTGACTTTCAGGTGCATATAAGTATTAAAAACCATGTTTGCTTTTGTTTTAATTCATTTAAATGTTTGCCTCTAATTGTCATCCCTTTATTTCAAAACATAGTTCCAATTCCATCAGGACCTCGTGGAGATAAGAGGGATGTTGTGTTCCTTATTGATGGCACAACAAAGATGCGCTCTGAGTTCCCTGCTATTAAAAGCATGATTCAGAGGGTGGTGGATAAGTTGGATGTGGGTCTGGACAATGTGAGGGTGTCAGTTGTGCAGTACAGTGATGATCCCAAACTGGAATTTCTCCTCAATGAGCATTCCACCAAGGAGGAAGTTCGCCAGGCATTACAAAGAATTAGAAGCAAAGGAGGCAGTGAGCTTAATACTGGGCAAGCTCTGGAATATGTCTCAAAGAACATCTATCAAAGATCTGCTGGTAGCCGCGTAGAAGAGGGCGTGCCTCAGTTTCTCATTTTAGTGACCGGAGGAAAGTCCAATGATGATGTATCTGGTCCTGCCAACCAACTGAAGTTAAGCAATGTTGCTCCCTTGGCAGTTGGAGCTCATAATGCTGATGCAGAAGAACTCAAACTAATTTCCTTCACCCCAGAACTAACCTACACCATTAGAGACTTCCAGCAGCTACCTAGAGTGGAACAAGAGCTTTTTAACAAAGTCAGTACAATGACCAAAACAGTCACTTCTGTCACAACTACGCCTGAAGGTATCCGTCTCTGTTTTGTTTTTTTACCACTTTTTATTATTATTATTTTAACATTATTATTGCTGAAGATTTTATTGTAAATTTAATGTCATATTTATTTTTATACAAACACAAAAACATACGTACAGTAGTAAACTGTGTTTAATAGATTTGATAGTAATGTAATTTCTGTTTCTCATAAGTCAAACTTAGCCTTGGAAAAAAGGACATCATCTTCCTCATTGACGGCTCTGACAGTGTTGGACAAAGCGGTGTTGCTCACATCCGTGACTTTATCTTGAAAGTTGTTGAGCAGCTTGATGTGCAACCTGACCAAGTTCGTGTGGCTTTGGTGCAGTATGGTGGAAAACCTAAAACTGAATTCTCTTTGAACTCCCACAACAACAAGCAGTCTGTCATCTCTGCAATCAAGAGACTGCGTCACATGGGTGGACGTGGTGCTGACCTAGCTGAGGCTATAAAGTATGTGATGCAAAAAGAGCTCCAAGGTTCGGCTGGGGTACGTCCAGTAGAGGCTTCCCAGCATTTGGTGGTGCTTACTGGTGGAAGGTCATCCTCTGATGTATCTTCATACGGCCCAATCCTCAAAGGCTCTCGGATTAACTGTATAGGAATTGGTGCAGAGAAAGCAGACAGAAATCAGCTGGAGCAGATTGCAACCACCTCTGCTGACGTCCTGCAGGTGCCTACATTCCCAAGTCTTCAAAACATAAAAAGCCAGTTTATAGCCAGACTTAATGGAACAATGGTTGATGAGCCTTCCCCTGAGGAACCAAGTGAGTGGAGCATTCATTTTATTGTTATGTTAGACATACACAATGGGTATTTAAAAAACAAAAATAGGCTATTTATGATTGAATAGAATTGGACTGTTTCATTCTGTTTTGTCTTGTCTCTTTTAGCTTATGTGCTCCCACAGTCAAAGGCTGCTGACATTGTCTTTTTAGTTGATGGGTCAATTAATCTTGGCAGGGAAAATTTTAAAGTGGTCATGGAATTCATTCTCAATTTAATTGACCTCTTCTTCACGGAGAGAGACAATCTTAAGATTGGTCTGGCACATTATGCTGCAGACGTGACAGATGTCTTCTACCTCAATTCCTACAAAAATAAGGATGACATCATTAGCGCCATAACCCGAGTAGAGTACAAGGGAGGTCGGGAAATTAAAACAGGCAATGCCATTCGCCATGTTCAGCAAACACAATTTGTAAAAGAAAAAGGCAGTCGGAAAGATGAGGGCATTCCACAGATTCTGATGGTAGTCACTGGTGGACGGTCAAATGATGACAGCCAGTCAGCAGCACTAGCTCTTAAATCCACTGGTGTGCGCATCTACGCTGTTGGGGTGGGTGACCTTGAGGATGAGCTTAATAAATTGGGCAGTGAGGCAACCACGGTGGCCCGAGCCAGTACTTTCCAAGAGCTCTCTGAGCTGAATGAGCAGATTTTGGAAACACTTGATGATGAGGTGAAAGGAAAACTGTGCACAGGAGTGCAGGACACTACAAGAGGTTTGGTTCTAAGTTTATTTTATTTTATTTAAAGGAAATATTGGTTAAATATACTGAACAATGATTTACTTGGGACTGTACTTAATCCCATCTTTTTCTCCACCCTGGCAGCATGCAAGTTGGATGTTCTTGTGGGGTTTGATGTAGCTTCCCAGAATATTTTTGCTGCTCAGAGGTCATTAGAGACTAAGATATCTGCTATTCTCCAACGCATTACCCAGATGCAGCCTATCAGCTGCACCTCTGGCCAGGTCCCCTCAGTACAGGTGGGCATGCTAGCTATGGACTCTGCCTCAGAGCCTGTTCAGCTAGACTTCACTAACAGATACACAGATCTTCTTGAAAACTTCAAGGCCCTGCGCAACCGTGGACCTTTTGTTTTGAACACCGCCACAATCAAAGCTTATTCTGACAGATTCAAAACTCAGCCTTCAGACAGTATAAAGGTACAATTCTCTTCCTCAATGAGGGCAAAGTTCAACAAACACATCTCTAACTATCAACACACTAGCACATTAACATACTATCTGCATCATACCTGTCAACAACTCTTCCGTATTTCACACCCATCTCCCGTCCCCCTCCCGTTTTGCTATTTCTCCTGGGAAACTCCTGTAATTTGTATGGCCCAAACCAAGTTATATGAATAATCAAGTCAATATATATTTCCAAGGTTGTCCAGTTGCCAGATCTTGTATGAAACACATCCTACTCACACAATTGACACATCATACAAAGACCTCAACCTGGCAACCTACAACCCAGCTGTGCTGTTGATATCTGCGCAGGTATTAGACGTGGGAACTTGAATGAAGGTAGATGGGAGGAGAAGACTCAGCTGGTGCTCCGGCGAAAAAAACTAAATATACATGTAAATTTAACAACAGCTGGATGGAAGAATTTCATTTCATATCTTGAAGCCATATTGATAATACCCACTCTTTTTGCAAAGTATTTCTCACTGATTTTAACATTGGACATGGGGAAAAATGACGTTACTCACCACATTAAATAACAAGGACAAAATATGTATGTATTTAGACTGCCTCTGCCACCCAGCACCCCCTCCACCCGCCCCGCTCAGAAGTCTCCCAGATTTTGGTACCCAAATGTTGACAGGTATGATCTCCATATATTTACAAAGAATTATCTATGCTATAAATAATTTTTTTTTTTACACCCATAAAGGTTGTGATCCACTTAACTGATGGATTAGATGCCCAATATAGCATTTTGAAAGAGCGAGTTGAAAAGATGCAAACAACTGGTAAGAGAAAGAATAATAATTATAAATATGAAAATGTGTGATTACTTCAAAATAAAGAGGATATTTTTTGGTAAAATTTCTACCATATTCCACATTGGAATATTTTTTGTTTCTTATGTCACCTCACAAAATGTGTTATTTGTTTACTTCAAAATAAAATAAATGTAATTATCCTTTTTTTTTTTTTTTTAAAGGTATTAATAGTTTCATCCTTGTTGCTCTGGAGAGAGTGCCACGATTTGAGGATGCAGTTCTCTTGGAATTTGGCCGTGGCTTCAGGTACACACGACCTCTGCGTGTCAACCTCATGGACTTGGATTATGAGCTTCTGGAAGAACTGGTTAGAATCATCATAATTTATCAGACAACACATTTCAGGCATGTGTGTGTGTGTGTGTGTGTGTGTGTGTGTGTGTGTGTGTGTGTGTGTGTGTGTGTGTGTGTGTGTGTGTGTGTGTGTGGTTTACGAGGAAAAATTTTTGGTTACAAACTGTAGTTTATGAGTACATTTCTAGTGTCCCCATAATTTTTACAACATATTAAACGATGTTTTATTGAAAATGTAAAACTGCAGAAAGTTTTTCTGAGGGTTAGGTTTAGGGGTTGTGTTAGGTTTAGGGGATAGGATCTATAGTTTGTTCAGTATAAAAATCATTATGTCTATGGAGAGTCCTCATAATGATAGGTAGATCAACTTGTGTGTGTGTGTGTGTGTGTGTGTGTGTGTGTGTGTGTGTGTGTGTGTGTGTGTGTGTGTGTGTGTGTGTGTGTTCACCAAATTCAGCCAAACTGTATATGGTAATTAAAAAAAATTCTGTTTTACTAAGGACAACATTGCTGAGCGGGAATGCTGCTCTGTTCCGTGCAAGTGTAATGGCCAGAGAGGGGACAGAGGGGCTGTTGGTGTGCCTGGACTGAAGGTCAAATTTATCTTTCATTTACTGTACTAGAAACAGCTTATTTTGAGCTAGAATGCAGGTGAAAATGATGTGTGTTTGTAAAATCTTTCCATGTTTTATCATCTACAGGGTCAACCTGGTGGTCAGGGCTTCAGTGGGCATCCTGGTGATGAAGGTGGACCGGTGAGCATGTATTATTTCCCTACAATTTTTTGGAAAAATAGGCATAATTGCAAAGACATAATTCTCTTTACTAAGCAGTTTCACAACAGGCACCTCAGCCTAATTTTACCTACCAACCAGTTTATATTTTCTAACAAAGCTATTCTCATGTCACAGTATTTATATTATGCATTAATGGCCTATTTGAGTTTTGAGTTTGTATAAGCAACACCTGTACGATACCTATCTCTCTTTTCCAGGGAGAGAGAGGTCCACCTGGTGTAAATGGAACTCAAGGGTTCCAAGGTTGTCAAGGCCAGAGAGGTGTTAAAGTAAGTACATTTAAATACATTTTATTTCTAAAAGTCACTTTTTGGCTAAAATATATTCTGTGACTAATCCTATATATTTTTTTCTTTTGTTTAGGGATCTCGAGGATACAATGGTGAAAAGGTAAGAACTACACCTAGATACTCACCACTGAAAACCTTTTTAAATGACTGTATATACAGTAATTCTATAATATATGAAAAACATAATATTTGTATTTCAACATATGCAAGAATAGAAACCATTTGTTTTCTTTTAGGGGGAAATTGGAGAGATCGGTTTAAATGGAATCAATGGAGAGGAGGTCAGCTGTCTGGCAAAAATATATCATGATATATATTTCAAGCAAACAGTTATCATTGATTTGATCAATTCGGTATGGTGCTGTCTTAATGAATGCCCAGGTAAAATCTGGTTGTTGTCTTTCAGGGAACAACTGGAGTTGCTGGCCCTCCTGGAGATAGAGGAAACCCGGGCGAAAGGGTAACATCTTGAGTCATGTAGAATATAGTTCAAACAAATAAATGTTATATATTTAATAGTCCCTTTATCTGACCTTTTCTGTGTTTTTCTAGGGGCCTAAAGGGGCCAAAGGCCAAGCAGGAGATGTTGGTCAGACTGGGATACGTGGTGATCCAGTAAGTATTATACAGTATTTATTACTTAAGGCTTTGTTGAATCTCTTAATTTAGAATAAGTCCTCCTTCAGTATGTTTTTTGTTGTGTAGGGCACCCCAGGAATTGAAAACAACCAAAGAGGACCAAAAGGTGATCCAGGCGATGCTGGCCCAGCGGTACGGCCTCATTTTACATTATTCCGGATTGTATCTGGTCAGGACTGTAGCACATATTCATGCATCAATGTTAAAAAAAAGTACCAAGCTTCATCTCAGCTAAATGTCATCGTTCTGCACTATATCCATCTCATTAAAAAGCAGTATAGTTTGCCTATTATTAGTCATTCGATGCTGCATTAGTGCCTGGCCATTTGTCACGCTGTACTGCTTCTAGCCTTGTAGGCGTAAGGTATATCCAAGTGTGGTTTTTAGTTACTACACATTTGTAAGTTTGCTGTCTATTGCATGTGTTTTTGTGTCTTTGTGAATGAAGTACATAACTGTGATGTGTTCTTTGGAGCTCATTGCTTAGTTTTGTCTATAGGGAGAGCCAGGGGTGGACGGAACTAAGGGAGATCCTGGTGAACCAGGCAGACTGGTGCGTTTTTATATTAAATCTTCCCTTCAAAGCAATTTAATCAAATGTTTGAACCTTGAGTCTGAAAAAATAGCACATTGTTGTGAGACAAAGAGATTACTTATGTGACTTTGATAAAAAATTCTGATTATTACTAGTCATAAATCCAAAGTTTTAACCTGGACTCAATGGCAATATATGATTTGTAGCGTTATGCATCAGATCCTTAAAGAGACATTGAATGTTTAGTGGCATTCGGTTCTATTTCTATTCACCGTATGACACTCTCTTCTTTTTAATAAAAAAAAGGGCCCTGATGGTAAAAGAGGGACTCCAGGCCAAGCTGTGAGTAGACATCTGAAATATTATTTCTGTCACATTAATTCAGGGTCATACCGTGCTATTACATGCCATTGATGGACATTGTTCTACCATATCTATCAAGAACACTTTAATGAGATTAAACAATTTAACTCTGTGAATTTATTCATGGCTCTGTTTCATCTTTAGGGTGCTTCTGGAAAACCCGGTGCTGCTGGTTTACAAGGAGAGCCAGGAGTTGGGGGATCACGGGTAAATTGACTGGAATTAGTCCCTGCCATTGTGCAAAACAATAAACTGATCACATGACATACTATCCACGCATAAGTGATACACAAAATGCATGCACCTGCCCTGCAAGACAATGTTAATCTTGTGTTGGTATTGTAATATAAAATATAATGCATGATCATGTCTATATACTGTAAGAGATTTGTATCTACTTACTGTAGGGTCCCGCTGGACCAATTGGAGCACCTGGTATCAGAGGAGAAGGTGGAAACCCTGGTCCGAGTGTAAGAAAAGTTGTCCTGTTTTCTTTACTTGCTTACAAGTATAACAAGTATAATGACAAATTGGGTTAAGACAAGATGTTTTATAACCATTGTTTTTGGAATGAATATACTTAAAGGAATGGTTCACCAAAAGATTTATATTGTGCCATCATATACCCAACGTGTTGTTCCCAATACGTATGACCTCATTTCCACCTGGTATTAAGATGCGTTTCGTGTCAGCTCTAAACACAGGTCAAAACAGGGTCTAAAATGTTTTGTGGTCGGATCACAAAAAACAATTACAAATGTGGTCGGATTACAAAAAACATGTGACCACATCGCATTTGAGGTGTGAAGGCTAATCCGACCTTTATGTGTCCCGGCAGCAGTGAAGTGCACCCCTCTCTTGTCAATAATCCACTGTGCTAAAACAAGAGTTTAAACTTAGAGTTAAAAGCAGATACATACACAATCACAAGAGCTTCACAGATCTTCTTTAGTGTGTCTGATATCAACCGAGAAAAGAAGCATAAACACTTGAAGCTCCTTTAATACAGATAATCCACTCAAATAATGGTTAATCCTGCTTGAATTGTTGCGTTTACGCTTAGATAAAATTTCAACCGCATCTGGGAGAATCAGTGTGCCATTTTTTTCGTGCTTTCTTTTCTGAATAGCTTTAATATCATGCAGTAACACACTGACAGTGATTGATGTATGTCTTCATGAAACAGACATCCTCGCCTCCAAATCCGAACTCAAGTGGTCACAGGAGATGCATTTAAGTGACCAGGTGTAAACAGCGTTGTGTCTAACCTGACCACATGTGATCGGATCACCCAGTGCGCATTGTAATACCAGGTGGAAACTGAGTCTTTCTTTCTTTCATGGAACACAAAATGAGATGTTAGGCAGAATGTTAGCCTCAGTCACCATTCACTTCCATACAATGAATGAATGAATGAAAAGAATCCAATCTCAGTTGTGTTCCTGATTTATATTAGGAAAGCTTTCATCTGATTTTAAATATTTTAGGGTCCAGGAGGACTGCCAGGACCTTCTGGAGAAAAGGGCAGAAGAGGTGCATTTGGCCGTAAGGTACTGACTGTCTTTAGCAATATTTGCCAATTCTTTCTGCAAAGAAAGTATGCACTCTTACTCCGGTTACCACTGGCAAGCTTGTGCAATTTATTAAGGAAAACATCTCAGAGTCAACTTGAAGCAAAGCTTTGGGGGAGTTTGTTTTTGTATAATTTGGGAAGATTAAATTAACTATTTTTTGTATAAATGCACTAGTGTGAGAAAGTAGGACTATATTTCAGCAGATAGATTTTATTCTATGTTGTCTCTGTCTATGTGTATCACCTTGTTGTTTATATATATATATTCTATCCCCTCTGAAAAAAATGCTTTGCTTTCATTATACCTCTGAAGGGTGAACCAGGGGAGCCTGGAACTAAAGGTGTTGTTGGACCCCAAGGACCCCGTGGGGAGCCTGTAAGTGAGGAGTCACACTCTGCACCAGCCATTGCTAATAGATTTCATACATTCATACACTCATACACTAAAGGCAAATTCACAATGCACAACAAATTTCAACAAAAGACAGCATTATAATGTTGGCTGTAGGAATTATATTGTTGAGAAGCATAACTGTCATTGGATGTGTCCCAAATGATGAACTATGTACTTTGCATCAACACTAGGGGTCGGCAGTCTTTTTGACATGGAGTGTCATTTTTTATTTTCCTGGTCAATGGTTGTGCCAAATAAATGTGCGTTTATTTTTCATTACAAATTATGTTAACCTGTTGATACGCAATCCACCCATGCAGTAGTGACGTCACTCTGTTTACATTTAATATATAATTTACCGTCTATAAATGTAATGAATGTTTACAAATGTACATCTTTTCAAAGGTCAAAGGGTTCAACATTGATATCCGATCTCTGTTTCACGATAGTAATACTCCAGAAACAGCAATTGAGTTATTTGTGCAGGAATACAAATGAAAACATGCGATATAAAAACGGGACTTTTATTATGAAAACACGATCGCCAGATGAATCCAGTTCAACACACTTGGGTCAATCGTCCATGACAAGCATTCATTGAAAAACATCCAATCGCACTTTTTGTCCATAAAAGTGATAAATCTGAGAAATATTGATATATTCTCCATTGTTTACATGAGATCTCGCCTTCATCATCGTTCTTCAACAAACTGCAATCTGAGCAGCATTCATGTTGTAAAACTGTTTATGATCTGATATATTAGAGTCTCATAAACAAAACCAGCCCGTCTCCAAAGTCTATTTTTAAAAATGCGGCATACTTTTATTCATAAAAGTCAAGCAGTGCCATCAGATTTAGTGTCGTCTTGAAAAGCGGAGCCTTAATTTTACTGCAATTGAAATTTTAAAGCTGCAGGAGCCTCTTTTTTGTTCGATCATCTTCAAATTTGAAGCGTAACATCTTTAAACTCGTGTCTTTGAGGACATTGTATTTCTGGGTTGTCTTGGCACTTTTATTATAGTTTTTTTAGATTGTAAAAACATGTTCAGCACAAAATATTTCCATTACTATAAATTTCAGCTTCTCTAACTTAAAAAATTAACAACATATATTAATTCTGGGAAATAAAGCCCAAAGTGTCTCTTTCAAAAGATGCTACAACTGTGTCCATACTCCAAAGGGTCCCGTAAATACAACCATTTAAGTTCAGGTATGTCATTTTCATGGTTTGTGCTCAGAAAAGGGGTGCGTATCAACAGGTTAAACAGTTTGAGTGAAAATTTTGTGCAAAATCTGACAATTATGATCCTGTAAGTGAATTCTCAGAGCATCTAAAGCTTTACTGAAAGAAAAACTGTCCTTTTGTGTTATGAGTTAACAAAGTTAATGTCACAAATTTGCTTATTTGATGACTGATCACGAAATTGTGTTGAATCTTAAATATTTCTTATATTATGTCATGGTAATCATTTAATCACTAGCACTCAAGCAACAGCTGCCCTTGCAAGCCATTCATGCATCACAAGCCATTTTCAGTTAATCGCACCTGCAAATTCCTAAAACTTTATTTCCAGGTTTAATTTATATTTGGAATATTGAAATCTCAAGGATTAATAGTGTTTGTGGCGTGCCAGTGATTACCCCTCCACGTGCCATAGGTTGCCGACTTAGTCAAGCACAGTCCTAATTAATATATCTCAAATAACGTAGGTGTTAACACAGTAAGGTACTGTCATCACAGATGTTTTGCTAGTTGCCCCCTTCACCATTAATTACAATTGTTTTGTCAGATAAACATCACGCCCAGGTAACTCCGCCCCTTCCGCTATGTAGGGCAAACCACTGCCACTGAGTGCACAAAGTATCTAGTATTCATTTGGGACACAGCTATTGTCACAATGCTCCAACAAACATCAACAGGGTTAAGGCACTGATCCAGCGAAACCTTGTTGGAGTTTAAGGCACTGTGAACTGGCCTTTAAACAGAAATGCAAATAAGTATCAACATAATAACATTGTGTTATGTATACATTGTATGCATCAATTTTATTATAAGAGATTTTCAGCACATTATGTATTTAACAAAACATTGTACATCCAGTTATTCTAGATTAATAGTTACATTGATTAAATGATCACTGGTGATACAGGGTGATGATGGCCGTGATGGGGCTGGTGTACCTGGTCCCAAAGGAAGAAAAGTGAGTATTCTAATCTAGAACAAAGTAGTAGATACATTGGATTATCTTTGCTTTAAAAAATTCAATACAAAAAAATCGCACCTATGTTGTTCCAAACCCGTATGACTTACTTTCTTCTGTGGAACACAAAGGGACATGTTTGGGAAAATGTTAGCCTCAGTCACAAAAAGTGCAATGGAAGTGAATAGACTGAGGCTCACATTCTCCCAAAAATCTCTATTTGTGTTTCACAAAAGAAAGGAAGTTATACATGTTTGGTACAACAAGAGGTTTAGTAAGTAATGACAGAATATTTGTTTTTCATAAAACTATCCCTTTATGCTCAAAATGGATTTCGGAACTACAGCTGCACCAATCTAAATGTGATTTTGTTTTAGGGTGATGAAGGTTTCCCTGGTTTCCCTGGTTCAAAGGTGAGATTATTGAAGTAATCTAAAGTCTTGGATTTTTATATCAGCCTTGAAGGTTTTATATAGCCCTTATACTAATGCAGTACAACACAATGGAAGTCATCGTTATATCTGAATTGGTTCAAAGGGGGATGCCGGTGACCCTGGCTCAAAGGGAGGAAATGGACCTAGAGGAAATAATGGCCAGAGGGTGAGTAAGCTAGTGAAACGTTGTAATGCAGCACTATTAGTGCTGATGTCTCCTTAAGATGAATTGCTTGTGATGTTTTATTCCTATTTTGTAAGTTGCTTTGGATAAAAGCGTCGGCCAAATGTATAAATGTAATCTTGATTAAACAATTCCTTTCATATATCAATGTGTTAAGATATGCTAGATTTATAGATTAACTATTATTCAATAACACAACGTTATGTTTACAAGCAAGGCTTCTGCCTAATTTATTTGACTTATCTCAAAAGCTTTCATACAGTATATATGAAAGCTTTTGAGATAGCTTTCCAAAAGTAATTGACCACTTGGCAAGACCAAACCATATATAAAAAAAATGTACCATGGTTACTGTTCCCCAGGTTACTTCATAAACATAGAGCAGCACATAATTATAGATAGAAAAATAACAAAGACCCTGGAAAATTAGATTGGTCTTTTTTATTTAAGCCTGAAATGAGCAAATAATTCATCCTTCTGAAACATCTGAAATAAAACGAATACCTTTCTAAAAAGAAATGGGTCGCACTATGCATTATGGAAAAGAGAAAGCTTACAGTGGAATCTAGATTCAAGCTTTGTTTGCCTTCTTACTAAATTCATTATTTTGATCAAATAAGAAATAAATGGACCAAATATAGCTTTGCTATATAAATGTTAAGAGTAAATGTTGTAACCTGAGGTTTGACTATATTCTCCTCCAAATTACGCCAAGCCACAGGAGCTGATCTGTTCAACCAAAAAAAAAAAATGAAAAAAGGTCTCAATACCGAACACCATCTCAATACCGTTAACCATTTCCATTACATAATTATATCTATAATGCACGTTTTCACTGATTATATGGTTGTGCGCTTTCTAGGGTATGTCAGGAGGAACTGGTGGGCCTGGACAGAAGGGAGAAATTGGATACCCGGGGCCCTATGTAAGCTCCATATAGTACTTTTATATAATACATACTATTCTTTGGATTGATCAAAAACAAGTGTTTTGTTTTACATGGATCATCTCTGCATGAGTTCAAGCTGTCAAAATGTGTTTAGAACTAGTGGCAGATGCACTGTTTGGCACTTATAGCTTAGGGAATTGATTCCAGATGGCTCTACTTAGCTCTGTTCAGCTTTTGAGAAAATCTTTTTTTTTAACAGGGTCAAAAAGGACCCAGAGGACCTGGTGTGGTGGTATGTCCTTTTCCTTTCTTTCACTGTATGAGCCTCTTAAACGTATCGTCCTATGTTTTTGGAGCATAAATGCCCTGATAACAAATATACAATACATTTTTCTTGTCCTCAAAGCAATGTGACCTGGTTAAGAAAATAAGGGATAACTGCCGTAAGTATCTGTCCATACTACAATAAAATGTTCTGGACTGTCCAGTTTAGGTTTAATAATGTTGTTGTTTCCTTTCTCATAGTTTGAGGCTAAGATTTCGAAATCTTTCTTATTCTTTCTTTTTTTTTTCTTTTTTTAGCTTGCTGCTATGGTGAGTAAACAAACTTTTCTACATCTGAATTCTGTTGTTAAGATATTACGCTCTCAAGCACTCATTGCATAGTACTGCCAGTTGAACTTTTGAGTCCCAATTCCTCAGGTGCTCAGGAATGTCCTCTCTACCCCACGGAGTTGGCATTTGCCTTGGATGCGTCAGATGGCGTATCACGCGTGGCTTTCAACAACATGCGGGACACTGTTCTCCGCCTGGTCAGTGACATCACTATTGCTGAGAGCAACTGTCCACGAGGAGCCCGTGTTGCTCTAGCACTCTACAACAATGAGGTGACCACAGAGATCCGCTTCGCAGATGCGCTAAAGAAGCGAGCACTCGTTGAGCGCGTTCAAGGGCTCCAGGCTTTGCAGACCCGTAAGCAGCGCAGCTTGGAGACAGCCATGAACTTTGTTGCACAGAACACATTCAAGAGAGTCCGCAGTGGGTTCCTTGTGCGCAAGGTTGCTATTTTCTTCGTCAACGGCCCTGTCACACTCACAAAGGAATTCAGTTCAGCTGCTCTACGCCTCTACGATGCTGGAATTGCCTCTGTATTCCTTCTTAATCGTGAAGATCGTCAACTCACCAGAGCCTTGCAGGTAGGGGAAGTTGAGAAGTAAAAATCTCAGTTATTAATAATCTAAATTTCTCCTGGGCAAAGTGATGTCTGGCTTTATTGGGTATTGTAAAATGCACAACTCACCTTTTTTTTTTAGCTTATCTTTTGTTTAATTAGTGCCTGTTAAGGTTTTCATTCATCCAGTATGACGTGAAAAAAGCAGTCCATTCAGTATGTTACATTTACTTTGTTTCAGATAAATAACACTGCACTAGCCCAGGTTATCGTCCTACCATCACCTGGAAGTACTGAATACAACAATGTCGTCAAAAAGACCATGGCCTGCCACATCTGCTTTGGTAAAATCGTGTTGTCACGTGCACAGTAATTTAACTTAATGAGGACCACCCAACAAACTATTTAACCATAAGCCATGGACACATACTTATACAATTGCAAAACCATAGCAATGCAATTATAACAATTTATTCTGTCACATTCTTTCAGATGTCTGTGCCCCAGATCAGATGTGTGACTATGTCCCTCCATCAAGAGCTAGGGACCGGAGAGATTCCACCACTGACTTAGACATTGACATGACCTTCATCCTTGATAGTTCTGAGACCACCTGGCCCTCCGTCTTCTCAGAGATGAAGCTATACGTGGCACAGATGGTAGCACAGCTGGAGATGTCCCCCGAACCGGCCAGCACTACTCATCATGCTCGAGTGGCACTTGTCCAGCACGCACCTTATGAATACTTGCACAATGGTAGCGGCATCCCAGTCAGTGTGGCCTTTGGCCTGACAGACCACAAGTCTGCAAGCACTGTCCAAAGCTTCCTGTTGGATAAGGTGCACCAGCTTGAAGGAGGATGGGCCCTTGCTGCTGCACTTGAAGGCACAGTGGAACATGTGTTTGAGAAGGCGCCACATCCTCGCAGCTTGAAGGTTTTAGTTCTACTGGTGACTGGGACAGTAGAACAGGATGAGGAGAGGATAGTAAGGGCTGCCATTGAAGTTAAATGCAAAGGCTACTTCATTGTGGTGATGGCAGTTGGAAAGCTGTTCAGTGCAGGTGATGCCCGTGTCCTGGCCCAAGTGGCAAGCGAGCCCTCAGACGTGTTCTATAAGAGGGTGGATGGACCTTCAGGCTTCTATGATGACCATATTCAGACATTTGCCAGACTATTGCCCAAGTACCTTAGCCGTAAGTCAAACGAAGGACTGTTTTTTAAATATTTAATGAGAATTATTTTGCAGCAGATTTTTGCTTCAAATATTATGTCTAATCTTGTTATAGCTTGTCCTTTAATAGCAGGTTTTGCTAATGGCATTTTCCACTAGAATAATCAAAATCATATCACTGTTGTTCTGTTCTTTCTATATAGTTGAAAATGCTTTCTACCTGTCCCCTGAAGTCTCTAAGAAGTGCCAGTGGTATCAGAGTGACCAGCCAAACAAAATCCCATTCAGACGGCCACAGATACACGAGTAAGTATACTTATAAGGCTCTGCCCATTCGTTTGTTAAATTATTAAATTAGTCATTTAAAAATGTACTTCCTTTTTAAAGGAATGGTTCACCCCAAAATTTTAATTCTGATGTTATTTACACACCCTCATACCTAAACCTACATGCTGCGATTTTCCAGTGTAATACGTACAGGAAGTAGGAATTTTGAAGAATTTAAGAGTTCATAGTGACCATAGCTGTCAAGCTCCAAAAAGGACACACAAAAAAAAATAAAAAAAAGTATCATAAAAGTAGTCCATTTATCACTTTGTCATTTGTAATATACAATGGCTTTTGTGAGGAAGAGATTGAACTTTAAGTCATTATTCACTGAAGTCTTTTATTAACATGAGAGTGAATTCATATAAACAGGGTTCAGTCATGACAACTCTGAAATATTTAGTCCATTAATGTGGGTATGAAATATTGATAGGATTTTTTGTCTTGGTAGACTATATCTGCTATGCTGCTGCTGCAAAGCAAGTACGAAGACTTGCTACTTCTAGAACATACACAAACATGCTGTTTTAGCATCATCGAGCATTTAGAATATGCTGCTGCACAACTAGACATAACATACCATCAAACCAACAAACGCATAACACAAATCACAACCGGTGAACTTGACAAGTTTCATAAAGATTTAGTATGTTAATATTGATCTTGGCAGACTAGATCTGCTACTCTGTTGCAGAACAAGTACTGACACTTGCTGCTAGTAGAAAACACACCGAGTTAAGCATGTGGACGTAAATGCTAATTAAACTAAATGCAAGACATGCTGCATCGAGCATGTAGGACATACTGTTGCACAAATAGATATACAAACAATCCCCTTGTAGCAGATCTAGACATGTGAAGCTGGGGTGGAGGTGGTTTTCAGGGAAATAACACCAGCTTCTCTGCAAAACTGAGCTATTTAAATGTTAGACAAAGAGAGAAACGCAAGTTAAAGGACTATTCAGCTTACAACAGGTGAGCCAATTTGCTTAAAATGCCACATGTGAGTGAGCCAACTGGCTAACAGATAACAAGTTCAATTAACCTAGTAGCTTGCGCCACACTGAGTTTCATGTTTGATGTTTGATAACTAGCGCCATTTACAATTTCATGCCTAAACTTTTTTTGGTCAACTGTTCCTTTAAGTGTGAAGCATGTTTCTGTCTTTATCTGACTTAATTAATTTGATTCAAATTGACTGTGATTGCGAATATGCATATTGGAACATAATATTATGGAATCTTTTTCCAGGAAACACCAGAAGCAACATGAAAAGCAGGAAGTTCATGACAAAAAACATAAAGGTACAATATGAATTGTAGGCTGGGTTTGTTTGCTGATTGTAATATTTGGGAGCAGTCATGTCACATGTGTGTGTATGTGTACAGAATCAAGTATGGAGGAACTACATCTTGTTAACGTCACCTCCAGTGGATTCTCCTTACAGTGGTTAAGCAGTGATTCAAAAGCCATTCATGAGGTTACAGTGACTCGATTGAGGGATCATAGTCTGGTGCTGAGAAAAAAATTTACTGGCACACATCTCTCCATCACTGAACTTGAGGCAGCCCAAACCTATCATGTAGTGGTCACCACTCGCAATGACAATGGTCAGGTTGCCAACACCTACAAAGGCATTGTTTCCACAAGTAAGCTCATGATGGGTTTCACAACACTGTTACACATACATTAAATTACTCTAGGCAATCATCATTAATTAAAGGTGTTAGTTATAAAATAAAATCACATACTCTCATGTAGTTCAAATTCTTATAATAAATTAATTAAAGGGACAGTTCACCCAAAAAGGAAAATTCTGTCATCATCCACTCCTCTGTAAACCTGGATTTCCTGTGGAACATATAAGTTATTTAGCAGTATATCGAGGCTGCTCTTTTCCATGAAACCAAATTGAATAGGAACAAATGGTGTCAAGTATTGGAAAGCAAGTGGAAATTATTCACAGCGCTTCACTTTTTCTACATTTTGTTATGTTACAGCCATATTCCAAAATGGATTAAATTCATTCTTTTCCTCATAGTTCTACAAACAATACCCCATAATGACAACGTGAAACAAGTTTGTTTGAAATCTTTGCAAATGTATTAAAAAAAAAAAATACATAAGTATTCACAGCCTTTGCTCAATACTTTGTTGAAGCACCTTTGGCACCAATTACAGCCTCAAGTCTTTTGTATTGTAAGTAGTGTATGAAGCTACAAGCATGGCACACCAATTTTTGGGCAGTTTCTCCCAATCTTCTTTGCAGGACCTCTCAAGCTCCATCTGGTTGGATGGGGAGCGTCGGTGCACAGCCATTTTCAGATCTCTCCAGAGATGTTCAATCGGGTTCAAGTCTGGGCTCTGGCTGGGTCACTCGAGGACATTCACAGAGTTGTCCCGTAGCCACTCCTTTGTTATCTTGGCTGTGTGTTTAGGGTCGTTGTCCTGTTGGAAGATGAACCTGAGGTCCAGAGCGCTCTGGAGCAGGTTTTCATCGAGGATGTCGCTGTACATTGCTGCATTCATCTTTCCCTCGATTCTGACTAGTCCCCCAGTTCCTGCCGCTGAAAAACATCCCCACAGCATGATGCTGCCACCACCATGCTTCACTGTAGGGATGGCATTGGCCAGGTGATGAGCGGTGCCTGTTTTCCTCCAGACATGACGCTTGCCATTCAGGTCAAAGAGTTCAATCTTTGTTTCATCAGACCAGAGAATTTTGTTTCTCATGGTCTGAGAGTCCTTCAGGTGCCTTTTGGCAAACTCAAGGTGGGCTGTCATTTGCCTTTTACTGAGGAGTGGCTTCCGTCTGGTCACTCAACCATACAGGCCTGATTGGTGGAGTGCTGCAGAGATGGTTGTTCTTCTGGAAGTTTCTCCTCTCTCCACAGAGAAACGCTGGAGCTCTGTCAGAGTGACCATCGGGTTCTTGGTCACCACCCTGACTAAGGCCCTTCTCCCCGTTGTTATTATGGGGTATTTTTTGTAGAATTGTTTGGAAAATAAACAATTTAATCCATTTTGGAATAAAGCTGTAACATAACAAAATGTGGAAAAAGTGAAGCGCTGTGAATACTTTCCAGATGCACTATATACAGTATATATGAGTTGCAAGTCTTAAAAGCCAAGTAATAAGCTATAATGCAGTTTTACAAAAATTGCACAGGTTTCCAAAGGCATAATGGTGAGCAGATGATGTGACAGAATTGTCTTTATTTGTAAAGTAGCTATTCCTGATACTGTATATTGTTTCATATTTATGAGCTCTGTGATATCTAGTTAACCTTAGATTTGTCTCTTTGAACAGAATCAGCAGAACAGAAGCTTCTCACTGTAAGTGAAGTGATGGGGATTGTGCCCACTGCACCCCCAAGTAAACTAGAAATGAGTAAGTGACAGAGAATTTGCTCCACATTCTGATCATTAAAATGCTTTAAAATTGAGTGAAAACTGTGATTTCTGCAAGATCTAGTTAACCTCAGATTTGTCATTTTTAACAGAATCAGCAGAACAGAATATCCTTAATGCCAGTGAAATGATGGGAATGGTATCCACTACACCCTTGAGTAAACCAGAAATTAGTAAGTGACGGGATTTGCTCTACAACTTGTATCAGCAAGATAATATTTTCATGTCCAGTATAAAATAACATGAAGAGAAATGTATTTTGATGTTCCTTGCTCATATACTTGAGTATAAATGCATAAATGATAACTACATTTTAGAAGCTCTTAGCTCTAACTAACCTCAAACGTGTCCTTTTGATAGAATCAGTAGAACAGAAGAGTCTTACTGTGAGCGAAGTGACAAGGATTGGGTCCTCTGCACACTTAAATACCCCGGAAATAAGTATGTGACACAATCTAGATCAGCAAGTTGATTATTACAATTGAACATTTTTACATTGCTTTTGGTTTTATTCATAGTTTTAGTCTTTTGACAAAAATATCCTTTAAAATTAGTCAATATTTTGTCACGTCATATTCATTCATTTCAGTCAGTTTTACTATGACATACTATATCATATCATTTGTCAACGAAAATAATATATATTATTTGATGATAATGTGCAAATGTTAAAAACGTGTCAAACTGTAACAGACTAAACTTTAATCAAATATTCAAACATTTGGAAAAATGGATAGACATGTTCTTAATTTAAACATTTATCAAAGCCAGTTCAGGATTTTGATTTGGGTGTAGCGTCTTTGTAACAGTGTATTCACAATGCAAATTACGCAACGTAAGTTACGAATTTTATGACAAGGTGCATTACTTAGTTCAAGTTCACCTGTTCATGTGCCAGCCAAGCATCTGCCATTGACATGAATTGACATGAAATACCTCTCCAGGTATTTCAGACCTCTTTAAGGTATTCTATAAAAAAAATAACAAGGTTAGTATATATTAGTAGGATGCTGTTCAAATGTAGATTATTCACATATTTCAACAACTGCAGTCAAACATAACAAGGCATTATTTTGTAATTTCAGTCAGAATAGTGAAATGCATATTTAAATGAAGTAATTGTAATTCTTCTATGTGCAAACATGCCTCTATTCGATGGAAATAACACCTATTATAAAATGCACTGGATTCACAAACGTTAATGTAGTAGTTGAGTAAACTTCAGCATTTTAAAGAACCAATTCTTGTTCTCGGATCACAGTGGTGGAGTGGTGCTATTCAGTCCCACTATAATATAGCAGATTGTGGTTGTTTGCTACATCCTATACTGCCCCTAGCACTCAAAACCGGCCTGCAAGCTGCAAGGGAAATTACCCTGTTCATGCTCGAAATTAATAGAGTGGGTGTGTTTTAACCTGATTTGCATAATTCCGTTAGTTAATCAGGTACTGGCAAATAAACATGATCAGTGGGTGCTATTCATAGTGCATTCCCTCCATGTTGATGGCCCTTGCTTCCATTACACTACATAGTTCAGAATTTAAAGTATTGCATTAATGTTGGCTAAAAACGATGACTTCTGCAAGATGTGGTTAATCTCAGGCTTGTCCTTTTGAACAGAATCAGCAGAACAGAAGATTCTTACTCCAAGTGAAGTGACTGGGATTGTGTCCACTGCACCCTTGAGTAAACCAGAAATTAGTAAGTGATGCAGAGGCTTAATTCTACACTGGATTTTTCTATATTTGATTTGTGCATTTCCATAATTGCATAATACGCAAAGCTTCATATTTTCTGAGATTCTGATCCACAAACAGCAATCAAGGATTAGCATAAATAAATGCAAAGAACGTAATTAATTTAATAAACTGCAAGAATTCATTTTCTTTCTCAAGTGTTTTTGTCTAACCTTCCAGTAAAAATATGTAAACATCCTTAAAATAATATAATATAAGATATTTTGTTTTCAGAGAAATCTAAAAATTGTTGATGTGGTTTATGCTTTACACAGGGGGATACATCTATTTGCCAATGCGATAAGAAAAACAAATTTGTTTTCTATTTGAATTATGTACATTTTTCCTACTCCATCTCCATAAAATGATGTTCGAATTCTTGTTGTGACTTTATGATGTTTAGAAAACCTTTTAAGGAAAACAATATAAAAATACAGATAATTGTTTATGCAGTGTTGGTTTTGTGGGCTTCTTGGTGATATTTTCTATTTGAACTGTTTTTGGAGAACGTATTGTTATGGTCCTTTGGTATGAAGATAATTTAAGGCTTTTTCCATGTGTGTGTTCATGTGGATCTAATGATAAAAACAAAGACAAGATCAAGGATGAACCTTTTCTGAAATGCTTTAGACAGGAGTATTAGATTATAGTGGAGGTTTTGTGAATTATAACTGTGTCTGCATGTTCATGTCAGAACAGTTTCAAAAAGCTCACTGTTGTAAAATCAGCATTGTGTTTAAGGAAGTAATGGAGAATCTGCAAATGTTTTTCACCATGAGTTTTGGTGTTAAATCTGAAACATTTTGTGATCGTCCTCTTACCCTGTTATAAGCAGTGAGATCATTGTCTTCGTAGTCTAGTCATATGGAGCCATTTACAGCCTCTTGTTCAATGAATGTTTTACTTGAAGCATAAACGATGCAAACATAAGAAAGCAACCAAAATTATATTGACCTACATACAATACTGACTTTATACTGATAAATACTACTAACCAGGTACAATATTTACTTTAAATGCAAAGAAACCGTTGTTTTACATAAAAGGCATGTTACCTCTGTGCTGAGTCACTCTCACAAATGTCTGATTCATAACCCCGACAGACACAGTTAATGAGACTGACGTCACACTAATTAACTGCAGATGTCGAGTGCATTGCATGTAATTCAAATGCATTGGAAACTGCATTTAAAGTATATTTTTCCAGTGTGCTTTCACAAACAGGGTCACCTTTTTTCTCATGGTACTTTTTGAGCTGTTACCAGGTGACTGGACAAACAGAAATACTCAAATTAAAGCACCATTCCTAGAACCTTATTATAAATGCTCCGACCCAATAGAGGTCAAAATGTGTCTGATTGTTAACTGTAAAGAAGAGACTTTCTGTGTTTTGATGGCCTTTGCAAGTGTGACATAGTATCGTTTTTTTACCATTATCCTAATTGATGAATATATGTAGGAGATCTTGTATTGAAGCAATGCATCAATACAAAAACAATGCAAAATATATATATATATATTTTTTTTTTGCAGCTAACCCATGAGAAATCATTTGTGAATCCTTTTTATGTGTCCATTAATGTAATCTGACATCACTAACTTTCTCTGTCTTTCCACTTTCATAGTAAACCCTCCTTGTTTGTTTGTTTGTTTGTTTGCTTGCATGTTTCAGTTAACAATCTTATGGACCCATGCTCCCTTGACTTTGACTCTGGACTACCATGCAAAGACTATGCAGCTAAGTGGTACTTTGACAGAAAGAATGGATTCTGTACGCAGTTCTGGTTTGGAGGTTGTGGAGGAAATGACAATAGGTTTGAGAGTGAGGCAGATTGCCTCAAACACTGCTTGAAGACAGGTAGGTGTGCCCATTGAGCCACTGACCTGAGACTGTGACAGTCGAGCTGCCCTGTTATTTCTGTTTCTGAGACTATATGATTGAACATTTGCATGATTTGTTATTAAAGCCAAAATCAGAATTTACAGGTTGCAGTGTAATAGCATAGACTTAAAATAGCACTATCCCAAAATAAGATGAAACTGGAAGATGCTTTTGGAGACGCTTTTACCCAGAGCGACTTTCAATGCATTCAGAGTACATTTTATCAGGATATGTTCTCTGGGAATCAAACCGGGAATCAAACTAGATTTTGACCTTGGTATTAATATTGCCAAACTCTACCTGTTGAGCTACAGGAACACGATGTAAAATTACAAACTAGAGACTTCTAGACTACTAAAATCCACCCTTGTAAATACATCGGACCATAAGGTGGTTCTTGAAAGATTATTGGTGGAAAAAATTACAGAATTAATAGATTTTGTTTTCTTTTTTCTGACTACAACAGTGACTGAGCAAAAAGCAAGCAGCGAGCATATCGAAGCTGTCTTACCCCCAGCACCAGCTCCAGGTCAGTCCTCCATTTACAAAACCTCTTGAAAACATAAGGTTTTTATAGCTAAGGGATGTGTATGTCACAAATTTAGTTATAGTGCTATTTTATATATTTAAGCAAAAAAAAAGGATTTGGGTGCTTGTTATGGTAAGTGATGTGTCGCAATGCATTTGAAAGTCAGAAGCGATACAATTATTAATGTTATGGATAGTAAGGTACACCTATGATCCTTTTAATGGGTGAAGACCTGCTTTCTTGCCAAAGTGACCCATGGAAAACTAAATTATAGTGTTTATGTATTATGATAATTAAATGTTGTAGTTATAGCAATTTAAACATGCATAAGTCAAGAAATAATCGGTTGCATGCTATATTTAAGTAATTTCACACGAGCAAGAGTGCGATATGGCCCTACATCAGCACTGCTGTGATTCGGCCGCAGGCCGAGTGCCGTAGGTAATTACAAAAGTGCTGATATAGGGCCATATTGCATGATTGCGAGTGTGATATTGCTTATATACAACAGTTCAATGAACAATTACATTTAAAAAAAATAGGAAAAACCGAGCATGGTCATAAAAACGCATTTGTGCATGGAACTACTTTCTTACGCAACCGATCAGAATGTGCCGTTGCTGGTTCAAAACAAATGATGCGTCCAAGACTTACTACATTAGTAATTCAAAAAGTTCACTTCAGAAATAGTATCATGGCTTGTGCTGTTTCTAACAAGTTATTGGATAAACAAGGATAGACGGCTGGATATGTGTGTGTGTGTGTGTGTGTGTGTGTGTGTGTGTGTGTGTGTGTGTAGAGAGAGAGAGAGTGCAATCACCTGTTGCCACACCCAATCAGAGATGCTGTCAGCTTTCTCAGTGGAAAATAGATGTCCAAGCGGGGGTATTCCTCTCTATTTCATGGTTGCCGGTCTGCAAGTGTTGTTCACTATAGAAACAGTGATGTCTTCCGCCACAGTATCCAATGTGGAAACCCTGATAAAAGGTAAGCACTTGAGTTCTGTAATAAATCAGTCTGTTGTGTCTCTCAGCATGAGCCTTAATCCTGAAGTTGTCCGTTTAAAGCTATTTCCTAGTTTTGGTAATGTGTAATATGAGTGACATAAAGGGAATCCGTTAGTCAATGTTTACATAGAACTGCGCTCTGTGATCGCTCGTATTAATACATTACCAAAACTAGGAAATAGCTTTAAACGGACAACTTCAGGATTAAGGCTCATGCTGAGAGACACAACAGACTGATTTATTACAGAACTCAAGTGCTTACCTTTTATCAGGGTTTCCACATTGGATACTGTGGCGGAAGACATCACTGTTTCTATAGTGAACAACACTTGCAGACCGGCAACCATGAAATAGAGAGGGATACCCCCGCTTGGACATCTATTTTCCACTGAGAAAGCTGACAGCATCTCTGATTGGGTGTGGCAACAGGTGATCGCACACACTCTCTCTCACACACACACACACACACATCCAGCCGTCTATCCTTGTTTATCCAATAACTTGTTAGAAACAGCACAAGCCATGATACTATTTCTGAAGTGAACTTTTTGAATTACTAACGTAGTAAGTCTAGGACGCATCATTTGTAATAAAGTAGTTCCATGCACAAATGCGTTTTTATGACCAATTTGTTTTCCCAATTTTTTTAGATGTACTTGTTCATTGAACTGTTGTATATAAGCAATATCACACGAGCAAGAGTGCGATATGACCCACATCAGCACTGCAGTAATTACCTACAGCACTCGGCCTGCGTCCGAATCACAGCAGTGCTGTGAGATATATAGGGTCATATCACACTCTTGCTTGTGTGATATTGCTTATATATATATATATATATATATATATATATATATATGAGACATTCTGTGTCCCTTAGACAAACCCATAGAACCTGGCAATTATCCAAAACCTATTTAAAGATCCAGCATGCAAATATTTGACAAGATTTAGCAAATAAATATACACTAGATTCAATTCTGACAATTTTGTACATTCTGTCACGACACTAACAGCTGCCCTGCGCTCCAATGTTGATATCTGCAAGCTACCAAAAGAAGAAGGCACCTGTATTAAATTTGTGCTTATGTGGCACTATGACACCCTAAGTGGAAAATGTACACGCTTCTGGTACGGAGGCTGTGGAGGGAATCAGAATCGCTTTGACACACAAGATGAGTGCAGGAAAGCCTGTGAAAAAACAGGTGGGTTTACTTCTAAAAACAATATGTAAAGATCTGCATATGAAGTCATATATAGAAATCATATATCTATACAAAGTATGTATAATAGCATTAGTATTGTTCATTTTGTGTCATCAAATTGGTCTTTTGATGTAACATTGTACTTGGTTTTAGATGAGGATATTAAATAAATCCTTATGTTATCCTTATTCATATTTTTTCCATAGATGTGTGTGAATAAATGCAATAAAAATGGTTTAATATCGCTTGACTAAACTCCAGGTACATTGTTTTTAACAGCACCTGTTAAACAAGCGGTCATTGCTGCAGGTCATACATAGAAACTAATGAAGACTCTTAGCTGACGACACTCAGAAGATATAGCACCTTGAACAAGAAGCTCAGACAAAGCTAAGATGCCTGCACTGGATTCTGCCAAAGGATTTGATCGAAAGTAAACCTTGAAGTATTTTTTCACAGAATAAAAAAACTAAAGTTTCTTTGTTTCGTGCTGGTGCTACATTCGATTTTTTTTTTATTGTTTTATTTTTCATGTGTGTGTTTCAGAGTATGTAAATGTCCAGGGCAAAATAGCTTTTTTTAATTTTTTAATTGTATTCTGTTTTACTCATGTGGTTTTAGTTTCATAGACAAGCTTGTGGTAATATCTTGATCAAAACATATCAATAAATCTTTGTAGTTATGAGACAGGTTGGTAAGAGTTTAGTTCCATTTAGTAAATCCTGCTCTAAAATGACTGTAATCCCCTTATTAAGTTTTCACGGCTTAGAAGAAAGAATCTTAATTGCTCTCTCTCTGGTCATTTTGTTGGACACTTCCACTGACTAAAGATCAAGATGCTCTAAACAAATCCAATGTTGATGTTTGCACATATCATTTAGGCGGTTGTTAAATGACAATCATTCATTTTGCCAAAGAGTTTTCAGAACAGATGCACTTCTGGAACCACTGCCTTTCAAACATGTTTTGGTTTCCAAACCATTTGGAATGTACTTGTCAAGCTGTTTTTTGGGGGGACTTGGTTTTTAAACTTTGTATTTCATTTGGAAATGGGAAGATATAAATAAATTAGTCTTTATATAAAAATGTTTGAATGTGCTTTCTTTCATACATTGTTTGTAATGCAATGAAAGTGTTAGAATTGCTCAGTGCTTGTTGCTCTTGGAGTTTATCTGAAAACAAAATATCTTTAAAAGCTCAGAACTATCACTCTGGTCTGGGAACTGCTGCGGAAAAAAAAGAAATGTGGCAGATGCAACGTATGCTTGCTCAAATGAGACCATAATGTGAAACTATCATATAAAAAATGCCCTCCTCCCTTTAAAGGAATATTCCAGGTTCAATACATGTTAAGCTCAATCGACAGCATTTGTGGAATAATATTGATTTCCACAAAATATAATGTCGACCCTTCCCTCCTTTTCTTTCAAAAAAAGCAAAAAAAATAGGAACTAGTTAAGACACTTTAAATGGAAGTGAATGGGGCAAATCCGTAAACGTTAAAAAACTCACTGTTTCAAAAGTATAGCCAAAAGACATAAACAACATGCATTTGATTATGATATTAGTGTGGAAAAAATTGCTAAATAAACTTTTCGGTGTTTGTTTGTCGTCAAGTTTGTTGCTATGATGATGAAATGTCAACAAACCCTAAAATGGCTGTAAAAATTATGATTTAAACAACTTTACAGCTCAAATAATAAATACGTATAAACAGAATTAAAGTGCTTTTATAAAATTATAAGCTTCACATTTCTGCCTTTTAACCCTCCAAAATTAGCCCCATTCACTTCCATTGTAAGAGCCTCACTGGAACCTACATTTTTGCTTCTTTTAAAAAAAAAAAAAAAAGGGACAAGTTTGTTAAAAAGAGGTAAACATCCAAAGTACAGCTAAGATCATCATTTCCTCTTTCTCTCTCTGTCCTGTAAGCAGTTCCATGTTTTCATCGCCCCAAATCATGAGTGTTTGGGGAGGGCAGGCAGCTTCCATCCAACCAGATGCTCTATAAATCAAGCTCTATGGCAACTGGCGATAACAAACTGACCCTCTCTTGAACCACTTTGAAATATTTAGAAACATTGCAGGTTTTCAGAGCAGCATGTGCACAGATGTAATGTCAAAAACCGGTTCCGGTCATTTCACATTTTCAAAACAAAGTTATTAGTATATTGCTTAAAATGGAAATGTGCATAATCTCCAGCTACAGCTGAGGCCATTAATATCCCTTTTTTCCGGGCCCCACATTAACACCTCTTACATCATCATCATATACACACACTGTTCAAAGCATCTCTGGCTGATTACCCAGCACAGTCCATCATGTACACGTGTTGAGTTTTTCTATGCCATTCTGTCTATAAACGCATCACAGCAGCATGAACATATTATCATGTTTAAAACAGAAATCATGAACAGTCTGCATATGGTCTTATGGGTTTTGAAGCAGTCCCGGTGGCCTCTGCCCACGCTGTGTTGTACTGTATAAAACAAATGTATTTGTGATTAAGTCATGCTAATCGTTTCCAGCAGAGCTCCATTTCAGTCTCAGTTTGCCTGTTCTGCAACACTGCAAGAAAAGAAAAATCGTATTCAGTATTTTTGTCTTGTTCTAATATCTAAACATCCTTAAAACAAGATAAATGTATTTGAGAAACAAGCTAGCATAAAATAATGACTTGTTTTCATACAATATATCTTGGAAAAAAGGTGATAAACCTCATTATTATAGCCAAAAGCTAAGAAAGGAACATGATTTAAATTACAGCTGTTCACTAACGTCACTTACCTTGGTGTCCTCCAGTGTGCCAAACTGAATGGATGAGTATAGGTCACTAAACTGTATAATGAAAAATCATACAGTGATTAAACAACAATTAGCACATTTCCATTCAACCTATTAACATTGTAGCAATGGTGCATTGGAACAATATGCATAACTACTGTATATGTTTTGAAAGTAGTTTTCCAATAACTTATTGAATAACTAAGCATTTATTACTGTCCTCCATCCTTTTCACATCGCTTACTGGGGAAATCACAAACCTCAGAATGTACAATAATGTACTGTGTATCCAAAACCATTTGAAACCATTTAATCATTTAAATAACTATCAGGCAAATCATTATTTTTCTATAAAGTGTCAGGAAACCTTTTTTTTACACTCTTATAACTGTATTTTCAATATATATATATTGAAGATATATGGGATGCATTCTAGTACATTCAGTGTTGGGAAAAACAGCTACACCATTGCTTGTGAAGTAAATATCACTGCACTATGAATGTCAACAAAACTGGGATTATTAAGAAATGTCAGTGCTAATCAGGACTCGGTGTACCTTCTAGAGTATATATTTTATTCTGCTGGTTCTTTTCATTCTAATTAAGCTGAAAAGTTCAAGCTCCTTCGTTCTGTGACTGTGTTTTCAGTTTATCCCAGGCCCCTTTATGATGACTCATAGTAGTGGTATTTTGGCTTTCCACTAGTGCAATAAAAACAAAAACCCACCATATATTTTAAATAAAGAAACGCTTACCAAAAGTCCAATAGCTGCGTCAGAAGGGCAAACTGCTTCCATTTGCCTGATCATGGGAGCCAAATATGTCTTGGTGCTGACACGATCTCTGTCTTCAAGGTCATTGGAACCTTAGTGTAACTTCGTAGAGGCTGTCAACAAATTAGACACTGGCAGGAAAAAAACAACATACTCCAACATTAAAGTGAATTATATGTTTTATGTGTTCTGCATAGACACTTGACAGCAGCATTCTTTGTCTTTTTGTTTGTTGTCTAATTGTTTGTGAAGTTTGAAAACAGCTGTAAAAAGATTCTGTTGTCATTTACGTACCCTCATAACTTTCATTCTTCCATGGAACATAAGAGGAGAACCTTTGAATAATTTTGACGCTGCTCTTTTTCCATACATGGAAGTGAATGGGGACTGAGTCTGTTCCAAACATTGTCTAACATCTTTTTTTGTTTTCTACAGAAGAATGAAAGTCATACGAGTTTGAAACAAACCATGTTACTTGAAAGAGTAAATTGTGATGGAATTAAAAAAAAATTGTGAACTATCACTTTAAGAAAAGTTGATTTTGAAGGTTTTGCTCATTTAAAGTGAATTCTCTCTGAAAAGTAAAAGGTGAGTGGAAATATGAAAGGCTTTTTTCACTTAAAGCATCTTCAAAATTAATTTACAACTTTCTTTTCACACTTCACTTTTGGCCTTTCTTCCTTCCGCCCTGCATCATGATATGCTTGAGGGGAAATGGACTTTGAGCACAGAAATTTGGTAAACAGATGTACAAGTGTTAAATGACAGTAGATTGCTTGTTTTTAAAAGAAATAAAATCAAATTCAATTGTAATAAACAACTTCATAAGTGCACAAACATGGTATGCCTGTCATAAGAGCTAAACAACGTTTGCGCTGTTTTGAAGAGAATAAAGCAACCTGATTAGGCTGGAATTAATTGACCATTTAAACAATGTGGTACACTGCTGATATTGCACATTACTGTGCTATCGGTCTTTCTGAGCAATCAACAATGAAAGTGGCATAATCCACTTGTTTGTTATATGTCCTGTGCAAAATGTGCTTATAGGGTTAAATCACCCAAAAATGATAATTATCCCATAATTTACTCACCCTCAAGACATCCTAGGTGTATATGACTTTCTTCTTTCAGCCAAACACAATCAGAGTTATATTAAATAATATCCTGGCTCTTCCAAGCTTTATAACGGGAGTGAATGGTACCTTAGATTTTGAACCCCAAAAAAGCGCATCCATCCATCATAAAAGAAATCCATACGACTCCACGGGGTTAATAAAGGCCTTATGAAGCGATGCGTTTATGTAAGAAAAATATCCATATTTATAACTTTATAAACTATAATTACTGGCTTCCGGTAACGGCCGACCGCGCATTCACAAGAGAGTCGAGTTCCGGCGTATAACGTAGGTGTAGCATAAGCTCCGGTGAGATGCGACGAATGCAAAAGCATGTGTTGTTTACAGCAAAGGAAAATGGCAAAAAGTAGTCAGTTGTTTTAGCTATACTGTAGATTTGTATTAGTCTTAAATGGTGCGTTCGTGCGTCTATTCACTCATTTCAATCGTCCATTCATGGCAGTAAACACTCTCAGCCTCTGTTGTCATTACCTTGCATTTCCTGCATGAGCACCATAATGTCTCCCGAACTCTCCGTCTCCCAGATTCTTTAGTTTGTGCTGCTGCTGCAGCCTCCTGCATCTCCCGGAGTTCCTGGTCAGTGTACTCCGGTTCAAACAAATAGGGCTGGGCAAAAAACTCAATCTCCTATTCTCTTATATCGAAATCCTCCAAGATTTTTCTTATAAAAAAACCTTGTTGTTGTCTTCTAATTCGTGAGCACCTTTTGGTTTTGCTCTACCCTCTGCATTTCTGTATTCGTCACTTCTCACTGGAGCTTACGCTACACTTACGTCATAAGCTGGAACTCAACTCTCTTGTGAACACGTGGATGTCCGTTAACGGAAGCCAGTGATTATAGTTTATAAAGTTATAAATATGGATATTTTTCTTACCAAAACGCATCGCTTCGCTAAAAAAGGCCTTTATTAACCCCCTGGAGTTGTATGGATTACTTTTATGATGGATGGATGCGCTTTTTTGGGTTTCAAAATCTAAGGTACCATTCACTCCCATTATAATGCTCGGAAGAGACAGGATAATTTTTTATGTTTTGTGTTTGGCTGAAAGAAGAAATTCATATACACCTAGGATGGCTTGTGGTGTAAAGGTAAATTATGGGATAATTTTCATTTTTGGGTGAATTAACCCTTTAAAAACACAATAGCTGAAGACAAGCCTGGAGTTACTAAATGACCTAATTTCAATGAAACACTAATGCTAACATATCATCAGTTTTATTGATGTTTCCTCAGATTGTGACATTCCCTAAGATGACTTAAATGTAATCGTATTTTTTTATATATAAAATAATTATATATAATTTATGATAGAAATGTAAATGTTACATCTGTGAGGTGTCATTTAAATAAATAAAATCTAAGTATTAAGGCCTCACTAACTTTTGTCTCAGTCTCAAATAGGCTCCAAAAAAGGGTTGGACTGGCCATCAGGAGCACCGGGACTTTTCCCAGTGGGCCGATTAAGAAGTGGGCCACTTAAAATACACAGTGTAAAGAATCCGCACTACCCAATTAAACCGCATAGTATATACGCATCTAGCCACAGCGTTTGAGAAGTGCGGGACCCATCTGTCATATCCACACAGCTTTCCATACATCAATGCACATTGCATTGCATTGTGTGGGTGCTTAATTGCGTCGGTATTCAAGGGTTGGAAAGCCAACTGTCCCGTATTAGTAGTGTCATCCCATATTTTAGCGCCTCTTTCCCGTAGTTAAGTGGCAAAATGCTTGATGGGGAACTCCCATAGTGAAGCAGCAAAATGTAAATCCTTCAGGGCTTAAGCCCACCTCCAGCACTGCCCACATCTGACATTATGTAATGTCTTTAAATTGACATAGTAAATTAACTGCAATTATTTCTATTCATTAAACAGAGTATTGTGTAATTAACTTTAATCAATTGACAGTCTCATTAATTATCTTGATATTTTCACAACTGTCTGTTTATTTAGTAAAAACCCCATTATGTCCACCCCTGCACAATCACAGTACATGCTCATCTTTGGACTGCTATCCTCAGAAGACTGAGTAGCCTTCAACCCACAGACATCGCCCTGCTCCGAATTAAAGTTTGGAAAGGGGCTTTTTTTCCCCACTGACTACCAACATCTTGATGCTTCTAATCTGCCTCTATTTTGGTTTTGAAAAAAATATGCAAAGAAGTCTGCGATGAGAAACCACATGCTCACATTTTCTGATCCACCACATCCCAGAGCCGGGTAAAGCAGGTCAGAATGCTTGGTTCATCGATTTTTTTTGGACATAAAAGTGTGGACTGCTGTAGTCAAATAATTTTTTTTTTGTACAACTGATTATTCTATATGACCCACTTTGTCTTCAAGTGATTGCAGTCAAAGAGTAACAAGCAAATTAATCTTAATTGTCATGAAAACTTTGGCTGCTTTGGCTGAGTGGTTAGCACATCTTTCCATGTCCTGACAGACTTCAGCTTCTAGGGAGCATTATATAATTTACTGGCCCAAATACTCTAAACCGTGTGGAGTTGTTGCAGGTTGGAATAGCAAGAGATTTCTAAGCAATGTTTAAAATTACAAAAATGATGTGTTCCATTGTTCTCGCAAGTTCATTAATTCTCCAATGTAGTTTTCTTTTGCTATGATGCAGCACTAAGCAACATAATAAATACTGCTAAATAATAGTGCTGACAGGAGCGGTTTTGTCCAGTCGTGTAATTACAATTTGACAGGTCCCTCCCCCATAAAATACATTATAACACACACACACACACACACACACACACACACACACACACACACACACACACACACACACCAAATAGAACTCCTTCCCATAATACTTGCAATGTGATGCAATAATAATGGTGTAGATCTGGGCTCCCTGCTACATGTGCACCAGGTCAGCTTGACAGCTTCCCATGCAGCACACAAAAGCACAATGTAGATCAGCTAAGAGATACACAACCAGACATCTAAACAGCTTCATAACACAAAACAGACTGCAGAGATTAAATTAAGAGTTAGATGACAGCTAAACCTCTATACAGAGAAAAACAATGTGATTCAGACATTTGAAGAAACATAAATCTTTTTATCCTCTTTTACCCAAGATTAAAAAAATAAAAATGCTGACTCAAAATAAAAGCCCCAAATCTTGGAATCAGACAACAAGCAGCTGCAGTTCAGGTTTGAATGTCTTCAAATGCAGCAGCATGAACTCATCTCTTCATCACAGAGAACAGTTTGCAGCTCTATGTGTTGACTGTGTTTGGATGCCACCTTGATGTGTGGTTTGTTGGTGTTCCTGTTGGTCTGACCGCAGTGACTCAAAGCCACATCTCACCCACCTTTGACTTGCTGTTTTTTCCTGGACTAACCAGACAACTGCTATATACAATATTGACTTCATATTCCAAATATGTCAAATGAAAAAAGCTAAAATAATAATAAGAATTAAAAAATCTATAACATTGCAACTATTAATACTTCAAAGACTTTGTTGATTTGCACCATAAATCAACCAGAACAAATGGCTTCAAATTCTACTATGTTAAAAAAGTGTTTCTCTGTTCCAGCTCTCTCACACTTAACCACAGAGTGACACACACACACACACAGAGAGAGAGAGACAGAGAGAGAGAGAGAGAGAGAGAGAGAGAGAGAGAGAGAGAGAGAGAGAGAGAGAGAAAGAGAGCACTCAGGCCACCAGCCTATGACTCATCCGCCCATATGGAAACATTTTCTCCTCAACCGTAGCAGGATTTTTGTTTGTATAAATTCAAAAAATCCTTTACTTTGTATTTTGACAAATAACCACCCTTCCTAAATGGCACATAATGCCTTCTATCCATAATCAGAGGGGTAGTCCTGAAGCAGATTTTAGATTAGAAGATAACTCTTGCAGTACACTAAATCAAAATTCTAAGCAGATGCAGAAAATGTGATATTAAGAGCTACATTTTCTTTAGGAGACAGCAGGAACACCATTGTAAGCAGCAATGCACTGGTTCTGCAGCTAAAGCACATATATTAATTTCAAGTTATTCAAACACTAATGCAATGACAATCAAAAAATAATCATAATAAACAAACGACAAACCGTCTGGTTGAATCTGAAATAGGCCTTTGCAAAAGACTATTTAGATACTCTCAAGACCGGCTTCAGCACTGGGTAATATGAATCACTGACACAATGTTTGCATCGTCCTCTAAAAGGAATGCATAAGCTAAATAATTTTAGATCATTTAGAAACTGGGGCAAGTGAAGGACTCAAGACCCATTTACCTCCTCCACACCTCACCTTCTAGGCATGTAACAAGATGAGATACAGACTTCACCCTTAACCCTTGGAAAAAGTGACCTCATAAGGAATGGTAACTAGCACTTAACAACACTTTGTTAACCTACCTCAGGGGCGCTCCTTTTCTTTGAGGGACACCAATGGTCTAAGAAAGAAAATTCTGTACCGTAACAATGCTGATGTGTCATTTGCCAACAGACCAGAGGAATTGAGCATAGAAAAAAAACTACATTTTCAAAGCCTGGAAGGGGACATTCATTTTCATTAGTGTCCAAAAGAAAAGGCTGAGATTCACACATGCACACCAGCTGCTCCAATGAAGCTGTCTGTGAACTCTGACCGTTCTCATTGACAAAGACTACAAAGTTCAGCTGGTCTGCATTTCTGTTTATTGTAATGCAAGGCCAAGATGCTCATTAGTGATCTCAGACCATCGACAGATCACATTAGACATAAAAACTCCTTTTGAAGTTGTATGCAATATAGATTATTTTGCTCGAACAGCAAAAAATGTACTTATTTTAAATACGTATATTAAAAAAATTAGGCAAGGCCAAAAGACAATAAAAACAAGGTCCCTAGTTTTAGTAGTATCATTTTGCCCATGCTGGACTAGTGTGGCGGCCATATGGCTACATTCATCTCAGGACTGCCAGGTTTCAGTTTACACAAAGAAACACTGCCAATACCAGTCACAGTGTAATAACATCCAAAGGAAATCCATACAGAATCAAAAGAGATATTTTTCAATATTTCACTAATATGTTTAGTTGTGTTATTATAGCGTAAAGGATCATGCTGGAAGTCAAAAGCAAAGCTTAAGTTCAGATTTTGAGAAATAAAATACCCTAGTAGTAGAATAATGTTTAAGGCTCAAAGCTGCTGGATGATGCGGTTTTGAATTTCATCTAGGGAAATAATGAATTACAGAGTTCCTGAGATCTTGCCCTGTCTCTCACCATTATTCCTTTGGGTGGGACACAAGTTTAATATTGTTCTGTAATATTAAAAAAGCATCCACTATGTTAAAAATAAGATAATATTGGTGCTATTTCAAAAAGTCAATAGAAGAGAACATGCCATGTAAGATGTGCATATAAACCAATCAACAGTAACAAAGACTTTGTATTTTCTAGTAATCCATACAACTCCATTGTTTCCAAATTGGCCTGCTTTTGGGGAGGGTAGAGTCACATGGGGTAACCTCCTCGTGGTTGCTATAATGTGGTTCTCGCTCTCGGTGGGACATGTAGTGAGTTGTGTGTGGATGCCGCGGAGAACAGCGTGAAGCCTCCACATGCGCCATGTCTCCACAGTAACAAGCTCAACAAGCCACGTGATAAAATGCATGGATTGACGGTCTCAGTCGTGGAGGCAACTGACATTAGTCCTCCGCCACCCGGATTGAGGCGAGTCACTACGCCACCATGAGGACTTAGAGAGCATTGGGAATTCCATATTGGTGAGAAAATAAAAAAGAAATAAATTAAATATACTGTACATCTTATGAAGCAATGCAATCACTAGGGGTGGAAAACAGATCAATATTTAAATAGTTTTTTTACTATAAATCTCCACTTTCACCATCACTTTCAGAATGTGAAAGTGGAGATTTATAGTAAAAAAGGACTTGTATATAGATTTGTTTCTCACCCATACCTATTATAATGCTTCTGAAGACATGGATTTACCCACTGGAGTCTTGTAGATTACTTTTATGCTGCCTTTATGTGATTTTTGGAGATTGAAAGGTCTGGTCACCATTCACTTGCATTGTATGGACCTACAGAGCTGAAATTTCCTTCTATATATAGAATTTTCATTTTGGAGTCAACTATCCCTTTAATTGCTCTTGAAGTTAAGCTTTATCAATGATCAAAATGTGCTTAAATACAGTCTCATTTTTCACTCTGATGATGTAAAGAATATCTTTAAGTAAACATCAAGAAGCAAAACAATTTAAAGTGGTTAAAAATGAACAAAAACATTTGTTCACCGCAATAATGCAAGATACATTTGTTTACATTTAAAATTACAAAAAGATCGTGGCTCCAGATTATGTAAACGGGGCCTCCAAATTGTAACAGATGTTTCAAATGATATATAGCATCCAGTAAGAAGTTCTGAGTCTGAAATGAGTTGATCAAATTATAATCAAGCATGGACAACTGTGGTGATTCATTTGATTGCTGAGGGAAAGACATTCTCTTACTCTTTGATGTTCCACATCAAGGAAGACTAAATCTTTATGATTTGCTCCAACGATGCAAAATATATTGATTTTTTTTTTTAGGTACAAAATTCAAGGATAAAAATAAGTGTTGCAGAACAAGCAAATGTTAACCTGTAATATTAAAACAACACAAACAGCTCTCATAAACATAAGGCCCATACAACATGTGGATATAGTGAAGTATTTATGATGAAAAATAATAATTTACAGTTTTGACAAGTGTCACACTCCATAGTGGACATCAAATTTGTAAAAGTAAAAACTATTTGGAAATCTTGTCCTATATCATTATGGAAAATGAGTTCAAAAAGCAAAAGAGAAAAGAGAGACATGGAGGTTCCATCACTGTGTGACAGAGTCCTGGACACCAGACGATAGGAGGCGGCGGCTTCCTTCCATAAACCCGAGTATCTGAGAGGTGGTGGGGAAGAGGATAGGAGAGCGTGGAGTGCTTATCAATTTTCAAGAAAAGCCACGTAGTCGGTAAGTCTGGCCAGCTGTTGTTCGTTTGGAACCAGTGAGACCGGGGGCGGATCTGCAGAGAGGAAAAGGCAGAAGAGAAACATGAGAGAAGAGGGGATTCCTTCCATGTCCTTTACGATCTGCTTTTTAACACAATCCAAAGACGTGACCAAAACAAATGCATGAATATGTGCATGAGACCGCGAAGGAGGTTGAACTGTTAGAGATACAACAACCTAAGTAAACAAAATTCAATTCCAACCGTGTTTAATTAATAATTACCAGCCGTTTTTACTGAAAGCTGCAGGACAGCTGCACTGGGACTTATTTCTCAATCATCAGTTCCTCAAACACATTACAGACATCTGCACTGTATCATGAGAGGCATGCAGAAACCCAGATGCTGCTCGTTCCTGTTCCTTTGGAATAAATGTGCCTCGTAAAATGGTGCTCAACTGTTACTGGCGAACACATTAAAAGCGGTTTGCCTTGAAAACACACAATACAGAGCTGTATCACTCTAAGTAGGGCAAAAAAAGAATGGCACAGGACAGCAAAGTGACCAAAAACATGAAATGAGGAGTCTTTAGAGACCGTGAGAGCAAGTTCATATGCCTGTTATGACACAAACATGCAGAAATGTCAACTTGATGGAACAAGTTTTTTTGTACAAAGGATAGGCTATGAATGAAACCTTATGGAGGAATGAGTCATAGAGGGGGAAAAAAAACCTCTAGTCTTATTGGTAAAATGAAGTGAAACAGTGCCCCCACCTGGTTTCTGTGGCATGATCATCCTGGTGTTGGGATCTGCCTGCCACCCATGGCTGACTACACCTTGAGCAAATGAGAAAGAGATTTTTATACTTTAATAACATTTTGTGTAATATTGGTGGACTTGTTAAAAATGCACTCAAAATATATAAAATGAGGACTGGAACAGATAATGCATAAATAGCTGGAAAGAATAAGGCAGGGAGACACAAGGAGATATGGAAAATACAAAATGTAAGAATTACTGGAGGGGGAAATATTTAAAATCCAATAAACCGAAAACATTTATATATTTATGTGAAGTATTCCTTCATTTGAGTCACTATGACCCCAAAACACATGTAGAAATTTATGCAATAAATAACAAGGAATGTCCCAGATTTCTGATTATGTTAATATATTATTATTTCTAAAGTGATTATTATGTTTTTAATCCAAACCCTTGCAACAATACAGTCATTAAACTTTAGTGAAGTACATTCGCAACCTTATAAATGTTTCACACTAAAGCAAGCTCAAATATTTAGTGGCAGACTTGTCTCAAACCATATGATGGTATCTACCTTTCACCGCCTCTTCTACAGAGTATCCCACAAAGGCAGCAAAGTCATCTGCACTGATTGAGGTGTAAGCTTGGGCTACTAGCCCATATGCCCTCCTACGGGTGGACTCTAGAAGAAAAACAAACAAGAAAACTCTGCTTAGCATAGCCACAGAATGTAACAGAATGTTTCCAAGGCATAAAGTTATAGTTCACCAAAAAAGGAAAATTCTCTCATCATTTACTCACCCTCATGCCAGATTATCCCAGATGTGTATGACTTTTTCTTCTGCTGAACACAAAGATTTTTAGAAAAATATCTCTGCTCTGTAGGTCAATACAATGCAAGTGAATGGTGACCAGGCCTTTAAAAGGCCCAAAAACCGCATAAAGGCAGCATAAAAGTAACCCTTATGACTCCAGTGGTTAAATATGACAGGTGTGGGTGAGAAAAAAACTAAATAAATATTTAAACTATTTTTATTTTATTTTTTTTACTAAAAATCGCATATGTGCCAGCTGGGCAGGGAGGACAATTTATAATAAAAAAATAAATAAAAAAAAAGTCTTAAATATTTATCTGTTTTTCACCCACACCTATCATAACACTTCGGTAGATACACCGATTAGCCACAACATTAAAACCACCTGCCTACTATGGTGTAGGTCCCCCTTGTGCCACCAAAACAGCTCTGACCTGTCGAGGCATGGACTCCACAAGACCTCCAAAGGTGTCCTGTGGTAGCTGGCACCAAGGCATTAGCAGCAGATCCTTTAATTTCTGTAAGTTGCGAGGTGTAGCCTCTATGGATCGGACTTGTTGGTCAAGCACATCCCATAGATCCTCAGTCGGATTGAGATCTGGGAAAATTGGAGGCCAAGTCAACACCTTGAACTCTTTGTCATTATCCTCAAACCATTCCTGAATTTTTTTTGCAGTGTGGCAGGTTGCATTATCATGCTGAAAGAGGCCGCTGTCATCAGGGAATTCCGTTGCCATGAAGGGCTGAACCTGGTCTACAACAATCTTTAGGTAGGTGGTACAGTTGAAGTTTATATAAACCTTAGCCAAATACATTTAAACTCAAGTTTTTCACAATTCCCTGTCTTAGGTCAGTTAGGATAGCTACTTTATTTTAAGAATGTGAAATGTCAGAAAAAATAGTAGAGATTTATTTCAGCTTTTATTTCTTTCATCACATTCTCAGTGGGTCGGAAGTTTACATACTCTTTGTTAGTATTTGTAGCATTGCCTTTAAATTGTTTATCTTGGGCCTTCAACAAGCTTCTCAAAAGAAGTTCCTCAAGACACAGTAACCGAGTCAGGTTTGTAGGGCTCCTTGCTCACACATGCCATTTCAGTTCTGCCCACAAATTTTCTATTTGATTAAGGTAAGAGCTTTGTGATGGCCACTCCAATACCTTGACTTTGTTGTCCTTAAGCCATTTTGCCACAACTTTGGAGGTATGCTTGGGGGTCATTGTCCATTTGCGACCAAACTTTAACTTCCTGGCTGATGTCTTGAGATTTTGTTTCAATATATCCACATAATTTTCCTACCCCATGATGCCATCTATTTTGTGAAGTGCACCAGTCCCTCCTGCAGCAAATCACCCCCACAACATGATGCTGCCACCCCCATGCTTCACGGTTGGGATGGTGTCCTTCAGCTTGTTAGCCTCACCCTTTTTCCTACAAACTTAACGATGGTCATTATGGCCAAACAGTAACATTTTTACTGACATATATAGTCTGGCTTTTTATGGTGGTTTTGGAGCAGTGGCTTCTTCCTTTCTGAGCAGCCTTTCAAGTTATGTCGATATAGGAATCGTTTTACTGTGGATATAGATACTCGTCTACCTGTTTCCTCCAGCATCTTCACAAGGTTCTTTGCTGTTGTTCTGGGATTGATTGGCACTTTCCGCACCAAACTACGTGCATCTCTAGGAGACAGAATGCATCTCATTCCTGAGTGGTATAAGGCCTGCATGGTCCCATGGTGTTTACACTTGCGTACTATTGTTTGTACAGATGAACGTCTTTAGGCATTTGGAAATTGCTCCTAAGGATGAACTAGAGTTGTGGAAGTCCACAATTTTTTCCGTGGTCTTGGCCGATTTCTTTTGATTTTCCCATGATGTCAAGCCAAGATGAACCAAGTTTGAAGGTAGGTCTCAAAATACATCCACAGGTACACCTCCTATCAGAAGCTAATTGTCTATAGGCTTGACATTTTCTGGAATTTTCCAAGCTGCTTAAAGGCAGAGTTAACTTGGTGTTTGTAAACTTCTGGCCCAAAAGTGAAACAATCTGATTGTAAACAATTGTTGGAATAATTACTCGTGTCATGCACAAAGTAGATATCTATAGTTTGTTAATATTTAAGCTGTGGAGTGGTTAAAAAAATGAGTTTTAATGACTTCAACCTAAGTGTATGTAAACTTCTGACTTCAAATGTATGTGTCAAATTAACATCCACATGAATGCCAGGACCCAAGTTTTCCCAGCAGAACATTGCCCAGATCATCACACTGCCTCCACCGGCCTGCATTCTTCCCATGGTGCATCTTGATGCCATCTCTTCCCCAGGTAAACAACACACATGCACATGGCCGTCCACATGATTTAAAAGAAAACGTGATTCGTCAGACCAGGCCACCTTCTTCCATTGCTCCATGGTCCATTGTAGGCGCTTTCAGCGATTGACAGGGGTCAGCATGGGTACTCTGACCAGTCTGCGGCTACGCAGCCCCATACCCAGCAAGCTGCGATGCACTGTGTGTTCTGACACCTTTATATCATGGCTAGCATTACGTTTTTCAGCAATTTGTGCTACAGTAGCTCTTCTGTGTGATCGGACCAGACGGGCTAGCTTTCGCTCCCCATGTGCATCAATGAGCCTTGGGAGTTCACCGGTTGTCCTTCCTTGGACCACTTTTGGAAGGTATCCATTTGTCTAGCCATCACAATTTTGCCCTTGTCAAAGTCGCTCAGATCCTTATGCTTTTCCTGCTTCCAACACATGAAATTCAAGAACTGACTGATCAAATGATGCCAAATGTATCCCACCCCTTGACATGTGACATTGTAATGACTTAATACATGTTATTCGCTTAACCGGTCAGTGGTTTTAATGTTGTGGCTGATCAGTGCATATATTGAACCACTGGAGTCATATGGATTACTTTTATGCTGCCTTTATATTCTTTTAGGACCTTCAAATTTCTGGCCACCATTCACTTGCAATGTATTGACCTAAAGAGCAGAGATATTTTTCTGAGAAATCTTTGTGTGTTTAGCAGAAGAAAGAATGTCTTGCACATCCGTGATGACATGAGGGTGAGTAAATGATGTGAGAATTTTTTTTTTTTTTTTTTTTTGGCTGAACTATCCCTTAAAAATGCTGTAAGCCATTTCATTGAAAGGTATGCAAAAACTGTTCCTACTCCCTGAAAGAAATTACTAAAATAAGTTGCTGAGATATCGGAGAGGTCTCTGTGACCGCTCTAGACTTTGTAAACAAAAATGTGACCGTGGGCCGCGGTCTCTGATGCTATCTGCCTGTCAGTCATATTGTGCATTCTCAGCGTTGTCATTTCAGCTAATTATTTAGGCTTAATGCCATATTCTGATTTATAATTTGTCAGTTGAGGGCGCTATTTTGTTGCTGTAGTGTTTGACAACTCTGGGAACATGCTTTGTGTCAGTTTCAACGGTATCGGTGCAATGTTTTGGAAAGAGGGGGCATGACTAAATCAAAGGCTCATTTTTCTGGAAGTTAGAATGACTAAAATCGCTTACAGCACCTTTAGGAGATTTTCAAAAGGTGGCCATTTCCCATCACACCTGCAAACTCTTTCCTCTCACCCTTCAATCGGTTGTTTTAAATCCTTGCATCAAAGCATGGACAAGCAAAGTACTATGGACTGTGAAAGTGTCCTGTCTCACAAATATCCCCAATTTGTATTTATTCCGCAACCGAACGTGTCTGATAATAGGGGAGTTACCAAGATAAACCAAGCAGAATTCCACTGGTTATCTGATCTGAACATGCAACCAACATGTGTAAACACTTAAGTAGAATGAAATGCTATTTTTACATTTTAAACTATTGTTGAAAGTACTATTAATGTCTTTAGTCATAATTCTTTTTTTTTCACAGTAGAAAAGAATGTGTCCACATTTAAGTCTAAACTACATGCAGTATGAAACTTTAACCATATTTAAAAAACATTATGCATTATAGCATTGTGTTGTTCAGGGAAATATAATACTAAAACATCCTATAGAATAAAAGTTCTGCATGTTGTGATGTCTTAAGGCTATAGGGTTGCTGCAAAACAAAAACTTTGGCACGATACCAGCGCTGGTATACATGTTAAATGTTTTAATGTTTTTATGTTTTATGTTATGATCAAATGGTGTTTAATCAAATTGATACATACTGTTTTAATCAAATAATAATATAGTAGTTTTTGTTTTTACAAAAAAATTGCGGCAAAATAAAATGCTGCACAACAGAGCTTCACAGAATTAATGAAAACAAAAATCTGATTACCTGTGGCACAAGCCTGCTTGCGTTTGTGATATTGCTTACAGATAATAATAATAATAAAACCATTTAGTATTAAATAATTATTATGAGTATTATTGCTACTTTTTGAATATAACATTTTTATATAGTAGTAATATTATTGTGTCTTCAATATCACGCATCCAGTTGAATAGTTTTCATTTAATCGGGACTTTTATTTTGACAGGCCTTTGAGTTCTTCCTGTTTTTGACAGATAATGTTATATCGAGCTTCCCATAAATGCTGGGATAATTCCATCACGCATGTGAATTCATATTATAACATTAAATTACATCCTTCTGTGGTTTAATTTATCACACTTGGCCATTTCCAGATGTATTTTATTTTTATTTTCAAATTGTAATTGATTTCATCTAAAATTTGTCACATCTCATATAATTTTGGTAATGACAGCATACTGTAATATGATACCGAAATTAGCAACAAGATGATATTGTACAGTTTTAATTTTTGTGGTATCATGATACTTCGTTAGTACCGGTAAACCATGCAACCATTTAAGGCTCATTTATATTTACTGGGCAAACAGGCTTCGCTTAATTAATCTACAAATGATGACAAAATGCAGTGACATTTTTGTTCTGCCAAAGTGTTCGTTTGATGAGATTTCTCCAGTTCGTGCACATCTCTGAAATTCTTGACCCATGAGAACTCGGCTGGTTGAAGAGTGTTGATGATTGGTTAAAACTATTCATGGGTGTGCTTTGGGCATGACACTTTATTTACAATTGCGGATGACAGCTGAGGAGTTGTTACCTTGTTTACTGTTGTTAAAATTAACAACTTTGAAGCCCATCTCTCAGAGATTGTGAGGACGTATATATTTTTTTTTTTACACGATTTGCAACACAAACTATACACAGACAGCACGACCACGATAAATAAGTTTAGAGAGATTTGAGTTTTTAAAAGTGAAAGGGGCCATGACAACTTTAATAAAGCAAAGCAGCAGCACAGCACTAAACAGCATTATTGGCTTTACTTGTGGCTGAAGCAGTCCGTAAAACACAGTCACATCACCCTAAACAAACTAATTTTAAAACGATGTTGCACGTAGTAAAAACATGGACCAGGCTTTATGCCAATAGTCAAACGTCTGGATCTGGAAGACCACACTTCTGATCACTGAAATATCATACATTATCAACTTCAACTAATTCCATGAAGGCTCAGATGAAAACATACAAGTGTGACATTGTCCATCAACCTAAGATCAACTTGAGTGTTTTTGTCTGCTAAAATGGAAAATCATAGATTTCACTGCTAACAGACACTTCCATTCCAACAGTTTTAGCTCTTGAACTAAACAGCAACACTCTTAGCAATGCTCGGTTTACTAATAGTTTCTTGAATGTAGAACCAGGGATATATGGTGATTACAAGAGGGCTGTTTAGAAACAATCATTCAGATGAGAACATGGCATTTACAAGGATGACCTCTACAAAAAGAAAACAAGTTTCAATGTGGGAAACATGTCTGGTCTTAGCACCTCGAGTAACAAGAGGAGTTGATCATAGAGTTATTGTACATTTGGGGGGGGGGGTTCTAGATGATTATTTATTTTTTAATGTTGCGTTTTTATTTTTAGCAACAGTAATCCTTGCTAGCCAAACTGACTCCCAGTTCCTGATTTCTCACTAGTCTTGACCCTTTATAATGATCAGCAAGAGCTGCTGAGCAAGGCAAGGGGGTGGCAGCTCTGTCCAGCTGTCCTATTCCGGTATTCTACCCTAATGTTCCCCCAGCCATATCTCATCCTGTTACGTTTTAAAAATAGAACGTGCCTTTACCAGAGAAGGAAGTTGAGAGTAAAGAGTGCTTGTTTGAAGTGGTAAAGCCTACTTTAAAAGTGACCTTTAGAGTAGGTCCTAGACACTCTATACTATATATCTATATCCTTAAATGTTTAACTTGTGGATTGACACGTCCCAAAAAACAAAACTCAATTATGATATTCAAACATTTTATTTCACAAAAAAGTCCACACATGAGAAAACAGAACATACAGGATCACATATAGTAAAATAAGATAAACATAATGAGTCATATTTCATTTCTCGTTCTCAGTACAGTAAAAGTAGAAAGATTACTCCTACAGTGACAACGGAAGGATATGAACTAAAATAGAAAAGTATAAAAATGGCACCTAAATAAAATGTTACTCTGAAATATTCTTATGATCATATGAGTTGAAATGCTTACACTGCTTAGCAGTGATATACAAACATTAAAACCTCAGTAACATATTGTCATTGTCACGGTCTGTGGTTCTTCATCCTTGTTAATTTTGTCCTTCTTTACATCCTTTTTAATCACCAGCATTAACATCAACATTCAAGTTTGACACTTTTCCTTCAGTGCTATCCATTTACTCCTCTTCCTCCTCATCTTCAGCATCTTCATATTCCTCATCATCTTCTCCCCCAAAGTCCATCTTGGACAACAAAGTTTCCACATGTTCTGTATCTAGAGTGAAATGGTCCATTCTCTCAAAGCCTGGCTCAGGCCTTTCTTCACCCAGTGATCCCTTCGCTGCATCCTTTGTCTGTGCAATCAGGTTCTTGGAGGCTTGCAAGAACTCTGCAGCACCACTTTGCTCCAATGCACGTACTGCTGTGTCGGTCAACTCCGTGGCTGCCTGAAGATGATCTCCATAACGCCTAGCCAGACTCCTGAGGGCAGCGATCTTCTCATCCTGCTCCTTACCAACACGTTCCAAGAGGGCATTCTTCCGCTCTTCTAAGGCTGCATACAGTGAATCAAAACGTTCACCAAGCTTTTGCTTGGCACGTTGAGCGTTTTCCTGAACGGCTGTGCAGGCTTCCTCCATCTGGTTAAGCAGAGCCTGAAGGCGACCATTCCCTGCCACAAGAGCATCAATAGCATTACTCAGCTCTCCTTTTTGAGCCTGGTAGACACTAGCGAGTGGTGACACCTCACAGTCTTTATGCTGCCCAAACACCTTACACATGGAGCAAGTGGGAATTTGGTGGGTCACACAGTAAATGTTTATTTTCTCATCCTCGTGCTCTTGGCACATCAGCTCCTTGGAACTCTTGGGGCTTATAGAAGATTCTGAGGTTCCGCCGCCGCCGCCGCCGCCGCCGCCACCACCTCCACCCTCTTGTTGCTGTTTGTATATGTCAATTATATTCTCCACTAGAAGATTTCTTTGAAGTCCATGTACACCGTGACGATCAAGAACCACTTCAAAACGACACGTAGGGCACCGGAAGACACCACCAGAGAAACGATAAGGGTTTCGAGAGTCATAGAGATCACTCGCACATCCTCGGCAGAGGTTATGTTGACATGGCAGGATCACCACTGGTTTGGTGAACATGTCCAGACAGATTGGACAGCTCAGCTGTTTCTCAAGGCTCTCCATGGAGCCAGGAGACCCCAACAAGGAGGCAGTTCGCTGAATTTCCATGTCAGTAAAGGCTTTGTCACCTTTTTCTGTATCACTTTAGTGGCTGTAGCGCTTGGTTGAGAAAAAAAAAAAAAAAAAAGCTGCAGCGCAACTGTAACGGAGTCCTTGCAGTTGCCAGATTTGTTCTGGGACACAGTGACCCTGGTCTTTATACGTCCCTCAGCCAGTGGGTGACATGCCATTCCTCCAACCAATCAGAGCACAAATTCCTATCCACTTATTTTCAAGATTCATTTTTGGAAAAGCAAAAGCCCCCACACCTTTTGAATCCATGTGTTGTGTCGTGAAGATACCATAACACTGCTACCCTTCCATGTACAGTGAGATTTCAATTGTGAAATATGGGAGCTGTGACAAACAAGTTTCACGTGTTGGGCAATGCAAAGTGTATTAGAAGAAAACAAACCCGTCTGTTTCAAAAACACCATTTGAATTGTTATTGCCTATTTGTGTTGCTGGAAAAGCATAGATTAATTACTTAAGGGGTTTTATACAAGAAAATACTAAATTGTACACTCTTAGCTCCATTGAAAAGTTGTCAAACTATGCCTAGATATCCACAAAAGTTATTGGAGATATATATCTCCAACTTACTTTAGGGTATTTTCCTGATATGAAAGCCACATAACCCATTACTTTTTCATAATTTATATTATTTACAAGTGTAATGAGTATAATAACCAGATTTGATGGATCTAATAACAATATTTTTATTTTTGAGGATTCATCCTCACTTTTCTCTGTTGAATCTGTAAGTCACACAAAATTTGCTATTTCTCAAAATAAACATACAAACCCAAGACTTATGACATATTCAAATGTTCTTGAGTAATTTGTTGGTTAAATAACAGACAACTATCAGTGTCCTGAAAGACAGTACACAGGGAACCCATGAACACATGGAAAGGGTTATTTTTAAATCTATCCTTGGCCCGGGTTAGTCAGGTGTTGGCACATGGGGATCAAATGAATGTTGTGTTTTAGCTTGATCCCTGAGGTTACTCGAATAAATACAGAGAAGAGGTTTAAAACAACTTTTCACTCTCAGTAAATCCGTAAAAGAGGGAAGCAAGACACAGACTTAAAAAGTAACTTTCACACTTCATCTAACAGCAGTCATATTTCAAAGGATTCACACTTGGTCCTTGGGAGATAATGCCTGTGCTATGTATAGTCTTGAACCACTTGAAGTGGAATCTGAGCAAGATACACGGCACTCCCCAGGGTACATTTTTTACATCCATCTACATTCAAAAGGTCTATTTCCCATGTTTTATACTCGCGGGAGAATGTTCATCAACCACAACCATAACATGTTATGTATATTCCTAACACTGACAAAATCTGACCGTCAAAGAACAACTCAGAGAAACCTTGTCTGAGCACTGTAAATTTAGCAAAGAAATATTAAATCTGTATTTTAATCCTATACCTTTAATTGAAACTTTCAAAAATTCTTTCAGGTTAATTAAGCCCTGCAATTATTTATAAAGACAAAACACATAGGGATGAAAGCAGATAGTGCACTCGCTCTCAGCTGTTGTAATAGTGTATTGCATCTGTTTAGAAACTCCAAGAGCACACAAAGATTTCTTGCTCCTTTTACCCCGTGTAGCAGCCAGCTTGTTTTGTGCATAGCTGCCATTGCTGATTGGTTTATATTAGCAAGCACAGAAAATAAATAAAGACCTCATAGTTTCCTTGAAAAGCAACCATTCTTCGGAGAATGAGAACTTGAAACCTTGTTGACAGATATATAGTATAATTAACAATTTGTTAATACTATGTGTCATACGTGTTATGTGATGCTCATTTGATATATGCAGTTCAGCTATTTAACGAAAGCTTGAATTTTATAAGAATTATGATTCCTATCCTTGAGGTTTTTCATAGTACTAAACAACTGCAAAGCTGTTTATGAAATTATTGAGTTCATGTAAAAATGTATTAAAATACAATGGTACAAAGAAATCTAAAGATGAAAACTGCATAAACTGAGAAAAGCACAAGAAATGTGTTATTTAACCATAAAGCAGAGCCGTAAGCAGACGTGCTAATAGGGCACATTGAAACTATTTCACCGATATCGACTTAAGAAAAGGATTAGTCCCTTAGTACCTTACATCTGCGATTCATGCAGCAAGAGTAGAATCTCACAAAAACACAAGGTTCATTTTTAACCCCGCCTCATCTATTTTTATACCATTAAAGAAATATTCTGGGTTCAATACAAGTTAAGCTCAATAATCAGCATTTGTGGAATATTATTGATTCCTAGAATATTCCTTTAAAGGTTTCATGCATTGAGAAACCACATTTTCCTTTATCTTTTGACATATAAGAGGTCATAGTATTATAAAAACACACTGTAAGTTTCAGAAACATATTCATTAGTAAAAAAATAAAAAAAAGGCTTTATTGAAACCAATGTTCCTAAATGACTCGTTTTCTACGTCCTCGTCTCTATTACATAATATAGAGGTATACGTCAGCACAAGTCTGCCTCTGCATAACCAGGTCAACGACTACTTCATCATTGCCTCTTTAGCCTGCCCACAGGTTCGTGGTTAGAGCGAAGATAAGAAATGGCAGGCAGGGAGAAACACAGGGATTATTGAGCAACAAGAGGTTCGAGACGCCTTCAAATTTTACAAAACGTTGTGCAGTGCAGGTTGTGGAAAAACAGACTCTTTGCATTTCATTCCTAATGATCCTAATATGAGAAAAGGTAGGCTGATATTGTGCAGTCAGGTCTTCGTCTATGAGTTGTGTAAAGTGTCCCGATCTAATGGGGAGAGATTGAAACTGCAACCGGTTGATACACACTCGGTTCACAGGGATGTTCGTCCCATGAGCGTGCACTTGCTGCAGCTAGATCATAACGTGATGGCTCTCGACTTACTGAATCATAATATACAGTACTGAGCAAAAGTCTAAGATGTTTCACAAAAGCATTTGTCTTAAGATGGCTATTTATATCTTCAGCTTTAGTGGGTCAATAGGAAACATAAAATGTTAGACTCGCTAACAGGGGAGGCGTTTCATTAGGGCGAAATGGGCGACGCACTGCCAAACGGGAAAAGGAAGGATTTTTTTCTAACCAATTCTATCACGGCAACAGTCAGTGTTCTAATCTAGACGTCTGATCTGCCAATAAGGCTAAAGTCGAGCTTAAAATGGCCCCACCCCTTTTGGGGCGATTTCAGTCAGGTTGAAAATCGCCCCAGAAGTCTCTCATAGACTCTCATGTAAAAACAAATTTTTTTCAAATATCAGAGCTTTCAATACAATCTCTATGGGTTCCGGGAGGGCTTGCACTTACGCGCTTTCGTCATACGTAACGTAACGTAACCATGAGCATAACTAAGAAAAGAGTGAGTTGCAGCGTCAATCAACTCACGTACTACTGTCAAGATGGCTAGCGTTCAGTGCAACTCAATTGTCTCTTTGAAAGAAGTTCCTTTTGTCGGCGAACGAATCAAGATGAATTGTCAACGAAACAATTAGGACCTCCCAGACCAAATTGAATCATTCAACAGGTTTCTACTAGAGGGGGAAAGTCCTACACTCGAGGATTTTCCAAAAATTGGTACGAACGAAAAACCTGGATAGCAGGCTGCGACGTAGCCAATGCAGTCTTCTGCTACCCCTGCCAACTCTTTCACCCTGAAGGCGGCACGGCAGACAGCACCGCTTTGACAGCGACAGGTGTAACAGACATGCACCATCTTTCAGAAAAAATAAAGAAACATGAGACCCACATTGATAACTGTTTGAGATTGTCTGCTTTGGGGAGAGTGAACATTGCCACACGTTTCTACACAGACACTGCTGGTGCTTGTGCTGAGGTACATCGATAGCAACCATAAAGTGCAGGAACGCTTTTTTTAGTTTCTTCCCATCTCGGAATCAATCTCAATTGCCAGTGTGTTTTAGGAGAGACTGAACGGTATTTTTGCCGACGATGAGAAAGTTAAACTCAAGACATCCTCACCAAGCAGCATTTTTCACAACTGCCTAAAACCTTTGCACAGTATTGTATTTGTCACGCTGCATTTCTTACCGTGAATAAATTTGGCAATACACAGATTTATTAATAAAATTAAGACAAATGCTTTTGTGAAACATCTTAGACTTTTGCTCAGTACTGTATATTATGATAAAAAAGTTTTTTTTGAGAGTTAAAGATGGATTGAAATGAACAGAAAGGTGAGAGAGGGAGTCTTCATGCCATTATACACTGCAACAAAATCCGTTTTTGATTTGATTTTGTTTTGGCTTGTTTTCCAATATAAATATCTAAAACTCAAAACTGCAAGATGTTACCAAATCATAGCAGTGGGCGTTTACATTGAAGTCTTAAAGGGGACACGACCCCAAATTGTAGCTTTTTAATCTGAGGGCCAAAAACGGGTTAGAAAAATGGACAAGTATTTTTGATGAAAAATCTTACTAACATTTTAAATAGACCTCAGTGAATATTATAAAAAAATTTGCAATGCATGACACCTTCAAGATTGCATTATGACATTATTGTCATGACAGTTAAGCACACTGGCCCTCTACCTCATTCATAAGTTTGATTGTCATTTTTTTATTATTCCCCATGATGAGTCTCGTGTAATACATTAATGAAAATCATTCTGTCTAGACACAATGATGTTTTCTTATTAATAATGCATAAATGAATTGAATTACAACAAATACTTCCATGAAGTATAAATACAACGTAAATGTATCACTTTTGCACATTACATTAATGAGAAACTGGGGCTGGATTTTGGGGTGAATTATGACTCAGACAGACACATTGTTGCCAGCCATCATGAGTTTACCTTTGAACACATGGAACAAACTTGTATCTGACAAATTCATATGAACACTACAATCCGAATGACCAACCAACAACTTCTTGATCATTGAACTCTTCTCGCAATATTTCAGTAAAAGCTTCATTTTAGGAATAATACATAAAATAGCCAAAAGCATAAACTAGCCAAAAGCATAAACCCAAAGTCACATGATCACAATACCTTGTAAGGCTTCCATCACAGGAAGAATGTTTTCAGACCACTGGTAAGCAGCAATAGCAGTGTAGATCCCTGGAAAGTCTCGCTGCCAGATACACTGTCCTACTGCCCAAATAGCTGATAACTCTGGGTTTGCCTGTAAAAACAAACTCAATCAGAGTTCTACATATTATTTTTGCTTTACATAGATCTAACTGGAAACCAAAATAAAACTTACTGTCTTGATTGCTTGGGGTATCCGTTTCCAAAGATATCTGGCATTGTTCCTGTGTAAAAGAATTAGGAATATGATTTATAATATGTTTATGATAAGATCAACTGGTAATATAAATGTCAATTACCATAAATTGTAGTATATATGTGAATATACTCACATGTCATGCAGGAGATAGAGGACGAGTAACTGTGAATACACCTGAGGCGTTGCAATGCCACCAGGAGCCTGAGATTCAATGTAACATGTTGTATGAAATGAAGATGACAAACAGGCTATATTAGTACACACAGAGACAGTCGTACAAAAAGCCATGTTTGTGTACTTACATCCACATTTGAGCACAAGCTCTAAGATGTTGCACAAACTAAGGGCTAGATTTAAAAAGTTAGACCTAAAAGTTCGTCTTTAATATCGTATATCTTCTGTAGTCTTACTAATGTCAGATTGGCTTTACGTGACTAGTGATATTTCACTGTCACCCCCAGCTGTTTAGCAGGTACTAGCCTAAACCTCGACCAGTTAAAGAACACATGCAAACACAGATCCGCCTATCGCTGTCTATTTTTTACCTCCAGCTCCTGAGTTTCGAACTGCAGCAGCAGATTTTCATCAAGTTCAGCCATCATGACAGACACGAGCATCTTTCACAGAAGCTTCAAATGCTAACGGCTACCAGCTATAAAAAACAAACCGCTTCAGCATTGGCTTTGCAACGTCACACCGCCACCTGCTGGACAGGAGAGAAATGACACCTGTGGAGAATCCGTAGAGATGGAAGATTCTCGTTCATACAGGTCATCGCAGAATTAAATCGAAATTAAGTGAAATTATGTCGTTTCAACTGGACTGATTTCTGTTGTTATGAGGTTTTTGGTTAGCCATGACAAGAGAGTATATTATTATTTGAAATACAAAATGCAAACATGAGGAAATATAATGTCCTCCTCTATCAGAATTAACTCCCTTTCTATTCATGAGTTAGGATTTTAATGTAATTGGCAACACCCCACAGGAAGTTGAATTTGAATTATAGGAAGTGGAATTTACTGAATTTCAATTCAAAGAAATTCAAAACAGTCATTACTTTTATAAGACACATTTTGTTTCAGATAATGACATTATTAGTTTTTACAAAGTGCCCATTTATTTCATAATATGTAGATTTACATGTTTAAACTTTTTAAATGTAGGGAAATAAATTAAATTGAAATTTCTGTTGGTGGCATTTCAAACATGATTACATTTTATTATATTTAATATTGATTATTAATACAGTAAAAAGTGATGTGTTTGTACAACATAAAGAAATTACGTACTGTAGGTTTGCATTGATTATTTTAAGTTGATTTTACATTTCAAGTGTCAGCCTGCCATGACTTTTACATATTAGTTGTATGTATTAAATATACATTTTACATATTTAACAATTACATATTAAAATTAAGCAACTTTAAGACTATTTTTTCAACTCTGTCACCTTTGACTAATGACAATTGCTTCCTTTATTTACGTGATTTTAAACTGTTCAGTATTCTGAGCATCTCATGTACATTTCAATAAATGTATATTTCATGAAATGCGATGCGCTTGCTGTCTTTAACCAATAAAATCACATTTCTAGTCATCACATAAACACTTAAGAGGAAAAAAAATCATACATTTTAAAATGCTATGCACATATTGGTACATGAAGCACGACAAGGGTAATAATCTACAAATTGATAATTGTAAAAGAGAAACAAATTCATCCTGACATCACAAAATAAGTTATCTATCTTGACAACAAAATCAACAACAAATATTAAAATAAAACCATGCAAACGACCAAACAATGAAACCATAATACTCGTTCCCATGTGCATGCTGGGAAGAGATTGAATGGGATTGAACCACATCAACGTTTTTGTAGGCCAATTTAAACTTAAATAAATGCAATAAATAAATAAAGTTGCATTGAGATGCAGTACTTGCACTGAAAAACAACAATAATCAAGTACATCTTTTATTGTTTTTTCAGCTTTATTTACTTGATCTAAGGAATTTTACAGTGTAATGTTTCTGGAAATACCATATGTGTTATGCATGTGATAATATTATAACATGTTTCATTATATATTGAAAAATCAAATGTATTTAAAAAAAATAAACTTAAAAACACAATATGAATTTCTTTGAATTTCATTCTATTTTAATTCTACTTCCTTAAATTTTCAAATTAGAATTGCAATTCTACATGCTTTTAGCTACCTCAATTTAAATTCAGTCCAAATTTAATTGGAACAGCCCTGGTCCTGTGCCCGAGGTATCCACGTACTTTGATTTACTGACACATTTTAAAGAATGATGTTAAAGTGGTCGTGACATGAGATGTAGAATTTTCCTTGAACCTTTGACAAGAGGTCATTGTACTATAGAGTGTAAAAGTTTCAGAACTGAAAACTTCCTCCTCAACAGAAAAAGAGCATTTATTTGAACCAAGCTGTAAAAACGGCTTGTTTGGAATTCGTGGAACTTGTGGGCACCTATTATGGAATTTTGAAAATTACCTTTCATGTAGTGTGTAACATAGATTTAAGTGAACAAAAACATCCTGCAAAGTTTTATATATGAAAGTTCACCGTAAAAAAAGTTATTGTCTCTCAAAAGTAGGAGTCGACTCTGAGTCAATTTAATGAATCGTTTTTCCAATGAGTCATTTTCCTTTTCGTTGTGACGTCAAGGCGAAAAATTATCAAATTGGCGCGCCCACTCATTGCTGCGCGCAGACACCAGGAAAACTTGAAAACATCATGTCGACAACAAGACGCTGTGTTCTGAAGTGCGTATCAAAAGCGACCTTTTTTCACTGCCCAGGGACGAGCATGTGAAGAATCAGTGGCTAGAGTTTATATTTACAACTATACCACACAAGTATAGCCCGAACCTTGTGCTGTGTTTGCCTCATTTTAATGACGATTGCTTTACTGAACACGAGCGGCTTTCAAGTGTGGATTCAGTGAGCGGTTGATACTGAAGGAAGGTTCAGTACCAAGTTTATTTGGATCAGCTTCCTCCTCCGAATCACAACCTGTAAGTATTATTAATAATTGTTGCTTTTATGTGTTTTTAGCATGCTTAACAAGTATTTGTGTGTGTTGTATGCGTTACGCTCAGTGCAGCTTCTAGGTCTCCAATGTCAATTTTTTGAAATATGTGAAATGTTTGTCGATGTTATTGGAGTTGTCATAAAGAATAGAGCAATAACTTGTAGTAATGCAGTGCTTTACCAATATGTTTATGCGTTGGGCTAACGCAAACAATAATTGATTGGGTGTTTTCCACCGAACTTTGGGCTATGATCGCTAATATAAATCAACTCAAATTCCTTCTCTGATTTAGATTGTTTTACTACAAAGCGGTGATGGGCATTCCGTTTCCGACAATCTCTGCACAGAGTATACCAATCACAACTGACTGGGTCATCTGACCAATCACCGCAGATTAGCATCACACAAAGGAGGGGTTTGGAAAAATGAGTCGTTGAACGAATCATTTGGGAGTCGGTGAGCAAATCAGGTAAACATAAATGCATATTATAAGACAACATTGTTTTTTGTCATTGCATGCATGTAAAAATGTTGTTGGGGACTCCCAAAACAATATTAGGAACATTTTAAATGCCATAATAGGTGCCCTTTAATACAATTCATGCTTTGAAAAGGAACTGTTATTGAAGGATGGGGCAGTTAAAAACACTTGGACGCGATCGCAAAACCTGTTTGTAAACAGTTTCATTCGTGAATATGTCATATGTCATGACTGTGTGACGGAGGTTATGGTGCTGACATCCTGTTTACGCATCCATTGATGCGACACAACGGCTTGAGGCTGTCTACACCGGGTGCGTCGACACAGACTTTCTAAACCCTTTATTTGTGTTGTTGGCGCAAAATGGAATGGGACATCTGTTTACTTTAAAATAAAAAAAGAGCATTTCATGACCCCCTTAAACACAACTACTTGTGTCAGATTAGTTGAAAAAGATTGTCATATATGTGCATCTCCTACAGGGGGCGCACCTATCCATTTCTATAGCGGACTCTCCATTTTTCCAAAGTGTGCACATTTTTTGTTGCATTAAGACACGTGTCTTCAAACAAGGTGAAATTAGGCTATACCATAGTAGTACTATTGATTTAAAGTATTTGGCTAATAAGTGCTGAAGAAAATGACAATTAATGTTTTTGTTATTAAGCAATTTGAGCCATCATAACCTACATTCATAGACATATTTCCAATAGAGCTGTTCTGTTTGTAGTCCAAAAACCCGGAAGAGAATTCGCCATGGGTTCCCTCGGCTTTTATAATATTCAACTTGTGAGAAAAATAAGGTCTGTGGTAAACCTTACTTGATTCGTGGACATTTTGTTCTACAACATATAGTAAATTATTCTGATTAAAAATTCACGTTTTAGGTGTGAAAGTGTCTAATTTATGTTTCGTCAATTACTTCTTCAAGTAATTTTGGCAGGGCGGAGGGCGGGGCCGGGTCGTGATCCTACACACCCGGTCCCATATTAGGCTAATCAAGCCTCCTGGATAATTCTCTTCAAGCACATGGGTAGTGTAGTTCTTCACCAGGAATTTCAATATTAAACATAACTTCTAAAATTTGAAGTTCAAATAATGCAAAGTGATGGCTTCAACAGACACATACTATCAATTAATAACTTAGGATCTCACTGTAGGTCTTTTTTTTTAACGTTTTATACGTTTTCATTTACAATGAATATGTTTATGGAAAAATGTATGGGATTTTTACTTCTTGCACTCTGTTGCAAATAAGTATTTGTAACACAGTTAAAGGATGGGCAAAGAGGAGGCGAGAACCAGCTTTTCAATATAAATAATGGTTTAATGGTAAACTTAAAAGAAGACACAAACACACACATGACGGACATGTCCGTAAACGATCTCGCTCTCTCGCACGAATCCCTGCAGTCAGCCTTTAACCCTCACGGATGCATAATTAGCCTAATACGGGACCGGGTGCGTAGGATCACGACCCGGCCCCGCCCTCCGCCCTGCCACATTCCTCCATTGTTCTCTCAGGCTGGGGAGCCCCCGGCGCCTTCTGCGCCGTCTGCCGGCAGGTCATCCCCATCTACCTGGACGAGGGAGGGGACAAGGGGAGGGAAACTTCAAAATTAAAATGGGGGTACTTCCTGTAACAGTGTAGTTCCCCCCCAAAAAACTGTAAAATTTAAAAGAGGGAAAAGGCCAACGCAGAGCGACAGTGAGAGAGAGAGAGGAGAGAGAGATGGAAAAAAAAAACTCTTACTCGCCAGTTCTCCGATACGCCGCAGCTTGTTCCTCGGCCACTCCTCCACCCTCTATCGGACGACAGCCGCGCCTCTCCGGGCGGATCCAAGGCAGTCCTCCAGCCCCTGGCGGACGGAACACCCCACCGCGTTCTCGGGGAATGGAAGGGGTCTCCCTCGCCCCTGGCAGCGTTTCTCTCGCTCCAGGCGGTCGCCAGTGAACCCCTCCCCGCTCGCGGTAGGCGGTCTTAAACCCCGCCGCATTTCAGCAGCCGGTAGGTGACTCCTGCGCCCCTGGCAGTGACCCTGACCGCTCCAGGCGGTCGGCTAGGAGCCCCTTCTCCCCTCGCGGTCGGCGGCCATCGTCCTCGTTCAGGCGGCTGGGCTCCTCGTCCCCCGGCAGATGGCCGCGGCTGCTCCGTTGGGGTGGACGGTAGTGGCGAGAACTCTACTACGGTGTATCCCTCCTCCTTCCCGGGTTTCGGCACCAGTGTAACACAGTTAAAGGATGGGCAAGGCGGAGGCGAGAACCGGCTTTTCAATATAAATAATGGTTTAATGGTAAACTTAAAAGAAGTCACAAACACACACATGACGGACATGTCTGTAAACAATCTCTCTCTCTCGCACGAACCCCTGCAGTCAGCCTTTAACCCTCACAGAGGCATAATTAGCCTAATACGGGACCGAGTGTGTAGGATCACGACCCGGCCCCGCCCTCCGCCCTGCCACAGTATTGTATAGATGACAGAGGTTTTGCTCTATGCTTTTATATTATGTAAAACAGTGATTAGAAAAGGCTTACAACAGTTTATTGTTTTTCTCAGAATTTTGTGTGGTCAAATTTGATTGACTGTCCTGAAAAGTTCTGGCCAGCTGCTCACCAGCTTTGTCTAGTGGGAAAAGTATGTCTAAAACTCCCCTATCACTGTCTCATAATCCCCTTATAACACCACACTATATTTAGAAACATATCTTAATCAGATCATTACTGTGATGTTCCTGTAACTGTCTCATCTACTTTAACACATGGGACCATACTTCATGCACAGTTATTAGCACATTTGAAACATTCAAGTGTTGCTCAATTAAAACAGGTGATACTCTGAGAAACTGGGGGGGGAAGGTTTTGAACAGCAGTTTATACTTTATTAGTCCTTTTTCATTTTATACTTCTCCATTCACATGACAGATATTTCACAGAGAGTTTTCACAGTATGCGTGCCCATCCCAGTCTTATAAACATTTAGATCAGCTTACAGTCTGACTTGTCTATATTTAGATGTAACCGCTGAGAACAACAGATCACCAACATATGAAACTTATTACAGTCTCAGCCTTATTGTGAAAGAGTGGAAACTATTAAGAGTGTTATGTGAAACAATGTCAGAAGACATTGATTTGGATTACCAGCTTGAATTAGAATTTGTTCAGACTCTTAAGGAAGATAGAGAGGACTCTATACAGTATGTGTGCAAAATCCAAATATCATAGAGTTATCAAATGATGATTGGATGAAAGACCCTGGTGTCAAGCTCCTCCCAGATGTGCTGTTGGGTAAATACAATCATGGGGGATGTTTAAAAGTGGGTGATGAAATATAGTGCTTGATTGACGTTTCTCCATATTTTGTGTTTTACACTTATTTAAATAGAAAGTGAATTTATTTTAAATAAAAAATGGACAAAAATAATATATATATATATATATATATATATATATATATATATATATATATATATATATATATATATATATACACAATACATATATATACACTTAACACTTTAGAAACACCTTTATACTTATTTATGCGATTCTCAGGATCATCAACCATCAGAATGGGGAAAAATTTTATATCAGTGATTTCAACCGTGGCATGATTGTTGGTGTCTGACAGGCTGGTTTGATTATTTCTGTAACTCTTGATCTCCTGGGATTTTCACTCTCATCAACAAGGCGTATCCTTCCACAGAACCACAACTCACTGGATGTTTTTTTGTTTTTGGCACCATTCTGAGATGTGTGTGAAAATCACAGGAGATCAGCTGTTACAGAAATACTCAAACCAGCCCGTCTAGTTTCAACAATCATGCCCCAGTCGAAATCACAGAGATTACAGTTTTTCCCCATTCTGTTGGTTGATGTGAACATTAACTGAAGCTCCTGACCCATATCTGCATGATTGTATGCACTTCAATACAGCCACACAATAGGCTGATTAGACAATCTCATTAATAAGTAGATTTACAGGTGTTCCTTATAAAGTGCTCAATGAGTGTATAAATATATACTCTGAGAGTATATATAAACAGTACAGATATACTGTTAATACAGGGTTTGGGAGTAATGGAATACATGTAAAGGGATTACATATTTAAAATACAAAATATTAGTAACTGGATTCCACTACTGTGACAATTTAACTAATTGGTAATTAGAATACAGTTACATTCAAAAAGTATTTTGATTTCTGAAGATTTAATATTTAGTCAATTCAGATGGAAAACATTTATTTGATGCGATCTGAGGAATGTTTGAACATTGGTGAAACAATTTCTCATAATGTGTTGCATTCATACGAGCAGACAGAGGGCGCTTTCACACTGTTAGTGAAAAGGAGGATTCGACGTCATTGATGAACAATATGTGGTTGTGTACACTCTGTGGGGGTTTTAAAGTTTGGAGCAGCAGAAATAGTTAACCTTGTGTAAATTGTCATGTGAAACTTTAACTAAATTGATTTTTCTAACCCTTTTACATGCACTTGTTACCTACCACGATTAATTTTATTTCAAGAAAATGATCGTACATGTTTAAGAATATCAGAAAATGTATTTTTAATGTAAGTGTATTTGTATTTGCAAATTATTTTTTTTCACTTCTTATTAACTTGTGTATAGTCAAAACAGGTAAATAAAAAAGTGCCTGTGCTGAAGGAGTAATCCAAAGTATTCAGATTAAGTTCCTGAAAAAGTAACTCTCCCAACCCTGTATATATATACAGGTGAAACTCGAAAAATTAGAATATCGTGCAAAAGTTCATTAATTTCAGTAATTCAACTTAAAAGGTGAAACGAATATATTATATAGACTCATTACAAGCAAAGTAAGATATTTCAAGCCTTTATTTGATATAATTTTGATTATTATGGCTTACAGCTTATGAAAACCCCAAATTCAGAATCTCAGAAAATTAGAATATTACATGAAATCAATAAAAAAAAGGATTTTAAATACAGAAATGTCGGCCCTCTGAAAAGTATAATCATGCATATGTACTCAGTACTTGGTTTGGGCCCCTTTTGCATTAATTACTGCCTCAATGCGGCGTGGCATGGATGCTATCAGCCTGTGGCACTGCTGAGGTGTTATGGAAGACCAAGATGCTTCAATAGCGGCCTTCAGCTCTTCTGCATTGTTTGGTCTCATGTCTCTCATCTTTCTCTTGGCAATGCCCCATAGATTCTCTATGGGGTTCAGGTCAGGCGAGTTTCCTGGCCAATCAAGCACAGTAATACCATGGTCATTGAACCAGGTTTTGGTACTTTTGGCAGTGTGGGCAGGTGCCAAGTCCTGCTGGAAAATGAAGTCAGCATCTCCATAAAGCTTGTCTGCTGAAGGAAGCATGAAGTGCTCTAAAATGTCCAACACCAGCCAATGACATGGCTCCCCAAACAACACTGTAGACTGTGGAAACTTCACACTGGACTTCAAGCATCTTGGATTGTGTGCCTCTCCATTCTTCCTCCAGACTCTAGGACCTTGGTTTCCAAATGAGATGCAAAATTTGCTCTCATCAGAAAAGAGGACTTTGGACCACTGAGCAACAGACCAGTTCTTTTTTTCTTTAGTCCAGGTAAGACGTTTGACATTTGAAGCCCATGTCCAGGACCCGTCTGTGTGTGGTGGCTCTTGATGCAGTAACTCCAGCCTCAGTCCACTCCTTGTGAAGCTCCCCACACATTTGAATGGCCTTTTCCTGACAATCCTCTCCAGGCTACGGTCATCCCTGTTGCTTGTGCACCTTTTTCTTCCACACTTTTCCCTTCCACTTAACTTTATATTAATGTGCTTTGATACAGCACTTTGAGAACATCCAACTTCTTTTGCAATTACCTTTTGAGGCTTTCCCTCCTTGTGGAGGGTGTCAATGATGGTTTTCTGCACAACTGTCAGGTCAGCAGTCTTCCCCATGATTGTGAATTCAACTGAACCAGACTGAGAGACCATTTAAAGGCTCAGGAACCCTTTGCAGGTGTTTAGCTGATTAGAGTGTGACACTTTGAGCCTACAATACTGAACCTTTTCACAATATTCTAATTTTCTGAGATTCTGAATTTGGGGTTTTCATAAGCTGTAAGCCATAATCATCAAATTATATCAAATAAAGGCTTGAAATATCTTACTTTGCTTGTAATGAGTCTATATAATATATTCGTTTCACCTTTTAAGTTGAATTACTGAAATTAATGAACTTTTGCACGATATTCTAATTTTTCGAGTTTCACCTGTATATATATATATATATATATATATATATATATATATATATATATATATATAATATGTAATGTTATATGTAAATATATATGCATATATTTTAAATAATGCATGTGTTATGAATAAATTGAAAACTCAGAACCAATAAAATACCCACATATGTCATCGGCTCATTAGGGGATTCAAAATCAATCTTATAGTAGTGTATATTTCCCTCTGCTAAATTCTACTTGCTTGTGTTTATGAATACTTTTTAAATGTGAGGTCACATTGAGGAGCAGCTAAAGACCACTCTTACATGTGACAGGCACCTAGACAATGCATATGAACTCCTTACAATATCTATTGTGATTTTGCAAAACTGAAGCCCTATATTTTATGAACACTTTTGTCTTGAATAAAGTGAGCAAGTCAATCAACTGTCATAATAAAACGCTATGATTTTGTGTCAAGGATAGTATGATTTGCTCTCTCTGGAATTAGAGTTGACAGTTCAGGGCACTTTAGGAATTAAGATCAGAATGTAAAGCACTGGGGTGGATCAGATTCCCATGCAGACGTGTGGCCAGTCTGATTGGAGGACAATGTTGTCGCACCTCATGATTTGTTGAAATGTAGGGTCTGATTCTATTTCTGGGTAATTCAGTGGTGATATCATCAGTAGTGCTCTCCACTCAGCTGCGCATCTTGCATATTTATCAAACTGACCTCTCCAAAGTCTTTGTCTCTGCTGTGTTGATGAAAACAATGATCAAGGCACACTTACAATGCAATTGCACTACAATGACCACATGTCATATATACTAAAAATACATTATGTAGAGCAACAGTGATAATATAAATAGCCATAAAAACAGGCAGGTAAGAATCCAGAGAGAAAGTGGACAGTGTTGTCATTGGTAGCAATGTTCTCGCAAGGCAATGGGACGTGTGTTTTTAGTTGCAAGGCCACATTTTTGACAGAGAGAAGGCGGTTGTCTTTAGAAAGTGATCAGAGGGTTGGGAAAAACAAAGCTAAGGGTTATAAGCAACCAGGGAGAGACTTTGTATGTCCCCCTGCTCTGGATGCCCAGCTGACCCACCACTGGAGGGACATGCAGGATGGATTCAATGATCCAGAGGAACTGAACAATGTGCTAGAATTTCAGAGTGATGAACTGCTGTGGACTGCTCAGAAACAAGGTTAGTTACATTTGATGAGTAGGATGATGATACAAAAGTTGCGCCTACTCTGTTTGTTTAGGGAAAACAATAGGGAATGGTTAGTTTATTTGAGACTCTGATGTATTTAGCACCACTGTGTTGGTCCAAAATATGCCGAAATGTGTATACTGAACTATGTACATTCAAAGGGTCTTCTTTAAAATGATTATATTCTATTCAAAAAGTTTAATCATATTCTTCAAAATATATGAGTGTTTTCATCTTGGTTTTAAAGAGTTGTTAATAGGTTCAATGAGATTCTACTGTGGACAGTATGTCTGCTAGTAAACATCCCTCACATTTCTTGGACTTCATGGTTCACACTGACATATTTGAGCATTTCATGCAAGCATAACAAAGGTACCCTCATCCAAAATAGGCAAACATGCCACTCTCTACAAGTCCTTTATCACTTGGAAATCCCTTAGCTCATCGTGGCATTGTGCTTTATACTGTCTGTCGGTGAATACAGTATTATTGCGGTGAGGAATCTGTGTTGGGTTGACAGTGGATTTCTAAGGGATTGTGGTAATCTTCTGTGCATATGAATGTCATGCATAGATCAGTACTCATGGGTCCTGATTCCAGTCATTGTTTGGGTCCGTCTCCATGCAACACTTGAGTCCTATGATTCATTCTGCACATTCCAGTAAAGATTTCCTGCTAAATGCCAAAATGATATCATACAGCTAAGACATGATGCCACTGAACTTAAAATCTCTACTATAAATATCTAATTTGTTAAGCTGGTAGTTGCTTTTTAGGCATACGTGGAAGTAGCATGTAAAATTTGATCTCTTTAACAATGCAGCATGTCATAAATGTCCTGGCAAAGACAGGTCTATTATTCAAATAAAAAGCAACAAATGGACTTCGATGTTTGCGGCTCAAAGGGTTTAGCGTATCTCATACATCAACAACTAATTTTGGACCCAATAAGCTATGACCAACTGATGGAGAACAATGGCATTTTAAAAATAGAAGCAAAAAAGTGCTCAGAGCCATAGGAAAACATTACTAGGACTATATCAACTCAAGTCCTTGAAAGCTTTCACCATTTGAAAAGTTTGGAGATGCTTAGAACTATGCATTTTGAGAATCTGTGCTCCACTGTGCAGCTGAATGGATGGCAGGCACTGCTGGTTGATAACCACGAGTCAGGGCAGGATTATTGGGAAAGAGCTCATTTACGCTCCTTATGGCTCTATAGAGCTGTAGTGAAGGGGGACACCAGAGGGCTTCGTACCCTCCTTAAAAGGAACTACATTGATGTTAATGTGTTTTACAATGTGTGTCGGGAGGAACTTGAATGGCAAGCTTACCCTGACAACACCTTTGGACCTTCAGGTATTAAAAAAAAGACAGTATTGTGGTGATGGATGCAACAAAGACTGATTTAATTGGCTGATGAAGATCTATAGAAGGATCTCCATGGTTCTGTGCATGGTATAGTGTATAACATAGAAATATATATTGAATTTATAGAACTCACTCTATATATACAGTATATTGGAAACCCAACAATGGAGATTTAATGTATATCTCCAGGATTAGCTTGATATCTTGACATTAGCAAAGGACATTATTAAGATATTGTTGTTTGTGTTGGCAATTCTGCAGTAATAATAAATTTGTCAGTATATGATTTATATTGAGAATCAGTAAGATGCCTAAATTGCTAAATGGTTTCACGTATCAGGTGTGGAATTTTGATTTACCATAAATATTCAAATTCTTAGAAGAGTTTTAATGGTCTGTCAATGTCCCATTTCAGGTCTTTGGTCTTTGGAATATAAAAGAGAACTGACAAGCCCACTGTGTATCGCTGCTGCTCAAGGCTATAGTGAATGCCTGCAGTACTTGCTGGAGCACGGTGCACATCCCAACCTTATTGCAGGAGGAAAAGCGGCACTTCATGAAGCTTGTGAAAATGCCAACACTGAATGCGTGGAGCTGCTGCTGGAACATGGAGCTAACCCTAACCAGATGACAGAAGAGGGGCTGACTCCATTACATCTCTGCAGGACACCACCATCAATACGGTATGATATGAATCTGACATGTCCTATAATAAAATACTAGAGATAGTATAATTGAAATATAATGCAAGATGTTATATATACTTGTGGCCAAAAGTTTGGAATAATGTACAGATTTTGCTCTTATGGAAAGGTATAATAACGTGAAAAATTACTATTACAATTTAAAAAAAATTAAAAATCAGAACTTCTTAAACTACTTCAAAGAGTTCTTATCAAAAATCCTCCACGTGCAGCAATGACAGTTTTGCAGATCCTTGATATTCTAGCTGTCAGTTTGTCCTGATACTCAGGTGACATTTTACTCCACACTTCCTGCAGCACTTGCCATAGATGTAGCTGTTTTGTTGGGCACTTCTCACGCACCTTACAGTCTGATCACAAATAAGATACTCTGTTGTCCCTTGACTTTGAAGACTGTAGTGTACACCTTTGTATGAAATCTTCATTGTTGTTTTTTTGTGGCAGTTTCAAGCATTGTATCGCCTTCATTCCTCAAAACAATGATTGACTGACGAGTCTCTAGAGAAAGCTGTTTCTTTTTTGCCATGTCAGTCTATTGCATACTGTGGCAACTCAAAACAAATACAATGTTAAGCTTCATTTAATGAACCAAATAGCTTTCAGCTGTGTTATAAATGGCAAGTGATTTTCTAGTACCAAATTAGCAATTTATCATGATTACTCGAGGATAAGGTGTTGGTGTGATGCTGCTGTCTAGATTTGATCAAAAATGACTTTTTTCAAATAGTGATGGTGCTGTTTTTTACATCAGTAATGTTCTGACTATACTTTGTGATCAGTTGAATGCCACTTTGGTGAATTAAAGTACCAATATCCTTCCGAAACAGCAAAATCTGTACATTATTCCAAACTTATTTTTAAATACTTAATATACACTCACTATGCACTTCATTAGGAGCACCTGTACACCTACTTAGTCATGTGATTATCTAATCAGCCAATAATGTAGCAGCAGTGCAATGCATAAAATCACGCAGATGCAGGTCAGGAGATTCAATTAATGTTCACATCAACCATCAGAATGGGGGAAAATGTGATATCAGTGATTTCGACCGTGGCATGATTGTTGGTGCCAGATGGGCTGGTCTGAGTATTTCTGTAACTGCTGAACATTTTCACGCACTCTAGAGTTTACTCAGAATGGTACCAAAAAACAAAAAAAACATCCAGTGACAGCAGTTCTGCGTATGGAAACGCCTTGTTGATGAGAGAGGTCAACAAAGAATGGCCAGACTGGTTAGAGTTGACAGAAAGGCTACGGTAACTCAGATAATTCAGAATAATTACCTCTCAGTTAAATGAGTGTATAGTTAAACAAAGTAATAATTTATCAATGTAGAGTGCAAAAGGCATACAGGTTTGATGTTCGACTTAAGAGTGTAGGCACCTTAGTACTATACACTTGGTTTTAGCCTAAAGCAAAAAAAGTCATACATTTTAACCGTGCAATAAGTGTATCGGGGGGGTAAATTTTTCAGTAGGAATTTTTTACTCCTTTTTTAGAATACTGTACTAGTTAATGCAATTTAACTAAATGTTCTGCTTCCACTGTACTTTAAAGGACACAAATTGCAAAACTGATTATTCAAAAAGTATCTGTAATTAGTTTTTAGAAACATCTATGCAAGCAGCAATGATATTGTTCACACATTGTTAGCAGTTGTTGTACAATCTTTTTGCAGTTGTGCAAAAGCCTTGGTGAGACAGGGTGCCAAGGTGAACTTGCCTAGTGAGGATGAAGATGAAACACCATTGCATGTGGCAGCTAGACATGGTCTGCCCCAACACGCAAAACTCTATCTACGATTTGGAGCCTATGTAAACCATGTCAGCTCATCAGGTGAAACACCACTGGGGGTTCTTTGTGGGGTAGCCCCAGAAAAGACAGCCAACAGCCAATATGATCAATACCTTGAGCTCTGTCATCTCCTCCTAGCCAATTGGGCAAACATTAATTTGGCTGATAAAGAACGCCGCAGTCCTCTACACAAGGCAGCTCGCAACGTTCAGCACAAGCTGGTGGAGCTTCTCCTGGACCATGGTGCTGACATCAATGCCATTGACTATAATGGGTGTTCACCACTATCTAATGTGCTACAAAGTTGTGTGGTTCGACAAGAGTGGGAACCTCATACAATTGTACGGACCCTGTTAAACCGTGGCTCAATTAAAGTATGGCCAAAAGCACTGCTGAAGGTAACTAATAGCATTGCAAAGGGACACAATTTTAAATAATGGCTATATAGTTCAGTTCACTTTATTGTCCAGCCATGGCTGAAAATTGTTATTTGGTCTGGAAAAAAAAACACAAACAGTTACATTTACAGCACCCCAAAACAACAGATTTCTAAAACAATACATACAGTACACACACACACACAAAAAAAATCTATTAATTAATATAATTCAAATTAAGCCAAAAATGCACCCTTGCAAACTCCTGACTTCTACTTTGTTTTATTAAGGAGGCACATGGAACAAAGGATTTTTTATAAATTAACTTTGTAGATTTCGATGACCTATAATGCCATCCTGATGGAAGTAGCTGAAATTCATTATTAAGAGGAGTGTTATGTAATTTGTGATTGACAAGACTTTTCTGTGTACCATCATATTGTTAAGGTCATCCAAGGATTTCTATTTGGCAGCAACAATTTTCCCAGTTATTTCAACAATCCTACCCATTTTATTAAAATGTTTTTACCAAAGTTAGTTGTCTGTACCAAACTGTTATATTGAACACTAGAATACTTTAAACTGGGCTGGTATATACTTTTTGCAGGACAACTTGGCTGACAGCAAACTCTCTCAACTTCCTCGGCAAGAATAACCTCTGATTTGCTTTGTTACAAATGAGATTGACTTGAAAAGTTTGTTTGCTGTCAATCAAGGTCCCCAAGTACTTAAAACAATCAACAATGTCCAGCATCTGCCCACATAATATTATTTCCAGGAGGGGTTCTGGGTGATTTTTCAACATTAATTTGTAATAAATTTGACTTAGACCATTGTTCTAACTTACAGACTTATGCAATATTCCTATTACAGCGCAATTAGTGCCATATCATCTGCATATTTAAAAAGTTTAAAATGCCAGCTATGCAGTTTTATTTTCATTTCATAAACAGAAAATGAGACTCGTAGTGACGGATTAATTGACAGCTGCTGTCAGACCCTATGTTATTATTATTCCTCACACTGTCGCAAGACGACATGAACATGAATCTGGCGTGGTGAGCTGGAACCTGCTTACGTCAGCTGTCACCGCTTACGTCACGAAGTACCGCAACAGCCAATAGGAAAATTCAACTGCAGTAGCCACCGTTCAACCTGAAGAGGGCAGCACTCAGACGTTTTTACACCATATATTGTAGAATTAAAACACTTTATACACAAATGTCAAAAAAATTACTTGAATCAATGACCAGTACTAATAAAGCCCCATTCTTACAGATCATTAACTAAAAAAAGTTGGTTTAGGGTTTAGTTACCCTTTAAAAGCAGAGCTATAGTCAATAAATACAATTTATTCATAAGCCTTTGGCTGTTGTAAATGACTAGCAATTTATCCACCGTAGTAAGCATAGGGGCCTCTTTTCCTCTATGAGAATTATGGGCAAACTGCAAAGGATCTAGTTGCTCACAAACAGTGGCGGCTCAAGCTTGTATGGCGCCCTGGGCCATTCAAACTAGAATCAGGGCACCCACTCCGAAAAGTTTAATTGACCAACAGTCCCACACGGTGACATGATATCATTGACATGATGTGCAAATGAGCGATAGAAAACTGAATGCACAAATGTCACCATTCCAAATGCCACCCCCCGGCATTGCCGGCAAAATGCCACCCTGGGTGCTTGCCCATGTCGCCTATACCTAAATCCGCTAGTACTCACAAATTTTGTGAAAATCTTTTAAAGCTTTGAACCCATTTTTGAGGCACAGTGTGAGTGTTGAATAAGAACTGAAAAAGTCACTGGAGCATACCTTTAAAACACAGCCTCATAGGCTATCTTGCCCAGGTCTTGGGTTTGGCCCATGTCAAACAAGTCCTGATCTCATCCTGTGTAAAATTAATTGTTATTGCTCAAAGGAATATCAGCATACATATTATTAATGTCTTCACTATTTTAGCATTCATCAAATCTCCCATAAAATTCATTCAAATCATTTACAAATTTCAAATTGCTAATAATATTCATATTATGGTCACTTGGAACCTGTTCCATCATTTTATTAAGTCCTTGCCATGAAGCTTTAAGGTTTGATTGCCCAACTGGCTTTCCATTTTGTTTTTAAAATCAGTTTTTTCTTTTTGTATCTTAGCACTCAATTCCTTCCTTTTAACATTGAAGCTTTCCCAGTCGTTTCTAAGGAAGGCTGCCTTAATTTCATTACATGGTTTGTTATTAGAAAAGACTTTAACAACTTTTGTGTCTATAACAGTCTCTTAGCAAAAGTCTTGGTTACGTACGTAACCCCAGTTCCCTGAGACGAAGGAAACGAAACATTGCGTTTGCGAACGCATTTGGGGGGTGTCCTTCCACACAACCTCTCTACAATAACGGCAATATTCTTATACTGCCTATGGTGTTTGAGCCCCACCCTTTTAGGCGCAAAGCTGTCCGCTATAAAAGCAGGCACACAAACACCATTCCTCAGAATTTTCAGACTGAGGGTCAAGGAGCACGGAGTCTTGTAGCGTGGCCAGCGTTCGAGATGTTTCGTTCCCTTTGTCACAGGGAACCAAGGTTAAGTAAGTAACCGAGACCTTCCCTTACGACTCAGTTCACTTGACATTGCATTTGCTAATGCATATGGGGAACAGAATCCCATAAAATAGACTCCCGTTTGGATCGCATTGTGAGCCCTCCCTTTCGAATGCAGTGCGAACCAACTCTTGTTCTCATTTTCCCCCGTTCGACTGCTTGCTGGGCTTACCCGTTCGAATGCCGTGAGATCTCTCTCTCTCCATAGAGCAGTCTCCAGTTCGAATCGCAGTGTGAGCCCTCCCTTTCGAACGGAGCCAACTCTCGTTCACATTTTCCCTCCTTGACTGCTTGCTGGGCTTACCTGTTTGAATGCCGTGAGATCTGTCTCTCTCTCTCCATAGTGCAGTCTCCCGTTCGAATCGCAGTGTGAGCCCTACCTTTCAAATGCAGTGCGGGCCAACTCTCATTCTCATTTTTTCCCATTCAATTGCTTGCTGGGCTTACTCATTCAAATGCCGTGAGTTCTTTTTATCCATAGAGTAGTCTCCCGTTCGAATCGCAGTGTGAGCCATCCCTTTCAAACTCTCATTCTCACCTTCAATGTTCAAATGCATGCTGGGCTTACCCTTTCAAACACCATGAGATAAATCTCTCTCTCTTTAGAACAGTCTCGCATTTGAATCGCAGAGTGAGCCTTCCCTTTCAAACAAAACACGAGCCAACTCTCGTTTTCACCTTCCCTATTCACAAGCAGTGAGCACATCCACTTCTATGACTGTTGGTCTCCCGTTCTAATTGCAGTGTAGCCCTCGTGACCATCCATCGAACGAAAACGCACCTTCAAACACATGTGTAAAGTGCTCCCTCTATACAGATTTTGGGGGGAAGAACAATTCAGAAATATTTACCAAATATAATTGTTGCTGGCTTGCTGTCCTAAATACTTCCTGCCATAGTCATGGTACTGATCTTTCATCTTAACGCCTTTTTTGAGGGGTAATCAGGACTTGAGTCAAGTCTCGAGCTCCGAGCCTTCCAGTATACGGACAGCAAGCCAAATACATTTACTGCTTCAACACATGATTACATTAACATACGAATGACTGAAATGGAGTTAATTAACAGAGATACAGGAGGAGCATGTTCATTGTAATCTGACAAATCACAGCAAGCCTGCGGGAGTGTATCAGCCACATCTTACATGTTTCCTGTGACAACTCTCCTGACATTCCACCTGCACCCAGATTAATTATCTAAATAAGTAAAGTTAAAGAGGATAATCAGGTCTCGAGTCGAGTCTCGAGCTCCGAGCCCTCCAGTATACGGACAGAAAGCCAAATACGCTTACTGCTTCAAAACAACATTACATTCACATACGAACTACTGAATTAGCACTTCGCAGTATGTAAAAAGATAAAAGATAAACCATCAAACACAACAGGATGAACAGCGAGACACAGGGTCAGCAGCAGGCCTGTATATCCCCACACTGTATATAGCTATAAACAGTATAGTCTATGTTAAGCACTCCTTTTATTCCATAAAGTTTTCATTAGATAAACAAATAACACTAGATAAAGAGAGGTTTCTTATAGTTTCAACTCAGGATGCCATAGCAGTTCGGCAAAAACGTTTCGCAATGTTGTCATTGTGATGTAATTGTATCCGTGTCACAAAAATAACATTATCTTTTTTACATTTCTTTTGTTTTAAGGTATTAACAGCCTGCGCAGGAGCACCTAAAACTGTGGAAATTCTATTTAACTCATATGCGCTTGTTCCTGTAACTTACAGATGGATTAAAGCCATACCTGAGGATATTTTTCATGTGAGTCTTTTACAGGATACTACTAGATATGTAGATCAACATGATCTGCTTTAGTATCATATATTGATGCTAATACAAATAATTATATTTAACAACATTAACATGTTTGTCTTTAGCTTCACAGACCCTTTTATGAGTCTCTGTTTGCACTGGAGTACAAACCCCGTAGTTTAGAGCATCTGTGTCGGTCTGAACTGAGGAAATACTTTGGGAAGAACTGCTGGTCACTCATTCCACGGCTCCCTGTGCCAAATGCACTACAGCAGTATCTTCTTCTGGAACCCGAGGGCTACATTGACTAGTCCTTTGATGAACTTTGAAAGCCTTTTTTAATGTTATGCATAAATCATTCTGAATTTGACACAGCTGTCTTTCATTTCACCTCACAAAATCAGCTTACTGTGATGTATTTAAGAGCTCATAATATCACCTGTAATCCTGTTTATATTTTAGTGTAAACTCATATTAGCATTACAGAAATGATTAAAGATTACACATTTTATTGTTTGATTGACTGTGTTAGCTGCACGGTATGCTACCATCATTTTTCATATACATTTGGATTGCTTAATGTTTAGCCTATTACATCACATCTCTTTCTTGTTTGTCCTCCAATAAAATATTATACTTCATCAATCTTGACTGTTAAAAATAATGTCAAACCGTATCCCTTCCCATTCATTATGACTTAATTAACCCTAAAAAGGTTTTTGTTTCATAATCTGACACAGAATGTTTGTATCCTAGGGGATACGTTGCCCTTTTAGTTGTAAAAGGGCAACATTAAGGGTAAGCAATATTTTTAAGAAAAACATACAATTTTATTATTTGGGCAATAATGTATCAGAAAAACGCCAACAAATTAAGTTTCTGATGTTTCTTTTTCTTGCCTTTTTAGGATTAAAAAGAGAAGCCTTAAAATATTTTTATATTAAATAATGATAATAAAACATATTTAATATGTTTTGGTGTATCAATTGATACAATGGCTTTAATCGTTTAGACTTATCAGTAGGTAGGCATTATGACGTCTCAGACCCTGCGTGAATACGCGCTTTAACTGCGTTGTGCCACCTGGGAGCGGTAAACGCACCGCTATTGAATGAACGGACTGCGGTGACGCACGAGCTTTCGTGAACCGGATCCGACAGACTCTGGCTTGTCCTGTCACTGTTAGCTGTGGTCATCACCTTTAGCGGTGCCGGACCTCCTCAAGCCTTGAAAGTTACTAAAAAGCATTCATTTGTAAGTAGCCTATCCGCAGGGCGATAAAGAGCAGGAAAAGAAAACGGAAGACATGTGAAGTTGCAGCCACTTTCACCAGAGATGGAGAATTCAGCGGAAGATGAGTTCGCTGATTCGGGAGCGGAGACCGGAGGGTGAGTGATGATAAAAGAGCAATATTTGCTAAAGCGTTGAAAAAAGCAAGTGGGAAAAAATAAACAGGATAGAGAGTGTAACCAATGCAACACGATTTAAAGTCCGTGCTTTTCTCACACACAACCTCTGTAAAATATTTCCAGAGCAAATTACTTACTGTTTTTCGGCAAACTCAAGGGTCCTCTAAGAAATGTAATCCCTCCCGAATGCGAATGATATAGAATTTTCACAACGCGTCACCTCATGTATTTTGACCTGAACGAACTGCCGTCAAGATCATACTTATATGAGCTCGCGCGGCAATATGCTGCGTGAATTTCAATTTGGATGTAGATTTTTTTTGCCATCCTACGAAAATATGATCAAATAAAATCAACAAGGAGAGCCAAATAGTGGCCACTGTAATATGAGCCTCTGGTAAAGACATTTAATATATTAAATATTTGTATTATTTCATTGGGTTTATTATAATCAGCCACTTCTATAAATTCTAATTTACAATGTATAACTAATAAATTACAATTAAATCAATTAATTAATTGTTTAAAATTAATTTGTAAAACTGTAAGACATTTTTGTAAACTAATCCCATCCGAATAGGACTTTAGTCAGTGTTTTTCATTTGTGGATGAGGATTTTGATCATACTGAGGCACTAAGGTTAATGAGAATGTTAAGAAGAGCATTTGAACACTTTCATTTCGTTTCCACCTCTTGTGGCCTATTTCTTTTTTAACCATCTGTTGCTTGGAATTAACACCAAGACATCTGGCGCAGAGATTTACTGCTTAAAGTGTTTGTGGAAGGGAGCCTAGATAGAAAGCCAATGAGTGTCTTAATAAAACACTTGAGCTAGTACACTCTTCTTCTTTTTTTAACAAGAGTAAACAGAAGTAACCAATATTTTAATAACCTAAAACTAGCATCAGTTGTTTTTATATGCAAGTAAAGTCATGTGCATGATCTCTACAATCATTCTGTGCTTTCAGCTGTGGAAAATAAGAAAAGATGCATCCCAGGTTGTTTTTAGGTATGTTATATCATTGTGGCTGTCTTAGTTCAAATGAATGTAGGTGTGTTTGTGTTTAGTAGGACAGTAGAAAGACAGCTGGCACACTGGCACACTGCTTGAATCCATCATTTGGAAAACATGTGACAAATGTATTTGTAGATACATTTCTGTACTACAACTCTCTGTATCACAGCTTTTACACTGAAATGAAGGAAATGATCCCAGAGCACTCCACTAGATTCCATGTACTGAAGAATCTTGTCAGTTTCTAATTACAAATTTCGCAATTAGCTGATGCTTTTATCCAAATCCACTTACAGTACTTAATACAGGAGCAACTTGGGGTTTAAGCTCAAATGTATAATGGTGATAGCTCACCCACACTTGGTGAGTTTGAACCTACAATCGCTTACTTTTAAGGCGGGGACAATCTGTTTGTGAGTGTTTGGGAAGGAGGGTTTGCTAAACTTTTTCAGTGATGCTAGTGGCATAGAAGTGACACACTTCACCTTTAACAACATTATAGTAAACCGACTGGACGGCAGTAGATCAGGGGCTTTCAAAATGGGTGAGATGTTCTGAGCATCTCTCTAGTGACGCTCAAGAGTTCATTGTGCATATGAGGATGTTTAGTGTGCCATCAGTGTTCCTTCGGCAATTTCCGAGGTTAAAGCCACTCATCAATGAAGAATGAACATGCAGAAAATTAACCACTAGTCCAACTTATCACATCATTCTGTAGAGCTCTGTGCAGCAACAAATGGTTTAGCATTCGCAAATGTAAAACACTTAGTATTACAGAATTACCTGTATATTAAAACTACTTGGAACTACATGGAATTTCCTATGTTTAGAAAGCATTTTATATTTTGCTGCCCTGTTCGCACTACCAGAGAAACAGGAAATAGAAAGAGAGAGAGAGAAAGGAAAGGGAAAAAGATTGGCCAGAGAGTGAGTGATAAACGGAAGAAAAACATGTACAATGGAAAAGGTTTTCAAGGCCACACGGTACAATACATGCACATATATGATAATATGGGGTACATTTTGGATTAGTTATATTGTTTGTTTTTACCTGTCCTCAGCAAATATTTAATTGTGAGAATAGACCATATTTTCATCCTAGAGCAGCAAAAGACAAAGTCTTTGATCATAACCTGTGTGTGTATAAACCAGAGAGGCTACTACACAAACACACTCTATACCATGACACCCATGATTGTTTATCCAGATGTAGGACCTTCCTTTGAAACCTCGGGATCCTAACGCTCTAAATCACTCTTGCAGTCTCTAACAAAAGTCTCTGTTTCTCTGTCTCCTTTTCTGTTATTCACTCTCTTCTCAGGTCTGATTTCAGTCTTACGTCATCAGCAAGTAGTAAGTACATCAAATTCGATTGTACACTCCACTTTTATGCTATTCAGATTAAAATAAAACATTACACATACTTTAAAACTTTGGGAAGACAAATTAGCTAAATCTGACTGATGGCCTTTAAATCATTGGTTATGAACTGGAGGGTTGCAACCCAAAAAGGGGTCAGAGGTCTGTTCAGGTTTGTTTACAGCAAGGTTAAAAAATAATCAAATGCAACTAGCCATGTAATTTTGCATATTTAGGATGTAAGGAATGCGGTCATGATGCACAGTGGATTGGCCGGTACACCTCAAGTGTGCATTATTTTGCAATGACTTCAACGGGCGGGAGTCAATTATTCTCATTATACTACAGTTACCACACCTTAAGACATTGTTCAGGGTTCTATCTCAATACATGTTCTGGTTTCGTCCCTAAAACACTTGTGAGTAGAACTACAAATTCAGCATCTTGCTTTGATTCAGCCCAAGCCTTTGTTGCTAGTTCAAAAAGTCACTTTAGACCTAGCAAGAGAGGCTTACACTGCTTTCAATCACTTACTGGAGTAACAGGGTAGTGCATTTGTATGTGTTTGTGCGTGTGTTTGAGCGAGAGAGAGAGAGAGAAAGAAAGAAAGAAAGAGAGTAATTGATAGACATCAAGGTTGGGATTACTTTGCTGTGGCTCTCATCAGCAGCAACATCGTAAATAGCCAAAATGTATTTTTAAGAATACTTCTCAGCAATTGCGTAGCCATTCTTGTATATAGCTTTCCCGTTGCCACTGTTAGCGCTGGTGCATTAACATCAAGGCTCTGTTAGTTGGTCACGACTCTCTATCTGTGTGTGTGTGTGTGTGTGTGTGTGTGTGTGTGTGTGTGTGTGTGTGTGGCGTGTATTTATCACTTTGTGGGGACCAAATGTCCCCATAAGGATAGTAAAACCCGAAATGTTTGACCTTGTGGGGACATTTTGTCGGTCCCCATGAGGAAAACAGCTTATAAATCACACTAAATTATGTTTTTTGAAAATGTAAAAATGCAGAAAGTTTTCTGTGAGGGTTAGGTTTAGGGGTAGGGTTAGGTTTAGGGGTAGGGTTAGGTTTAGGGGATAGAATATAAAGTTTGTACAGTATAAAAACCATTATGTCTATGGAAAGTCCCCATAAAACATGGAAACACAACATGTGTGTGTGTGTGTGTGTGTGTGTGCATACGAATATACACTCACAGAGCACTTTAATAGGAACATTATGGTCCAAATAAAGTGCCCAATGTGGTCTTCTGGTGTTGTAGCCCTTCCGCATCAAGGTTCGACATGTTGTGCATTCTGAGATGCTATTCTGCTCACTACAATTATACAGAGGGGTGACCTGAGTCACTGTAGCCTAGAGAAGAGAGAAGAAACGCTTCCCAAACATCTATAGTTGTTGACGTCCAATCAAACTATGGCATTTTGCTGCAAATTCATCTGTTCAATTTAAAAGAAATTAGCCAAATTAGGGAGATGCCAACATGAACAGGTTAAATGATTTGCACTGATCTTTGAAAACCGTAAACAAAACAACCCAACATATAGGATAAACATGGCTTAAGCTGACAACAGTGTGTTTTGTGCGAATAATTATTTGCTTTCAAGAGCATGAAACCATTAAAGGGACATCTAGGAACCAAAATTGTCAATATTCTTATTCAGCCTATGACACTTTAATAAATATGCATATTATTAGGCTTGTGTAGTTCATGGTAACATTCATATATGTAAATGTTTGATTTTAATACTGATACTTGTAATACTGATAATGATTGATACTTCTGTACAAAAAAAACGTTTTTGGTACTGTGTTGGATTGTCTCTTGATGTCTAATATAATGTCCAGATGAGACATTATAGCTGCTCTAAATAACAAATCAGATTGTCTATCTGCTAGATTCCAAGTAAAAGATTTTAGTCTTGACTTGATTGTTGCCATGACGATGAGATTAGGTTGTTCTCAGAATCACTGCTGGAAGTGCTTTGAGAGATCTAACACCTCCGCTTGTTTGTGTGTGAGTGTGTGTGTGGGTGACCTTTTCCCCATGGCTGTCAGGCCCATTAGGTTTCCCTATGGGGGGGATTAATGTCCAATATTAGCCCATTAATCTGGGCAGCAGGAAACACACTCCTCCCAGTGACAACGCAGGAAGCACTCACCCACCCACCCACACACACACACACACACACACACTCACACACACACACAAATCAAGTACACCACATAATATACAGTGTATAATTTACTGAAGAAGATGAAAAATGGTTTGATGTGGACTAAGGAACAGAATTTAAAGAAACGGAATGAGACCATATGAAAGACAGAAGAATAAAGTGGAATAAATTGAATAATTGGAATAACATGTTTGAAAGTGTATTGCTATATTCCAATGTTCATACCTTGTTTTCACATATACACTCACCAAGCACTTTATTAGGAACACCTGTACACCTATTTATTCATGCAATTATCTAATCAGCTTATCTAATCAAATTATCTAATCGTGTGGCAGTGGTGCTATGCATAAAATCATGCAGATGCGGGTCAGGAGCTTCAGTTAATGTTCACATCAACCATCAGAATGGGGAAAATTCTCTCTCTTTATCTCTCTAGCTCTTTATGTCTTTCTGTCCATCTCTTTTTATTTCTTCTTTCTGTATTCCATCTTTGGGCAGATATCTGTGTAAGTACTGGATTTGTATTATGTTTTAGTAGCTATCCATTGATTTTTTCTTTAGCTAAACAATAAAAATTATTGAAAAGAACTGCAGCACCTGATCAGCAAATTAAATACAATCTTTAAGTCTTGGTTAATATATTATATGAACATGATGATTTGACTGAGCATTTTCAACATTTCTCCACCTATGCAACTCTTCAGTCCTCATCAGATTTTCCCTGTGTCCATGTTCACTTTCCTCTCTGTATCCTCAGTATGACACATCACTAGCTTTGGACACCTTTCTAAGAATGACATCAGCTTGAGGGTCGTATATTAGGAATGATTAGCTGGTGCTAATTATGGGGCCTTATTTAATGCTGTTGCTTAAAGCCAAACAGATTACATTCCACTGACTCAACTGAGATTAGAGATGGTTAAAAGTGATCAAGACTTCTTTAAAGCACCTAAACTAGGGCTGCACCTAACGATTATTTTTTTAATCGATTAATCTAACGATTATTTTTCAGATTAGTCGATTAATCTAACGACTAATTTGCTGGTTTTTCTAAAGATTTTTTATTATTTCTTGATTAATATAACAATTAATTAGCCCAAACTTGTCTCATTAATATTTTACATTTTAATAAATTATCTTCTCTTAAACACAAACTAACGTACAAGAAACAAAGTGAGCATTATTCTGCAACAGAAATATCCCCGTCTTAACTGGTAATCTCCATTTTACAGTCCAACATTAATTTTACTTTGGAGAGATTTTATGTTGGACTGCTAAACTCGAGGTTGCACAATGTTTTGATATTCCTCCTGAAAGTGACTTGAATTTTACATTTGTTTCATTTATTTTGTTGTTGGATTGCTAAATGTAGATTACTTACATTTTATTTTGGAGTGATTTTAAGTAAGAACTTGTTAAATTCGAGTAAAAGGAAAGTGCAATCTACATTTAGCAATCCTACAACAAAATAAATTAAACAAAATGTCAAATTCAAGTCACTTTCAGAGGAATATCAAAACATTGTGCAACCTCGAGTTTAGCAGTCCAACATAAAATTATTTTACAGTAAAATTAGTGCAATTTGAGTAACACAAATATTTTTCTAACAGGAATAACTAAAATGTGTGCATTCTTAATCAACTCTCAGTAATACACACAGACAATTTACCACATACACACAATCTCTCTCTCCCTCCTTCTTTCCCTCCCCTCCCTCCACCTCTCCTCCCCCTCCTCATCTTACAGTAACATTAGTGCAATTCGAGCAACAGTTAACTTTTTCTAACAGGAATAACTAAAACTATTGCAATCTGCATTAAATCTCAGTGGGGCAAGGAATATAATTGAAACGATTTACAGACTGTAACAGTCACACAGTTTACGCCATTTTCTCACTCATACATGGCAACCCTCTACGATCATGTTGGAGACAGAATCGTCATTGGCTAGTACATTTTAGTTTTTACTCGCCAGACTTTTGACGACATTTAAGCAAAATGTACCTAAAAATATATTAAGCAAACTAAGAGAGCGGTCCTCTTCATATATATTCACACAATATAATATATTGTACCTTTTTATTTGTATTTTTGCTTTTTAAAATTTTACAAATTTCACATTCTATCAATTTATATGATGTCATGAAATCGCATTTTTAATAATGATACAAGCTGTTGTCACTGTTTGAAATGTTGTACACACAACAAAACAATTCACAAGGTAGGAACCTAATAATGAAAATTAGGGGTCACGATTGTGAAATTTGTCTTACAATTAATTGTCAAACAAATAATTGCGATTTATGACTATGATTACTGTTTTAGGACTATGATGATTAATGGTCTGTTTTAGGTGTTTCACAAATATGATTGATTGAACCATACAAACTCACTATGTGTGCTTCATTTATACAAATTTAGCTTGGGTCATATAATAAAATAAGGGTATATGATTTCCTTTTCAGGCTTCAAACACATATGAATGACTGTCAAATAAAATTATAACATTTAAAATAATTAAAATAATGTTTTATTTATCAAAATATGTCTAAATAACTAAAATATTGGACATCTTTAGCTTCTTTTGTAACCCAGCTAATCTGTATTTATATTATATTATATTCAATTATATTTCTGCCTTAAATTGTTCACTTTCACACATTATTTTAAGGCTCTCTGAATAACTCACAAGCCCTTATTTCTCATGAAGGAAGACGAGATTCTGTTTCTTGCATTTTATCATTTCCACAGAAATAGAGCAGGGCATCTGTTTCACTGCATGTTATTAACACTGCGTAAATAAACCCACAATGACCACGGATATTTGACATTACATGGCAGTTAAGTGAAACTGGAGCGCTTTGCGTTCACAAAATTAATACTTTTATACCTTGGGTTTATATTTTGGCGGGAGTTTGGCGCAAGTGTCTGTAGACGGCGTGCACATCAGAACTCTTGAGAAGTGGTTCATCTTCACACGCGCTCTTGTGACGTCAGCGGTGCGGTTCCCTGAGATGCTCCGAGCTCAACTGAATGAGGCACAAGTGCTTTTTCCCGCGTGTCCATGAGACGGCATGATTTTGGTCGCATAGTGCGAAATTTTATTTGGTCGCTTATGCGATTGATTTACTCGAAATGTAGAGGTCTGCATGGCCGGTAAAGTAAACAGAAAATATAAAACGGCCAAATAACAAAATTAGATGACGCATGGTGTAAAGTTACGTTAGCATGTTATGCAAATCGACGTATTTCTGTAATCGATGACGTCGATGAATCGTCCCAGCCCTAACCTAAACATAATTTAACAAAGCTGTGTCTCTAGACAAGAAAGATGCACAGAAACTTACAGACCAGCTTTAATTTCAGACATATGCTAACAAGCATAAATATAGTTTTCACCTGAAAGCTTTTGGTAATTGAAATATTACTGCAACAACTGGATCGCATTTGGTCATCGTGATACTGTATATAGAGTGGGGTCCAAAAGTCTGAGATCACATTGAAACCCTGGGATTTCTGAAGAAGAAATATTTAATCAAATATTATCACTAATCAAAGGGAAGCAAATTTATGACACTAGCCATATTATCTCTGTACAAAAGGGCAGATTTACTGGCTTCCATGAAGTAGACAAGATGCTCTTTTAACAATTCTCAAATCGTGTTTTGCACAAACTTGTGGAGTCCATGTCAGCTCAAGTGCATGCTGTCATTAAAGTAAAATTGAGGCATACCAAATACTGAGAACTTCTGAAAATCATGCTGATTTTTTTTATTAAAATCCCATTACATTTAGAAAGAAACACAAAATGGAATCAGTTCCACTAGTGATCTCAGATTTTTGGACACCACTTACTTACGGAAATAGCACTCAGATGTGCGTTAGTTGAGTTAGTTGCAACCAGAGAGGTGTGTTTACTTGTGCGAGTGTGTTTTTGTGTGTAAGTGTGTAAGAGCAGAGCATTCCCTCTGCCTTGGGTGCCCCCAACCTTAAACAACAAACAAAGTGGGACAAGTCTCCTGGGGGTAGAGGAAAAGAAAGAGGCAGCTGTCCATTTACTGCCACTTTCTGGTATTTACTGGGGAATTTGTAATACTGGGTTTGTGAGAGTAGCCTCACAATAATTCTGTTCTCATCCTTGAATTACAAAGAAAGATTTTTGCTGTTGTTGCTGGGTCATATCATTTGTGCTGTAACAAATTAAATAGACTGCTTTGTAAGTAATTGAGTTTAAAGGGCCTGTTTCATTACCCAACATTTCTCAAAATGCGTCATCGCATATGAACATTTCCTGTGCATCCTTACTTGAATTCCTGTTCATGAACATTGTGGTTTATTCTTATTCTGCTATCATAAAATGTCACATGTGCCTTTATCAGGTTGCTAACGGCCTTTCATACAACAATGGTATTTGCGTGTGTGTGTCATGGCGGTAATGCCAGGGCAGCAGGCACTCGCATGAACACAGTTCGGTAATATCTGAGACACACCCATTGTAACTGCCAACGTTAATGTTGTATGGACCATGTGCCTGGTATAGTTAATGAAAATGGCATTTAAACAAGCGGAGTCTAGGTCATGTACACAGGCTTGTAGTGAGGGGGTTACAGGTTACAGGTATGTCCAAAAGAAAGGCCATACAGCTGGCCAGATACGGTTCTGTATCAGCCATTATTGGTTGTCGCAGTGTGTGGAGGAAGCGTTGTTATTTGTATCCTTGATGCTAATGATTGAATACTGACAGGTAACCTGCAAGTTTCTTGCAAACATGTATGTGAACTATTTTTGTGTGTGTGTGTGTGTATACACTTAGGGGCTTGTTATGGTCAAAGGTTCAGCAGAAGGGCACACCTTATTCAGAATTCCTACTGGGAGCCAAAGTATTTCTCCAGGGTTACTAACCATCCACTAATGCAACTAATGAGGCTGCGGTGTTCACTATACAGCCTGATTACAGAACAAGAGAGCTCACAGATTAAAAGATTTCATTGAGTCTTGAGAACCCATCTATTTTATTTTATTTATTTATTTTTTCATTTATATTAATACTGTCTTTTAACAAACTCAAAAGTAGGTTTATTGTCATTTCTCTCCTACATGGCAAGAGAGGAATCAAAATACACAGTCAGCCTGTTTACATGCACTTTAAGAGTTTGATTTCACTCAGACAAAAACAATCATTAGTCTTATTTAAATGTCTTGTAACTGCGTTTGTCTGACTCAAATTGTACAAGTCTGAATTTTGCTAAGTCAGGCTTCATCCTGAATTTAAGAAAGACACATTACATGGACCCAGCATTGTACACGTTTCAAAAGACAGAACTGTCACACGTGTATTTAACACGTCCTCCTTTCTTCAAATATTACCCATTGTATCATGTATACTTCGACACACAGATAAAAAATCTCGACTATGCAAAAACCTACTATAGCTTGATTATACATGCAAATGTAAATGCACTGAGACATTAAAGTATAAAGTATATAAATAAAAAGTACAATTGGATATGTGTATGAATTATATTATCCCTGTCTCTCTACCTTCCCACATCTTCTTCATATTATGTCTTTCTATTAGGTGATTTGTCCATGGGGGACCTACAAGACCCTTTTCTAGTTTCTATCCACATAATCACTGACCCAGGTCAGGCCAGATCCCTCCAGCAAGCTGCTGATCAGGTCCTCTCTTGGCTTCACCCTGATCTCACCCTCTTCAGGGTGTCAGAACGTGCATCTGGCCTATCCCACAAGCCTAAAGTCCGCCTGCAGCGCTCCAACGAAACACCACGACAGCCAGCCCTGGCAGTCATCCTCTTTCTGCAAGATGAGTATGGAGGCGAGGAGAGTCTCGAATGTCTCCACAGTCTGCTGAGATGCCCCCCATGGCGATACCACCACACAGAGCGGGTGAATGGACGAGGCCTGTTACCCCTCTCCCCTGCCAGCCAGGACTTTGTTACATTGGCACCAGGCACGCCACTCTGGGCACTTCGCCAGGTGCACTATGGCAAAGAAATTGTGCGTTTTACAGTCTACTGTTGCTACGAGAGCTATACCGAACAGGTGCGTCTCTACAGACTGCTCCTGCGACGAAGGCTGGCCCAGAAGAAAGACGATTTCTGCTTCTGTGTGGTCTACTCCAACCCTGACACAGAAATCCAGCTGTCATTCAAGCGAATGCCCCGTGGACAGAGCTCATCCCCCACTGAAAATGCTGTGATGGAGATTCGAGTTAGGGACATCGGGGAACTTGTGCCACTGCTGCCACGCCCCTGCACACCCATCAGTGATGTCCGCTGGCAAACAAGCGATTATGATGGAAATAAAATATTGCTACAGGTAAGACAGCATGCCAGTGTACTGTAAATGCGTGTGTGTGTAAAAGTCAGTAAGCTAGTAATGTGCCGTGTTTTATTAAGAGTACTTTCTTCCTTATAAAACTCAATTTATCTGATGTCCTACATAATATAATTCTTAATCAAATGTGATGATTATGTATTCTCAAAATGACATACAATATATGCATACAGGATAACATAATATGCCAATTAACAGAAGACACATCATGATCATGCAACTATTTCAAAGTTATTGGAAATTTGCTGTAAAAGATTTGTCTATTGTAGTTCATGATACATTAACTATTGCGTTTAATATAGTTAACATATACAAACTTCCGTTACAACATACTCTGGCAATATACAGTCTGCAATGACAAGAAGTAAAAAGAAACAAAATAAACAAAGGAAAATTAATGACTTCATACTGTCTGAAAACAATATCGTTTCCATGTAGCAGCAATGTACTTTATGTTTGCAATGTTTACAACAACATAAATTTGGTTTGCGCCTCATGGGTCCGTTTGGTCCACGCAGCACTGACCACTGGGTGGCGCATGTTAATAACTCAGCTTTGCTTCACCTAATTTGTGGCCCAGTCTGAATTTCTGAGATCTAAATTTGAGAGATTTGTATTTGGAGTTCTGAATTTGTCTTAATCTGACATTTTTAACCTATCATTTTTTTTATTAGATTTTTTATAGCTTATTCCACCTTAAACATGTTTAAAAATACATTGTTTTTGGTCACAGTTCTAGATTTTAAATGAACACATTTAGTCCTTGTTCTAGTTCCATACAAACTCTTGTGTTTGTGTGTGCAGTTGAAAGACTTGATACTGAACTATTTAAAGGTAGTCAAACATACCTAAAGACAACCAAACTAACTAACACACAAACACATTGTTACGTCCAAGGACGTATTCATTTATTTATTTATTCATTTACTTATAGTAATATAAGTATCTTCTTCTGAACCTTTGATTTACTTTATTTCTGAAAGTGTGGGCGTGGTTGTGTGCCCTGTGTTTGTTTTGCTTGCTGTCTCTCCTTCTCTCTCTACTCGCTCTCAGGCCTAATCATCAGCACCTGTCACTCGTTTGTGAGTGTGCCTGAGACGGAGAGTATAAGGTTGCCGTCCAGTGTTTGCAGAGGGAGACGCACTTCTCCGCTGCTCTAGATTGAACACTGGTGTTAAATTGGGCTAGTTTCTGATTTAGACACTGTAGTTGAGAGTTAGCTGTGGCTAACTGAGAGTCACTGACTTGTGTTAATGAGATCCTGAGCTCATTTCAGCTAAATACTAGGCAGAAGTTAAAGTTATTGTGTGATTGCTAACCTGTTTAGTAGTTATTGTTGTGAGGGGAGCTGTAGGGGTGAGTGCCTTTTCTTTGAACTCTGTTTGTCCTTGTTTCTGCATAGCAAGGGAGTTGAGGGAAGTTTGGTGTTGTTTATTTCTTTTTGGTTAACCTTTCTTAGGTTAGTTAGGACTCCTCCCAAACTTAGTCAGTGGGTTGTTTTCTTTGTTATGTTAGGCCTTGCTCACCCGTGAGCCATTGCTCCCTGACAATGTATGTTCTGTCCTTATTTTCTTTTTTTTTGTAAATAAAATCCTTTTGTTGATATCCTCTGGTGTTGTCTTCACTCTGGGACAGAGGTTTGAAGTTTGTTCTCGCCTTTCTTTTATTTTTTGTCTCTTCGTTACCTCTCCTTTCGACCCCTAGACGGATAGGAGAACGTAACACACATACAGGTCCATTCTGTCTGACCTGGATTAGCTAAGATCAAAGCAGGGCTTGGTCCTCTGTCTATAGCCTCATTAAGTAACCCCTGCTGGTGCCAAATGGCAGTGAGGATTTCACACATAATACACATTATTTCTCAAATGAGTAAGCAGAACGTGTACTGAGTGAACAGACTTACTGTATATAGCTATAGGCTTTGTAGTCATGCAGCAGAAATCCAATATTTTGATGTATCCAATCCTAAAGATCGGATTTGTGTGCAGTGTGAATTAAGTCATAGACCCCCTCAATTCCCTGAAGTCTCATCAGAATTTACAACAGTCCTATAAATTGGACTGTAATCAACTTCTCAACCTACATTTCATCTTTAGAACCTTTAGAAAAATGAATAGGACAATATCCAAAAATAAGAAATCCATAAATGTTGAGAATGTGGAAAATGTGTGAGACTGGAACAGTGAGGGAGAAAATCACACAAAGAGGAACAAAGATGGATAGATGGATAGATGGATGGATGGATGGATGGAAAAGAAACAAAACAAAAAAAGCTACGGAGGAAAATGATAGATGGAAAGTTAGAGGGATAGAGGGAATGTGCAGTGAGCTGTGAAAGAGGAAACAGTGGAACTTTGTTACACTCCCGCACACACTCTAACCACAATGCTTGCTAAGTTTAAAGAGAAACGTTCCTCTCTCTTTCTTTCTCTCTCTTTCACATACACAGGTATACAGTTACCTCATCGAAGTCACATTCCCACATTGTGTTTTGTTCGGCAGTTGCAGGAACATAGCTGCTTTTCCCTAGTTAGTTTTGTCAAATGTCAAACTAGTATGACAGCTAACTGTGGAATCATCTACCACAGGACTTCATATTGTTAGTCATGTTTAAATAAGTCTGTATTTAGAGATAAGCTTGGGATTGTTACCTTTTTCATGCATCGATAATCAGAAAATATTCCTGATTATTATCAATATATATTGGCATTTTTCAGCTATAAATAGGACTGTTACACAATAGTCTTTGTCTCTTCAGACATATTTCTCGACAAAGTTGGCAAAGTGTGACAGGCAGGGTTGCTCATTGGACACGTCTGGCAGATGACATGGGTCGGTCTAAAATTAAAAGCAATTATTTTCTATGAAGGTATGCACACCACTCAAAGTACTGCAGCACCACAGAGTATAAATACAGCCCTGTGCAAACGTTTTAGGCACTAAAATGTTATTTCTTCAAAAAATAATGCAATGAATATTTTCCTGTTGACACACTAAATCTGAAGGTACAAATAACCATCTTAAGACAAATGTTTTTGTGAAATATCTTATGTGTTTTATACTTTTGCAGAGTACTGTATATTCAATCTTTTTTTGGTTTGAATGCTTGAATGAAACATATTCAAGGCTACATACAGAGAATTGTATCATTCAGTTTGCACAGTTTCATACACTAACCTGCAAACTCATTAACGTCTCGTTGTTCACTCTTGAAGAAGTGCAAAAACCCTCGTAACCTTGGTGCGTATGGTACTAGATTCACAGCTTCCACTTGCACTGCATCAACGCATTCTGTGTGATGTGATACTGTGCCTTGTCCTGCCCACGACCAGATTCAGTAAATGCTATAGCACCCTTTTGTGGTCTCCTAAAGCTATTACGCCAGACTACATTAAATGAAAGGCCAATATATCGATAAAATAACATATTGATCAAGAAATTATATATTGAAAGAGAGCCTATTAAGAGATTTTCTATGCTGTGTTGTGTCCTCAATAGAGGAAAACAGGGTCGTGTTCCACTCCTTGCTTATTTGAAACCATACCGTATATTCAGTGTGTGTGCTAGTGTGTTTGTCTTTAGGTTTGTTGGGGTATCTTAGAACTGAGGGTACAGTTTTTGTCTTTTAGATCCACACGTATAAACACAAGGATTGAAGTTGATTGGATCCCAATTTCTGCAAAAGGATCGTTGACATGGAAACCTTTGAAAAATCCTGCGGTGTGACATGCTATACTCCTTCTAAAACTATTTTTATCAGCATTTTTCTTATGTAAAATGGACCTGTGATGGTAAAAGTGTGATTTAAATTGGTGAAATTTTTTTTTAAAGAAACTTACCAGTCACAGTACCAAAAATATACACTTTCATTTAATTATACATTCATTAAAATTTTAACCTACAATCTTTATGTTCATATAAATAAATAAAAAAGAAAGGTCATGGACATGTTATGTGCCATCTTCTTCAATATAATGTGCCTGCAATATAACTAGATTATTTAGGATATATGTTTTTATCGTGTGTGTGTGTGTGTGTGTGAGAGCATGTATTTATCACTTTGTGTGGACCAAATGTCCCCATAAAGATAGTTAAACCCAACATTTTTGACCTTGTGGGGACATTTTGTCGGTCCCCATGTGGAAAACTGCTTGTAAATCATACTAAATAAAGTTTTCTGTGAGGGTTAGGTTTAGGGGTATGGTTAGAAGATAGAATATATAGTTTGAACAGTATAAAAATCATTATGTCTATAGAAAGTCCCCATAAAACATGGAAACCCAACGTGTGTGTGTGTGTGTGTGTGTGTGTGTGTGTGTGTGTGTGTGTGTGTGTGTGTGTGTGTGTGTGTGTGTGTGTGTTTTCAAATACAACTTGTCTGTATCCCCCAAAGTGACTGGAGTAGACTACTCACAGCTCTGTTCTCATTCTGTCTTTGTCAGATTCAAGGTTCACGGTATTACCGCAAACACACCATTGCAAAGTTCTTTCATCTTCCACCTGATGATACTCTAATCGACTCCCCTCCTCCACCTGAGGCTCCTCCTCCTCCTCCACCCTACGGCCGTGGCCCCGCCTCTTACCGGAACCGACGTTTCCACCGCAACTCATCGCGCTCACGAACCCAGACCCTCCCTGCTCTGGTCACAAATGGCTCCAAGATGTCTCTGCCTCTGCTGTGTGATCAGGACAGCCACACGGAGAGAACCCAAAGGGATGTGGAACTCTTTCGGGCCGAATGGACAGGCCACCGTACACAGTCCCTCTATTCTTTGCCTACAGATGACCTCTCCTCAACATGTGCCTCCCCTTCAAGCTTCCGTCCTCGATGCTTCTCCTCCATGGCTGCCCCAATCTTCCGTGTCAATGTTGATGCACTGCTGGGTGCTGAAGAAACAGATGTGGACACGGGACAGACCATCAGCGGCAGTACAGTGGACCTGTCAGTGGTTTCAGGTTACTCTCGTCCACAGATGAGGGCTCATCAAAAGGCCCCACCTCCACGGCCCAAGTCTGCTCCTCCATCAGATGGAGGCTCTGACTTTGCTAAACTGACCAATAACAATGCCTCCTTCTCCATGAGACAGGCTGCTTTAACACCTAGAACACAGAGTGTCTCCGAAAAGTCCAAACCTTCCATTGTATACAAGCCCCACCTGAAGAATATGTATGTGTCACAGACAGACATATTGCAGGACAAGGGACAACAGAATGACAATGGCATTGCAGCAATAAATGACTTTAGCAAAGAGGGCCCAGAAGAAGACGAACAAGAGTTTTATATTTGACACATAGTCTAGTGGTTGCAGGACAATCATCTCATAAATGTGTACACGCAGTTAGCAGATCTACATTTCAGCAGGTGTTGCAAGAAGAGGAATATTTTGATATCTTCTTGTCTATAATTGGCAGCAGCTAAATATGTGTGAGTTGTGAGAAACTCTGAAGCTTTGTTATTCTATATCAAATTTGTTTTATTAGCAATGTCATTCATAAAAAATTACATTCATAATGAATGATATTAAGATAAATTAAATTGACTTTGTCATGCATGTGTTTTGTTGTGGTGTGGTATTCTGTAGTTTTAGCATTATTGCTTTTATGTCAGAGGAACTCGGTTTAACAGGCCACAAAGTAGGAATATAACTCTGCCACCCAATGGCTGAACTTGGCACGTCCTAAACACCATATGTAATTTCTACATTATTGTTTCAACAGCTCTGTATTTCTTTTAGAAAATTGCTTTTGTTCTGAATGTAGGTTTTATATTATAAAACTCATATTTTTAATTGTAGAATAAAATCATGTTTGAGATCCTTTTGGCTGAAGTCTAAAGAGCTTAAATGATTTTGTTTTGGATTATCTGTCAGTGAGTGAGATAGAAACTGTGATTACAAATTTTATGTAAAAAATTATTACATTATTTTACAGATTTAATGTGAGAATTTAAACAGGATGTTGTATTAAAGCTAATGTTTGTTAGCAGCTATTTGCTTTAATTCTTGTTTACTTTTTAAAGTAATGCATTTGAATGGGATTTCACTTATAATAAGATTTTACAGTGGTTACTCTTTCATGACAAATTCCATATTATGCATAATAAATCTATTTTGTCTTGTGAAAAACAGGAGAGAGGATTTACACATGAAGATATACGATATGAAACATTCATGGAATTGGCTATTATTACTCAAAAGGATGCAGTGCTGTAATATTAACTCAAATATTAGTGCTTTTATCAAGGAAGAAAAAGCCTTTGAAGAGGTTTGTGCATGGTTGCATATTTGGTCTTTGTTTTAACACAATACTAATACTGTATATAAGGAAATCTAAATTACAATTCTAAATAATAATGAAAATGAATCTCATTTATTGACCAAAAAATAAGCGAAGAATGCCACTGTCTGCTATGGAAAGAAATTTTTTTTGGTTGCGCTTGTATCTATCCTGATAAGAACAATTGCAATGTTCATTTTTAATATTTGTACCACTCAGTGATTTTCTTTCTTCTATTTCTTATCATAGAAAAAGTGTAACATATTAGGTGATTGATGTAAAAAGCTCAACTTCTTCGTCCAGTTAAACATCACATCCTGTGGTATTTCTTATTATTTTTAGCCCCTGCTTATTCATTACCATCACTTCTTTTAACAAATCCATAAATAGCCTAAATTACTGTAATGGCATTATGTAGGGCCAAAGGTCAAAAATGTTTTGCTGTTGCAACTGTCTACCTCCTAAACTTTACATTTTAGTAAACCCATGTAAACCGTTGATGTTCATACACATACATAAATACACAGGACAGACGTGCCTGAGTTTGGTCCCCTCTTTCAGTGCCAGCACCCGCCCAACTAATCCCATGAGCGTACCTGGTACATTGCAACGGCGTTACCGGCTCTCAGTGCTACTGCGCTCCGGCACTGTTCTGGGATTCTGTTAATCCGGCCCAGCAGCCATAGAGCTACGGAAATAGGGCACAAGAGGTGAATGATAGAGAGTATACTCCTCCCAAATGTAACAGAGCTCGGTTTCAGCACACAGCACCTGGGAAGACTACTGTTACACCCAACATTATGCACATTACTGAACGTCACTTTGGTAAGAAGACCCCATACAGTTAAAGTCGTCCTAGTAAAGATGGCATCACATGTTGGAGCAGGCCAGTGGATACTTTTGTAGAGAACATATGCTAAGACACAGAGCTTCATTGAAGTTCTATCTATCCATCCATCCATCTATCTATCTAAGTCACATAGACACCGCACCAGCAGTAGCACATCCCTCAGTCTGCTCAATTTCAGAAATTTCCACATTCATCCCAAAAATTGTGATCACTTCTTTTATGTGTCCTTTCCATTTTTATATATCATTTCGATATCACTCTTTTGTCTATCTGCCACATCAACATTCCTTCTCCATAACACACTTAAATATGTAAGTTTAATGCTAAACTGGGACCTACAACGTCCAGGCAGTGTATAGCACACATTGACCCTGACTGGCTACTCCCACTTAGGGATTACCTATTTTTAACCCTGTTCCTTCAAGGGGAAAAAAGAGTTTCTAACATTTCATACATGTGCATCAGTTTAATTAACACGGCTGAGAATTTTACAATTACAGTATGAACATTTTGGCCCCTGAACACATTTCTGTCTTCAAAGAGGGTTTTCATAGCAACTTTCAAAAAAACTGACCTCAAGATGAAAGAGTTGTTTACTTAGGCTGCTATTCATTTTGGGTCCATTGTTCTTGCGCAAGTTACCATGAGTTTCCCATCATGTCCTTAAAAATTCAAATTCCATGGATGGAACCCTGGAATTAAAGAATCTTCTCCACTGACTGCTGCCAAGTTGGCTCTACTAATTAACATGCCTTCTGATGAGCACAGTCCAAATACCCGATGCTTACTGATCATTTCCCGCTTGCAATTTACCATGGGAAAATGTGCCTTCAATGCATTAAAGGGTTATTTGATAATATCTGACTGGACAATGAAAAATAACCTTAAATATCAGAGAAGCATATCAGGACATCTTCTACCCAAAAAGCCTAGGTAAACATCTATGCACAGTATAGGGCTGGGTAATTTGGATATTTACTTAGAAGCAATCCATAATGTACTGAGAAAACTACAGTAAGTATGCGCACAATGGGGCAAAAGACACTCATTAAGGATTTTTTCTTTTTTTTTTTTTCTGGTTGCAAAGTATTTAGAAAATGTATGGAGCAACCTAATTTGTGTGAAAATAAGTAATAGCAGAATGTTGTTTTTAGGGGGAGGGAAAAGTGTATAGTGCAGCTTTAGGGACAATAGTTATAGGGCCAAATTTGTCAACTAATTTTAATACATTTGAGAGAAGATGCTTTTGTGAGTAACAAATTAAGATAGTGTGTATTTATAATAACCAGTCTGGCATTTCATAAGATCTCAACTGAATCTCCATTGTGATTTGATCAGTGATTTGACCCATTTTGAATACACTGAATATATTTCACAGCAAATCTATTCCCCCACTGTGGGGGCCTTTAGCCACCGCAACAAGGGCCAAACACCCCAAACATATTTCATTTTTATTTCTTTTTTACTTTTGTTTTAATCACCTTCAATGAAACAGAAAATATGACTGTATTTTGCTCAACAACACATGTGATCATTTTAGGGATTCTCATTAGCGACACAACTTTGCAACATTTCAAACATTATTAAATGTCATATCAAATGACCTCATAATCAACCTTTAGACATTGCACGTGATGACCGGGACAAACAGGTGTTTAGGAAAGTGCTGTGGTAGTTACTTCATCCCCGTTGCATCCCCTAATGTTTAAAACGAACAAATAGATTAGTGCCGTAATAAGCACATGTATGAAAGCATTGGTAACATTTTACAATAAGGTTCCATTTGTAAACATTATCAACATTGGTTAAAATAAACTAATGATGAACAATACTTATTAAGCATTTATTAATCTTAGTTAGTGTTAATTTCATCATATAGTAGGTTAACACATTTTTTTTAATCAAAAGTTACATTATTATTAGTTAATGCACTATAAACTAACATGAACTTCAAATGAACAATAGTATGTTTATTAAATAACATTAACAAAGATTGATATATTATGTAAACATATATATTGTTAATTGTATGTTCATGATACCTAATGCATTAACCTTATTGTAAAGTGTTAACAACAATGTAATTACACTCATACTGAATTGCATCCCATGCAGAAATGCTGATGCATCAAGCTGGCCCAGAGTTCAGGCCACATTCTTGAGAGATAGCTGGGATGGCATTTGATTGCCCCATCAAAAGAACAAGCCTCTTATGTAACGAAGCGACCTCCTCTATGTATTATGTGTGTGTGCCATTGTGTATATGTGTGTGTCTGCCACCTTCTCAGCTCCAGTGCGGATTTGCTGGACGGGGGAATGCCTCCCTCTGCCTGGCTCCTTATAGTGCCGGCGGGAGGCAGGAATTCTGTCCGAGTGGTACGGACATCGCCGCTGGAGACTACAAACACGGAGCTCTCCCTTTAAACAAGGTCTCATGATCGACAACTCTTTCAATTAGTTGTCCAGTCGTGGAGGGTCAAGGCGAACCCACGTCCTCCCACACTTAAAGCAAGTGCGCTGAGTGACGTTGGAGCAAAGTGAACATCACTGAAAGGTCTCGAGGACACGCAGCTGGCACTTAAAGAATTCTCATAGAGGACGAGCCAACAGGTTAGATACTCATAATAGAAATAATAATAATTTCAAGCAATTCAGCAATTCTATATAGATCAATCAGGACTTTTTTGAGATCTTGAATGACAACATCAGTTTAGGAAGTATTTCTGTAAATGTTTAATTGGCATGTTTCTGTATTGTCATTCACCGAAATTTCATATTGCAGGCTATTAATATTGTTTACCAAGTTTTTTTTTTTAAATTTTGGGCAATATAGACTTACCTTTTATATTCCTTCAGAGTAATCTAACAGCTCTTTCAACTCGCAGCCAGACTATTATACATATATTATAGGAATATTACAATTTAAATAATGTGTAATAGAATGTTACTGTTACTTTGTAACTATTCAAGAGCGTAGCAGCCGTGGGGGACGTGAGAGACACGTCCCCCTCACTCTATAAAAAGGAGATTTTAGTTCCTCGCACTTTTCCACGCTAAACCCATACTGAGTCCAAATGGTGGATTTGTATTCAGTATTCTTTGCATTTTGTTACTTTGGGCTGATGAACGAGCATCCAGCCAATCACAGGTGAGTTTCATGAGCCGAAACAACCCTTACGTAACAGGCCGTCAATCAGACACTCTAATCAACACGGCTCCATAAAGTTGCTTTCAACGACGCTCATTTATCCATGTTTTTTATCAGCATTGATGTTAATCTAAATGTATAATCTAGGGATGAAAACACAAATGAGAGTTATTTATGTGAAATGCACTGCAGAAAAATATAAACAAAGGACGATACTTCTTTTAAGCACACATTGTAAGTGGAGTTTATGAGTCTTCATTAAGTTATGCTTTTTACATGATGTTTGTGAGGTAATAGTTTGATCGGTTGTTTTTGCCAATTTAAGCAGATTACAAAATCTGTGTTAAATGTGAAAAGATGTTTTTCATATCAGCTCCTGTTTTTTACCTCTATGCTGGTGTGCAGTTGACTGTAGGAAAAAGATAGATCTGCTGTGTTTGAACATGTATTTGACTGAAGTGAATAGAAATGTAGAAACGCTTTTTTATACATGAAAACGTACAGACGTTATTGAAACGTATTATAATTATTATAAGACTATTATTGATGTCTTTTGATAAAACTCAACTAAAGTCACTTTGTAGGTCTGTAGATGTAAATGTTCCTGCTCGTCCTGCTCCGAAAGTGATTTGAACCTACGTCTCTGGTGTGGGAAGCAGGTGCGCTAACAAGGAGGCTAAAGGCTACAGCCTTTAGCATCAGTCGCTATTGCGCCTCTTGAGGCCATATTTTGTCCCCCCTAAAATATCATTAAAATATGTGTATTGTAAATAATATAATGATATATTCTTAAAATAATTGTTTAAGAAATAAAATAATACATATGCAACAACAACAAAAAACCTTGGTGCCCCCTTCAAAAATTGCTCTTGAGAATTGTTATGTTTATTGTCCCCCCCAACATTTTGATGACATTTTCGCCCCTGCACTCACCCTCCTAAACCTCACTCCCATCCGGTACACAGCACCTCTGTAACCGGTCCTGCTCGATCTGCTCCGAACAGGATTTGAACTGGCGTCTCCAGTGTGGGAGGTGGTCGCACTAACAAGGAGGCTAAAGGCTACAGCCTCTAGCGTCAGTGGCTAGTGCACCTCTTGAGGTCAGGGGAGTGAGGTTTACACTCTGCACAGCTACCATTACATAAATATACACATTTTAAAGGATTACATTTTGGGGGCCTGGGTAGCGAGTATTGATGGTGACTACCACCCCTGGAGTCACAAGATCGAATCCAGGGCGTGCTGAGTGACTCCAGCAAGACTCCAAAGCAACTACATTAGCCCAGTTGCTAGGGAGGGTAGAGTCACATAGGGTAACCTCCTCATGGTCACAATTAGTGGTTCTAGCTCTCAATGGGGCGTGTGGTAAGTTGTGCATGGATCACAGAGAATAGCATGAGCCTCCACATGTGGAGTCTCCGCAGTGTCATGCACAACAAGCCATGTGATAAGATGCACAGATTGACTATCTCAGAAGCGGAGGCAAGTGAGACTTGTCCCCCTCCAGTTGATTGAGGTAACCGCGCCACCATGAGGGTCTACTAAGTAGTGGGAATTTGGCATTCCTAATTGGGAGAAAAAAGGGATGAAATTAAATGATAAAAAAAGGATTAAAATTTTCTTTTGATCGTTGATTCAGTGACTAACTTGTTTCACACAGGACACTCTTTTATCACCACCTTCTGGCATCACCAGGAATGGTCACTGAATCATTAAATGGATCTGAATGAATTTTGGTGAATGTAGTCAAAACACTCAAGACACTTGGATACATATAAATCCCACAATGCACAGGAACAGAGTAAAAAATAAAATCACAAGCCACCTACTGACAGCTGCCCCCCCTCTCCCCTCCAGGTTTTGACTTGTTGATCCTCTGATCTGACATCATGCATCAGCTGTCTGTGACTTCCCTGTTTGTCTGCCTGTGGCTAGTGGAGCACAGCCATTGCAACAGTAGCTTGGGCAACAGCCTCAATGATCTTCACACACAGTTTGGTGTCAGCCTCTACCAAACACTTACTGAGACAGAGAACAACTCCAACCTGATCGTGTCTCCAGCCAGCGTCTCACTGTGTCTGGGCCTTCTGCAGTTAGGTGCAAGAGGGAACACTCTAGCACAGCTTGATGGGACTCTGGGTTATGATGTAAACGGTAAGAGCCTGACTCTCCTTGGCACACCCTCATATTATTTCAGACTTGTGTGACTTTATTTCTTCCATGGAACACAAATGGAGAGGTTTTGAAGAATCTTCATGCTGCTCTCTTTCATACAGTTAAAGCAGATTTGGACCAGGGGCTGTCAAGCTCCAAAAAGGACATAAAAGCATCATAAAATAGTCCATATGACTCATGCACAGAAGCAATATATTCTGAGTATTCTGAAGCTATACGATAGCTTTGTGTGAGGAACACACTTAAAAGTAAAGTTGAAGTTGAAAACTTTTGCCATTAGCATCACCAAACAGAATTGCAAAAATAAATATAGTTTTCAAACTGCTTTTTCGAACACTCCCCCTGTTTGCCATTGATCAAAAAACAGGTAGTCAATGTTGCTGTGTTGGGCTGGACGGGTCACTCAAAACAAAAAGAGCAATTTTTATAGCGCCACAGATGCACAGTGTTTATAGTCTATGAGTAAATGAACTTACAAATTGCTTATAGTTGTCTCTGCATAATAAGGTGGGATAGTTTAAAGTATTTAACATCGATTCTTCACTCTTCAGCCTTCAATGTGCTGTAAGCTATTTTTGCCATTTTGGAACTTCCTCAAGACTAGCTGTTGGGGCAGGACACCGTTCCGGCACTTGCACGAGCATTTAATGGGCTGCCCTGTGAACGCACAATGATTGACAGGCAGGAAGTGTTTTTATTGGCTATACATATAATCTGGCCGCGGCCCGCAAACATCTTTTCCTCCACTGTTTACAGAGACAGGTGTGATATTTTATGGCACCTATTTCAGTGATATCTGACAGGTAATGAAGGCGTTTCCTGCATGTCATTTCACCCTTAAAGCAATATTCTGGGTTCAATACAAGTTAAGCTCAATTGACAGCATTTGTGGCATAATACTGATTACCACAAAAGTTCATTGTGACTTGCTTCACCACCTTTCTTTATAAAAAATCAAAACCCGTGGGTTGTTTGAGGCACTTACAATGGAAGTGAATAGTGAAAATCTGTTAACATTAAAAAACTCACTATTTCAAACGTATGGCCACAAGACGTAAACAATATGTACGTTAACATGATTTTAGTGCGATAAAATGCATTACTAACCTTTTCTGTGTAAAGTTATGGCCAGTTTTACAACTTTGTTGCCATGAGGATGCAATGTGAACAAACCCTAAATCCCTAAAAAAGATTTAAACAACTTTACAGCTCAAATAGTGTAAGAGTTTTAACAGAAGAATTAATGTAAGTGCATTTATCACATTTAAGCTTCACATTTCTGCCTTTAAACCCTACAAAAATTGGCCCCATTCACTTCCATTTTAAGTGCCTCTCTGTGACCTTAATTTATGCTTCTTCTTTTTGTGTGTGTGTGTGTGTGTGTGTGTGTGTGTGTGTGTGTGTGCGTGTTTTTGTGATTTACGAGGACAATTTTGAAAGTTACAAATTAGTAATTACAAGGGTATTATGCTATAAATGTGATTTATGAGGATATTTCTAGTGTCCCCATAATAATTCAAATCGCTTAAAAATCATACTAAACAATGTTTTATTGAAAATGTAAAAATGCAGAAGGTTTTCTGTGAGGGTTAGGTTTAGGGGTTGTGTTAGGTTTAGAGGATAGAATCTATAGTTTGTACAGTATAAAAGTCATTATGTCTATGGAAAGTCCTCATAATGATAGGTAGACCAACATGTGTGTGTGTGTGTGTGTGTGTGTGTGTGTGTGTGTGTGTGTGTGTGTGTGTGTGTGTGTGTGTGTGTGTGTGTGTGTGTGTGTGTGTTAATAAACATTGTGCCACAAATGCTGTCGATTGAACTTAACTTGTATTGAACCTGGAATAAAATCTTGCGTGACAGCCGTGGTTACTATTCACTTTCTTTGTTTTTGAAAGAGCTCTTGGACATTCTGCCATAAATTACTAATTTTGTGTTCCCCAGAAGAAATAAAGTCATTTCAAAAAGACATGAGGTATGAGTAAATAATGGCAGAATTTTCATTTTTGGATGAATTACTACTTTAAAACAATTTGAGAGATGAAACATGAGAGCGTTCATGTATCACTTGTATCGTGCATGTTGGTGTGCTAATGACAAATATTAACTAAACATTTCGGTTATGATGATACAGCAGTCATGACAATATAGTGGTCTCTTCATAGATGCTCGTGTGCAGGATATTCTGTCATGGCCACAAGGTGACCTGGGTAATTCCAGTAAGGGTGTGCGGCTCGAGCTTGCTAATGCCTTATATGTCCAAAGTGGTGTGAAACTCCTGCCAGAGTTTACTCAGCATGCCTTGGGATGGGCTAACAATAGCCTACTGAGTGTAAACTTCATTAATTCCAACAACACTCAGCTACAGCAATGGGCACGCTACCATAGTAAAGGTGAGTTATGTATTTATTTATTTGTTTAGATTATGTGAGTGTTTCATTTCAGTATGTATAATGCCATAGTCATATCACTATTTGCACTTCTGGTTAGATGCTAACTGCTTTTCATTAGCTCTGTTTTAAACTTAGTGTATATACTAGATGTATACAGTATGTGTATAGTGTAAATATTTAAGTATGATTCAAATTGTGTTTAAAATATGACAAAAACATAAAGAGACTGTTACGTGCATAGACATGGTGGTCTTTAAATTATTGCATTTACGTAGTTTGCCTGTTTGGTTACATCTATAGTTAAATGTAATTCATCTTATTTCTAAAGCTGATGACCACCTTCAGGCTAAAGAGGAGCTACCACAGTCTGGTGATCCACAAGAAGAGGCCTCCAGGCAGGATATATTGCCACACATGACTCTACTGAGTACAGTGGTTTTCCATGGAGCCTGGCAGAAACAATTCCTCTTCACAGAGACTCAAAACCTGCCCTTCACCCTCTCTGATGGCAGCACAGTCAAAGTGCCAATGATGTACCAGTCAACTGAAGTCAACTATGGTAAGGGAAGGAGCAAAACAAAAACATCAGTAGTTCACTGATCTGCGCTAAGAGGCATTTATGGAAAAGACAGCATCTCCAATCACACAATGCTTTTATATATTTTTTAGAAGTGCTATTCTATGTGGACTATGGTTGATTGATATAAATATTCACTGAGCACTTTATAGGAACACTATGGTCCTAATAAAGTACCTCACATTGTCTTCTGCTGTTGTAGCCCATCTGCCCCAAGGTTCGACTAGTTGTGCATTCTAAGATGCTATTCTGCTCAATTGTACAGAGTGGTTATCTGAGTGGTCGCTTATCTGTTAGCATTAGCCAGTCTGGCCATTCTCCGTTGACCTCTCTCCAGGCATATCCATCCACAGAACCATTTTTGGCACCATTCTGAGTAAACCCTAGAGACTGTTTTGTGTGAAAATCCCAGCAGTTATAGAAGTACTCAAATGAGCCTGTCTAGCATCAATAATCATGCATGATTTATGCATCGCACTGCTGCCACACGATTGGCTGATTAGATTTTTGCATAAATAAGTAGGTGTACAAGTCTTCCTAATAAAGTGATCAGTGAGTGTATAAACATTTTCAGCATTACAGTGTTAAAGAAATGCTTCCGTCATATTAATGAACGTTACGTAAATAATGAAGTGCCCTCAATTTATCTGTCCACCTCTATTGTCTGCTCACAGGACAGTTTCGCCTGCCTTCAGATCAGCAATACACTGTATTGGAGCTACCATACCTGGATCGCTCACTCAGGCTGTTGGTGGCATTACCTGGGGACAGAAAGACCCCTCTATCACAGCTGGAATCACAGCTCACATCCCGTGCTGTGGGACTTTGGGATACTGGATTAAGACGAACCAAAATGGATATCTTTTTGCCCAGGTAACACTGTGATAAAATACATCATGTAAAATGTACTGTAATTTCATACATACGGGGGTTTAACATCAGTGGAATACACTGCTGTTGTGTGTATTTCAGGTTTAAAATGCAGAGCAGGTTCAATCTGAAGGCTGTTCTACAGTCTCTTGGTATCTCCGACATCTTCAGTCCTTCAGCAGCAGATTTTAGAGGGATCTCAGGTAGTGTTATTGAACACAGACATTCAGTTTATTTTTGTTTGATATAAAGCCATTACACTGGGGAATTAACTGTATGAGCATTTAATAGAGCCCTACTAGTCTTTAGCTTGAAGCTAGTAAGCTTGTAGCCTGAGAAGTGAAACTTTACCGTCGATATTTCTACAGATGGGGAAGGACTTTTTGTATCAGAGGCTTTCCATGAGGCAAAAATAGAGGTGACAGAGGAAGGGACAAAAGCAGCTTCAGTCACAGGTAAGACCCTGACAGATTTGCTTGGGGGTGATGGTTGGTAGGAGTTGGAAATGAGAGTATTGTTTGGGAGCAGCTTATTAGAGATGATTGAATATTAATCGGCATATGTGTTTTTTGTCTTTTTGTCTCAGGCTTTGAAATAGGAATTTGATATTGCACTTAGCACAGCTTGTCCTTCTAGAGCATTGCACCTAAATAAAAATGTACATTTGTTCTTAGGAGTTACACTTCTCACATCTCACACTTCCTGTTTACTGCAGCATTGTAGTATTTGATTTAAGTGAACATGTGTGATACAGCTGAACTGTCCGTTAGACCACTGGTAAATAGGATGGACTGTTGATCGGGATGCAGGATCAGTTCCTCCGGCATGTTTGCAGCATCTCAATGCTCCACTTTGTAGCCACAGATATTAAGGCTGAAGTTGGACCTACATTTCACTTGGAGAGTGTATTCTTAGAGCTTAACCACTCGCTCTTGTCTCTTTCTTCTTTAGCAATGGTGCTATTGAAAAGATCTCGTGCAGCAGTTTTTAAAGCAGATAGGCCATTTCTCTTCATCTTACGTCAAATCAGCACAGGTAAATACTAAAAACTAGACAGATGCATGAAATCTGCTTGGCTTCAACATATGTCGGTCTGCAGATATAAGACATGATTGAGGTTCATTGTTGGGATTTTATTCCACAGGTTTATTGCTGTTTATAGGTCGAGTGTTGAATCCAGCAGAACAGATGTCTTGAGAAGACACATGCAATGACATCTGCTTGAAATAATGAACACACACACACACAGGAGTCCTACATTTATAAACACTTTAATCCATGTGATTTTGCCAACTCAGCACACCCCAACATCCCTCATGGGAATACAGGGTGAGAGGAATATCTGGGGACCATTAGGAGGGTCCACTGACACTTCAGGAAGAGGGACAAGACTTTTGTACATATCTGTAAATAAAATTTTATTACATAAGGGTTTTTTGCACTTCAAAGTGTCTGCTGTCATTTATTTCCTCTACGCTCAATAAATTCTCTTATTTCCGGTGGAATTGTTTTGGTTACCATCGGTTACTGATTTCATGGATTTAAATTCAGTAGATCCCAAAGATTTTCAACTTTAAACCCATGATGTTGTTTACCCACATGCAGATTGTCATTTTTAAGTACATTTAGTGGATTATGAATTCAAAAGTATAATATTTAACCCTTGTGCATTGTTCAAATTCACTACCCTTTCGTTATGTTCGTGGCTGAAAACAGCCACTACTTTAAACTGCTGTAAAAATGTATCAGATAAATATTTTTTTCACATTTTTTGGCATAAATCTAATAATCAACCTCAGTCCTGTTCAAAACTACTAAAGGTTTAAAAAAAAAAAAATCAGGATTTTAATTCTTTAATTGCCAAATTCATAAATGATGTCACTGATTTGGGGGAAAAAACATACAAAATGACGTATTTTCAATATAAAATGTGATTGTGGACTGGATTTTTTTTTTACCTTTTATCACAGTCTTGGACATGTCAAAGATTAGAAACAACATTGGTTTTGATGCATTGTTAGTTTTTGTGCAGCATCAGATTTTAACTTTTTCTCCCGCATTTACTGTTCGTGGCTGTTTTTGCCCCATTGACTTCCATTATAACCACATTTTTTGATTGCAAAGCCATGACACCATATAATCATGCATTTTTGATTGTTTGTGGTTTTCCCTGTTGGGAAGAGGAAAAATTATTAATTTTTACTGTTGATAACCACGTGGCACCATTAACCCTTTAGATAGGCCTGTGCAAAAAAAAGCTTAGTTTCTGGCTTTTACATGGAGTTATATGGAGAATAATAGCATATTAAAGTGTGTGTGTGTGTGTGTGTGTGAGAGAGAGAGAGAGAGAGAGAGAGAGAGAGAGAGAGAGAGAGAGAGAGAGTGTGAGAACTCACCTTGTTGCGTCTGAGAAAATCAAAACATGCACCTCAGCTCTCAGAACTACATGGAGTAAACAAAAACAAAGTGCCTTTTGATGGTGAGAAATGCAGAGTAATCAAAAACAAAGCAAGTGGATTTAAACACTTGCATGCAAGCCTGCTGGTCATTTGATGGTGAGAAGAGCAGCAAGCAACATGAGAAAGGGCTTGATTGTAGTGAAGTTTTAGAGATGATAATGCAGCCTGACCCCTCCAGCGAGCTGCAGGATGTATTGTCTTCTCCCTCTGACACCACAGACTCAGCAGAGTCAGATCCTGATTTGGATGTGGCACCCTCATCATCCTCTCTAGCTTCCACTGAAGGCGAGGAGGATTCGGAGGATCCTGGATCTGGGTGGACTGGAAGAAACGGCGAAGTGTGGTTTTCCACCAACGCGGAGACAACTCCCTTTCTTCAGCCTGCCAGAGGCGTGACTCCAGGGCCGACGCGCTATGCCATCGCAAGGGTCCAGAACATGGATTCTGTGTTTAATCTGTTTTTCACAGAGGAGATGATTGACCTCATTGTCAGCAAAGCAGTGGTGACAGAGGGACCAAAAAAGAAGCCAGAGATAATTGCAGATTACAACCGCTGCAAGGGAGGTGTCGACAATCTAGACAAGGTATGTGCCATTACACATTTGTTACTACATGCATCCTATTCCTGTTAATTTTTACTTGAATTCATGTGCTTGTTAGAGATAAATTTAGGAGATACTGTTTGTGTTTTGACAATGTTTGCATGATTATTCTCATTGTCATGTGCAGCTTCAAAAATACTTATTATGAAATCTGTACTTATTCTTTTCTTGTTCTTTTATTTTTGTAGGTTGTCTGCACCTACAGCTGCAGAAGGAGGACCAATCGGTGGCCACAGACGTTATTTTTTAATATGCTATTATTCTCCATATAACTCCATGTAAAAGCCAGAAACTAAGCTTTTTTTTGCACAGGCCTATCTAAAGGGTTAATGGTGCCACGTGGTTATCAACAGTAAAAATTACAAATTTTACCTCTTCCCAACAGGGAAAACCACAAACAATCAAAAATGCATGATTATATGGTGTCATGGCTTTGCAATCAAAAAATGTGGTTATAATGGAAGTCAATGGGGCAAAAACAGCCACGAACAGTAAATGAGGGAGAAAAAGTTAAAATCTGATGCTGCACAAAAACTAACAATGCATCAAAACCAATGTTGTTTCTAATCTTTGACATGTCCAAGACTGTGATAAAAGGTAAAAAAAAAATCCAGTCCACAATCACATTTTATATTGAAAATACGTCATTTTGTGTGTTTTTTCCCCCAAATCAGTGACATCATTTATGAATTTGGCAATTAAAGAGTTAAAATCCTTATATTTTTTATTTTTAAAACATTTAGTAGTTTTGAACAGGACTGAGGTTGATTAATAGATTTATGCAAAAAAAATTTGAAAAAAATATTTATCTGATACATTTTTACAGCAGTTTAAAGTAGTGGCTGTTTTCAGCCACGAACATAACAAAAGGGTCGTGAATTTGCCCACAGTGTACTGTTGAGTTTTTGAAAATTTTCAAAGCATTTTCCTAAAATATGTGTGAAAATAAGATTTGTCACCAAAAATCATTCCATTTGCTGAAACACGGAGAAAGTTATGGCCAAATTACGACTCAACAGCACCCCCTAGTGGCTGAAAACATCCCGAACAGCACACAAGGGTTAAATAAATCAGTAATGCAGCTGCACAAGGAAGTTAGATTTGAGTTAAGTTTGATAGCCAATTAGCAATATGTGTCTGAAATAAACAAAACAGAAAAACAAAGTTTGAATAAGTTTAAAGGTGCACTCAGTAACTTTTGTCTGTGTCATCTTGGACTTACAATGACACCTAGCAGTTTGGATGCAGCATCATTTAAAATAAAGTTGTCATTTTCTGATGCCACAGTAGAAATGTATTGTTCAGTCAGCCATGGTTACTTTAATCAATGAGTGAGTGTCCAATAACAGGACGGTTACTGAGATTTAGCAAACTTCAGCTGGTCATGTGATGACCCTCTCCATGTAGAATAAATCAGCTTGATTTTAATGGGAGTGCTCATTATTTCCTACTTCTACTGCAAAATTAAAATGTATGTCTTTAGGTTACCGAGTGCACCTTTAAGTTGAGTCTGACGTGTTGTGCTGCAATGACAAATCTGCAAGATAATCTTCCTCATAGGCTACACTGGTTACATATAAGTGCCTCAGTAGACCACAAACTCCCCATACAATCAAGAAAATATGGCAGGGCGGCCTCTGAAATTGAACATATGTCCTATGCCAGTAAACAAACAACACCTGAACACATGAGTGCTGAGAAAAGAAGAAATCAGAGACACTTGAACCATTCTCTCTTTCTAAAACCAGATTCCTTCAAATCAAATGTAGGTTAAAGATGGCAGGACGTGCAATCCTTTTAATAACATCAAGTTATTCACAGAAAATTCTCATTTATTTGCAGGACTATTCACAGTATAAAATATACTTTATTCAAATACATACAAAAAGAGGCTTTCCACCAAACATTCTCTTAAATAATACTTGCATTGTCACTATGTACATATATACACATCATATTAAAAATATTGTATTTTTTTTTTTTAAAGAAGCCATTGATTCATCTTTATCGATACACATATGGCAAAGACTTGGTCCCTACAATAGGGTGCAGGGTTAAAAGGATGAGACAGGACAAGAGATAGGGGCGGCGCAGCGGCAGGGACACTGTATATTTGGTAGTAATGTAGGAATACATTAGCAGCAACTGCCTTCCATGTAACTATAAGTGACTATATCCTGGATGTTTATATAATGCTGTTTTACATTTTCAGGAGGAAAAGACAGACCTTTTCCCACTTATTTTGACATCTTAAATCAAATCGGTCTCTATATATAAATATATATCGTTCCTTTTGTAACTATAGAGGAAATAAAAAAAAAAAATTGAAAAGGTTTTTCAAAGATACCTAAATTAAGAGAACTCAAAGTTCAGATAAGTGAACAATCCTTAATTTAGTTGTGTAGAACAACGCCGCCAGATATTAAGGTCTGTAAGACACATCAGTACAGAACATCAGACATCCAAGTGGCAAAAGGACCAGCAGAACCTCATTTTATTGTAGGAGAAAGAAATCACTAAGAATTACGAAAACAAAATGCCAGAAATATGTCCCTCTGCTGCCAACTGCGAAATCTTTTGAAAATGACATCCTTCCAGAGATTAGTAGCTTAACTACTTTTGGAGTGTGGTGTGTGCATGTCTAAAAGCAATTATAGACTCCCCAAGCAACTTAATCCTCCATCATTAAAGAACTGCTTGATAACTCACCTTTTATTCATGTAGAATATTGCTGATTTAGTCTCTATATTATATCTGTCTGGTCTGAGACTGAATGTGGTGATGAGTTTGTAAAGGTGCTTTCCCAGACTGAAATTAAAGGAAAGTATGTTTGTATTGGTGATCAATGCCAAGAGTCTAATGTCACAGCAGACAATGGGGGGTTGCAGTAAACAAATGAGCCAAGGAAGAATCCGATGCTATTAATCAATTCAGCTTTGGCACAATTAGAAAGAAAACTGGACTAAGAAAGAGAAGTGCGTTGTTGTGTCTGTTTGATAGAAAAAGAAACTCTCACTTTCCCCCAGCCCTGAGGTTTAGAAATGACACCCAAATTCCTCATCAATAATATCAGCTTCAATACTGCTAAAGACTTGAAACACAAGAGTCCCAAGTAACATTACATAAATAGTGCAGATCTGTGCGCAAGTCCCAAGTAGGGCAAATAAGAGTGCTCAGAAACCATCCAGATGATTCATGCTGTTGGCTCTTAAGTGAATCTCCTCCAAGAAGTTCTCCAGTTGCTCAATCAAGACCCTCTTCTTGAACCTACACACACAAAAGCCAAAAAGCGTCATTTACACACTAATCATTCATGCACGGTCTATCAAGGCATTCTGCATCCAGTGTATTCTGAAAAAGGTGATAAGTTAACCCTTGTGCATCAATTAAAAAAAGTTACACATAGGTTCATTATGGACAAAAATGGCCATGTCCAAAAACTGTCATAAAAATATTATAGATTTATATTTTTTTCCACTTTCACTGACATAATTTTTTTAACCAGCATCAGTTCTAATCAGAATGACCAAACATTCATTCATTTTTAGAATTTTAACCCTTTAAACGCTGGTTTGTTTACATAATGCCACTGTTGTTTTTTTAGGAAAAAATGAAAAATAGTTATTATTTTCAATTTAATAGATGCTAAGCAGAATGTTTTTTCTTTGACTATTAGAGCCTCGGATATGTCAATGATTAACAACAACATTCATTTTGATGCTTTCATATTTTTTATGCAGTATCAGATTTAAAAAAAGCTACCACTTAGGACCATAATGGACAAAAATGGCCATGTCAAAAAGTGTCATAAAAATATTATAGAATAATATTTGTTTCTACTTTCACTGACTTATATTTTAACCAGCATCAGTTCTAATCATAATTACCAAACATTCATTTATTTTCAGAATTTTAACACTTTAAACGCAGGTTTGTTTACATAATGCCACTGTTGTTTTTTATAAAAATATAATAATTATAATTATTTTCAATTTAATAAATGCTAAACAGAATTTTTTTTATTTTTATTATTAGAGCCTCAGACACATACAAACCACACTCTGAAATCCATACCAACACACTCACACAATTATATATTCATAATGTATCTAATTGGCTCTATAATATGCATAAGCCAAAAACAGCAGAAAACAACAACAAAAGCGATGATATGCCAAACCTGAAAAAAATGGCACGATCTGGTAAAGAATATTTAAAATGTAAATTTTGAAGCCTTGCCAACATAATGAAAGCATGTTAAACAAGATTGCATAATTTTATAGTTAAATGGCACTGGGATTAAAAATCGCAGTTTTAATGGGTTTCAATGTGCCATTTTTGTCCAAAACGACGCTAAGAGGGAGTATTTTGTGTAACTAGTGCAAAAAATATATTTTTTAAAGAAAATAGGGTGAAATATTAAAATTCCAATAAAAATTCACACCTGTGGAAAATGTTATGCAGTTAGCATTAACACAGACAAAGTTATCAAAAAAACAAAACTGAAAAAGCCAAAAATGTCCACAAGGATGCACAAGGGTTAAACAACTATGAAGGACAATGACATGCAATAAAAGAGATTAAGTCTATGCAAACAGAACATGATTGCTATTAATATGGAGCTAAAGAGAACAAACAGAATTTTTCCCTGTGTGCATCATGACAGAACAAGTGGAAACTTGCTTATGTATTGTGAATATAGAGTGGGGCTCACACAAACAAATACTAATATCGCATGCAGCATTTAACATCTACTCCAATAAACTGCAGTTTCCCACAGAAGGAAGGAGTACCTGGCAGCCTCTTTGATTATGCTTTGCAAGAAAATCAGACGTGTTTCCAAACTGCCTTGGATTTGCTTGAGGAGGTAGAAGATTTTCTCATAACCTGCATTAACACACAAGGAAAAGGGGACTTTGAAGTGGAGATAAATACCTGCTAACAATTCTCCTGCAGACAGATGAGATTTGACAAACAATATGCTGATAAAAGCAATGCTGTTATGAGCAATGTCAAATCAATCAGCAAATGAAAAACCGTGGAGGCCAAATCCATTTCCCAAGAAACTGTAACATTCATTACAAATGTGCAAACAATACTGACAAATGGAAACCATTTGTGGCAATGATTCGGCTTTTTACATTTAGCAAGTACAGCCAATGCAGGCCCATGGGCAAAAATGTTTGTGCTTATTGATCGCCATCCAGGACCCCACATTTATTAGCACTAGGACAATATTCCACGTTTGAGTGCCCCGTAAAAGGTCCAGAGAAAAAATAAAGTTACTGTAATTAATATTTCTCAGAGATGCCAGAATAGACATGTCAACTCAAGCAATAAAAGTTTCTCATTATTTTTCAAAATCACAATTAATGCATTTACCATTAAAACAGCATAAACCCTGGTTGGAGGGGGGCTTTGTAATGTACCCGCCTGGAGTCATTGCACGCAAGCGCGCACAGTAGTGCTATTTGATGTACAAAACAAGCCCCCACTTATGACAGAAATCAAGTATTTTTCAGCATATGTAAGACACATTTTAATTACCACAGAACAGGTCAAGTCTTAACCATCACCAAAACACAATAAACCTTTTTGTCTGCAAGTGCTTTTCATGTGGAGTTCAAAGCAGCACTTGATGCTAGTGTTGCCGCCCTGATGCAAATCATGAACTAAGCTTTACAATTGCTGTAAAATAAGTGAATAACCACAGTCTGCAGGCTGATTAATACTATGGAGGATGAGAGTTTAAGACAGTTTTTCTCAACTTGTTTTGCTTTGGGACCCAGATTTTACACGGGACATCAAATGGCGACCCACCATAGTAAAAAACATAAGCTGTATTTAACGTATCCTGGGTAGAATTTTATTTTATCTTGCATAGTTTTGTTCATGGTTTTCCAGTATGAATGAGTGCATCGTGAATTTTCTGTTTTGTTTATGTCAACAAAGTTCTCTTCCCCCTTTTAAAAGTTGACGAGCCTGTTACATTTAGCATCTAATTTATTTCCTAATATCAAACTTCATTCTAACAGAACATATTACACAGGAGGAAAACTTTATTCATAATTTGTCCACAAGTCTTAGAAGTCCAGACTTTAAAGCCATTTATGTATTTGTCCTTATATTTAGTGTAATGATAAACAAGCACAGGCATAAGACCATGATGCCTCTCATTACTATGGCTACAGGACAATGTAGCAAGTTTTCTAATAATAATAATATAATAAAATAAATTGGTGTTAATGAAAAATAGATTCTACCCAGTAGATTTAATATGAAACCATAACATTTGTCAAAATATCACAGTAACTGCTAAATTGTGAAAAATTTTGTAGGCGAGGTGTAATTTTAAAAACAACAACTTTATTTTGGCACATAGCACAGTGTTGCTCTGTTCCACCTCACTGCGGTTTATAATGTTGGGGCTGCCTGTTTGAGAGCTTTAAAAAAACAAATATCGAGTTGCAGACGAGAAGCCTTTTGAGTGTATAAAGTGCTGAAATTTGACTTGGAGAGAAGTAAATTAAATCTGCGATTTAATATTTATGCATAATATAATTTATAAACCTCATGCACAAATAATTTTCTTGCATCATCAGTGGCAAATTTGTTTGCAAGTAAAAGCACGAGGCATGATTCAACATTATCTGCACACATAAATGTAAAAAACTAAATTTGTATAAATAGTGTATTTTAACTACGTATTAGCAATTAAGTAACCCTCTAGTATAACTACTATAAAGTGAATAACTAAAATAAATGGAACTATGAAAATAAAAACAGCCATTTGTAGCCATTTTTCAATTGGTGTGGATACATTGTGAAGTGTGAATTGCTCCGAGCAAAGACAGATCAAGGTTCCCATAAAAACAATAAAACATCTTCCAGATTGTGCAGCATTTTTCCACATTGAATGTGCAAAACATGTTATTTTTTTTTTTTTTTAAATCCCATTCTCTCCCAATTTGGAATGCCCAATTCCCACTACTTACTAGGTCCTTATGGTGGCACGGTTACTCGCCTCAATCTGGGTGGCAGAGGACAAGTCCCAGTTGCCTCCGCTTCTGAGACAGTCGATCCGTGCATCTTATCATGTGGCTCATTGTGCATGACACCGTGGAGACTCCCAGCATGTGGAGACTCATGCTACTCTCCACGATCTATGCACAACTTACCACGTGAACCATAGAGGTGGAGAATCACTAATCACGAGGAGGTTACCCCATGTTACTCTACCCTCCCTAGCAACCGGGCTAATATGGTTGCTTTGGAGACCTGGCTGGATTCACTCAGCACACCCTGGATTCGAACTCACGACTCCAGGGGTGATAGTCAGCGTCAACACTCACAAAGCTACACAGGCCCCCAAAACATATGGTTTTAAATATTCCAACACTACCTTAGAGCATCACGTAATGGGAGAGGAAATGGTGAAAAAACTTGGGCAGAGTTAATTTACAGATGTCTGAAAACATGTATGCACGTTTTGTTACTTGACGTACGTCTCCCAGGTTTCCTTATCTCCTTGGTGATGAGCACTCGGAGTTCAGAGTTCAGCTCCTCGTTTTCTTTGTTTCGGATCTTCTTCAGCTGGCAGGGTGAAGGGTAGCGTCGAGGGGCCTCCTCTTCACCCTCACTGCCCAGAGACAACTCACTCTCACTGGACTGTCCGTTCTCCTGCACTTCTTCCTGCTGGTTCTCTGCTTCATCCAGCTGAAAGTGGTTTATCTGCTGGAGGGGATCACATTCTGGCCCAGGACTCGGCTCGCTGTCTGGGCCGTAGTTTGACTCGAGATGGTTAGTAATGTCATTCATCAATACTGTATGATCATTTTCTGGAGCTATGAGGAATAAAACACTTGTCAGTCCAAAAAGCATGGAAAATCCATGAGTAAAATGTTTTACACGACTTCTAAGGAATTCATGTTGTAACGTGTGACAGCGTATCCAGCACCTGATGCAGAACATACATTTGTGTGCATATAAAAACAACTAAAAGAGTTTTTCTACATGAGTGTGTTGGTCAGACTGACTTCTGGGTGGTGTTTTTGGAGGAATGTATGCTCGCCCTGGCTGAAGCAGAGGAGACATACAGCGCCTGCGTTTCGGAGCCCCTCCCACTACAGTACTGCTGGGCTCTCCAGGACGTTTGCCTTTGCCTTGAGTGCCAGTAACAAATTCATCTGCTTCATCCACCATCATTGCCTGACAGAGAGCAAAAGCAGAGTGAATTATAGCAACAAAAAAAAATACATATACATGTTTTAGCGCCGCTTTCTGAAAGTCCATACTTCAATTATCAGAACACAAAAAACTGACGGTACCTTCTTGTCCAGTTTGAAGGGGTTTCCAAAAGTGTGCACACGTTTAGGCTGGTCTGGGTCTGCCTCTCTCAGAGGGGATGGGCAATTCTTCAGGAAGTCCTGATAGTTGCCCATCTGAGCAATAGGCACACTGTGAAGTTCATCTAGGAAAATCAATGATTTTAAAATTATAAAAATAAGTAATCAAAATGTACCATGTAAAGAGACATTAAGATAAGATTACTTTAAAAATAAAACAAATATAGAGTTATGTAGTCAGAGACTTGTGCTCGTCTTGGAAATCTTGAGTAAAATACAGCCAAGTTTGCTCCAAGAATATCAATATCCATTTATGGCCCCCTCTGAATTTTACCTTGATCCTGTCCTTTCAGAATGCAGATGCTGGCATGCAGGAGGTTCCTCCTCATGCGGCTCAGCTGGTCCAGCAGATGAGCTCTTGGGATATCATATGGGTTCCGCAATCCTTGTGGTTTCAATGCCTGTGTGAATAGAGCGAGCGATGAAGGATAATGGAGAAGCTATGGGAGCTGAATCAGTGAAAACTGATCTAGTACCAGATATTCAGTATGCATAAACCGTATTAAGTGTGACACCGTACCTCGATGTGATACATTTGTCTTTAAAATCACATGTTTTATGCACCAGTATAATGAACCACACACATGTGCCAAGCGAAAACTTCTAAAACACTTGTGGGTTAACATTCAAATAACATATGTGTATTTAACTGAACATTCAGAAAGTCTTCAAAGTCTTCTGCCACGATTATTACATTTGGCTGACGATTAATTGCCAAACAAATGATTGCAAACTGTCTGTTTTAGGGCAATGGCGATTAATTGTCTCCTTTAGGGCTTTCACAATTAACTGTCATTAATTGTAATATTTCTTTAGGTGCATGTGAGCTTGTCATTTTTTTGATCCCCTTTTCTCACAATTTAGAATGCCCAATTCCCACTACTTCGTAGGCCCTCGTGGTGGTGCGGTTACTCACTTCAATCCGGGTGGTGGAGGACAAGTCTCTGTTGCCTCCGCTTCTGAGAGAGTCAATCCGTGCATCTTATCGTGTGGCCCACTGTGCACGACACCGCGGAGACTCACAGCACAGGATGCTCATGCTATTCTCCGCGATCCACACACCATATTGAGAGCGAGAACCACTAATCGTGACCTCGAGGAGGTTACCCCATGTGACTCAACCCTCCCTTTTGGTTGCTTAGGAGACCTACTCGAGTCTCATCCTCTGTGCCATTATAACGGTGTATGAACATGCCAGAGCACTTTGCGTTCACTATCAAAGTTCATATTTGTACGTTTATATTTTAGCGGGAGTTTGGATGCACATGCAAAGCGCTCTACCGAACAGGAGCTGCTCTGGTTGACATCGGCGGTGTGGCTCAGTGACACTCGGAATTCAACTGAATGACACACAATTTTGTTCATTAGATTTATTCTGTAAATTTGCTTAAAATTCCCTTATCTGGGCATTCAAATGTGAACAATAATCACTGTTCTCAAATAACCGTGGTTAAGATTACATAACCACGATCAGACAATTATTTTAGGATTGTGACAGACCTACTTATGAGAGTCTCTTTCAGAACAGAGGCTTTGTTGAGATGTAATTTGTGTTTTGTCTATGCACAAGAGAAAAGTACAAAAAACATTGTATGTGGCATTTTGGCATGACAAAGTTTTCTATATACATGTACTTTATTCAGAGCAGCAAGCTGAAACCCAGCAAACTCCTTGGGGTTTGCCTCCAATGGCAGAGCTGGACCATCTCCCATGATACTATGCAGTAGCTGTGTGAAATCCTTCCGGTGAGCCAGAGAGAGGGCGGAGCTTCTGCAGCGAAGTTTAATCCCGCCCTCTAGTGCCGCCTTCTTTCCTACTGATGCACAAACTCTATCAGCCTCCACCTTCGTCTGTAATACACACACCCAAATCCAATTTAACTTCATGATTTCACAATACAGATGTTAAAAGCAGGCTGTATGTTGGCAACTACCTGCTGACTGAGCTTTTTGAGGTAGGACACAACACTGTAGCTGAGGCCATACTCCATGCTGTCAGCTAACAGGTTTGGAGCTCCCATCATTCTAAGTGCTTTCCGCAAGGCCTGGCAAGATCAGGATAAGAAAATATTAAAAGGAATAACTTCAACTCATACTTTAAGTTAAACACACTGTTGTAATAATAAAATGAATGAGCAATTTCATTACTTACAGTGATGTAGTAGGGGGGCATTGCCTTAAGATAGTTTTCAAAAGATTGTCGCCATTTAGCTGGAGGCTTAAACTTATGCACCGTAATCAAGTCATCTAAAAATGCACAAACACGGTTAGCGTCAAGCAGCACACAGAAAAAAAGAGTGCCAATTTTAATCTTTTTTTGAAGCAAACATAGGGTTTTAGACTTTTCTCTGAATTAATCATTCACTTCAAACTTGTCTTTACAAAAAGCTTAATGAATGGTAAAAAAATGAAACTTACCAAGTAAAGGCAGCACCACAGGATAGTTGTAGGGCATAACAAAAAGGTTGACACAGTTGAGAGCTGTGCTGGCCTTCAGATAGCCAAACGGCTGCCCAAGCTCTCCATATTTAGCACTGCTACATACAAAAACCTAAGAGAGAACAAAATGTTACAGCAATTAATGTTCAGCCACAGTAGTAGCAATCAAGGACTGTATTTGATTTATAGTTCGTCTGTTGCGTGATTAGAATATATAACTATTAAATGTTAACTATTGAGATGAGCAGTACCTGCCAGCAGTTGTGTGGTGATTTCCTCTCCAGTATATACTGTGTGAGAGGTGAAGGCTCCAACTCGTACTTGTCAAAGGGCACTTTATCCACCACCATGGGCTCCGAATCCACACATGAGAACTTTACCTGTGGGTGAGCTGCACGTGGAGGCTGCAGGGGAACGGTACATTGTATTTACATGATTCATGACATTGGAAAAAAACAAAAGCATACAGTGCAAACCTATACAAAATATATTTACAAACCTAGTATTTTACATATAAAACATACAGGGAATGAGAGAGCACACACACACACACACACACACACACACACACACACTTTTCTCGTACCAAAGTAGGTGAGTTTTGATCAGGCCAAAAAGACTCCGGGATAGGCCAATGGCCCACAGGAACACCAGTTTTAGGGTTTGGTCTGACATAGATGAGTTTATGACAGCTATGCCATGGCTGAGGTCCATACTTCACCTCAGCTGGACCATCTGGGAAAAATATGATGACAAATGTATTTGTCATCTTTATCATTAAATCATCTTTACATTGTATCCATTCACTGTATACTTGTTTTTGTCAACTCTGTGATAGGGTCTTAGCCCACTTTTCATCACAATTTTGAGTCCAATATTAAGTTAAGAAATTATTAAATATAATTGTATATAATGTTAACTAGTATTAGTATTATTATAAAATATTACCATTTATTTATTACATATATATATATATATATATATATTTATTATTACATTATATTATTTATGTAATATTTTCTTAACCTGCACGCTGCAAAGCTATGCAGGCCTTTGTTTTGGCGGAAGCTTTTATTTTGGCGGTACACTCAAGGAAGTAGTAGAGTTGACAATGGCCTTGTAATGCATAAAATCGCTCTCATCCACAAAAACCCATTGTAATGAGGTTACTTTAGATTTGGATAGTAACTTTTAGCAACAAAGCAAATTTGGAAAATTAGTGAATCTAGAGTTTTGTAAATACAACACACTCAATCAGCATCACACGCTCTTGCAGTATGTTTAACACTACAGAGAACAGCTCTATGCACATGCAGTAAGTGCAACAAGCAGTTTTTTATTTATTTATTTAACGAAAATCGCAGCCTTTCCAGCGATGTCATATTGCGATTTCTATTATATTTCTTAAAACCTTTACAAAAGTACCTTAATTTCCATACATAATTACCATTACAGGCAAAATACTATTATGTAAAATTAGTTTTCTTTTTTTAAATGCTTCTGAAGAGTTAACTACAGAAAAATTAGCTATTGAACTCTTCTTTAAGAGCCTCCCTTACCTTCAGTGGGTGTAGGGTCAGGACCAGTCTTCTCAAAATTGATGACTACTCCACTGTGGATCTTCTGAACCAGAGACTCCAGGCACTGGTTTAGCATTCTCTGGGAAAACACGCTGTATGATCGGCCTGCACACAATTTAAAAATGTACATTTTTTTCAGAGCTATTATTATCTGAAGTAGACACACGTGAACAGTAACTTAAATTTAAACCACAGCCTGGATTAAGCGTAACAGGGGCCGGTTGCATACAACTTTTTTTAGACTAGTTATTAGTCTAAAATGTTGGTCTTACCTTTTTCAGTCAGTTGCATAAAAACTTAGATCGGTCTAATTTAAGACCGAAATGTAAGAAAGCACACCCCCGGGCTAACTTTTGTTTTACATTCCATGTTGTCATGGAAAATAACGGTCAGCTGAGCCAGTGGGGGCTTGAGCTGTGACTTCATAGAAGACATTTACTTCTACGATGGTAATAATTTCTTGTATATTTTTAGTATTTGGGATAATCCCTAAATGTGTTAATCAGAATACATTTTGAAGCATTGTATTAGTCTAAACAGCTTTAAAAAAAAAAGCCTCAATGCAGTTTTCATTTGCTGAAAATATTTGCTTGTTAGTGTCTTTTTCCACAATGCAATGTGAATTAGACGGTCTTACTAAAGACAACTATGAGCTTGTTTTATCCAACAGGCTTTCTATGGCATCTTTAGCTAGTCAGATTAATTGTTAGACTAAGTCTTAAGTTAATGGCTATTGTGACAGGGCAGGGCCGTGATTCCACACACCCGGCCCCTAGTCAGGCTAACCAAGCCTCAGAGAGGGAAAAATGCCGACTGGAGACTGCAGTGGGACAGAGAGAGAGATTTACAGACAGCTGTCCGACACCTTTGTGTGTTTGTTTCAGTTTTATATTAAACTATGATTTATATGGTCCAGCCGGTTCTCGCCGCCTCCTTTCCATTAATCCCTTTAAAGCTATATATATGCAACCGGTCCCTGGTCTGTGTGCTTTTTTTCTTATCAGTTCATTGCCAGGCCACAACTATTCACATGCAAGTGCACACACTACAAAGTAGCTGCCCTATTGTGTTAAGTATTTGATCAGCAGTAGAGCACAGACTCCCTTCCTCTCCATTGTATTGTTCAGTGTGTCTATTACACAGCTGTATTAGTCAGCACAACAGTGTCCAGAAGAATCTACCCTTGACAAATCAGCAATTCCCTTCAATTCACAATTCAAACATTTCCACAGCACTTAAATACCACCTTACAGGTCTGACCTGACAGGGCATTTGTCAGTTCTGCCATAATTTTGAAACTTTTCTAACAATTTCAAACTTGCTCAATGACCTGCTTGTTAATACCACACCAATCAAACTGGATTTTGTTCAAAGTTACTTTAATAGCCCACCATTAAAATAGAAAGCACTCAGATTATGACAGTAGTACAATAAAAGATTTGCATTTTATTAATTATTTGCAACGTTTATGACGACTGAATTCGGCCTTTGAGCATTATATCCCTTCTTTGTACCCAAGCTTTAAAATGTATGAAGTTAAGGTACATAAACTAAAGAAACACACCTCCTGTGACTTCACACATGGGCGTAATAGGAGAGGAGTCGGGTGGAACTCCACCCATTGGTTCAGGGTCAGGGGAGGTGTGGCCTGGAATGCGTAGCACTAAAGAGAATAGTCGCTGGTCCCATCGGAAGGGCTCTTTTGTCAACTCACTGCCTGGCAACGGTGTTGTCAGTGGTAAATGTAACTGCAGGAGAGAAATAGGATGAAATTAATGCACGGTTCATGTCAGCACATAATTAGAGATTTTGCAATTGCAGTTGTGTCCACAACTCTCCGGTTATCTTTCTCAGTGACTTGACCTATTTCTAATCGTACCAGCTAGAGACTTATTTTAACCGATCTGCAAGTCATACTGCATGCATATAAGAGTACAACTGATATGAAGACATGCAAAGGAAGAAGATGAGTGAATTATATCAAAGGAAAATAGGTGAGTGGAAAAAAGCTGGGGAAAGCAAGAGATAAAGAGGAGAACTGTTGACTAGATGAAGTCCTCAAGACCAGCCTATGTTGACCCACCTCGTCTTGGACCCCTGAACTGCCAGTCAGCTTGTTTCCATCAGTTATGGCCAAAATTATAGCAGGCTCCAAGAAAAAGGGGTTTCTACCCTGCAAAAATTATACAACAAACAAATTATAAGACAAAAAATAAGCTGAGGTGCAGCTGAGACAAATGCAGAGCTTAACATACACTCACTGTTCTTGATGTTTGCCACAGTAACACTAATATTTTGGCACACATGCACATTTACTCAAATCAAAAACTCTTCCCTTTAAGACTACACACTTAACAGTATTGTCAGCATAGTGTAGATTTTATGGATGACAAAATAATACTAAAAGCATTGGTTGTCATTTTTACAACAATTAAGTTAAACAGAATTGCTTGTGTCAGTTGATAGATTCATTATTCCGCAAGCATTCTGCATTCATCACAAGCAGCCAGAGGAAAATTGTAATTGGCCCCTTTTCTTTGAGGCATGACATTACATTCAGTTCTAATACATGACTAAGCAATTAAGAGAAAGAACATATAATCAACCATCTCATACCATATTAAAGCATATTTTAAAAATGCTCTTTTTCTTTCAGAGCATCAAAACAAATAAGCTGCTGCTTTAGTGACTGAAGGATCATGACAACAAAAAGGCCAAAATGGCTAATACAAGTTTAAAAAGACAATTTCAGTGTTTCAGTGTCAGGTCCACGAGCCTACAAGGCCGGACCAGTATTTAAGCACGTCGGTGGCGTAATATCTTAAAATGACATTAGAATAATTATAGATGGGTTATTCATGTTCGCCTTGACATGTGTGTGTTTGTTATTTACTGAGAGCTTTTGACACTTGGAACCACTCAAAAAATCACTCACAATTTTTATTAACCAAACACCAATAGAAAATATAAACCTATCTAACAGAACATACATGTCACCACAGGGCTCCAGACTAACATATGAGAGCGGTGGTTCTACAGATGGTGGCAGTGGTTCTACAGATGGTGGCACAGCACCTGATTTGGTAGCAAAAGTGAAAAAATACATATTTTTTTGTCCATAATTTAAATTATGATAAATTATAGAAACTAAATAGTGACATTATTGTATATTTTATATTATCACTGAAATGCACATTAGACCGTATAGCATTGCTTTTGACTTGATGCAACAGTAACATCTGCAAAAAGGTTTACAGGCCTACCTAATTTATATAGGGCTAAATTGAATTATTTATATTATTATCTACCCTGCTGTTGAACACAACACCACCGTGCAGCTGGGTCCAACTAGTGTCGCCTTCCAAAACGGTCAGAAATCTAGGGGTAACCATCGATGATGAGCTACAGTTCAGACCACATCTCAAAGACTGCAAGATCATGTAGATTTACACTCTACAATATCAGGAAGATAAGACCTTTCCTCTCTGTACATGCCACACAACTACTCATTCAGTCACTTGTCATAACTAGACTGGACTACTGTAACGCTCTCATTGCAGGCCTTCCTGCATGTGCTATTAGACCCCTGCAAATGATCCAGAATGCAGCAGCACGTCTGGTCTTTAATGAACCAAAGAGAGCACATGTTACACCACTCTTTGTCTCTCTCCACTGGCTGCCGGTTGATGCACGTATTAAATGCAAGGCCCTGATGCTGGCATACAAAATAGTCACTGGATCTGCTCCAGCATACCTACGGTCGGCTAAGGAACGTCGCCTTGTCGTACCAAAACAAAGAGGCACCAAAACACTTTCCCGGACTTTCTGTTTCATCATACCACGTTGATGGAATGACCTTCCCAACTCAATCCGTGAAGCTGACTCACTCTCCATCTTCAAAAAACGGCTAAAAACACATCTTTTCCAAAAGCACTTTTTCAGTCACTAAATTTCCAGTCACTAAAAAAATCAAATAATAATTTACAATTCTTGTTGCACATAAATCTGTTTTGTATACTATTCTGATGATAGTGAAACTTTGTAGTATGGCACTTTTCGTAACACGGTCTCCTTAAGATGATTCGCTTATGTTTTCCTCTTTTGTAAGTCGCTTTGGATAAAAGCATCTGCCAAATGAATGAATGTAAATATAAATTATTCTGCGTGTGATCCTACTGATTAAGTACGGTCATCTCTTTGAATTAATGAAGGCAAACAAAGCCAGCAACTCTATTTACAATCCAAGAGCAGATTCTAGAACAGATTTTGCTTGGTCAACAATAATTATAAATAAAGTTGACATAGTTCCTCAAATAACTAGATCACAGGTTGTCACTGGTAAAAAGCATAGCTCATTACTACGATAATAAGTAACTTCAACAAAACAAACTATGGCATTTGTTAGGAAATGACAGAAACTATAAATTTAGAAACTATAAAACAAAATAACTGTGCTGCGTGGGTGAGACTGCACTGCATTGTTCATTGAGCTGGCTGATCCTTAATCTGGGTAGTGGCTAGTGCTGCTATATTACATTTTTCTCGTACGAAATAGAAAACAGATGTGTCGCGCATAATCAACGAGAATTAACAAAATTGGTAGTCGCATCGGTTTGACCTCTAAAAACAAAACAAAAACAACACTCACCGACAGGAAAAAATTATTGCAAGATGCGCCCATTTAGTTGCAGTCTGGGGCCCAATATTTCTACTACCTTTGCCAAAGTTATCAGAGTAAAAGTCTTTCTGCTAGAAGAGGAATCGTGTCGGGTCTCCTGCTTTATACAGTACTGTATAAAAGCCATTTTACCATTGTCCACAAAATAATTTTATTTTGTCTCGCTCATATTACATTCTTGAGCTTCAATGGTTGATAAATTCCACCAAATGAAAAATTACTTCAAATTTTCCATGTGGTCTTCCATCAATTACTGACATTTTATTAGATAGTCATTAACTCTTTCCCCGCCAGCGTTTTTAAAAAAAAAGTTGCCAGCCACTGCCAGGGTTTTTGACGATTTTCGCTAAACTTTAATGGCCCGCAGAATATTTTCTTCCATGAATATATGAAGATGCTATATATCACAATAAAGATCTGAGCCTCGATTTTATTTTATCTTCATTTGTTCTTTTTTTATTGCGACTTGAACAGAGCTAGGTTTTGTCAAAAAACAACATTTCAGACAAAAAGCTGAGAAAAAGGCATGTTTATGTCTGATATTTTGAGCTTCTCATACTCCACTTCTTCATGTTTGAGACGATCGCAGTCTGTTTCTTTGATCAAAGAGTTGCGTACTCTTTCAAAACATGCGCAGGGGTCTTCCTTACCGTATAACACCTAAAACACGGAAAATTCCGTGTTTGGCGGGGAAGCGTTTTTTCATAAAACACGGAAAATTCCGTGTTTGGCGGGGAAAGAGTTAAGTGTGCTAAGTAATAATTAGAAATGTTTTTATTATTAATTTATTTTTCTCCCCTTTTCTTCCAAATTTAGAATGCCCAATTCTCAATGCGCTCTAAGTCCTCATGGTGGCGCAGTGACTCAATCTGGGTGGCAGAGGACGAATCTCACTTTCCTCCGTGTCCGAAACCGCCAATCTGCGCACCTTATCACGTGGCTTGTTGAGCATGCTACTGCGGAGATGTAGTGCATGTGGAGGCCCGCGCTATTCTCCACGGCATCCACGCACAACTCACCCTGCGCCCCACAGAGAGAGACCCCATCCACACATTATAGCGAACACAAGGAGGTTACCCCATGTGACACAACCCTCCCAGGCAACCGGGCCAATTTGGTTGCTCATGAGACATGGCTGGAGTCACTCAGCACGGCCTGGAACTCACGACTCCAGCGGTGGTAGTCAGCGTCAATCCTCGCTGAGCTACCAATCCCCCCAATAATTATAATTGTTAAAATAATCATCATGTCTGTTTATTATATGCATGCAGGTCAGTTAACGAGCATCGGCTGTTCAGACTAGTGTCTCATATGGGCCACATGTGTAATGTAGTGTGAACGACCCTACAAAAAAATTATTTGAGCAGAAAATCTGATTTGGGCCACATTCAGCTTCAGTGTAAACATTGGAATATATCCAATTAAATGATGGACCTGAGCCATGCATAGGGACCAGAATACTAGAGATACGGGGGAGGGCTCTCTTTTGACTTTGGCCATTAAGTGCACACCTAACAAACAACCACAACATCCTAGAAACCATATAATACCTTTGCATTAAAGCCAAAAGTTTTTTTTTTCTTCAGAAAATGTCAAAATCTAGTTTGATAATATTCTTCAACATATGTTTCTTTGAGATGCATAACCACATGGATTGCAGCAGGAATTTCTCCAAGTCAAACCTAAGACTAGAACCTAATCTACCACAGTGGTTTGTCATTCATCACACATGGCAACAATAACAACTTACTGTTATTGTCAAATGTATGCAAGGTGATGCTGCAGTCAATCTGTAGTAGTTTCACTACATTTCCTATATGCTCAAAAACAATAGAGGTCTTGAACAAAACTGGTTACCATGATAATTTAAATGTTTGTGTTTTGTATACTACCTAAAATCTAAAAGGCATACCAAGATTAACCTGGAACAATTATAACTCGAGCATCAATACACAGCATAAACATTGGTCTCCACGCAAGACCTGGTTCAGTTTGTCTTGGCCCTTATTTGCATCCAAGTGTTTTTTTTAACTACTACCATGTTTCACTAGGGTCTCTTGGGATTGTGTTGGCTCAGTGTAAGCCTATTGGGTGCTTGTAAAACTGTGAGATGTGTGCGTGTGTGTGGGGGGGGCTCGTGAGGTCAGGCCAGAGACTTTATACCAGTCACTGGTCCATAACATACCTGTCCATAGTTGTCTATCCCCGTTACTAATCTATTGAGGTTGAGTAAATCAAAAGCGGTCCTTAAAGACTGGCCAAACGTTGTTAATCCAGCTGCTTGGAGGTTCCTCAGCTCTGTCATAAAAGTGGCATGACTGTCCTTCCATCCAGCCTGAAATACCAAGACAAGACAAAGCAAAAGTATGTGTTATCCCATCTAAAACCACCAGACATCCACTCACTCTCAACATCACACATCAGACAGACACATTGATCGGTTATTGGACTTAGCTGGAAAGATTTCACAGAGGCAGTGATGTAGAGTGCAGACAGCTCTGGAAAGAAAGCTAGCTTTGAGGATCTCTCTCGCCCTCTCTGGGTGGAAAACTAAGTTAGGTTAGCCTTCCCACCCCATCTGTTTTCTCAAGCCCACAAAACACACAGCTCTGTGCTGCCACACGGAACAAAATGTCGGCCATGTTTAAACACACACACACACTCGTTATGGGTTGATGTTTTCACATCACATATTAAGCCATCGTGTTTTAACAGCAAACAAACAAGCAAAAGCTGAAAGTGTCTAGAGTGAAATAAAAACAGTTTGTACCTTGATTCCAGCCGGTGCTTCCTCGAAACTCACTAACATGTATCTGTCTCCTCTGCTTGCCGGATCTCTGCTCCTCAGCTGGGGAAAACCCGAAAAGAAACGTTTGTTCTTTTAGTACGTTTCCATCAAAGCGAGACAGAGTGGAGCAGAAAATTGTTCATTTACCTTCAGGAAAGTCTCAACTGCGCCCTTCGCTATGTCCAGATAGCTTGTGCCCAGATGGGAGCGCTGGTTCATGGAGGCTGACGTGTCTATCAGAAAAAGTAACACGGGCATTGTGTTGATAATCACCCCTACTACATGGACCGAGTGTCAGAGCAAGCGGACAAATTCAGAGAAATCTTTTGTTCGCCTCCTGTCGCTGCTGTCAGCACGCTGCTAGCCGGCTAATGCTAACTGGCTCGCGCATTCTTTCTGTCAGAGTGTAATTGTAGTTAGTGTTTAAAGAGCGATGCCTTGTAAACTTGAGCAAAACCTCAGACCCTGGGGGGAAAGGTTATTGATTTACAAGGGAAACTGATGATGTTGCTGCAATTTTAAAGAAATGCCTAACTTTTACCATGGTAACTTTCTGTTCAGTTTACGTCCATGATTCTTCCCTCACTAAAGGTTGCTCGCGGGCTGCAGTGGTTTTATTCTTCACTGAGCACTTGACTCCGCCTCCCAAGCGCTGCCCGAGTAAAATACGTCAAAACGCCTCATCTTATTGGCACTTGAAATGGGTGATTAGCATATTATAATTTTTTATTTTATTTTTTAAAGCCAGGAGCATGCGTATATGGTTGTGAATTAACCATGGAATGTTTTTGAGTAGCTCGTACAAGTATTACATTGTTGTGACATGTTATTACTTTATGGATGTATGCGCTGATTCCTGTCCTAACGTTTATTGAAATGTGTTTTGTTTATTTGCCTTTGTATGGCATTAAAAATATGATCAATAGGCCTGTTGTCTTACAATATGTGATATGAAGACCAACCTGTTTACCAATGCTCCAAATGTTGTATTTTTTACATGTACTTATGTCCCGGTCTAAAGGGTGGCTAGGGGGTTGGCGAAACAACTAATGGGGACTTCACTCCCCTTCCCCCAATCAGACAAAGACAGGGACGGATTACGACTAGCAAAGGCCCTGGGGCCAATTATCCTTTTCATTCTTGATGGGTTTTCGAGCAGGGGGATCCCCAAACTGGATCGTGCAACCTTAAAGCCCAGGGCCCACGGGCAGTCAAGGGCCCCTAGTAGTCAAGGGCCCCTGGGCACTGGCCCCTTTGGCCGGGTCAGTAATCCATTCCTGGACAAAGAGAGAACATATTTCCCACCCAAAAGGTCAAAATGCCCTCCCAAAGATTACATCCTAGTACCAACCCTTTATAAATGACTTATATGTATTTTACGCAGTTATTGAAGGCTTATAAGTTATTGGAATTTGTATTGTCATTATAAGATTTTTTTCAAATTATTAATTTTCATACAAAACTTCTGTATTTATATTTATTCATTATGTTTACAAGCTATGGTAATGTGTTTTTCGGCTTTTCTGGATATAACTGACCATCTACCAACACTCAGTCTTTATATATATATATATATATTACTTAGGCAAACAAGTCCATTGCCGTGTATATGAAATGTATTTAGTGCTAAATATCACCACAATTCATTTGATACAAATTATAACTAGTCAATCAATACATAACCTGTTTTTCTGTTCAGCGAGCTGTATAACAGAAATGCCATGCTCATTGCAACAACAAAAAAACAACAACAACAAAAAAACAACAAAATAACAACCTGGAAATATTTTTAATTTCACAAGAAGTACAGATTCACTGTAAACCATATCAGACATGAACAAACTGCATCAGTAGTAAAGGACAAACATGTGGCATGAATCTTTTCAATAAAGAAAAGGTTGCATCTAAATATGCCCTAGTACATAGTATGTCAAACACAGTATGTCAATTGAGTAAGCTGACAGAAATCTCTGTATTCATAAACATTTTGTGAGAAATACCCGGATGACTTTCTACATCTGGCGAGATTCTGAAGTGCGCATATTGGACTGTTTACTATCCAATAATGCAACGGGAGCTGTAGAGATGTCACATTCAAAACGCTGGAAAAAAGGCAAGAAAAAGCAACTCTTTTCAACTGTATGAGCTATTTATACACCAAGAAACTTTTCCTTGAGGTTCATTTGTACTTGTTTATTAAAAGCAGTGTGTGTCATATATTCTGGTCACATGGCAATGCCCATGCTCCAGGATGAAGTATGTCAGGGAATGCATGTATGCTACTCACCTGTATACCTAAAAACCTACTTTTTTTGAATATCCAAGAAGTGATATCCAAGTAATATCTGACTGTAACGTTCCTGTGTTGTCTGTTTCACATGCCACCTTTCACGTTCCATGTCACGTTTCCTTGTTGTCTGCCCCGTGTTTTCCGTTTCACCCTTCACGGATCACATTCCATGTCATGTTTTCCTTGTTGTCCGCCCCGAGTCTCACTGTCCTTGTAGAAAACTACAATTCCCACAATTCCCGGCCTCCCTCACTGCCTGCACACATCATTGTTCTCACCTGTGTCTCGTTTAGTCTTTATTGTGTCCTTGTGTATTTAAACCCTGTTTATTCCTCCATTCCCTTGTCAGTTGTTGTATGTTGAGATGTTGTTCTTGTTTGCTCGAGGTTCCTTTTTCATTGTGGATGTTTTGCTGTCTGTTTTACCCGCTGTGTGTTCTTTTGTATTTGAGTTAGTTTTTCCCCTTGTGGACTTTTCTTTGTGTTTTGCTTATTTATTATTTTTGAAATAAACCGCTATTGGATCCTTACCACCCGTCTGCCTTCTCCTGCTTCACGCATTCATAACAGAACAACCGACCACACAAATGGATCCAGCGGTCCAGCAGGCCAACTACCAGTTGCTTTGTTTGAAGCAAGGGGACCAACCGGTTGAAGACCACGTCCGGGACTTCCTTGAGCTGGCAAACATCTCCGACTTCCCGGACTCGTCCTTGGTGGTTTTCTTCTGGGGTAACCTGGACCCCTCGCTGAAGGAGCGGCTGCCCCCGGCGACGCGCGGCTGGGCCCTGCAGGAGATCGTGGAGGAGACTTTGCTGGTCAGCGGCTCGCCACTCACTGTGGGCGTGGCAGAGGAGGACCCAACCTCACCTTCCGCAGTGGAGACTTCGCACTCGCCCATGGCTCTTCCAATCATGCCTGCCCCACCTGCCAGCGAGCAAACCCCCACACCAGTCGTTTCCCATGAGCCTGCACGGCCCACTTCGTCTGCCCGGAGGAGGAAGAGAAGACGGGCTTCCGCCTCCCGGCCCACACCTGCCCCGGTCTGCGAGCCTGCGCCCTCGTCAGCCCCGGTCAGTGAGCCTGCGCCCCGGTCAGCGAGCCTGCGCCGTCGTCAGCCCCGGTCAGCGAGCCTGCGCCGTCGTCAGCCCCGGTCAGCGAGCCTGCGCCCTCGTCAGCCCCGGTCAGCGAGCCTGCGCCCTCGTCAGCCCCGGTCAGCGAGCCTGCGCCCCGGTCAGCGAGCCTGAGCCCTCGTCAGCCCCGGTCAGCGAGCCTGAGCCCTCGTCAGCCCCGGTCAGCGAGCCTGAGCCCTCGTCAGCCCCGGTCAGCGAGCCAGAGCCCGCGTCACCCACGGTCAACCAGCCAGAGCCATTAGCCCCCGATGTCAGTGAGCCAGCGCCTGTAGCCTCGACCGTCCCTGAGCCAGCGCCTGTAGCCTCGACCGTCCCAGGGCCAGCGCCAGTAGCCATGACCGTCCAAGGGCCAGCGCCTCTCGAGCCACCCAGGGCTCCGCCTCTCCAGTCTCTCGAGCCTCCCAGGGCTCCTCGTCTCGAGCCTCCCAGGGCTCCTCCTCTCGAGCCTCCCAGGGCTCCTCCTCTCGAGCCTCCCAGGGCTCCGCCTCTCAAGTCTCGAGTCTTCCAGGGCTCCTCCTCCCGAGCCTCACAGGGCTCCGCCCCTCAAGCCTCTCGAGCCACCCAGGGCTCCGCCCCTCAGGTCACTCGAGTCTTCCAGGGCTCCGCCTCTCAAGCCTCTCGAGCCTTTCAGAGCTCCGCCTCTCGAACCTCTCGAGCCACTCAGGGCTCCTCTCGAGTCTTCCAGGGCTCCGCCTCCAGAGCCTCCTACGGCTCCGCCTCCCAAGCCTCCTTCGGCTCCGCCCCCCAGAGCCTCCTACGGCTCTGCTACCAGACACTCCAGAGCCTTCTAGAGCTCCGCCTCCCACGGCTCCGCCTCCCGAGCCTCCTATGGCTCTGTCCCCAGAGACCCCAGAGCCTACCAGGTCTTCGCCTCTGAAACCTCCTACGGCGCCACCTCCCTCGGCTCCGTCTCCTGAGCCTCCCTCAGCTCCACCTCCAGAGCCTTCCAGGTCTCCGCCTCTAGAGCCTCCTACGGTGCCACCTTCCTCGGCTCTGCCTCCTGAGCCTTCCTCGGCTCTGCCTCCTGAGCCTTCCTCGGCTCTGCCTCCTGAGCCTTCCTCGGCTCTGCCTCCTGAGCCTTCCTCGGCTCGGCCTCCTGAGCCTGCCTCGGCTCGGCTTTCCATGGTTCCGCCTCCCTTGGCTCCGCCTCCTGGATCTCTCTTGGCTCCGCCTCCTGGGCCTCCCGAGCCATCCTCGGCTCCGCCTTCCTCAGCTCCGCCTCCGGAGCCTCCAGAGCCCCCCTCAGCTCCGCCTCATGAGCTTCCAGAGCCTTCCTCAGCTCCGCCTCCTGAGCCTCCCTCAGCTTCGTCTCCAGAGCCCCTCTCAGCTCTGCCTCCGGGACCTGTCCCTGTCCGATGGCCTCCTCCCAGGCCCCCTGAACCGGCCCCTGCTCTACGGCCATCTCCCACAGCAACTAAACCTGTCCCTGCCCGGTTGACGCCTCCCAGACCACCTAAACCTGTCCCTGCCCGGTCGATGACTCCTAAGCCTATCCCTACCCTGTGGATGCCCCCCAGGCCACCTTACCCGGTTCCCTTCACACACCCCCAGAGACTGCTTGCTTGCCCTCTCGGGCTCCCTGGTCTGCCCCTTGTGCCCCCGTGGACTGCCTGGTTGCCCCTTTTGCCCCCATGGACTGCCTGGTTGTCCCTTGTGCCTCCTTGGTCTGTCTCTGTGTCCCTTGTGCCCCCTTTGGTCTGTTTTCCCCCTTTTCTGGCCCCTCTTTCCTTGAACATTTGTTTATTTTTTCTTTTCTTTTGTTTCTTGGGACCGTCTGGAATCCGGTCCTTTTGAGGGGGGGCTATGTCACGTTCCTGTGTTGTCTGTTTCACATGCCACCTTTCACGTTCCATGTCACGTTTCCTTGTTGTCTGCCCCGTGTTTTCCGTTTCACCCTTCACGGATCACATTCCATGTCATGTTTTCCTTGTTGTCCACCCCGAGTCTCACTGTCCTTGTAGAAAACTACAATTCCCACAATTCCCGGCCTCCCTCACTGCCTGCACACATCATTGTTCTCACCTGTGTCTCGTTTAGTCTTTATTGTGTCCTTGTGTATTTAAACCCTGTTTATTCCTCCATTCCCTTGTCAGTTGTTGTATGTTGTTCTTGTTCGCTCGAGGTTCCTTTTTCATTGTGGATGTTTTGCTGTCTGTTTTACCCGCTGTGTATTCTTATGTATTTCAGTTAGTTTTTCCCCTCGTGGACTTTTCTTTGTGTTTTGCTTTGTTATTTTTGAAATAAACCGCTATTGGATCCTTACCACCCGTCTGCCTTCTCCTGCTTCCCACATTCATAACACTGACAGTATGTGAATTTGGACATAGCCTAAGTTCACTGGGACAGACAGACTTGACAGGATGCAGGCCAAATGACACAAAATAAAAACATTGTGAATAATTTTGTGAGACACAATGTGAAGGATATTTAAGATTTAATCCGTATAAAACAAAACTGATAAAAAAAGTAAAGGACACAGAAGTTGCAGAGTTGTGAGAACATTTTGTGTCTGCACATGATAAGGCTAAAATATAAATAGAATAAGCAGACTGTTTTGACTAGGATTTAATTAATAAAAAAATAAAAAAATAAATACACTGGATTTAATAATTTTTTTAATTAAAATATTTTAAATAATTATTATTATTTTTTATTTAAACCACACGGTTGCCAAAGCATTGGCATTTGGTGCAATGAACCATGTAAAAATGTTAAAACTTTTCATGAAATAGAACTTCCGGTTCTAGAAATATGGTATTCGTTGAGGTCAACACTGCACATCGCAAACGCAAACATATGCGATTCATTCATAAGCCGGATAGTCTGAGTACAAAGACAGGGTCGTGCGAATACGCGTCACTCTGTATAGAACATGACATAAAGATTGCGTATGAATGTAAAGAGGTTGACTGACTGCGAGGGGTGATCAGCTGACTAGCAGCATCCTTTACTGACTGACTGACTGCCTTTCACCGTGTTGTTGGTTTAATAATCGACCTGCAGAGCGCGTGTTATGCTGCCGAGTGAGAATTCAGGTGACGGAGAAACAACAGCACCATGGCGGCAGAGATTCACCCCCGTCCGCAGACACGAAAGCCCGTCCTGTTGAGCAAAATCGAGGGTTTCCAAGATGTGGTGAACACGGCTGTGATCATTCCCAAAGAGGACGGGGTTATCAGCGTATCTCAAGACAGGTTAACCCACCATTTAAATTATATGTACTTATATTCGAGAGCACCACATAAATACAATATTTGTGTAACCGATATTAAAAATAACGTTTGAAACAATATAATGAAAATAAAAGAATGTCAGTTACAATGAATAATGCAATATGGTTATTTTCTCTTTCACCAGAAAACGATATATTCAGTATGGTTGAGTAATCGATGTTTGTTTGTAGGACTTGTAGAAAAATGTCCAAAGTATATTCAGTAGTAATTATCACATTTTGGTGCGCAAATGGAAGATACTAATACGCTTTCAACATGCAAACACGGCTGCCCTAGGGGCCGTTCACACCGAATGCGTTTTGCGTCCATTACCGCCATTTTCAATTGTTTTTCTATCTAAACATGCGCTGGACTGACGTTGTTTACCGTTGCGCCGCGTTTCAACGTTAATTCAGCGTCTCGCGCAGGACCGCCACGTTTTTTAGACGCCGAGTTAAGAACTTCAGCTGTTAAAACGCGTATCAAGACCGCTGCGTTATGTTAAACGCGTCGCACTGCGACTGTGTGTGTGTGTGTGTGTGTGTTTAGCGCATATACATGTTCGGTCTGAACGGCCCCTTAAGCCGCTGATCTCGAGGAACATCGTGCGCATGTATTACTGAATTTGCTGTGAAGTATTCCGAGCATTTGCTTGCGGTTCCGCTCCGAAAAACAAAAACAAAAAAACAACGCGTTTCTGCGCTGAACCCGCCCCCATTTCCATTCAATGCAAAAACACACAAAGCCGTACAGTGCATTTATTTTCCTAATCATCAACTCACATCCAGTCTACCTTACAATCGGATTCAGTGCTCAGATTAGAGCTGCATTGCTTCTCACAGCACAGATGAATGCGTGTCTTATGATTGGCTTTGCAAGCGCAACGTCTGTTCAAGCAATTAAACACCATATGAGCCACCGAGTTCACCGTTAATGTCAGACTCTACTTCCGTAAAAATCCAGTGCTAGAACTCATGTTTCCTCTCACATTGTAATCCATTGTAATATTAGTTTTCATGCCTGCTTTTATAAATATGATTGTGGGATGTACAAGGCAGCCAGTTAGTTATGCTTGTGTAAATTATTTAAAAAGAAATGTGTGTATATATATATATATATATATATATATATATATATATATATATATATATATATAATTGATCAGGGATAATATAGGTTGATCAGGGATGGGATGACAGGATGCAATATCTAAAGTAAGATGTTGTCACAATTTGTATTTAATTGCTATTTGAATGTAAAAAACAAAACAAATAGTGCTTCCAGTTAGTCAGTTACCTCATAATTGAACTGGAATACAAATTAAGTTGACAAATAGGGCGAAATGGTTATCTATAACGTGCCTTGAGCGCATACACTTTTTTTTTTTTATCTCAATAGCAGCGGCACACCTCTGATCAAGTCTGTACATCGACTGCCAGTTCAAAATACTTTTTCTGTCTTACGCAGCTGCAGACTAGCCCTGAAGATCAGCCACTTCTAGTTCACGCCTAGATTTCCCTTCTGTCCTCGTGAACGGTTCTCACTTGTCCAAGGCCTAGCAGCCTTTAGATTTGTGCCAACTCCCCAGACAATCACACACAGACTGAATCTTCAAGGAATATTCCAGGTTCAATGCAAGTTAAGCTCAATTGAAAGCATTTGTGGCATGATATTGATTACCACAAAAAATGTTTTTCATTTAAAAAAATAAAAAAATAAAAAAATCAGGGTTACAATGTGGCACTTACAATGGAAGTGAAGGGGCCAATTTCTTAACATCAAAATACTCACTGTTGCAAAAGTAAAGCCACAAGACATAAACAATATGCATTTAAATATGATTTTAGTGTGATAAATCATTTACTAACCGCATCTGTGTAAAGTTGCACCACACCACTGTGGAGTGGTGGTGGCGTAGTGGACTAAAGCACATAACTGGTAATCAGAAGGTTGCTGGTTCTATCCCCACAGCCACCACCATTGTGTCCTTGAGCAAGGCACTTAACTCCAGGTTGCTCAGGGGGGATTGTCCCTGTAATAAGAACACTGTAAGTCACTTTGGATAAAAGCGTCTGCCAAATGCATAAATGTAAATGTAAGTTATGGACAATTTATAAATGTCCTAGCCATGACGATGAAATGTCAACAAACCCTAAAATGACTTTAAAAATGACTATTCAAATAACACATGAGTTTTAACCAACAAATTAATGTAAGTGCTTTTATACAATTATAAGCTTCACATTTTTGCCTTTTAAACCCTCCAGAAATTGGCCCCATTCACTTCCATTGTAAGTGCCTCACTGTAACCTCCATTTTTGCTAGTCACAGACTTTTGCTAGGACAGACTAGTCAAAATGCATTTTTGTGGCAGTAAACATTATATCACAAATGCTGTCGATTGCTCTTAACTTGTATTGAACCTGGAACATTGCTTTAAATCCCAAAATCAATCTTGGGACATGCCTGTTTCAGTGGATGAGTGAACATTTTTGTATTTAAATCCTACGTTCCTATTGACAGCTTGTATTCTCAGCTGTCACCTGCAATGCTGATTTGTGCAATGTACTGTACCCTGTTTAGGTCAAAAAGCAAAATAACGAAATACTTAAGATTATCAGTTGTTTTGTTTTAGGACAATCCGTGTGTGGTTGAAGAGGGACAGCGGTCAGTACTGGCCCAGTGTCTATCACACAATGTCGGGTGAGTCTTATCACAACATGCTGCTGATTTCTGAGAGCCAGAACAGTTAGGCCTAATTCTCATCTAAGCGTAATGGGGTATGCAACCAGTCTGGGCATAAACGTCAGCATGTGTTCATGTTCAGACAGAATCCAACATTCATCAGTTTCATTTCTCAGTAATTATGAAGTCATTTGCTTGCTTTCTAGTTAACTTTCGCAGACTATGACTAGAGGTCACTGCCTTCCAGTAGAGGGCATGTGTCAATGTGTACGGTTGAATACCTGCAGCATAGATCATGTCGGGAGAGATACTCCTACTCAAAGCTTGTCTTTCTTATGTTGTAGCTCCATGTTCATGTATGTCCTTCAACCCAGAGACAAGGAAGATATCTGTTGGGATGGATAATGGCGTTGTGTCGGTGTGTTGATTAAACATTATTGCTAACCGCAGCTTAAGCTGAACTGCTGTTGTAGTTTTACACACAACTCTTTTCTATATAGTACTAATTATATGTCACTACCAGGTTCTAATATACAACGACTGAGCTGTACTTATGTTTCACCCTTTGTTTGTGCTCCGTGTGTATGTGTGTGTTTCATCTCATTCTAGGAGTTTGTCCTGTCAGAGGACTACAACAAGATGACTCCTGCACGAACATATCAGGGTGAGTCACAAATCTAGTGTCAGACTGTCACGCATGCATGAAGTTTGTTTTCTTAAAGGTGCAATCTGTAATATTTGTGTTTATGATGCACTGACACCTAGCGGCGCTAGAACATGCATTCTAAGGTACCAGTGCCATTGTAGAAATGCGCTACGCTCATTCAGCCATGATTAATTTATTCTGAATGTCATCCAGTTACAAGGGATTATTGAGATAAAGTGAGTAGCCCTAATATTCGGGTAGTCATATGATCTCAACATGTCTGTACAGCAAGAATAATGTATGATTCCTTGAGTCTTCATATATGTGTGTACATCACTTAAGATTTAATATCAAATCTTTACATGAGATGTGGCTTTATGTAATATTTACAGAAAAGCATAATCAGTAAGGAGATTGGTCACATGATTTTTTGAGTTTTCTGTCATTTCTGTTAGTAGTCTTTTAGGTATCTTTCACCATGTCGATAATCATCTTATATATCAACATCATCATCAACTTAACAATATTCTTACACATTTTTAGAAAGGATGATGCAGTTCTGAACCAAAAAAATATTAAAAATATTTTATGCCAAAAAGCAGACCTTTCTTAATGATTAAAGGGATAGTTCACCCAAAAAGGAAACCCCTCTCATCATTAAATCACCTTCTAGCTTTCTTTCATCTGCAGAACACAAAGATTTTTAGAAGAATATTTCAGCTCTGTAGGTCCATACCATGTGTGCCGCACAAGCCCTCAAAAGTGAAGCCAAAACGTCTCGATCGCCCCCCGGTGACTGTTCCTAGTATAGGTCATAAACCCTGCCTCCCCATGTTATTCAACGGGACGTGAGACCAACTAAACAATTAAATTACACTTCACATATCTTTTTTACAAAGATAGTATTGCCATTTACTGTCGTTTCTATCACGTTGATGTCATTTCAAGTGTTTGTTTTCAAAATAAGTTTGTTTTTAGTTATTTGATGCTATAAAAACGGTGCTGTGACATCATGATTGACAGCTGTGATTGACAGGTTCTCTGAGCGAAGTAGTCACTGAAGCACCAACAGACTTTTTTTCGGGATCTTCGGAGGACTGAGGAGATTGGAGCTTTAAATTTAATATCTACATTTCTTTAATTCATTATTTCACACCGTCATAAGTCAAAAGTGCAGGGGCGTGTGCTTGCGATTGATTCAGCGAGAGTGAGGGCGGGGCCTTGATTTCGCTGCTTTACTTCCTGCTCACTACTGCGCAGGTCTGGTCAGCGCCATATCGGGACACTGGCGGCTTCAGTTCTCACCAATGGAAAAGAGCGAAGGGGCGTCGTCCATCTTTTTTTACAGTCTATGGTCCATACAATGCAAGTAAAAGGTGACCAAAACTTTGAAGCATCAAAAAGCACATAAATGCAGCATAAAAGTAATCCATAAGACTCCAGTGGTTTAATCCATATCTTCAGAAGTGATCCAGTTGGTTTTGGGTAAGAACAGAACAAAATATTACTCATAATATTACTTGTATATTTATTTATTTTTTTCCACTGTACACCGTGACATCTGCAGTCTTTTTGGCGATCATGATTTCAAGCTCGATTACACTTTCTCATGCCCTCTAGCACTCTGTATGCGTCAAGCACTAGGAAGTGTAATCGAGCTTGAAATCATGATTGTGCCTAGCAGGGTTATTTTCGTAAACTAATACAAAAACTATTGATTTACATTTTGTTTCTTAAACTGAAATAAAAGAAATATTGCAAAGTAAATGAAAAACTAAAACTTAATGAAACTATAACAACAATGGTTACTGAAAAGCGAGGAGTCACTCATCAATGTGCGGAATAATCTGACCCGTTTAACCGGAGATCATATTAAACCGATGATCCGTTTTAAACAGTGCTGCTGCACCGCTAGAGAGGAAGAAGATGCAGTTCGCAGTCCAGACTTCAAACGGCTCACAATGATGCAGATAGCATCAAAGGATGCATCTTAAAACACATTTAAACGCGTCTTTAAAGGAGCCCATTCACTTGCATTGAATGGACCTACAGAGCGGAGATGTTCTTCTAAAAATCTTCGTTTGTGTTCTGCAGAAGAAAGAAAGTCAGACACATCTGGCATGGCATGAGGGTGAGTAAATGATGAACGAATTGTCATTTTGGGGTGAACTATCCCTTTAAGTGAAAGTATCCAGTTTATTTCTGGTTTCATTGAATGGTTATTCTAGAACAAACAGATGATTCAGAAAGTTCCATTTACATATCAGCAATGAAATAACAATAGATGGCTCATTTAATAGTTATGTATTAAGGTCATGTAAAATGTAGGTGCAAAACAGCTTTATTATTAGTTGCTCCATTATGGTCATGAATGTGATGCATCTAGCTGACCTTCTTGAAAACATGGTGAAATGCTTTGTTTACGCTGGTAATTTGATCCCCCTTCACTCATTGTATTTTTTTCTTTTATTTGTGTTTAGCTCATCAGGGTGGTGTGACTGTGGTGTTGTTTGTCTTGGAGATGGAGTGGGTTCTAAGCACAGGTCAGGACAAGAGCTTTACATGGCACTGCTCAGAGAGTGGACAGCAGCTGGGCTCTTACAGAACCACAGCATGGGTGTCCGGACTCCAGTATCCATTCATATGCTACAGCCAAGTGATCGGAGTGGCCTACTTCAACATAAAACATCACATTTCAGATTGCACAAAAAGATCACTCTATGTCTTGTCATTAAAGTAGAGAGCCATGACGGAAGTCAGTTATGATGGAATTTAATCTTGACTTGCCGTCATCATGAGGAATACGATTCTTTACATTTTTGCGCTCGTAATTGAAATCATGAAAACAAAACCACAAATAGTTATTATAGTTATGTATAAGTTCATATCATTATTACACATGTAATGTAGATAGTTAAATGCTTTTTGATATAGAGGGGTATGGGTAGGATGTTTGTAAATGCACTGAACTTGTGTGGATAAAAGTGATTCAGGAGATGATAAGGACTTTTACAGGTTGGGTTCCTTCACAATCTCTGTGTAAGATTTGATGTGGAAACCAGACATGCTTTTGTTGGAGATCATTCCGGTCAAGTAACAATCCTAAAACTGGAGCAGGACAACTGCAGCTTGGTCACCACCTTTAAAGGCCACACAGGTGCATACTCATTACGAATCCACACACACACACACACACACACACACACACACACACACACACACAATATAATATACTGTGCCAAAGTAATAGTAAAACCATAATTTACCTCTTAAATATGGAGAATAGCTTCAAAGACTTCCTCATAATCCAGTGCAGTTTCTGACCATTTTGGCGCCCTAGTCAACATCCCTATCGAGACCGCCCTTATTGGCACCCACCCAGCTGGTGGTGCCCTAGGCCAGTGGTTCTCAACCTTTTTTGAGTACTGGACCCCCATCATATCTTAAAACCATTCTCCCCCAGACACCCCAAACTTTGTGCTTTTATTTAATAATACCTTCATTTACATTATATCACCATTTCAATATTTTCACTGCAAAAAAATTACATTAATCAGAAAAAAAGACTTCAAATAAAAAAAAGATATTTTAGTAACAGAACAGTTTTAACACTTATATACATAACACTTAATTTCAACCATTTGCCTAACATTTGTTTGTTAATTTGTTGAGAGGATTCACATTACACTGACCTTTACATTTCTATTGTTACTGTTCGGTATTTTATAGTCAATAAACATTAACCTGATTTTTTTCCTATTTTGGAGATAATATTACCATGTAAAAAAATATTGGCCTACCGACCGTATTTTCTGGTATATGTTGCGTTTATTTTATTTGTATTGTATTTTTATCATCCTAATTTCTTAAAGGTCCTGTGATTTATTGTACAAAGCTACTTTTACATGATACTTACTGTAATTGATATCTGCTGATCAAATATGCTGCACAAAACAACACATATGCCTACACACAAACATTAAACACCGGTCATCGAGATGGTAGCGTAGCTTATTCAGAATATTTTGCCATCATTAAGGATTTTATGCAAAATATTCTGTCCATCGTAACAGTATTGTGTTAACAAACTCTAGCTGCTGACAAATGCATCTCTTCACATGCCCTCAAAATGATGTTTCATCGAAATAAAACCATTCAGTCATTGAACCGGATAATTTATGCATGGCAAAGAGTGTTGCAAATATCAGAAATAATAACCACAGAAAGGCACCTGATGACATTAATGAATGAATAGAATGCAATAGGCATACTGTTGAACTCAAAAGCTGTTTATCTGCAGACAGCGTAAAGTTACAAATAAACAGACGTGGCTTATTTGTCACGATTTGTTTTTTAACATGAACAGAATATGAAAAATACCATTACTTAAAGTCCCCATGAAATCCATTTTATTTATTTAATGGAATGTTGCAGTGTTTATTTTAAAGGATTTATCCGTACGCATAATTATATATAAAAAAACAAGATATGCCCTCATAATTTTTTATCAAAAATAGTGTGTGCCCCATTTATTCCAGTATTCCTTTACTAAAGCTCATTGAAATGGGTCCCTTGGCTAAATGTTATTGTTAAACAGACATTCACATAATAAGTAAAAGCACAAGGAAACATCATATTGAATCTTTTAATATTGCCCCTGTGTATGTTTATGTTTGCAGGCAATGTTACTGCTCTGTGTTGGGATCCCGTTCAAAGGGTTTTATTCTCTGGAAGTTCTGATCATTCAATCATCATGTGGGACATCGGGGGCCGAAAAGGCACAGCCATAGAACTGCAGGGACACAAGTAGGAAATTGATTGAGTAATAGCATGAATATATATATAAGAAAATATGAGAACTGAAAAACAAAACATGCTTGTCGTGTTCTAATGTGTGTGTGTGTGTGTGTGTGTGTGTGTCTGATGAAGTGATAAAGTGCAGGGTTTGTGTTATGCTCCTCACACTCGTCAGCTCATTTCCTGTGGCTTAGATGGAGGAATAGTTATCTGGAACATGGACGTCACACGACAAGAGGTGAGAAAACGTATATAGAGGACATAGAGAGAATGAAGCATCTAGAATAAAAAGGGATAGTACAGCTCAACAGGGTATACCTAATTATGTTAGTTACATTTTGTACAGTATGTGTTATTTCAATGATTTCATATTCTCTGTCTCAGACCCCCGAGTGGCTGGACAGTGACTCGTGTCAGAAGTGTGAACAGCCCTTTTTCTGGAACTTCAAACAGATGTGGGACTTCAAAAAAATTGGCCTGCGGCAGGTAGTTCACAGTACATATAAGCAGGCAGTATTTCTGATACTGTTTATTTACATTTTTAACAATTCTTTCCACGGAACACAAAAGTCAAAATTTTTGAAGGATAGTTACTGGGGAAATGACCAGGGGCTGTCAAGCTCTTAAAAGGACAAAAAAAGCACCATGCGACTCTTGCTCTGTATTCCATGTTTTCTGAAGCCATATGATAGATTTTGTGAAGATCAGACCAAAATGCTAATCGTTATTTACTGATAATCTTTACCTTTGCCACAGCTTGTCCAGATTCAAAAATGCTGCATCAACCATCCCATCTTCAACCGCTTATCCGAAGTCGGGTCGCGGGACGCGGGGGCAGCTGCTCCAGCAGGGGGCCCCAAACTTCCCTATCCCGAGCCACATTAACCAGCTCTGACTGGGGGACCCCCGAGGCGTTCCCAGGCCAGTGTGGAGATGTAATCTCTCCACCTAATCCTGGGTCTTCCCCGAGGCCTCCTCCCAGCTGGACGTGCCTGAAACACCTCCCTAGGGAGGCGGCCAGGGGCATCCCAAACCACCTCAACTGACTCCTTTCGACACAAAGGAGAAGCGGCTCTACTCCGAGCTCCTCACAGATGACTGAGCTCCTCACCCTATCCCTAAGGGAGAAGCCCGCCACCCTTCTGAGGAAGCCCATTTCGGCCGCTTGTACTCGCGACCTAGTTCTTTCAGTCATGACCAAGTCTTCATGACCATAGGTGAGGGTAGGAACAAAAATTGACCGGTAGATCGAGAGTTTTACCTTCCGGCTCAGCTCTCTTTTCGTGACAACGGTGCGATAGAGCGAGTGCAATACCGCCCCCGATTCTCCGGCCAACCTCCCGCTCCATTGTCCCCTCACTCGTGAACAAGTTAACAACTTAAACTCCTTCACTTGGGGCAATACCTCCTTCCCTACCTGGAGTACACACTCCATCGGTTTCCTGCTGAGCACCATGGCCTCAACATTGACACAAAATTTTTATTGTTTTTCACGTGTAATATAAATATAGGGCATATGGCAATATTGCTAAAAATAATTATATCTCTATACTTTTCAGCCTATTGACAACATTCAATATATATCTCTGAATAATTATATTTGCTTTACGATGGCTCAAAAGTAGTTTTTTTTTTTTTTTTTTCGTAAATCAGAGGAAACATAATTTCATCCAAACAGCCATTATAGTCAACATTCAACATTTTAAAGACTTTGAATAAAAATCTATTTTAAAATAATGAATGAATGGTGATTTTTATCACCAAAAATGATTTTTTAAATCACAAGGGAAAGTAATATTTAATTATTTTCATTAAAATGTATTTTTTTTTTTATATGCAATTAAACATAGTAGCTTAATAAATAGCATTATTTACCTTTGATATATTTTTAGTAAAACATTTTTTGTGTGAAAAAACTACTTATTTTTTGAAACCCAGTTAAATTGGGCATAAAACTAAATGATGGTAACACTTTACCATGTGAAGTTTAATATTATAATATAATACTGAAATATCATTATTATTTTCTGGATTAAATTTGAAATATAAATACAATATAAGTGATATATATGCAAAGTAACTTGTAGCGGGTTACTAATGTTTGGAATTGCACGAATGCTTTAACCTGAAGTAGATTTACAGTTAGTCATTTCTTTCACAGTGCATGTGATTTAAACCGCTAAAACACCAGCCCAAAAGCCCCGCGCGAACACAGAAGAGCGCGTCGCCCATTTATCTTGAAACATACGCAGCCCATGTTTATCTTTGATAATGGCATTTGAACATATCGCCATTTCGATTGTGCAGTACAGAAGGATTGTGCAGTCTACTGATGTGCTCTTTGTGAAACATAATGGACAAATAAAAAAGTGCATTAAAATAATCGCGATATTCATGATATTGTAATCATCGCGATTATATTGTGAATATTCGGCAATAGTTGTATGGAGTTCGACAGTCATTGTATGGCAAGTCCTGGTTAACGATTCCTTCAAAACGTTTGTTTTCCTCAGAACAAATAACAGCAGACAGGTTTGGAACCACACGAGTGTGAGTAAATAATTACAGAATTTCCAGTATACTGTATGAAGCAGCAAGTTTGGTTCTTTCTTCCAGCATCACTGTAGGAAGTGTGGTCAAGCCGTGTGTGGAAAGTGCTCTTCTAAGCGTTCCACTATTCCTCTCATGGGATTTGAGTTTGAGGTGCGGGTTTGTGACAGCTGTTATGACTCCATTACCGATGAGGAGTAAGTCAGACTCCTTTAAGTGTCATCAATGTTGTGAGTATTTTAAATGACTTCTTAAGACTCTAGATGACATAGAATCAACCTTTTTTGTTTAGACGGGCCCCCACTGCAACATTCCATGATAGTAAGCACAGCATCGTACATATGCAGTATGAACCAACCCGGGGCTGGCTGCTCACCTCTGGGACTGACAAAATCATCAAGGTCAGTACCATTCACACACAAATGTTTGATAAAGTGTCTGGAAATGAGATTTAAATGGTTTTAATCTCTGTGTTGTGCTTGCATGCAGCTGTGGGACATGACTCCAGTGGTATCTTGAGAATTCTTAGCATCGTCAGCAGAAAGGAACTGTGAAGGTGGAATCAGTCCGGGACATGAACCAAGAAGTGTGTGTGTGTGTGTGTGTGTGTGTGTGTGTGTGTGTGTGTGTGTGTGTGTGTGTGTGTGTGAAGAACGTTCAGAGCTCCGCATAGTTTTCCATGGAAACATATCTTAACCAATGGCCGAACAGAATTCTGATACCACTTTCCTTTCGAAAAATTCAAGGACATCATGTTAGTGACATGGAAAACTGATGGTTTCAAAAATGAAACGGAACATGTGCATTTGTATGTATTTGTGCATGTACACACGGGTTATTGGAGACATGTAAATATAGTCTAAATCTGCTTGGTTATATTGTGTGTAAATATTTGAGGTTGTTTATACTGACATGAACCAGTGATGTTATATATATTGTCTATGTCTATATTCCACTGGCATCTTATACTACTTTATCCCAAACATCAATGAATCATCCTGATATTACATAAAAGCATGCTGGAACTGTTTTTGTATTTAAGTGCCTTCATCACAACTTAATCAGTGGTCAAGATTTGGCATGAAAAAAAAAAAACGTTTGTTCACAACAAACTTTAAACTTGTTAAAACATAAGCACTTTTTATTGATATAGTTTAATGGAAAAATTAAACATTCATTTTAATTGTTGTTTACAAAGCAGGCTCATCTCCACCCACCCGTTGTGACTTGGCCCACATAACACTTTGCAAAAGCTTCATTAACCTTCGCTCCACAACTCTCACCCCCCACGGCCACCGTGACTCACTTTGCCCACCTTACAACTTAACGCTGGAGCCGGGGGCTGTTACAAAGGGTAAAATTGAATCATGCTTCATTTATAATAATAATAATAATTGAATTTGATCTTATTAAAGTCAATGTTTCATAAACATCTGATAACTGAAATAAACCCTCACATTATTTCATTCTTTCATTCCTTGGTCAGAACATATGTGATTCAGACCATAATTTGGCACTTAGACACCACTCTTCACCGAACATTGAATCAAGCAAAGGCTTTCGTAATGTGTGACTTGTAATGAGTTTCCCACAGCATGATATGGACATTTGGGCTTTTAAAGGCTTATTGAGAAGCCATGACATGTAAAACGCTACAGATGAGAAGTTACAGGGTATGGACAAATAATGAACGCCACATGATAAAGAAGTTTGACTTTTTGGAGTAACTAAATCACGATTGTGATTGCGAAACAGCAGTATGTGTCAGCACTTTCACAATTTTTCAAAGATACATAATGCAACCAAGAGATTTCCAAAGAGGCCAAATATAGGAACTGCATGCACGATCTAAGGATTTTGACTCAAGTGAAACAGTAATTAGAGTGAACTCTTTGTTGACCTTTAGTTAAAAGCTCATAGACACTTTTAATGCAGTTCATGGAAGTGATCAAACTGAACATTGTATTTCCGAGATCTAAGTCTCAGAGAAGAGAAACGGTAGTCGAGTGCCTTTCTGATCCTTTCTTTTACCTCTTAAACGACCTTTCTACTCAATATCCAGAACTAAGAACTTAGAAGATGCTTTTTACGGACTTCCACCACTGGTTTGTGATATATTTTAATGTGCCTGGAATTGTGAAATAAAACTTGTAAAGAACATGATAACAGTTTTGTCTGTTCTTATTAATGTGCTTGTGGTCCCACTGGAGCACTTATAAATGTATAGCCGACCCTATACATGAAAATTCTCTGATCATTTACTCACATTCGTGTCATCTCAGATGTGTGAGAACTTTGTAGGTCCTCACAATACAACTGAATGGGTCCCAAAATGTTGAAGCTCAGAGATGCACATACACTACCGGTCAAAGGTTTTGAAACACTTGACTGAAATGTTTCTCATGATCTCATATCATGATCATGGCGTATGCTTAAATGTTTGAAATTAGTTTTGTAGACAAATATAATTGTGCCAACATAAGTATTCATTTCATTATATAAACAAAAAGAAAATTAAACTTTTTTTTTTTTAAATTGATGACTTGAACCAAATAATTAAGAAAAGGAGCCAATAAGTGCCCAACATAGATGGGAACTCCTTCAATAGTGTTTAAAAAGCATCGCAGGGTGATACCTGAAGAAGTTGGTTGAGAAAATGTCAAGAGTACAAAGTGTGACTACTTTGAAAATGCTAAACTATAACACAATTTTTATTTATTTTGGATTTTGTTTAGTTACAACATAATTCCCATATTTCCATTTATGTTATTCCATAGTTTTGATGACTTCACCATTATAATAAAATGTTTCGGATATAAGAATATAAGAGTGTTTCGGTAGTAAAATGCAGCATAAAAGTAATCCATATTGACTCCAGTGGTTAAATCCATATATTTAGAAGCAATATGATAAGTGTGGTTAGAAACAGATCAATATTGAAGTCATTTTTACTATCAATCTCCACTTTCACATACTTCTTCTTTTGTTTTAAGCGATTTGCATTCTTTATGCATATCGCCACCTACTGGGGAGGAGAATTAATAGTAAAAAAGGACTTAAATGTTGATTTGTTTCTTACCCACACCTATCATATCACAATAAATGATGGGAGAATTGTAATTTAATGAATCCCTTTAATGCAGCAGGTTCCTGTTGTTTTCTTTACACAGATTTCAAATAAAATATCACAGGTAGTTTGTTTTTGCCTCATGCCCACTCAACAATTGTTGTCTATAGATAGGTCATACCTTTGTTCTATCTCTGTTCCCTTACTCTATTACCACTCATTTTATGAATCCATGCAAAAACACAATGAACGTTCCCTTTTGTATTAATACTATTCATAGAGAAAGAACAGTTTCAGTTCAGAAATTACTTCAACTCCATAATACATTATATAATATAGTAAACCACACACTATACAGGTTTTGCACCTATATCCTTAGCTACCTGCTAATGTAGTCATCATAAACACAACGTATGGATTATATTAGATGCTATGGTTAGAAAGTGCCTGTGAAGACCATAAATGAATATAGTGTGACAATTAAAACTCCCAAATGATTCTGACAGATAGATGTAGCATTTATTAGCTTTTATTAAGAATGATCTCATCAGTCACAAATGGACAAAATTAAAATATAGTCATTAATACTTAATAATTAGCAGGTTAACAGTTAGTAAACACATTTGTGTGTATAAGAGAAGCGGTTAACTCTTTTCTATAATAACTTTTCATCCATTTTCTTTCACATATATAGTGTAATTTACTTGATAGTAATACAGAATGGTGGCACCATAACTTCCTCTTGTGCGTTTCATGGGGAGTTATGTATAGCATGTTGCATTTCAGCTATTCAAATCTTCTAATCACCTTTTATAAAACATTTAGAACTCAATTCTACAGGGAGCACATTTAATTTAGTCTCTCTGTGGAATTACATATTTCTGATCCTCAAGGCTTCATGGGATTTTGAACTAAACCGATTAGCACTTGAAATTAACAGCAAGCTGCTCCAGCGTGCTCATCAGCTTCTCTTCTTCAGATGGTGAGGACCTGGAGGAGGCCAGGGGCAGGTGTGTTGAAACAGCTTTTCTGTCTGATGATGAATTAAAGTTCAGTTACAGGTTAAATAACCCATTAGACCAGTGGTTCCCGACCCTGTTCCTGGAGGCCCCCAACACGGCACATTTTGCAAATCTCCTTTGAGTCTCTACTAACGAGCTGATAAGTTAAATCAGGTGTTTGATTAGGGAGATATCCAAAATGTGTAGCGTTGGGGGGCCTCCAGGAACAGGGTTGGGAACCACTGCTCTAGACTAATAAATCCTTCGCAAAGTCAAGATGAGCTTGGTCAAAAAACATGTTTAAACCTGTACAGCATATTAAAGCACAGCTTTCCTGTCACCATTAATTTCTATATTATAAAGTAGCTTGACCTTGGAAGAAGAGGCCACTGGGCTGTCTGCTGGCAGCATCCGATATGGCCAGCCACACCACTGTGTCGGCACCTTGCACTTCAGTACGGAGTTTATTCTTCATCTTAGCATAAAAGTCGGGCATGGATGTCCGCACCGCTGTGGACAAAAAATAACTCATAACACAGCAACTCTAAGAGTGGCTAAGACTACAACATCTGTATCTTTTAAGGAAGACATTTACTTGCAAATGTTACAGAAGCCAGTACACACACACACACACACACACACACACACACACCTGGGGTATCTGCCCAGCCTGGATGCATGGACGAGAAGTAGATTTCTTTGTGCTGGGCGGCCAATTGCTCTGTCATGGTCACCTGTTGCCTCTGTAAACACAAAACAACTCCAGTACCTTTACTGACATACTGATTAATGCAAACCGGAAAACATCAACAATACACCAGGGGGCCCATTAATTCATGACGGCCTCTGCAGCGAAAACTACTTTACGTCATTGCACCTTTGGCCCCGCCCACTGGTGCTCAGTTTGTAAACAAGAGAGAGACAGAGCAGGACAGACAGGCCTAGTGTTACTTAACTATTCCTGAACACCAAAGGGGAATTATTTTTGTATATAAACATGCACTACACAGATGTCTTTGATCATTATCATTTATCTCACGTTGCTTTTAAAAGACACAGTGTCAAGTTACAACTCTAAAAAAGGAGACGGCGGAATGGAGCTTTACAGGCCCAGCAGCAAACACTGGAATCAGAGACGAGCCTCTTCAGAAACAGCGCAAGGAGGCTTGTGCTTCGTGCGACCGCATCATGAACGCCTGCTCAGCGTGCACGAAAGACAGGCATCCGAATATGAGCAGCTCATTGACCAACACGTGGGTCTGAAGGTGCAGCCAAACAGCTCTGGAGCAGAAGCACCGGGCACTGGAGAGCAAGTCAGGCACTTTTACAATCCTCTCTCTCCAACCGCTCCATAGTGCACCGCTTTGGACCGTATGTGCATTTGTTCAGCTCAAATCAGCGTGGATTGCTTGTGAACTAGTCATTATAAGATTCAAGCTTTGCAAAGGAAATGTTATTGAAGGATGGGGCAGTTAAAAACACTTGAACGCGATCACAAAACAGTAGGTAAACAGATTAATTCATGAATATTTCAAATGTCATGACTGTTTGATATTTTATGGTGCTGAGTGTTAACAGTTGTGCTTTAGATGAACAGTTTAATATATTCGGATGCAATGTGTTGGATGTGCGTAATGAGTAAACCTGAAATTGTATTTTATAATATTGCGGATCATTCTGCTTTGAGTTTCAAATATGCCTGTATTCGAGGGGCTGCACGATGTTAGCCAATCATAACAGTGGACGTTTACGTTGAAGTTTTAAGGAGGCGCTTAGGCCTAAACCAAGATTTCAGAGAGAGGGCCAAAAAATAGGGTGGAAAAATGATTATATATTACTAAATTATGACCTTTACATTATTAGTGGATCTCAGGGCAGATAATAAAATGAGAAAACAAGGTCAGCGTTGGTGATATGTCTGGCATTTTTGTTTTATGCTGCTATCGTTAGTAGAATTTATGATGGATCAACCTACCACAAGTATAGCAGCTACATATATATATATATTAGGGCTGTCAATCAATTACATTTTAATTTAGATGGTGTCCCGATTAATCGCATTTAATCGAGTATACAAATATTTGCAGAGAAAGCCCCTCATTTAAAAATAATTCAATATATAATGATGAAATAATGATACATAGTTATCTTTAAATATGTAAAAATTATATATATATATATATATAAAATTAAAATATATTCAGATAATTAAAATGCATTACATTCTTGTGTCAGAAGAGTTCATCATTAATAAGACAAAATGTGTCTTTATAATACAATGTATTGATTACTACCATATTATTGATCATAAGTCAATCATTGACACACAGTTCACAGCAATCCATTACACAAGTGAATTTGTCAATCAGTTGAGATTTATTATGAGGGCTTGTTTAAGGACCGTCAATGTACACCTGCGTCAGACATGCTTGTGTAGTGTCTCCGGTGCGTCGCATCATAAACATACAATTTTTAGTTCACTGTGTCAAGATAAATATAGTTTAATACTTAGAACACATCTTGAGATCTCTTAGTTCAGATTTGCGCTCCATCAAGTGTTTTGAATGCAAGAATGTAACACATGTTTGTGTTGTTCTGCAGCTGAAGTGTTTTCTTCACTGTATAAACTGTGTGTTGCTCATACAGCTGAAGTTTCACTTACTGCCCTCTGGAGTAAACAGGTGGTACTACAAGCTTGCATTTCTCAGGAATCTTCCTTATTACGGTCCGGGGAATGCGATTGTGTTAATTTTTTAATCGCGTTATTTTTAGTCACGTTAAATCGACAGCCCTAATATACATATATTTTAAAAAAAAATTTAAACAGTACTTAAAATTAAAACAACAAATTAGTGAACACAATTATTTAGATCTTTTTGTCTGATCCAGCTCTAAATGATCCGGTAGCAGCTACTTTTATTGAATTGTATCACAATGTCTCCTTTGTATATCTGTGGTATAGAGGAGGCAACCTTGAACTGATTTTAAAGAGATAATGATGTTTTTTGGATTTATACCCTTCAAACCTTATCACCGTTGGGGCTCAATGATAAGTATGTTTTGATGTTTTGATGTATGTAGTACTTTGTAAAATGGTTGTCTGTCTTCTATTTGTGATTTACCGATATTATCGTTTGGATGTTTTACAATTTTTTTGTATACTTCAAACATTTTTTGGTGTTTCTTTTTATTTATTCAATATTGTCTTTGTCTTTATAGGTCTTGATTTAAGAATTATTCTACCAAGAGGTGTTATTGTTTTTCTATTTTGGACCTGACATCGTTTACCTAATTGGTATTGGTAATTAGTCGCGTTATTGTGAACAAACGTTTTGATTGTTAATGATGTATTTTAAATCTGTTAGTATTGCACTTCCTTTTTATGGAAGCCTGATGATGGTTGTGTGACAAAAACATTTGTATCATATCGATTTATTCAGTCAAATCATAATACAGATATAAAATGCAATTAGCAACTCAAGGTTTTGAAGAAGAACAATGATTCATGTCAGTACCTTGTTCTGTGCATACACCATGGTCCCCTCAAAAGGGCCTTTCTCAAACTGAAGGTCTTCAACATTCAACCTCTGAACCAGCATCCCACCAGATGACACCGTGATCTGTACAAACAATTAATGTGACACACGGTGGAAATGTGTGTGGTATTAAAAGAAACCAAAACCTTCATTAGCTCACAATACGTTTTAGGATCCACTCACCACTCTGGGATTCTGGGACTTTTTCAGCATGGGAATCAGTGCTGTTGTCATAATATACGTCCCTAACAACATTATATATGCAGTGTGAAGAGATGACACTAAAGACATTTGTTTTACAGAGATAATGGAAGAGACTCCACAAGAACGGATAAACTTGTGCAATACAATACTGTAATATGCCCTCATTCTTTGTAGTACATATTTGTATTTTATTAGTTAATATATATATAACTATACCAAGTGTGTTGGTTGCAAAGTTTTTCTCCAGGCCATCCTCTGTCAGTTCTCTCTGATTTACCATGCAACCACATGAAGATAAGACAAGGGTTTAGCATTTTGAGTGGAGGCAGCATGGTAATGCACATTGCACATCTATAAAATGTGTTGTTGATATGACCTAAACCTAGAAAACATTTACCAGAACATTTAGACTGTAGTTCTGAGAGAATCCATTGGCAAACTCCCACACTTTCCTGGGGCTTGACATGTCAACAAGGTGGACATGTACATTCTGAAAGCAAATGAGAAACAAATGAGAGTCCACAGCGTCTGTCCCAGGGCAATACGAGTACTGTGTAGACGTATCAGATGAAAAGATTCTTACACGTTGTAGATTCGGCATGTAACTATCATGGCACATCAAATAAATTCAGGTCGATTTCTTTTTTAAATCACTATGTGGATGTAATGTGAACTAATTTACTATCCAAATTCTGCCTTGTTCTTCTTCTTCTTCTTCTTCTTTCGTTTATTGGCGCGTTGCATTCTTAGTGCATATCGCCACCTACCTTTGCTGTTATGCAGTCATGATTTCTTTTAATCAGGTTTTCCTTATTATTATTATTATTTCCTTTGATTCTTTCTCACATAATCATCCTTATTTATTTGATGCTCCATCTCATTCCATCTCCCATAGTCCGCTTGGCGCTGCGTGTTCAGCTCCTCCAAACTGGACTATAAAATCTGGGACAAAACAGACCATCCTTATTCTAAACTAAATCCTTTCACTTAATCCAGTATTATATATGTATTTCATTAATATTCTATATCCTTCTCTATCCTTATTAAACTCATAACCTAACAAATATGATAAATCCCTATTAACCTTCCCTCTTTCATTTAAATATGATATCAATTCCTTCCTTTCCTCCTCATACCTTTTACAATCATATATCACATGCTCCACTGACTCTTTCTCCCCACAATTCTCACATAAGCCTGACTCATGAACTCCAATTATAAAGAGCTGATGCATTCAATCTTGAATGACCAAGTCTCATCCTAGTCATAATGACCTCTTCTTTCCTATTTCTACCATTTATGCTTTTCTTAGTATCTACCATTTTTTTAATATTATATAAGTATCGTCCCTTAATATCTGTATTCCACTTTTCCTGCCACTCTTTAATAATATTTTCCTTAATAATAGATTTAACTTCACTTTTACTTAATGGAACATTAAAATCTATTTCTTCCCTTTTAAAGCATTTTTGCTAACTCATCAGCATACTCATTACCAGCTACTCCTACATGCGCTGGCACCCAACAGAATCCAACTTCTACTCCTTTCCTTTGTATTCGCCATATTAATGAAAATATTTCAGCACATCAAATCTTCTCTAGAAGTACAATTAGTAAGTAGTGATGTTAAGACAGAAGCAGAATCAGAGCATATCACTATTCTGTCAGGCCTAACCTCCTCTACCCATGTTAGTCCTATTATAATAGCGACCATTTCAACAGCATAAATTGACAATCTAGAAGTTAATCGTTTAGATATTGATATTCTGAACTCTGGAATATACACTCCTATTCCTGTAATCCCTGTTCTTGGATCTTTAGATCCATCAGTATAAATGTTCATACTTGCATAAAATCTTTCCTTTATGTACTTATTAACTTGAGACTTAATTATACCCATTTCCTCCCATTCCCATTTCTTATCTAATATTCCTAAATCAATTTTAACCTCAGGAATAATCCAGTTCGAACCTCTCCCCATACAGGTGACACACTACACTCAATATTTGCAATCTGATATTTCTCTGTTAACTGATTTATCTTCCATCCATATCCTCTCTCAATTCTACTTAAATATTCCCAACAATTATTTAAAACATCTTTAGCTATATTTCCTCCAGTGTAACTCATTAAAGATGTCCATAATACCAAAGACAGTTTCTCTCTCCTTAAATTCAATGGCATTTCATTCGCTTCTACTAATAATGCATTGACTGGAGTAGTTTTAATTGCTCCTAAACATATTCTAAGGGCTCTATATTGAATTCTATCTAGACTTTTTAATAGTGATTCTGAAGCTGCCCCATAAATTATGCATCCATAATCAATAGAAGATCTGATCAAGGCTTGATATATTGTTAGCATTGAGTCTCTTTCTGCTCCCCATTCTTTCCCAGCTATTGCCCTCATCACATTTAAAATCCTCCTGCATTTTTTATCAACTTCCTCAATATGTTTTTTCCAAGTGTATCTCCCATCTAACCACATTCCTAAATATTTAAATGTTTTAACTTGTTCTAAAGGTTTCCCATACAATAGTAATTCATTATCCTTAAAATCTTTTTTTCTACTGAATATCATATAACATGATTTACTAGTTGACATTTTAAAACTCCATTCTATACTCCATTCTTCCACCTTTTTAATAGCTGTTTGCATACCTGACATCACTTGTTTGAAATTTCTTCCTCTCTTCCAAATAGCCCCATCATCAGCATACAGTGCACATCCCACACCATATCCTAAATTGTCAAAAATATCATTAATCATGATATTAAAAAGAATTGGACTTACAACACTCCCTTGAGGAATACCATTTTCTGCTTTATAAATTAAAGATTGACACCCTCCCACTTGAACTACAAATGTTCTTTCAAACAGAAATTGAGATAACCAATTATACATATTCCCATCTATTCCTATCCTTGAAGCTTTAATTAACAACCCTTCTCTCCACACCGTGTCATACGCTTTTTCTATATCAAAATACACTACTGCCATAATCTCTTTCATAGCTATTGTCTTCTCTACTTCATTACTGACCTTGATTAATGCATCCATGGTTGATCTTTTACCTCTAAATCCACATTGATACTTACTTAATTTACCCTTTTTCTCTAGATCATATGTTAGTCTATGAACTATAATCTTTTCCATTAATTTACATAAATTTGAAGTCAGAGCAATTGGACGATAACTTCCTGGGTTAGCTGAGATTTTTCCTGGCTTTAAAATTGGAATTACTACAGCTTTCTTCCATATTTTTGGAATAATTCCTTCCATCCATATTTTATTATATAGCTCAAGAATCTTTAATAATATATTATCTGACAGATGCTTTATCATATTATAGCTTACTCTATCAACCCCAGGAGTAGTATTTACACATTTATGTAAAGCTACTTTCAATTCTGTAAGTGAAAACTCTACATCCATACAGCTTTTATTGCTATTTCTTTTCTTCATTATATCAGGATTTTTGTCTAAAATTTCCTTTCTCCTTATCTCATATTCTTCTCCCAAATCTATTCTATGTGCACTTTCTAATACCTTACCTAACATGTTTGCTTTATCTATATCTATTACTGCAACTTTGCCTTCTTCAATTAAAACTGGTATTAGAGTAGACTTCCTTCCTTTCCCACTCATATTCCTTAACATATTCCATATTTTATCCAAAGGAGTATCTTTTCCTATGGTAGAACAAAATTCTCTCCATCCTTCTTTCTTCAGCATTCTTAATTATTCTTCTTGTTTTAGCTCTTGCTTTCTTATATTCCAACAAATTACTCATATTCATATTTTCCCTGAGATGTTTAAATGCCTTATTTCTTTCTTTAATTGCATTACTGCACTCTTCCTTCCACCATGGAATATTTTTGTTTTTCTGACCTGTCCTTCTTTGAGGTATATATAATGTTGCAGCTTCCATTATTATATTTGTAATTGAATCACAAAATGTTTCTACTGAATCTTTTACCACTAAATCTTTATTTTCTTCACAATGCTTACTAAAAGAATTCCAATCTGCCTTCTCATACAACCATTTCTTTTGTAGAACACATTCTGGATTATTATCAATATTTATTTTACAAATAATTGGAAAATGATCACTTCCAATTGTGTTCTCGCTATTTACTTTCCATTCACATAGGTCAGCCATACCATTTGATATTAGTGTTAGATCTATACTTGAAACCGTATTTTCTGCTACATTATACCTAGTACCTTCTCCTGTATTTAAACATACTAGTGATCTGTCATCCATGAGCTGTTCTATTACTTCCCCATTATAGTCTATATTTGAGCTCCCCATAGACAATTATGAGCATTGAAATCACCACACCATAATTCCTTTGTCTCTTTCTTAATCTTATCAAACAACTTAATAGAAATCTTCTTACATGGATTATAAAAATTATATATTACAACTGATTCTTCTCTAAAATATATTTCAACCACAACACATTCCATATCCTTGACCTCACTTAATTCCCTATAAATAGTTCCTTCTTTTATAAATGTTACCACCCCTCCCCTTGTTTCCCAACTCTATCCTTTCGAACAGACTTATATCCTGGTAGTACAAATTGCAGATTTGGCTTAAGCCAAGACTCTTGAACACAAATTACACTTGGTTTATGATCCATATCCAAAACAGTTTTTTTAGTTCTTGACCATTTGCTACAAGGCTCCTTGCGTTCCATTGCATTACATGAATCACCATTTAACTACTCAGATACCTGTGAAACTACTACTGCTGCTTCTCTAGTTAGAATTTCATGAATTGCGTTCACTGAAATCCCAGAGATCCCTAGGAATTCTGATGCAGCTTCTAGAATTGTTTTAATCTTGGCCGATCTGCTTGGCAACATAGCAGTGACATTAATTACCTTAACAATAAAGGCTAGAAAGTTCTCTTTAGTCATTATTAAAGTACTATCTTTTATATCACACTGTTGTTCTGATTCTTTAGCTTTCTCCATTCTTAGGTCCCTTGGGTCTTGATTGAAATTATCCCTCTTCTCTTCCCTCCTGACCTCCTTACTTTTACAGATCTTCACTGCTTCCGCATAAGTGACTTTATGCTCAGACTTGTATTTTTGTACTTCTCTTGCTTTAACTTGTACCTCACATCCTCCATATGCTGCACTGTGAGCACCTCCACAGTTGCAGCATTTTAATCCATTCACCTCTGTGCATTTATCATATTCATGCTCACCTCCACATTTTACACATCTTACCTTCCCCGACACACTGCAGCCACATGTCCTATTCGTTGACATTTAAAACATCTCAATGGCATTGGGACATACACTCTTACTGGGTAACTTATATATCCCATTTGAACCTTTTCAGGCATTTTCCTTCAAATGTCAACAAGACACTTAAACTTTCTTGTCGTTGTCCTTCCTTTGTTTTATACAGTCTTCTCACATTAATAACCTTACCTCCTCTTAAATTCTCATACATTTCGTCAGTGGATATATATGTTGGAATTCCATATATAACCCCTTTTTCCACCTTTTCTACTCCAATCTCTTTGGTTGTGACCTTTTCTCCATTCATTTCTTTAATCTTGAGAAGTTTGTTTTTTTCCCAATATCTTTCACTATGATCAAAACTCTCCCAAGTCCCAAACATTTAGCCAAAACAACTGACCCAATGATTTTATCGATTGCCTTGGATAGTCTTATTGGATGCAAATGTATTCCTGTACTCTTTTCAAATGTCAACATAACTTTGAATCCAGACTCCTTAACATTTTGTACAGTTTGCTCTCTTACAATTTCTTGATTTTCTTTTGTCTTTTTTTTACTTTATCCTGCATTAGTTCCGTCATATCTTCGCTATCCTCTTGATCCTTGAATTTCTTACGTTTTGAATTTTTTTTCTTTTGGCTTTTTCCCAATACCTCCGTAAATCCTTCCCTATCCTCTATTATCGATTCTTCAGAATCTTCCTCCATGACTGCACAACAGCCGTCTAAAACTATCCGAAATACCTTTTTGGTGTTTTATGGCGGTTTAACAAACTTATCTTGATGGCAAACAAACGATCTCTCGTCTCCAGTCCGGTGCCTTGAACCGACCAACTCGCCTCCAGACTGTCTTTAAGAACGCGACGGCATTTATAAGGCTGCCCGGCCCCCCTCTGCCTTGTTCTGAAAAAATACCTCATTTTTACTATGATCCACAATCTCTTTTCTCGCCTCCTCTGCCCGATCCTTATTTCTGCACACCAGGTGTACTGTCCCACCTGAAGAAACACGAGAATGTATAAATGTTCAGAGTCAGACTGCTTTATGATTTAAGTTGCACTGCACATTCTTTACCAGAAGGGGTCGCTGTTGTGTCCATTTTGATGGTTACATTGTAACATTCCAATTGTCATTAGCACGTTTTGATGGAATGTACAAGATCTTTCCAGTTTGTCATTTATAAAGGACTGGCAACAATTGGAGCTGTCGCTGTTATGTAGTAACAAAGTTGTGTTTTCTCACCTCTTTTGGCAATTTCGCAGGCGGCTGCTTTACCGATGCCACTGTTAGCCCCGGTGATCAGGAACGAGCGGCCGCTCACACTCGCCTCCAGATCCGCCGCGCTGAAGCGCCTCTCCGCTGCCTCATAACCGCTCCTGATAAGAGGCAATGATGATTTAACGAGAAAATACCAATGCGATGCCAAAACTACCGACTGTGAAATTAGGAAAATAACTGAAAGTGATACTTAAAGAGTAACAGAGAAAATTGGTTGTGTATATGTGTTCATTGCTTATAAAAGGTACCGGGCATCACCGATATACTGGGTTGCAGGGAGCACCTACTTCGTATATTCCTGTAGACCTTTTAGGAACCAAACAGTGTTTCGGTAGAGAGACATTAGTACGGTTTCACGCGCTTCTACTCAGTAACCCTGTCATAACACGCGCGTTGGTGTTCAACGCCACGCCCCTGTAGCGTTTGATAACATCACGTGTCAAGTGTGTTGTAAGCGGGTCACAATACACATGCGCAGTTTTACTTAGGACATAAAGATAGCTATAAAGATAGGTTAAATGCTTATAAGCTTTTCAGCATGACACCCAGTGTCTTTGTTGTGTAGAATTTTTGTTGAAATTTTCATCAAAGCATAAATGGCATAAACCGATTTGACTACATTATTGCATTCTGGCCACATGCTTTTAGGCATAATCGAGTTTACCAACTTGCTCATTTAAAAAAAAAACACGAGTACGTGTTTTATCTAACAGTATATTATCTCTGTTTGACGTTATGATTATCAGCTGTCAGGATGGCCGAGTGGTCTAAGGCGCCAGACTCAAGGTTCAAACCTTCCCGAGTTGACATGGGGTTTCTGGTCTCCAAATGGAGGCGTGGGTTCAAATCCCACTTCTGACAAAAAGCTTTTTTTTTTTTTTTTTTTAAATCACTTTAGCTGAACTTAAAACAAATGCCTATCTATATTTAAGACCGTGTGCAGTGTATTGTAATGTTTTACCCAATACTTTAAACATCCATTTGAGGCAAAAACTGAAATAGCAGCCATTATTCTGTTGAGCTTTCATGCTTAGTGCACCTATGAAATGTACAATCAAATCATCTGAAAGTGTCAAGGTCAATGCAATTAGCAGCTATTGAAGGTGCAATAAAGAGAGGCCAAGAAAGTTCATTAACTTTAATGAAAATAATGACAATAAACTATCCAGTCAGACAGTGTGACATTTGCAAAATATTTTCAAGACAATTATAAAATAATATAGAACAAAATATATTATGTTTTATTTTTCATACATCAAAGAGATAAAGCAACAAATGAATAAAATCTATAACAGGATTCATCACTTCAACACTGAAATTTAATGAGACGCACCTGCCTGTCAAACACACATTGAGCTATAACACATAAGCTACACAAGTATTTTTTACTCAGGCACTTATTGAGTCTAAATATAGATTCACAACATAATTTCAGTAGTACACACATATGACAATATGTATCCTGTCTGACTGGATAGTCATATCATACTGTTCATGTGTTACACTTACTACAGTTCACTTCCATGTTGTTTCTGTAAAGTCAAACACTGAAACAGAAGAGCCACCTTGAGTAAGAAATAGCATGTATATTATGAATATATGTGTGTGTGTGTGTGTTACACTACTTTATAAAAGATAGATTGAGAAATAATAAAGAGGTGAGGGTGGGCACAACTCCAAAACATTTATGAGGTACAGAGGGTGGAATGTGATCCTGGGTCACCAAAGACACAATTTTCTTTTGATATATTTTATTGATCTATTTTGGCCCTATTTTTAATTAAAGTAATGAGTATTATCCTACAATTACACTTATACAAACGCCAATGCCGAGCCAAGTCAATGTGACGGTCTTATCAATGTTTACACAGCGGATAAGGCGATCCTTGTATTGGACTGCAATGGCTTTTAGGATCCTCAAGGGGGCGCAAGACGAACAGGTATTATTCCGATTAGTACAAACATTGTAGTACTTGGTTTCTCGGTAAAAATAAGACTGGAAACTTTGCAAGAAAATAAATGTGCTAACTACAGTGACACGATGATCCTAACAGCCCCACTTGTTAATTACAAATTAACATTTGTTTCTGTAAATCTCGGTTGTTGACTAACTAGCTAACATATGTGATTAGCCGCTAATTAAATGCTCCTCCACGCGCAAACAACTTTCTGTTTTATTTCGAGGCAGGTCGTCCTGTCTGTCTACATGTCTCACGAATAGAAAAGGGTGGAATTTAGGCGTGTCTGCCTCCGAGGCCATACCAGGTAAAAATGCCAATGGATGGAGAAACACGGAAGTTCACAAAAACTGACAGAGTGCGTCTAGAGCCTCCAAAATCACATTTGCGCACCAGGTTCGATGGAGATTGAGTAAACGCAATGGACCAGATACGATAACCATGAGCGCGTCTTGGTGAATGTTTTGTTTACTCTCACGATCTGATGATTAGCTTACATTGTTTAGGTTGGATTTCATTTAAAGTAGACATGCATCCACAACACAACGATCGACAGACGACGCGCCTCTGAAAACTCTCCTACGTGGTGTCATTGAGACATTTAAACAAGTAATCTGGGAAAAAATGAGTGCTGCTGTTCCAAACAGTGAGGGTCAAGTGCCCTCTATCCCTGATGTTAAAATGACCGAGGGACTCAGTGTAAAGGATGTCAATCAAATAGTCATGGAATTCCTGATGTTCATGATGAGAGCCATTGTCCTGTGCTATCCCGTGTACCTGACCGGCTCACTTGGACTGAGCATCAGCTGGATTCTTCTGAGTATGCTGATGTGGACCATGTGGAAAAACAACCGCAAGTGGAAAGATCATAGGATCGACACAGCCATTGACTTCTTGGAAAACGAGAAGACCGTGATCAACACTGAACTGAAGGCCATGGACATGCCAGCTTGGGTGGGTTGCCTTGGCACACACAAGCCCTTACTTACTACCAGTTAACCTTGATACAAATAATACTATTTTAGTAATAGGTGCTGTGTGCAAAGAGGATTTGAATGAGATGACACCATTATTAACACATGAGTATGGTTATACAGTATTGTTTCTGTGCTTATTTAGTTTTTAAAGCCTCTACTAGTTGTGCAATGCATGCTGATTTCTTAGTATCCAAACAAAACTGGATGGGCATTGTTGCCAACTAGCAGAGGTGTGGTTTCTTGTTGCTGTGTTGCTTTGGAAACACCACACACAAAGGTATACCATACACACTTTACCATATGGTTCTGTTTGTTAACAATTGTTATTGCATTAGGCATTTATTAATCTTGGATAATGTTGGCTTATAAAAATACTATTGTTCATTGTAAGTTCACATGTTGGTTCATAATGCATTAACTAATGTGCAAAAGTAGGGTACAATGGGGCTAAACGCACACACCTTAAGGAAAACATGCTTTTTTTTTTCTGGTCACAAAGTGTATCAAGATTGAAAAATAAGTGTCTTTTTATTGCATATTAATGGAGCAACATGTTTTGTGTAATAGTAATTTATAAAAGAAGGTTGTTTTGATAAAAAAAAAAATCATTTTCAGGGGTTTTGTTTTAAAACGAAAGTGGTGAGGGTTCCTTTTACCCCACACTTGATGTTATGACAAGATGCTTTTTTGAGTAACAAATTAAGATAATGCTTATTAAAGTCTTTCTAGCAAGTCAGTCCACTGTCGGCCATCTTTAGAACACTCTCGGGAGGCTATTTCAAGTCATGCCAGTGCAGCTCCTATCTAATTGAATGGAGAAGTGCCAAAATCTCAAAAACGGTTGGTCAAGATTACGATCAAATAACATATTTAAAATCAGCAATATAATCTGACAATAGAGGTGTCATGAATTGTGATTCTTTACCTCATATTATGCTAAATAAATGCAATATATATATATATGTATATCTAATGCACATGCGTGTTCTAGAGTTGATTGACCGGTGATGTCATGTTTCTAAAAGGTGAATGTCTCTTTTAACTGTAAGGCGGGACTTCCTTTCTACATCTGTTGACCGTTGGGCGCTCAGAGCTGCTTGGTTGAGCGTTTCAATTTCTCCCATCCATTTTAATAGAAGTGGCCCGTCTCTGCTAAATAATATCTGTGCTTACTCAAATTAACCTCTTCAGGGTTAAAAGGGTGCACCATTTCCTGTGAATTTCAGTCACATTTCGCATTTCATAAAATCACAGTATTTTATGAACAAATTAATCTCCATTGTGATTGGATCAGTCATATTGAGCACACTTTGTTTTTAATTAAGTGGGGCACATCGATGTGTTTTATAGGGGCTTTTAGCCCATGCAACCTAAAATACTATCCTTTAATCACCTTCAAAACTAAGAATGACAAATAAGTATTATGTCTCAAAATAAATGATAATTTCATGGATTTTTGTAAAAGGATTAAATATTAGTTCAAATTACCTAAAAAAAACTTTAGACATTGTATGCAATGATCACATGAATCAGAGCTATTTTGCAGTGTATAGTGACAAACCGATGTTAAGGAAAGTGCTGTTTAGTGTTTTGGGAGAAAATAAAATCAAAAGTGCCTTTAGCCTCATTGTATCCTAATGTTTATTGTTTGTGCATGGTAACTAGTTTACTAATGTTAACAAATGGGATGTTACTGTAAAGTTTTACTGATTGTCAAGGCACGGGCATTCCTTTTAATGCAGTGAGACTGTCTTGTTTCCAAACTCTAACCTTAATTTTACCCTATGTGACAATAAATGGCCAATTTAAAGAGTTGGCTCATGTTTGCCGTAGAGCAAATTTTCTTCTCTGCAAAATAACTGCTGTCACATTTGCCTCATGTCTGATCTTTGTCAGTTGATATTGATATACAGTAATTATCAAGTGCCCTGAATTTGTGGCACCATCAAATGTCCTGACAAAAAATGAATACCTGGCATTTCCTCGAGGCCTAAAAATTTGGTTATTTTGTGTTCATGTAGTCCTTTTGTGCTCCATGAAAATGTCTGCCATCACAACTCATTATATCAGTTGCATAAAAACCATATAGGATTTAATTTTGATCTAATATTTAACTAAATATTCTGAGAGGAAAATGAGAAATGATGGCGAAGATTCATTAATTTGTAAAAATCTACTGAACATGAATCACTGCTCATATAAAAGTTATGTACCACCATACTGGTGGACCATCATTTTGTTATGAACTGTTCTATATGTCCCTGTTTCTTTGTCTTGTTCCTCAATAGGTTCACTTTGCAGATGTGGAGAAGGCTGTGTGGATCAACAAGGTAAGACTTCATCTACGATTTGCACCTTTGTATTATGGTATTCCCGTGTTTCATAAATTTGCCTGCCTTCGAGAGTACAATTCTATTTCAGGTTTTTTTTGGTTAACTGCATGTCTCTGAATGTGTTTGTTTGTTGTAGATTCTTCAGCAAGCATGGCCATTTTTTGGCATGTTCATGGAGAAGCTTCTCATTGAACACATTGAGCCATCTGTAAGATTGTCCAGTCCCCATCTCAAGACCTTCAGATTTTCAAAAGTCCACATGGGACAGAGGGTATAATTCCATCATAGTCTAAGACACTTTGTTTTTAACTGGGAATAGACCCCAGAACATGGTTGTAAGAACTTTTCATCAGTCAACTTTCAATCAATCAGTCAATCAATCAAAGTTTACAACTGTGATTTTGTGTTTCAGGCTCCAACTATTACAGGGGTACGGGTGTACACTTATGAGGTGGACACAAGAGAGGTCATCCTAGACCTCAATTTTATGTAAGATACAGCAAAAAACATCCTTTTTATTAATGGATTATCTTGCTAAGCCATTGTAATGCTATTGTTAACTCATGTAGCCATTTTTATGTATGTGTACATCACATGGTCTAGGCCTAACAGTTATTGTAGTAGAGCTATAAGACTAAAATTAGAGATGCACAAATACTGTTTATTTACAAAGGTTACAATACTATGTTTAAGCAATATCCCACGAGCAAGAGTGCGATATGGCCCTACATCAGCACTGCTGTGATTCGAGTGCCGTAGGTAATTACAGCATTGCTGATATAGGGCCATATTACACGATTGTGTGTGTGATATTGCTTATATACAACAGTTCAATGAACAAGTACATTTAAAAAAAATTAGGAAAAACCAAGTACGGTCATAAAAACGCATTTGTGCATGGAACTACTTTCTTACGCAACGGATCAGAATCTGCCGTTGCTGTTCAAAACAAATTATGCGTCCTAGACTTCGTTAGTAATTAAAAAAGTTCACTTCAGAAATAGTATCATGGCTTGTGCTGTTTCTAACAAGTTATTGGATAAACAAGGATAGACGGCTGGATGTGTGTGTGTGTGTGTGTGTGTGTGAGAGAGAGAGTGTGTGCGATCACCTGTTGCCACACCCAATCAGAGATGCTGTCAGCTTTCTCAGTGGAAAATAGATGTCCAAGCAGGGGTATTCCTCTCTATTTCGCGGTAGCCGGTCCGCAAGAGCCATTCACTATTAAAACAGTGATGTCCTCCGCCATTTTAAACAGTATGTATCCAATGTGGAAACTCCGATAAAAGGTAAGCACTTGAGTTCTGTAATAAATCAGTCTGTTGTGTCTCTCAGCATGAGCCTTAATCCTGAAGTTGTCCGTTTAAAGCTATTTCCTAGTTTTGGTAATGTAATGTTCCATGTAAACATTGACTAACGGATTCACTTTTCATCACCAACTGGCTCATATTACACGCAAAAATGATCTTTTGCCACCACCTGCTGGATAACATATGTCATTTCAAAAATAAAGTCAGTAACTCCTAACAGATACACTTTAGTTTAGAACAGCATGAACGCGGAGTGATACACACACACACACACACACACACACACAGTGAAGCGTGTCACACCATCAGTGCTCATGGAACGTCTCTCGTCCAATCAGATTCGAGGACCAGAACTACGGTGGTATATACATTCATAGTATTAATCCAAACACAGTAACATTTTCACAAAAACTTCACTGTACATACACAACGTAAAAAAAAAAAAACAATTTAGTCCTTTTATTGAATCAGATTAGAAAAATTTTCATTAAGTGTGATTTTGGGTCTGTAATTCAGAATTCAAACTAATAATAATATGCCTCGTATAAATGTGTTTCATTAAGAACATATAAAGTAATGAGTTGTGTAAGTGCATTTCTGCCTGAAATGTTTTTGACTTTCTTTTCCTTTCTTCTAGTTATGAGGCTGATGTGGACATTGATGCTGATGTTAAACCAGCCATCAAAGTAGGAGTTAAAGGAATTCAGGTTGGTGAAGGAACAATATTAATGTTAAAACTGAAATGTAAAGTTCATGATAGTACGTATTATTTACTAAAGTTGTCTTTTAAAAGATATGAGATGTTTCACATGATTTGAGAGTAAATAGACATTAGTCTGAGAACGTCTCCACTGCACAGTCATTCATAAGGTCAACAACTATAAATCTTTTTTAATTTTATTTTTATTCAGCTTCAAGGCATGATACGTGTAATTCTTGGGCCTCTGATTGGTCAGGCACCCCTTGTAGGTGGAGTCACCATGTTTTTCATTCGTCGACCCGTGAGTATGGAAATTGCATGCAATTTCTACTTTTGAAGTAAAACATAAATGTGTCATGAGTTCACCGACAATTCTGTTGTGTATAAAATTACATTTTCAGACTCTGCTAATAAATTGGACTGGAATGACTAACCTTTTGGACAGTCCAGCACTAAGGTACATTCACAGATTTTGATGAGAGATTTAGATTTTTTTCTTGAAGTGTCATGAAAGGAGTGTGAAAATATGTAACAAGTGTGTGTGTGCGGGGCGGGGGGGTCAAGCACAACAACTCATGCCTAGTGTACACCAGGGCTGGACTGGGAAGAGAAATCGGCCAGGGATTTTACATACCAACTGGCCCAAAAGTTGAAAAGGGGGGGGGTGTTCACTGTCTTTTTCTGCATATCGCGGCACCATTTTGTGGTCCGTTCTGCATAACGCTTATCGTGGGCCATTTGGCCCGTTTCACGGCCGACTCACCTTCCCGCTCATTTATCGCCCCAAAGTGCATCGGGCCACCGGGAAAATGTCCGGTAAGCCAGATTACCAGTCCAGCCCTGGTATACACTATGTGACTCAAGAACATCTTCTTTGGCGACTGGTCTGCGACGAGAAGTCTCGAATCTCATGACGAAAGTTCGTCTTGCGTTTGCACTCCTGCGTCAGGCTGAGACGAGTCTCAGACGCTGCTACAGTTTTCAAAACTGCTTGATGTCTTGATGTCTTGTCTTCAGATGTGCTCACTGTCCCGACGAGTGAAAGACAGACAATGAACCACAGCCAGCAGAAAGACAAAAAACTATAAGAAAATAAACTTAAATGTTTTTTTCATGTTATCAAGAATAAACTACGTGAGTTTGTGAATACATTTCATTAAATTCAGTAAAAGATTTCAATTCTAGAAAAACCGGACTGAGTCGCAGGATGCCGACTGAAGTCGTATAGTGTAAGCTTTGCTTCACTCCCACTTAAAATAGAGTTGACTGAACATCAGAATGTTAGAGGAAACAAAAACTAAAGAGTTTCTTTGGTACTTTGCTGTATATGAATCATGGGACAGAAGTATGAATGTGTAAAGAAGATGAATGGGTCTCATGACCCATGTCTATAATAATAGACGTGTAGAACTATAAAAGGTAAATATGTCCTTGTGAATTGTTGGTATTTCTAAAAATAACTCTGGGTATTTGTACTGTATGCTTATTATATCGAAGTACCCGCACTGGCCCATATTTTTTATTAAAGTAATATTTGAGCCTAATCACTGTGGTCTGTTGTGCGATAAATTGCGCATTTGCTTTGTAGTAGTAAGCCAGCAGTTAGCATTGTCACAAGCATTAGCAACTAGGTCAAATGAAAGCTTCAGGGGCTAAACAAATAATGGAAACACCTAATTGTAAATGAAGCATTGTAGGGCCACCCACTGCTTTTAGAACTGCTTCAGGACATTCAATCTTGTCATACAAGTTTTGTGTGTACTGTGTAGCAAAAAAGCCTCCAGTACTTTGATGGATGAATAGTATTAGGACAGATAATATTATTGTTTTTTTGAAGATGTCCTTCTGCTGGTGCGTTGAAAATAAGTTAAAAGATGACTTTGTTTTTGTGTTCCCAATAAAATAAACGGTATGTTCCTTATTTGCCATGTATTGTCAAACCACATGACATGCAGTCTCCAACTTAAAGTTGCTTAAAAACATTTCATCCATTAAAATGTATCTCTATTAATAATTAGGCTCCAAAGTTATGTCACAGTTTCTCATATTGTAAACCCAAATTTCTCTGTTTGCTCTCTAGTCACATGTCCGAATCTGCAATTATGGACATCATCGCCTCTCTCATGGTTCTGCCCAATCGGATGTGCTTCCCTTTGATTGATCAAGTCAAGCTCGACCAAATGAGGTTTCCACTGCCTCGAGTAAGACTTAACTATTCTCATTGCCAGAATCAAAGAGCCTTTTATATGTTTGTTTCAAACAAGGCCTATAACGGCTAATGTTTTGGAAAATAAGTATTACAGCTAAGTTTGAGAGCCTTCGATTAGCATATAATATATTTGATGTTTTGTGATGCTTTGTATTTACTTTGATTTTGTTTTATTTTATTTCATCACCTTTCTTTATGCCTTAAGGGTGTGGTACGGGTCCATGTTTTAGAGGCCCAGGATCTTGTAGCAAAAGACACACACATGATGGGACTGGTGAAGGGCAAGTCAGATCCATATACTGTGCTGAGGGTCGGAAACAAGCAGTTCAAAACGAAGACCATAAAAGAGAACTTGAATCCACGCTGGAATGAAGTTTATGAGGTAACGGCTTATGTTTTGTCAACACATAAGCACTCCCCTATCCTTCTATAATGTACACATACTGTTCAGGCCAAACCAGGGGCTACATAAGGGCCAGGGTTGCACTGGTACACCCTGATTGACAGCTGGACCATCCAATTAAAGCTGCTTGGCTTCTAGTAGTTTGGAAATGGAAAGAAACTGCATTTTGTCATCATTACATACGTGTATACTGTATCATCATGTATTTTTATTTCAAATAGAAAAACTTTGACTTTATCTAAAATGATCTCATAAAGGCTAAGGAAAGTGGTGCACTTTTATAATATTTAGAATTAAATTAGTATCGAGATTTCTGGCATTGCCACGTTGTCAACCCATAATAGTTGTTCTAATAGGAAATGCAAAGAGATCTCATTGCTGCATTTACAGTGTATTTGAATTTCAATAGTTCGTCATTCATGAGGCTCCGGGGCAAGTGTTGGAGGTGGAACTTTATGATGAAGACACAGATGCTGATGATTTTTTGGGCAGGTGATTATGCTTAAACCTTTACCCTTCATGCAGATTAGAGTGCAGAATATAATGAAAACCATTTGAGAAAAACATGGTGAGCGCTTGGATTCAGTTTGAGGTGTTGGATTGTATGCCACAGGTTCAATCTGGATTTCGGGGAGGTGAAGAAAGAAAGGGAGCTAGACAAGGTACATTTTAATAAGTTCCTCTCTACACCTGACATTGCATAACATGGTATTTAGGTGAATTCATCTGAACATTAACAAAATAGTTTCATGGTATATGAATAAGGTAATTATGCAGTGCCATGGTATTATAATCTAATACCATCACTGTACTATGTTCCAGCATAGTACTTCTATCAGAAAAGTCTGTGGATTATTGGGATTAATACAAATGTAGAAATACTTATATCGTTTGGTGTAAGCCCCGTCCTATGGTTCAGCACTCTGATACTTGCTTGAACTGTTGGATCCTGCCAGAAGCAATGACGGGAGCAGAGCCCAGGACGGGACCTAAAATTGTGATGATGGGGTGGAGGGGGTAAAACAAGTAAGCAACAATGGGAAACACCTGAGTGGCCTTATAAAGCGGAAGCTGTGTTGTGATTGGATGAAATGCCTGATAGAATAATTCCTGATATCTTCATGCTAGAACTACACTTACGCTTACAATTCTTTGCAATGGAATCAAAGCACACACGTGACAAGGAATGCCATACTGTGTGGTTTGCAAACGGACAGTGTACAAACCCATTTTTGCTATTTTTCTATTCAGTGATTTATTTACTTATTTAGATTCGTCTGTGTCTGCTTGTAGTTTTGTTGTTAAAGTGAACCCACCATTCCTCTCTTTGGTTTGCAGTGGTTCACTCTCGAGGACATTCAGAGTGGTATGGTACATATGAAGTTACAGTGGTTTTCTCTGCAAGCAAACCCAGCACTTCTGAATGAGGTAAGCGTGTAGTTTTTATTCATTGGCTTATAATAATGCTCTTTGTTTGACCAATTTGTAAACGGTCATTCTAGACATTTTTGGTGATCAAATGTTCATCAAATATTTGTATCTTCTTGGAAAAGTGAATCATAACCCAGACATATGCATAATTTACATATGCAACCATAATAATAATAATAATAATAATACAAACAATAACAGGGAGGATTTAATTTTTAAAATAACAATAATATCATTCAGACTCCGTGACACATTTATGCATAATTCCCCAAAAATCTCCACCCTTGGTAATTCTGTGTAGCTACAATTTACAAAAGCAAAAGTGAAATATGTATTGAGGTTGCTCTATTTAATTTAGCAGCAGTTAACAATAAGAACACCAGTTTGTAGCTGGGGAAAAAAAACAATCTTGAGAAAAGACTACATTCATTTTAAATAGTTATAATGTACTGAACAGTGCTCGTGAGTTTAAACCATTTGAATAAATTGTATTTAATAAACTAGATTTGACTTGCACAGTGTTAGAGACGCCAGATTGTTACATTCCTAGAAAGGCGTTAAGAGCTGTATTTTCTTACAAAATGATTATCATGTAAACCTGAACATCTAAATGATAAAACAGCCAGGATCAAATTCTAGATCAATAATGATTTACATTGTTCATTTTATCCTTTCAGACCACTGATGGTCTGGCTTGTGCCATGCTGGCAGTATACCTTGACAGTGCCTCCAATTTGCCTGTAAGTATACATACACCATGTGGTCATCTCTGAAAGACTGTCAGCATTTCATCACACAACTTGATTTTTTTTCTTCCATATATTTTTTTTTTAACCATTTTCTTTGCAGAAAGACCAAAGAGAAGTTGCACAAAATGATAAGCATGGAAAACCAGCCAAAGAAGCGCGGGTAAGAAATCGCCTCGATTGACCATTGTACACACTGGATAAAGTTGAGTTGTGTGATGGTTCTAGTGCAGTGGCACCATGAATGCTATTGGTGTGAAGTGTGTCCTAACCAGGCCTGATGCGATAGGATACAAACGACAAGCTATTTTGTCTTGACTGAGTGTGAAATTGCTGGTCAAAGTGGCACAATCACAGCCAATCAGAACATATTTGTAGTTTAAGGTACAGTTATGAGAAGTGGGATTTTGAACCAATGAGACTTCACAGTGGGGTGGGGCGGGACTACCTGGCACTATGCCTCAGAAATAGAAACAACAAAATGTCTTGTCCTGGTTATGCCAAAACCTGAATTAACATGGAAGAGATGCCAGATAGTGTTTATACTTTGTGGGAGTCAAATGTACACTCTCTGAGCTCTTTATTAGGAACACTATGTTCCTAATAAAGTGCCCGATGTGGTCTTCTGCTGTTGTAACACATCCGCCTCGAGGTTCGACGTGTTGTGCATTCTGAGATGTTATTCTGCTCACTACAATTGTACAGAGTGGTTATCTGAGTTACCATAGACTTTCTGTCAGCTCGAACCAGTCTGGCCATTCTCCGTTGACCTCTCTCATTAACAAGGCATTTCCATCCGTAGAACTGCCGCTCACTGGATGTTTTTGGCACTATTCTGGGTAAACTCTTAAGACTGTTGTGCGTGAAAATCCCAGGAGATCAACAGTTACAGAAATACTCAAACCAGCCCGTCTGGCATCAAAAATCATGCCCCGGTCAAAATCACAGAGATCAAAATTTTTCCCCATTGTGATGATTGATGTGAACATTAACTGAAGCTCCTGACCCGTATCCGCATGAATTTAGGTATTTAGCTGCTGCCACACGATTGGCTAGATACTTGCATGAATATGTAGGTGTACAGGTGTTCCTAATAAAGTGCTCAGTGAGTGTATATCCTGACTGACCAGTGGTGGGTATGACATTCTCACAATCCCATAAGTAAGGAAAGATTTTCCTTTCTTTACCTGCTGTTGGGATAAAAGCATTGAACAGTTCTCACAGGAGATTTAATACAAAGCTAGATGTAATATGAACAATACATTGAGGTATTTCACTCTTGTGATCGCTTATCTCATGTTTTTGGAATGCAGTATTATATGGAAAAGGGAGCATACCAGAAATTACATCACGCCATATTAACTGTGAACTTGATAAAGGCACTAGTTTTAGTTTTTGCTTCTCGAAAAATGTAGCGACCTGTTCAACTGGTTTTCAGAGACTCAACTATGAAAATGACAAAGTAACCACATATACATCATGCAAATGAAAAGGTGAAACATCAAGACACTTTTTCATAGTCTAATAGTTTCATAAACCTAGTTTTGCCCCATTGTCAGTGGATCACAAACTTATTTTTCAAACATCTGGAGGTTTATTAGATGAATATATAAATGAAAAACGCACACAGTTGAATTAAAGTCTTCCTGCATGCATTCTCTGAATTCTTTCTTCAGTTGAAACTAAAAGCGTTTCTGCAACTGCCAGAACGGCCCCTGGCACAGAATGTTTTAATGCTGGCACCATCCCTTAACACTAGCGAGCGGCACAGAGAAATTCTTTATCTCTCTTTTTTGCTCCAAACCTTAACTGCATTGACATCCCATGTTTATGTAAACATGATGTAAGCTAACATTATTTGCCCCACGGATGAATGGGGCCAGTACAATTTGCTAAGATACTTTACTGTATGCAGCATTACCATAAAGTGGTGCCATCATAAGATACAAAGATGGTTCCCCTAAAGCAACCTGGGATTGTGCTCAAGGGTTCAAAGATGATAGCTCAAAGAACACTCCTTTCTGGGTTTTAACCTGCAAATTAGGCTACACTCTTTAACCACTACTTTAACAACTAGGCTAGACTCTGTAGGTTATATTTAAGCGGGGTTTCCACAGTCATGGCAAACTTGGAAATATCAGGAAATTTCTAAATTGTGCTTTCTGGGTCTGGAATGTAATGGAAATTAAAATAACCTTATAAATCACAGAAATTTGGTAACACTAGTGAAGATGCTTTTTTCTTCTTATATTTCCCCTTTTACTCGCTGATTGGTTGTATAAAGACCATTTGAAGGGTTAGTGCCTGTGTAATTCACCAGACGGCAAATGGTCTGCACTTATATAGTGCTTTTTTTAACCTTAACAGTATTCAAAGCACTTTACACTGTGACTCATTCACCCATTCATGCACACATCAATGATGGCAGAGCTGCCATGCAAGGTGCTAGCCTGCCATTGGGAGCAACTTTGGGTTCAGTGTCTTGTCCAAGGACATTTCGGCATGTGGAGCCATGTGGGCTGGGATTCGAACCACCAACCCTGCGATTAGTGGCTGACCCACGCTACCAACTGAGCCACAGCCGCCCCAACATGCAAATGTTATAAGCTAATAACGGTTTCCTATAGGACACAAAGTTGAATGGGGGAAAAGTGAATTGTCCATTGAGGTGCATTCTAATCTCAGGATGTTTTTTGTTTTTCCAGTGCAAATTTGCCAATATCAAATTATTTGTAAAAAAAAAAAAAAAAAAAAAACTTTCACAGTAATCACTAGTGTTGTTGTTGTCCAAAATGTGTCTAGTGGCTCACAATGACCTTTATTTATAGCTGTGTTCATTTTAAATTGCAGCTCACCAGAAAAACTAACGACCCCAACTCATATGTGGAGTTTTCCATAGATCGACAAACTCAAAAAAGCAAGGTATTTACTGTAGCTCTTTTGCAATCTAACTGTCTGTCATTCTATACATTTAAAAGCTGGTGTGTTTTCATAAGTGTTTTATCTTTTGACAGGTTGTGTTTGCCTCAAAAGACCCGGTTTATGATGAATGCTTCACATTCTTTGTACACAGTGTGAATAGCCAGGTGCTGAATATTGAGGTAAACAGGACAGTCTCTTAATGGCAAGTCAGGCCACTTGACAGCCATTTTTGTAACTCCTCTTTTTAGACATGCAAGTACAGCTACTATCTTCTTGAATCTGTTTGTTCAAGAGTTTTAAAAGAAGAACAAACAGCAGGAATATATTAGACTGTAGGTGCAAACATTTAAATAACATTGAAAGGTGGGCTGGTTTATGATCTAATAGTATGAGACATGTAATGAAACTTTCTAACCCCCCCCCCCCCACAATTACCTTGTGGACTCAGGTGAAGGAACATGAGAAGAAAGCCTCACTGGGCTTGCTCAGATTGCCTCTTGTCAGATTGCTCAGTGTATCTGATATGACTATGGACCAGCGCTTCCAGCTTGAGCTCGGGAGCCTTTAGCCAGATCAAGATGAAAGCTGTTCTCAGGGTAAGCGAGCTAAATAACTTTAAAGGAAACTTAAGCTGACTATTAAATCTGAAGCTTCCGAAATGAACGCATACACGTGATTCGTTTAAAACGTTTTGCACATTAATTTTCCTTAATCGCGATTTACGCATTTACCAATTTTCGCATTAGGTTCTGACATTTTATTCATCTCTGTGTGAGTGCTGAATACTAGTTGGATTAGGGCAGCGTCTGGGGTCATTTCTCTGATGCACACACCTCAAACACACACACAACAGTGATGCGTGTCAATGATCAAGTGATTTAGAAAGGACCTATTAAATGTAATATTTTGTACAAATCAAACCCAGATGGGACTGAGCTGCATTCACACGACCCACCGGAGCGAAGCATCAGCATTTCCCCCATGCCACGTTCCAGACAAAACAAAGCAGCAAATACCATCTCTACAATCGCTTTTAATGTGGAGTTTAAAGCGGCAAATCATTTTAATGCAGCTTCACGATTGCAGTAGCAAAGTGTATAGCCACGATTCACTTTGTGGAGGATGAGGGTTGAAGAGATTTAATGCCCATTGCAATGACAATGCAAACTTGGAGTCTAGATACTTCAGTTGGTTAACCTCCCAGATAGACTTTGTGAAACGTTTAATTTTAACTTGAATTGGTGCTATTTCAGTCCATTTCCATATTTACACTGTTGTCTGTGAAAACAAGAATGTCATGCAAAGGCAAATCAAAGTACGTACACATTTGTCAAAATTGAGATAAACAAAATCAAGTCCCTTTGACTATGATCTATACTGCAACAGACAGGTTTGACTCAACTATGTTTAGATTTTGAGAAAATTGTTAAAATTGCAGTATAACAAAATCCACCCTTTTCCTCAGTTTTAGTCTTGGCGTAGTTACTGAATTTTTGCTTTTGAAGGGCATATTATACAGTATCTGAGATTTTTGTTGGTATACTAGTAAATGGCTCCTGTCACCTCCGAACTAGATTCTTACACTGGAGAAACCAGAACCAACGGTTGTCACTCCACCACTGAAGTCTCAGGGAAAAGCCTCATCTTCCCAAGCTACAACTCCAGCTCCAGCTGCAACTCCAACTCCAGCTCCAGCTCAGCCCTTACAGATCAATCAAAAAGAAAACATGCCCATTTCATCTGTCCCACTCTCAAGAACACAGACTGTACCTGCCCAAATGCCAGGTTCAGCAATCTCCACTAACGGACTCCAAGCAGATTATCCACCCTACCAACGAAGTGACACAGAGGGGCGATATACAACGCCCTCCACCCCCAGTCAAATGCGCCGCTATGATTCCCAAAGCCTCTTGTCAGAGAACTCAATTTCATCTTCTCGCTTTGATCTAGCGGACAGTGTCCCTTATCCAGAGTGAGTAAAATCTGCTGCTGCTTTTAGTGCATGAACCCTTTGCTTTAAAGCCTCACTGATAGATTTTGTACTCTCTCTTTTTTTTGTGTTACAAAAACATACAATACTGTATTTTGTATTGAAATATTCTTTGGGGTTGAACCATACAGTGGCCCCAAAAAGTATTTGGACACTTAAGCCGCACTTAATAATGTATGGGTGTGTTCATTATATATACAGGTGCATCTCGCAAAATTAGAATATCATGGAAAAAGTTCAAAATATTGGAATAAGTAATTTATAATACAGAAATGTCGACTTTGTGAAAAGTATGTTCATTTATGCACTCAATTCTTGGTCAGGGCTCCTTTTACATTTACATTTATGCATTTGGCAGGCGCTGTTATCCAAAGCGACTTACAGTGCAATTATTACAGGCACAATCCCCCCCCGGAGCAACTTTGAGTTAAGTACCTTGCTCAAGGACACAATGGTGGTGGCTGTGGGGTTCGAACCAGCAACCTTCTGATTAACAGTTATGTCCACTACACCACCACCACTCCAATTTTGCACGAATTACTGCAAATAATTATTGCTCAGTGGTCCAAAATCCTCTTTTCAGATGAAAGTACATTTTGCATTTCATTTGGAAATCAAGGTCCCAGAGTCTGGAGGAAGAGAGGAGAGGCACAGAATCCACGTTGCTTGAAGTCAAGTGTGAAGTTTCCACAGTCAGTGTTGATTTGGGGTGCCATGTCATCTGCTGGTGTTGGTCCACCATGCTTTCTCAAGTCGAGAGTCAATGCAGCCGTCTACCAGGAGATTTTAGAGCAATTCATGCTTCCATCTGCTGACAAGCTTTATGGAGATGCTGATTTCCTTTTCCAGCAGGACTTGGCACCTGCCCACACTGCCAAAACTACTTGTAACTGGTTTGCTGACCATGATATTACTGTGCTTGATTGGCCAGCCAATTCACCTGACCTGAACCCCATAGAGAATCTATGGGGTATTGTCAAGAGTAAAATGAGAAACACCAGACCAAACAATACAGATGAGCTGAAGGCGGCTATCAAAGCAACCTGGGCTTCCAGTAACACCTCAGCAGTGCAACAGGCTGATTGCCTCCATGCCACGGCGCATTGATGCATGCAAAAGGAGCCCCGGCCAAGTATTTAGTGCAGAAATTAATTATTATTAATTATAAATTCTATATTCTAATATTTTGAGATACTGGATTTCTGATTTCCATGAGCTGTAAGCCGTAATCATCAAGATTACAACAAAAAGTTATAGCCAATTTTACACCATTAACCCTAAAACAACTGTAAAAATTCTGATTTCAACTCAAATAATACATACGTTTTAACAGAAGAACGTAAGTGGTTTTATACAATTATAAGCTTCACATTTCTGCCGTTAAACCCTCCAAAATTAGCCCCATTCATTGCCATTGCAAGTAATTGTCTCACTGTAACCTCGATTTGTTCTTGTGTTTTAAAGGAGGGACATACCAAAATTATTATTTTGGGTAATCAACATTATACCACACATGCTGCCGACTGAGCTTAACTTGTATTGAACCTGGAATATTCCTTTAAAGTGTCTAAATACTTTAAGGCTACTGAATGTTGGAAAAGGCTAATATGATTTAAACCGGTGTAATATTGAATGTTTATTATAGGGCCATACTGAATCATCAGGGCAGCTTTGGGCAGATTGAGTTAACATTGCGTTATGCCACCTTAAGGAAACGACTCATTTTGATTGTCAACAGCTGCAGGTGAGACAGCTTATGCCTCTTCTTTACCCCGTATCTATTTTTACCAAGCAGTTCAATAATCTTTAAAAATATGATCTTCATTTCTCCCTAGGGACCTGTTCTCCTGTAGTGAGAATGGCTCTGATACTTACGTCCGCATGTATCTGTTACCTGATCAAACATGGAAACACCGCAAATGCAGTAAAGTTAAAAAGAAGACCGTGAACCCTGTTTTCAATGAGACGTAAGAGTGTTTTTCACCTGTTATTAACCAAGTAATGTCATCTTTTTAAATGCTGAAATGTTTTAACTTTCTGTAACATGCCTGTTCATCTCAGATTTGAGTTTTCTGTGTCAATGGAGGAAGCAAGGACTAGAAAGTTGGATGTTGCTGTAAAAAACAACAAAATGCTTCACAAAAGAGAGCGAAAGGAGATCGGAATGGTAAGAAGTTATTCTTAACCATGTATTCATTGTGCATTAAAACAGCCAGACCAACCATCTATCTCTTTAAAACATGTTCTTTAACACATTTGACGTTTTATTTCTTTCAAAAGGTTCTGATTGATCTGTCTGAAGTAGATCTGGCAAAGGGCTCCACAGAATGGTAAGGATATCAAAAGAGGTCATTTTTATATTTTCTGAAGTTTTATTTCTTGTAGTTGTTCGCTTATAGTGTGGTCAACCAAAGAAATTGAATTTAGAGAATTTGTTTAGCTACAAGTTTATATTACATAGCTGATTTTTGAAGTTTAAGTAGTTGTGTCTTTCTGATAAAACAGGTATGAACTCACTCTCCCCGGACTAAAGAAGACAAACTAGCATAATTGTACTAAAGTAAAACATTGACAAACTTTTTACAATCACAAAATGTGTGTTTTTAAGATTTGCAAAAAGTATTATGTTTGGTTGCTGTAAGGTATTCAAGATTTTTAAGATCTACATTTTTAATATTATGTCTACTTTATATTGTGGTGTAGAATATATCTTTTTCAAAATGTGCATATATCAGAAACATAAGTGGATTGTTTTATTTTTATATTTGTAAATTACATTAGAGCTTACTGATCTCCTTTGAACTGTCTCTAAACTTGGGAAGTAGCAGTAATAATCATCTATATTATTAAACAATCTTGTCATGAAAGTGCATTGCAGTGTTTTTATTGTTGCTCTAATTGTCTGTTCTTAATACGGTTGAACTTAAAATCTAAATACTGAATAATAATAAATACTGTAGTTATTATTAGCATCAGCATGCACCAGCCACCGTTCCTTTCTATAAATGTAGTCCTTATCTGGATGCCACAAGTATTTGCTTAATAGTTGTATGTTGAGTGTGTCTAAATACAAGGGTGAAACTTATTAAAAAAAAAACAATAAAACATTTTATGTTCTGAAGCTCTTTATTTGAGGTGCTGTTTGTAGAAATGTGCTTGCACCTTGTCTTGTCTGAACATATCACATGAATTAACAATAAGACACAATTTAGGAGACTTTACAGCTAAATATTATACAGTAGAAATTAAGTACATATCTGTAGCCTAAACCATTCATTCATTCATTCATTCATCCTAATGCACTTAAGTATTTAGCACTTTCACATTAAAATGATACAATAAGACACACTATGGGAACTTAAAATGTCATTATAATATGTTCTGCATAATTTGATCAAATGTGTTGAAGCCCTTATCTTTACTGTGTAACATGATCAACCTTTATTGACTAAGTGAAAGTGATTAAATACTCTGGATAAGCATTATCATCACGGAATACCACAAAAATGGTCGGAGCAGCAGGGTTGTCCACGACTGTGTCATACAGATCAAAGCTGGTGGTCTGTTTTGGAGGAGGGACAATCATCCCCGCATTTCCTTTAGTGAAGTCTCCTGTAAGGACTCTGCAGAGGTACATATGCTTCTGTCCCTGAGCATTAGGCACGGAGTACGTGTTGCTGGCAGAATATCTTGCATTAAGTGCAAAGTAAGTGCCATTTCCATATGCTGCAGCTGAAACAACATTAATAGATGAACAACTATATCTATTAACCAAATGCAGTAGGATGATTTGGATGGCAAAGGGTCTTTTGAACACCTTAAGTAGTCATATTATTCTAGCAAATGCCGGATTTACCATTTTTTCCTGCATAGCTGCGATTAAAGCCATTCTTATTAATGTGCATTATAGTCTTCTCACAGGTTCCATGAAACAGTCTTTTCTCATTGTTTTGATGACCGTTCTTTCGTTCCATGACACTTTTATTATTGTGATAATTCTTCCACATACCAGGATTCTGTATTCGTTCAATCTATTATAGAAAACAACAGATAAGACAAGGTAAGAATCAAATAAAGGACATAAGGCTGATATTTAGTATTCTCTATCGTTGTCATGCTTACTGTAAATTTACATTTAATTGTACTACAGTAAATGTCTAATTAAAAGAAGTGCTGTTAAAGTGACACAATGTAAGTCAGTATTGAATGATGTTAAAAGTTCTAGCTACATACACAAATATTGCATTAAGGATTGTAGCCATAGCTAATAATTATTGAGAATACTTGCTGAAAATGACATTTTAAGATTTGTTAGGCGGTTCAATTCTTTCTAGGCCATATGTTTGTTTATGCATTTGGCAGACGCTTTTATCCAAAGCGACTTACAGTGCACTTATTACAGGGACAATCCCCCCGGAGCAACCTGGAGTTAAGTGCCTTGCTCAAGGACACAATGGTGGTGGCTGTGGGGATTGAACCAGCAACCTTCTGATTACCAGTTCAGTGCTTTAGCCCACTACACCACCATATAAAAAGATAACACCATAAAATGAAACACACCTTCACAACATTGTTGGTAGGACAAGAGGTCTTGAAGAGCCCCAATACATCATTGTATTCGGAGCTTGTTGGTTGCAAGTTGCAGACTTTGTACAAATCTGTAGGTGCCATGGCATCCCAATTCTGTGGGATACTTTCAGTAGCTGGTGAAAAACAATTTCTAGTTCATTAACAATTATTATTAAAATGTCAACTCAAAGATTTTACACCAATTTTAAGTATAGAGCATTAAGTCAGATATTGGAACCCCAACGATATTAATTATAACCTTCTTTATTTCAATAAACAAAAAGGAATTACAAAAGTATTGTTTAGGCTCAAATCCCAGGGGCTGAAAAAAGGCTCAGAAAAATCACAAATCTTTAGTTCAATATTTATTTGTCTATCAATTAATGTTAATTAGTTAAAAGGCAGCAAATACCTTTCAATTTGTCAATGCGTCTTATATTCATCTGGTTGCCACCACTGGTGCTCACGGCAGGACCCTCAGGCAGTTTGATCTGGTAACTCTGGCCTTGTAAGGAAATTTTGATGTCTGCAGCACCTCTACTAAGGGTCTGTTCCAACTCAAAGTTTGTACGTTGATCAAAACTCTTATATTGCCCACCCTGCTCATACTGCCAGTCCACAAGCTCACTTGTGAATTCCATATCTCTCTTCAGTATCTCTCCCTCTCTGGCTGCTTTGAGCATGTCTTGGATATCTTGAGTGGCGATTAGAACATCTCTGGTGAGACCTTCCACAGTGAGTTTGGCCTCTCCAGCGGTACCCTCTGAACCTTTAAGGGCTTTGTATTCCAGCCTTATAGTCACACCTAAAGTGCTTTGCAGATCCTGGATTCGCTGCTGGTCTTTATCTGAGAAACTCAGTATCGCTGTGTCATCAAAGACCTGAAATGCTTGTTGCTCAGAGATCATATTCTCTAGAAATTGCTTAGTTTTATCAACTGCTGTTTGTGATGGTCCACAGATAGAAAAACAAACTGGATCTACTTTCATGCCTTCAATGACAAAGTCTTTGCCACCATGTTGCTTAACTTCTTTCTCCCAAGATCCGGTGAAGAAAGATTTAACACTAGCAGCATATGCTGTAAGAATACACAACATTGGAATAAAGAATCAAGTTCTTAAGTTAAGTTACATTTCACATAAACATTCTGTTTTGCTCTTTTAGCAACATGATCTTGTGGAAAATTGGCGTGTTAGTTCCCAATTCCAGAAAATGTTCATGCTCCCGAAAACTGTCCATGCTGTGCCTCGGTTATCACATTCCTTTTTATATCTGGCTATCGAGATACTACTTTGCAAAGAAGTAAGAAATTAATGCTGTTTTGGTCTCAGTATTGTTAGAGTTAGGGTTAGATTTGGGTTAGGTGTACATAAGTGTGCAAAGGTGTGCATGCAGTGAACTGTAGTTCCAGCTTAGACCACTGGGATAGTTCAGAAAGCAGAAAACGCTGCCAAAAAAATGAACCTGTCGCCAATTTCACACGAGATCAGTCTGTTTATTGCCTGATTTTAAAGTCTACTTAATAGTTAGATGTTCTATAAAATGTGGTTATTAGGCAGAAATGAAAGTGAAAAGAAACATACTTTTGATTTTTGACCAGGCACTCTCCTCTTGTTTGCGAGTGAATTCTCGATCCTGCATGCTTTTGTAGAATTCAGTGAGCATGGGTGCCTGGAAGACGACCATTCTGACCAGCTTAAGAGAGGACTGCGGCGTCTGTCTTACCATGTCCACCAAAGCATCCATCATGGAATCTGCTACTTGACCTGGAGACAACCCCGCTTGTCCTAAAAAATTCATGTGTTTTGTTAAATTAGCATTTTTTGAATTTTTGCAAAGTTGTGGGATTCCAAAGTTAACGTGACCTTATGTTTTAACAGTAAATGTATATAACATAATTATTCAGTACGTGATAGAAAAAGACCTTTATAACCACACATTTATTTAAAATGGTAGATAGGACCTTAATCAAAAGTACTTGTATGGTGAAATGAATTATTGAATTGAATTAACAATCTAATTGAATCTAAGCTTAACAAGTACATCCATCCATCTTCAACCGCGGGGGCAGCTGCTCCAGCAGGGGGCCCCAAACTTCCCTATCCCGAGCCACATTAACCAGCTCTGACTGGGGGACCCCGAGATGTTCCCAGGCCAGTGTGGAGATGTAATCTCTCCACCTAATCCTGTGTCTTCCCCGAGGCCTCCTCCCAGCTGGACGTGCCTGAAACACCTCCCTCGGGAGGCGGCCAGGGGGCATCCTTACCAGATTCCCAAACCACCTCAACTGACTCCTTTCGACACAAAGGAGCAGCGGCTCTACTCCGAGCTCCTCACGGATGACAGAGCTCCTCACCCTATCTCTAAGGGAGAAGCCCGCCACCCTTCTGAGGAAGCCCATTTCGGCCGCTTGTACTTGCGACCTAGTTCTTTCGGTCATGTCCATAGGTGAGGGTAGGAACAAAAATTCCTCGAGAGCTTTGCCTTCCGGCTCAGCTCTCTTTTCGTGACAACGATGTAATAGAGCGAGTGCAAGCTTAACAAGTACATTATAAAATATCACCTACAAACAACACACCGTTTCTGGCATAAACATGAATCAGAAATAATTTTTCGAATTTTTAAAAAGATTCATGCATGTTCTTCGTCTGTAAGGCCATGTACTGTGTATGTATATATATATATATATATATTTATTATGCACACACTTTACAGTATACACTCACTGAGCAATTTATTAGGAACACCAGTACATCTCCATATTCATGTAATTATCTAATCAGCCAATCGTGTGGCAGCAGTGCAATGCATAAAATCATGCAGATACAGGGCAGTTAATGTTCACATCAGCCATCAGAATGAAGAAAAAAAATCTCATGTCATGGTCGAAATCACTGATTGTTGGTGACAGATGGGCTGGTTTGAGTAATTCTGTAACTGTTGATCTCCTGGGATTTTCATGCACAATAGTCTCTAGAATTTACTCCGAATGGTAAATGGTAAAAAAAAAAAAAAAGCTCTACAGACGGAAATGCCTTGTTGATGAGAGAGGTCAACGGAGAATGGCCAGACTGGTTTGAGCTGACAGAAAGTCGATGGTAACTCAGAGAACCACTCTGTACAATTGTAGTGAGCAGAATAACATCTCAGAATGCACAACATGCCAAACCTTGAGGCGGATGGGTTACAACAGCAGAAGACAACATCGGGCACTTTATTAGGACCATAGTGTTCCTATAAGTGCTCAGTGAGTGTATGTAATGTTTTACAAGTAAATGAACACTGTTGTATTTCCTCTCATCTGTGCATTGTGTTGTTAAGTATGGCCTCACCTGTTCCAATAGCCGGGAATGAGATGGAGGTGAACTTTTCCTTAGCACACATTTGCATAGCCTTTTTAGCCTGTTTTTGGATTATGTTGCCATTGCTTTGTGCTGAAATATGGATAATCTTTTTACATTGTAAATTTCCTGCTTGAGTCATTATCAGTCCTTTGTTAGGCTGGGCCCCTAAAAAGCACATAAACCATATTTTTAGACACCACCCATTACGTTCAGTGTGTTAAATTAATCAATTTCACTCGTGAAAGTATTTTTCATTTATAAATAACTGTACTTAATAATTTGTGAATTATTTAATTATTATTATTACATTGTTAAATAATTAAAAAAGGTTTCTTACCAAGTTGCTGGCACTCAGCTTCTACATTTGGACCAGCCTTCTCCAAAATAGCCTTTGAGACACCTAGGATAAGATAAAAGTTTATTAACGTGTTTTATTTGGAACTCTCAACTTCGTTATTCTAATTGTATCAGATGATGCAATAAAGAAATTCAATGCAACAGCGTTTGAAAAGTCATGAGTTTTGATGTTGCGTTAAAGAATTAGTTCAACCAACAATGAAAATTCTGCTGTCATTTACTCATACTCATGTTGTTCCAAACCCATGTGACTTTCTTTCATGGAACACAAAAAGTGATGTTAGAGAGAATGTTAGGGACTAACAGCCTCAGCATGTGTTGGAAAAGATGCAATGAAAGTGAATGGTGACTGAGGAGAACATTCTGCCTAACATCTGCCTTACTCAACAACATAAGGGTGAGTAAATGATGACAAAATAAAACATTTCAGTGAACTATCCCTCTAACAGTTTAATACAAATAAAAAAAACATGTAATCAGTACCTGACTTTAGTGTGAACTCTTTATTGCTGGAGTTCACAATGACATCAGTTTTCTCTGCAGTGATATCACCTTGCAGAACCTGAAGTGTTGTTCCTCCCACTATAGTCTCATACACCCCAGATTTCATTGTGACCTTTGAGAAGGGCCCTGTGATTCATTGTAAAATATAACAGAAATAATTGAACACTTGACAGAACGATAACTAGTTTTAATCAAGTATATGTATCACACAATCAATTAAAAATATGTTCATGCAAAAATTAAGCCATGTAAGGCATTACAGTGCACCTGGGCTCTGCTGCAGCGTGGGGTTATTTCCTGAGGTATTCTGGGGCATAAACCTTTTGTTGAATTCATCTGTAAATACCTGTTGAGTAACAAAATGTTATTGAAAATGTTTCAAAAATCAACAGAATCTGGAAGTTTCACCATACGTAGTTAAAAAAGGCTGACATCACACATCAGGTACCTGAAATGTTGCTGTGTCTTTGGGGTGAAGAGCAAACACTACTTCCTGCAAATGTTTTGAACTCCTTTTATTGCTAAACTTTAGGACTAGATCCAGCATTGTGCAAACCACAAGTGCCTTTGGAAATCCCAGGTTTCCTGTGCCAATGGCAGAGAACACAATGGAGCTCTGCTGTCGCTGTTCTGCCTCGTTCAAACACTTATCAATGATATCTTCCAGCATCTGCTCAAAGAGAAAATAAAGTTATTCAAAGTATCCGCCTTTTAAACACTGATCACTAAATAGATTCAAGTCAGCTTTATTTTACTAGGCATTAGATTTCAGGTAAGATGAAAATACCTTCTGCTCTGAGCCTTGTCCCTGATTCCAGTGTGGTACAACTGCATGGAACACCAGTTTGTTTTTAAGGTTTGCACCTGTTGTTACAAAGACTGCTCCATTATTTGCCGTTCCTGTGACTTGCTGGTTGAGCAGAACCTGCAGCTGAGGTCCAGCTGCTTTTAGAAGGGCATTTGAAATAGCTCCAACACTTAGATCCAGGTTACTGCTGAGAGTGTTCACGACCACATCCATCTGTTCAAAACGTAGCAGACATGTACACATGATTGTTCCAAATCAAACTGAATTGAGAATGTATGCGTCTCAACCATTTTACAACTTGGAATTAAAATAATAATTCAAAAAGGTTTTTGGACCCTTCAACTAACTCTCATGACAAAATGTCTCTGGGACAACTCTGCCTGCACCACCAAATCTGTATTTTAAAGGTCACTCAGGTAGTCATTCCATTGACTCTCTTGTATCTTATGACTAATTTGCGAAACTCATACTTGTGTATCGTATATACACTCACCTAAAGGATTATTAGGAACACCTGTTCAATTTCTCATTAATGCAGTTATCTAATCAACCAATCACATGGCAGTTGCTTCAATGCATTTAGGGGTGTGGTCCTGGTCAAGACAATCTCCTGAACTCCAAACTGAATGTCAGAATGGGAAAGAAAGGTGATTTAAGCAATTTTGAGCGTGGCATGGTTGTTGGTGCCAGACGGGCCGGTCTGAGTATTTCACAATCTGCTCAGTTACTGGGATTTTCACGCACAACCATTTCTAGGGTTTACAAAGAATGGTGTGAAAAGGGAAAAACATCCAGTATGCGGCAGTCCTGTGGGCGAAAATATTCTTGTTGATGCTAGAGGTCAGAGGAGAATGGGCCGACTGATTCAAGCTGATAGAAGAGCAACTTTGCCTGAAATAACCACTTGTTACAACCGAGGTATGCAGCAAAGCATTTGTGAAGCCACAACACGCACAACCTTGAGGCGGATGGGCTACAACAGCAGAAGACCCCACCGGGTACCACTCATCTCCACTACAAATAGGAAAAAGAGGCTACAATTTGCAAGAGCTCACCAAAATTGGACAGTTGAAGACTGGAAAAATGTTGCCTGGTCTAATGAGTCTCGATTTCTGTTGAGACATTCAGATGGTAGAGTCAGAATTTGGCGTAAACAGAATGAGAACCCATGTTACCCATGTTACCTTGTTACCACTGTGCAGGCTGGTGGTGGTGGTGTAATGGTGTGGGGGATGTTTTCTTGGCACACTTTAGGCCCCTTAGTGCAAATTGGGCATCGTTTAAATGCCACGGCCTACCTGAGCATTGTTTCTGACCATGTCCATCGCTTTATGGCCACCATGTACCCATCCTCTGATGGCTACTTCCAGCAGGATAATGCACCATGTCACAAAGCTTGAATCATTTCAAATTGGTTTCTTGAACATGACAATGAGTTCACTGTACTAAAATGGCCCCCACAGTCACCAGATCTCAACCCAATAGAGCATCTTTGGATGTGGTGGAACGGGAGCTTCGTGCCCTGGATGTGCATCCCACAAATCTCCATCAACCGCAAGATGCTATCCTATCAATATGGGCCAACATTTCTAAAGAATGCTTTCAGCACCTTGTTGAATCAATGCCACGTAGAATTAAGGCAGTTCTGAAGGCGAAAGGGGGTCAAACACAGTATTAGTATGTGTTCCTAATAATCCCTTAGGTGAGTGTATGTATATTTTTTAATATGCGTGCATGTGATATGACTGCCTTTACAGAGAGGAAAGATTTCAGTGATTAAAACTTTCAGTTTCCTTCTATTCCTCACATAGAGCTATCGTGTGACTTTGGAGGACTTTGAATGCAAATTAATTGCGGTTGAAATTATTGTGACTGTACTTTAATCTGCCTGTTACATCTTTTATATTGTTGAGATTTGGTTAAAGGGATAGTTCTCCCAAAAATGAAAATACTCTCATCATTTACTCAACCTCATGCCATCCCAGATGTGTATGGCTTTCTTTCTTCAGTAGAACACAAATTAAGATTTTTAGAAGAACATCTCAACTCTGTAGGTCCTTACAATGCAAGTGAATGTCGATCAGATGTTTGTAGCTTCAAACACACATAAAGAAAATAAAAGTAATCCATAAGACTCCAGTGTTTCAATCTATATCTTCAGAAGTGATGTGATAGACGAGGATGAGAAACAGATCAAAATTGAAATCCTTTTATGTGGTTCCTGTTTAGTTTCACTTTCACATCTGAAAGTGAAAGTGGAGATTTAGGGTAAAAAAAGGGCTTACATTTTGATCTGTTTCTCACCGACACCTATTATATCACTTCTGAAGATATGGATTTAACCACTGCAATTATATGGTTTACTTTTAGGTTTCCATTACGTGATTTTTGGAGCTACAAAGGTCTGGTCACCATTCACTTGCATTGTATGGACCTACAGAGCTGAAATATTCTTCTAAAAAATCTTTGTTTACTACTGAAGAAAGAAAGCCATACACATCTGGGATGGCACGAGGGTGAGAGAATTTTCCTTTTTGGGTGAGCTATCCCTTTAAGGAGACGGGGTGGGATTAGGGGCTCAAAATATCTATAGTATAGTGCAGTGTAAATAACATTATTGTGACTACATTTACCTGTCTGTTTGATTTAGGGTTAGGGGTTGGATTAGATATGATAATATAATGTTACTATACTAATCTATTTAGCCTATAAGGATAATAAAACATTGCGGTTAAAAACACATGCTAATATCCAAAGATTGCCAAGCCTGTAATGCAGGGGTGCTCACACTTGCATGAGATCTGCTTTTCATGAGTGTTGTCACGATAACAAAATGTAATTATTTGGTACGATACCAGTAAAATTTGATGATTCTTGATACCAAAACTAATACTAGATAATTTGTTAATAAATGTAATAATTTTTTCAAGTTCTCAAGTAATTATTCAGGACAACATTAGGCCATTACAGGGCCAAGAACCAGCATGGTAACCACTGCACACCATTAAACATCTCACAGAGCAAGCACAGTTCACATCACCCCAGGACAGATCTGAACCCATGATTCAGTAAACAGAATTCAAACTCTCTGATACAGCAAGCATTACACCATAGTAACACATTGCATGAATATGACATACAAAGCAACCCCACACTACTTCACAAGTCACCTAAAATTTGACAGAAACAGAAAAGTTTCACAGGTGCTAGAGACATACTCATAATCTGAGAGGAAGCAGGTTTTCAATAAAATGTTATTTAAAATGGTGTTGTGCTATGACTGATATCACAACAGTCAGAAAGAACAAACCTGTCATGATGTATTTTGCAGGTACTCAATGTCTTCCCAGATGCCCTAAGCTTGTCTCAAACCAGCAACATTTCTCCACAGCACCCAGATATGGCGCATCTTACCGCTAGACCACATCAACTCAAAAAACATGCCAAGCTGAGAGTCATCAGGTTTTTAATTTAAAAAAGTCGATATGGCTGATATCAAACACAGCAGACAGACCGGTCCTAATGAATTTAGCAAATTTCTCAAGTTGCCCCAAACTGGCAAACTTTTGATCTCCAGAGAACAAAGGCATGGCACACTGACCGTGGAGAGCCAATATGGCTGATATCAAACACAGCAGAAAGAACAGACTGGTCATGAATAGCATTTAACTAATTAGCATGCTAACTGATTAGCATGCTAAGCTATCATCGCATGCAGCATGATAACCATGCTAAACAGAGCATGTTCTTTTGAACTACATGTGATGCTGTCTCCAAACTTATCAATCCTTTCAAAAGATATCACTCCCATATGTATATCCGAAGAACAACACTAATACAAAGAAGAACCAGAAGTATATCTGCAAAAAGAAATGATCTGTGATAAAAACGGCAACTATTCAGTAAACACAATACAAAGATCTCCAGTACAACATAACATCAACTCTAACATTGGTCACCTACAAACCTACAACCTATCAAACTATAAATCAGTGCTTTTACACACTGTTGACATGCCCACTGATTGGAAAAGAGAATTCCTGAGGTTAGAGTCTGCACCCAAGTATAGGTTATCTTTTGAACTATCGGTGGCGCTGTCTCCAAACTGCTCAAGTGTCATCAGGACATGATGTTGATGATGCAAACCAGTTTTCTTTTAAATCAGACAATGCAGTAAAAAGATATCTAATTTTTTAATACATTTCAATCCGGTGGAGGGACGGTATAGTTGTATTTGTATTTTAGGACATACGGTTCAAAAGTTAGGGGCGCTCTGTCGTGAAACTCTGCATGTACCCTCAGATCATGATCCTCATGAAGCATAACAAGTTTGTTTCGATAGGACAAAGAGTTGTCGAGATACAGCATCAAATCTATTTTCACATTGACCTTGTTAAATTTGTGATGCCGTAACTTTTAAATAAAAGAGAAAAACACTATTCTGTACAGTCAGTTCTGTGTGGCTCTGTCTGGAGATTATTTTGAGTCATTGATTGGGAAAATCAGGCCTTCGGTGCTTGACCCATAATAATACTAACAGATACAATAGGGGCTACAGCACCTTTTTTTACTCCAAATAACACTTAAATGGTTGTTGTTCTCTGTCTGGATCGGTCGTTTCGGTTAATTTTAACAATTGCATCTCGAGACCAGAAACAGAAAACAGGCAATTACAATCATCATGGTGCCGCCCAGTGGTTGCTCAGGAAGACTGTGGAACTGTGTCAGGGACGTTTTCACGATACTGGCAAAACGTGGCTAATTTCACACCTCACTAATGAGACTGCTCTAGACCATTTGTGAGCATTTGAAAGAAAGTAATCCTCAAGTCTCTCATATTTATTTCACATCTAATTTCACAATATTTTTAAAAAGCTGGAAAGTCCCTTTAGCCAAAAACTATCACAAATATTATTTTGTCATATGCATCAATGAACTCTGTTAATGTTAAACTTACTGTTGTGTCCTCAATGTTTCCTTTCAAATTGGAGATGGTTAAGCCTTCTTTTGTCTGAAAACTTTGCGATGCCCCTTGAGTGTGAACAGCACTTTGGCCTTGGCTTGAAGAGGAACTTGCTTGGTTTTGGTGTGGCTGCAGGCCTGGACCACCTCCGATTGTCATGCTGTGACTAACTGGTGTGACCCCATACATTTTCTTCACTGCAGCTTCCAAAGCTCGAACTGTAACATCATTAGTGTCAACCAGGTGAATCTTTGTTAGGACACTGTCCCCACCAACAATATCGCAGAACTCTTTTATAGCTTTCACAATGGTATCTGCACAAAGGTCCAGAGGAAAGCCTAATGTAGCAGAGCTAATGGCTGGAATTGCCACTGATTGGCAGCTTTCTTGATCGGCCAGATTCAGACTCTTTTTTACAGTTTTCTTCAGGAGTGCTACTGCCTCCTGAGGTTTGGAAGTATTGTACTGTGGTCCTATTGCAAAGATGACATGTTTACATCTAAGTTGTCCTCCTGCATCAAAAAGAACAGCATCCCCGGTCATCAACCGCCGTTTTTTGACATACTTATTACATTCATCCTTAAGTTTAGGACCAGCAGCATCTGAGAGTGCCTTTGCTAAACCTCCATCCAGTAGGAGTGTCTCTTTGCTTGCACTGACTACTGCATCCACTTGAAACGAACACATGTCAGCTTTGTTTACAGCAATTTCCACCCCATCTGGTGTTTTTAACTGATAAGTTGGCTTTGTATCTGATTTAATTAGGCCATGTGGGGTGTCATACTGATCTATTATTTGGATCAAACAACCCATATTTGTCTTGGCCAATGAAACACACATTGATTCTTTTTCCTTGAAAAACTTCTTTGCTCCTGGTTTATCTATTTTCATGGTGCAGTGTTGAATAGATTTAAGCATAGTGTCAAACATAGGCAAATATTGAGTGACATGATGGTATGGGCCACTGATCAGTATGGTGTCATCTTTAAAGTTCACACCGACTTTACCTTTTACCTCTTCAGACCAATCCTGCGTTTTGTGTTCCTTGATGAATTTGACAACAGTCTTATGAGCCTTTAGGCTTTTCTCCATTTGAGAGTTTTCCTTAACAAAATCACGTAGTTTTTTTTCAACATCCTTGATGGTATCTACAAAGCCAGAAACCACCACTTCATTAACAGTTGTCTGTACTGTAACCTCTGTGTCACTGTTTCTTATGTAAGAGACCAGGTCTTGCCAATCTGATCTTTCCAGAACACTGGAATCTTCTACAGCAAAGCTCAGGTGACCTAGCTCTGTCATCAGTTTTCTCTCACCATCATTCAAGGCCTTGTTTGTTTTGCCAACCAGCAAAGCTCGCTTTCCCTCAACTACCAATGCTACATCGATTCCATTGGCAAAAAACAAATCAGTGGTCATTTTCTCTAGGTCCTTTTTATGCAGAAAATCTAAAACCGATTGGTGGAGTTCAACTGGTTGACGAATTAAACGGACAACATCCTGCAGTATCTCATTCTTTGTCTCCAGCACCTCTGTTTTTAGACCGTACAAAGTTAGATTTTGGCTGTGTGCATGATATGTGAGCTCCAGTTCTGGAAATTTGTCACATATTTTCTGCTTCAAACCACTGCAGAGAACAAGTTGGTAAATGGAAGGCGACATAACAACTCCATCCGTCTCACTGCCCTTCTCCCTTTGTATTCTTTCGGTGATTCTCTCGACAATTCCTCTCAGACATACTCTCAATCTGGTTAACATCTTCTTTCAGGCCTGCTACAGCCATTGTTCCTTGATCCACACAGGGAACCAGTGTGACTGTCACTGCTGCAACTGCTTTGTGAATTTCAGATTCAATCTCAGTCCACGCGTCCTTCTGAATGTGGATTTCAGTGGAGTTAAACTTAGACACTCTCACGGAGAACTCAGTGGAGGCTTTTTCTCTCCAAGTCTGAATGAGTTTTCTTGTCTGCCCACCTTGCTGAAGTAGGGATGGCAAAGGTTTGATCACCACCGCTGAAGACTGAAAATCCAGATCGCAAAAATAACTAGACATATCTTGGTTGATCAGATCCATTGAATTTCGGTTTTCTTTTAAATGGTGCCATACAGTCTCATCAATGTTTTCTGTAAATGCTTTTGGAAGAGTTAGTAAGGGTCTGTCTTTTCCATAAAGGGCTGTTTGTAATGTTTCATAGTATGGCAGTACTCTGAATGGGTGCTTTTTAATGTGATGTTGCTGTTTAATGACTGAATGGACATCTGAAAAAGCAAACATTTTATATCATATTTAGTTGTGGAGGATGAATTAACCCAATTTCATAATTATAACTACTTTCTTTATGTACCTTTGGGATTTTTAAAAGTCATAATTGCTGATTGTCCCTCTTCAAATATGATCACATCATCCTCTACTTCCCCAAATCTTTCAAAATAGAGCAGGAGGTAGTCAGTGCTTGTATGCAAAGGCATGCCTTCTGCTTTCAACTTTGAAGTAGTCTCAAGCAATCTGACTTTCATGTTTTTCTTCTTAATCATTGCATTGCTTGAGCAGGACATAACAAAGTTTTCTGTATCTGTGAAATGAAATATAAATGACATGAAAAGTGGTTTGAGTTTTTTGGCATGTTTATCTGAAAAGTAGATCCTGTTGGGACAAGTAGTAACTTTGAGATGAACAAAACACAAGTTCTGACTTACCCATATTATTAGAGAATGTCACCACAGCACAGTTGCTCTCTGGAATTACTTCAATACTGAAATCCTTTGACTCAGAAGGTCCCTTCAGCACATTTTCCACCAGCATTACCAGAAACTCTTGACTATTGTTTTGAATGTTTTCAATTACAGCTGATCTACAGGTTGTATCTTCTTTCTCCTCAGTTGGCTCAACTTCTTCTTCTTCTACCTCACTCTTCAGTTCACCTGAATGTAAAACATCATTCACTTTGAATACTCTTTCAACAGGGCTTGTATCAACTGTGTCCAAAATCTATTTCGAGCTACGTTTATTTGATTTGTCACTTCGGAACGATTTAAGATGTATTCATTGAGCTTGAGTATCAACCTCTGTTTGTGCCATATATACACTGCATGCACAAAAGACCAGACCAGAAAAGACGATTAGAAGCATATTTCATAGTATAGGTAAGAGAGATCGGGGCTAGTTGTCATACTGGGAAGTTGTCACTACAGGGCTATATCTCAATATTTATATGTTTTTGAGTCAACAGAGCTGTTCAGGTTGTAGTCCAAAAACCCGGAAGAGAATTCACCATGAGATATTCCTATGGGTTTTTATAATATGGTCATTCAACTTACGAGGAAGTTGCCTGTGGAAAATACTACTTGATACATTTGTGGATGTTTTGTTGAAGCCATATTGAATTGCATACTTAAAAACATGGTGGCTTCAAAAAAATTATGTTTGAGGTATGAAAGTGTGTAATATATGTTACAATAAATGTCCACATATTGTCAAGTAATGTTTACCACAGACCTTATTTTAGTTGAAAAACCCCCATTATAAAAACCAACTGGAAAATCCAGAGGGAACCCATGGAGAATTAGACTTGTGGGTTTGTCTACAAACTGCAATCATGGCTGAGCATCTCTATAGTCCTCTAACCGAAACGTGCATCCTCAAACAGTGGTTATATATATTGGGTTTGAACCCCTAGGTAAATCAAAATAAAATCAAAATTGAATATATTTTTTTAATTCTTAAATTATAATATTTTTTGTGAATTCTATGCTCCAAACTAAAATGTAATTATCATAAACAAATGAACTGTCTTTCGTTTATTCATAAATGAAAGGTTGGGGCAAGTTGTTACATGTGTTTTTAATGTGCCAAACGTAAGTTTTGGAAGAGCTTGTTCATCTAGGCCTGCCAATCATATTCCCAGTATATATAAGATGCTTCTTCCCTCCAACCCTTGATGATTTTTCTGGCATCCCTTCACCTTCACTTTCACCTCCCCATCTCTATCTGTATATTTCATAACTCCTATCAAATATTTACAAATTGTCTTTCTATTTCTTGCGCAGTCCTGTGCTTGAGACCCTCCATTATGGACAGCATGCAAAATACATTTACATTAATATGCTCCCAGACTATATGAACCAGTGAGTTTATGTAATGTTATGTTATAAATCCATACAATTAATTATTTACCTATTATATAATATATAGATTAATTATATATTTTTTGGGTCAAAACAATGGCTTGATATTTTTGTACAGATAAGTTACATTTAACATTTCTGTTGTTCAATGAATTGTTTATTTGCATCAACATCCATTCAGTGTATCTCCAGTGTCCTGAACAATAACTATAGATGTTCAACAGGTTTTTAAACAAAGATTTCCAGGCTTGTCTCTATACGGAATCTGACTTTCAAAAATATTCACTGGAGTAAAAACTGTGACAACTAGCCCTGGCCTACATCTATATGTATACTCTAAGATCGACTTCTATTTTTATGCTTATTTATGTTTAGGGTGATAAACTTAAGTGACACTGACCAAAAAGCCTTGGCTTTTTGAGGTCTAGTAGGCCTACAGATTGCAGCTGCGCAGAACGTGCTTCTGCCTTCCTCTTAGATTTCGTGACGTCAGTATCCGGTGAGCCTAGGATTTGTGCTATGTGGTGAATATAAGTACAGTTAAGTTTTAACCCGAACACCAGAGATTCGAAATTAAAAAGTGAAGGTAAGAAACTACACGCTTGTAATCAAGTCGGTATTTTGAAGAGATGGATGTATGACCAGTAGAGGGCAGCAGAAGGGCGCGTATCTTCCGATGGAGGAAATGGAGTAACTCACCCGTTGTAATAGCGCTGACCGAAGATGTTGATTCCTGCGGAACAAAGTTGTGTTTGAACTGAAGTCAAGTGACAGTAGGGTTTTCTAGTAAGTCAATTCCCTTACTAAATACTCACCTCAGCAGTTGAGACCTCTGACAACGGGAGACTCACTGTCATTTTAATATTTGTTTTGCCTATCTTGAGCTCATGCGTCGGTTTCCGCAAAACCCGGTGTCTCACTGCGCACACAAAGACACATAAAAACAAACACAGATATATGAACAGATATAATAATAATAGATATACTATACGAATAAACATTAATTATTTTGAATTCCCACGAACGTGAAGAGAGGTCAGTTTCGTTTCTTGAACTACCCACCGTACCATCAACAATTTGTGAATATATTTCACTATAACTTATGAAAGTTTCAAAAGTAATGCATCAGTTTACCTATAATATGTTTAAAGAGTAAAAACAAGTTTATTAACGAGTCACGGGTTACTTTACCTTCCTCTGTCTTGAATCGAACTGTTGCTCTTTGGCCGTGAGAAACATCGTGTTCCACCTCACAGTCGCCTCCGTCTGATTTCTTACTTTGGAAATAGATGTTAAGTTTGTTTTTAAGTTTGGGGGTTTCGGGGTCCCATTCGCCCTCCACGAAGAGAGCGTATGGAAACTCTTCAGCCATGGCCGACTGTCCTGTGACTAATGTAATATGTTTGCTTCAGTCAGTGTAGAGTATTCTCTAAACTTTCACTTTTGATTTATCTGGTTATGGTTGAATAACAGGCGTGGTTTCCCAGAAACAGGCCTATTATGAGCTTTAGTAGTTGGACTTTTCCTCTAGACCATTTAAACCATCGCACTATGTTAATGTTGATTTTTTTTAACTAGTAGGTTGGACTAATTTCCAAAAGGTGAGGGAATACATTTTTACATTGTTCTCAACTTTTAACGCTGCACGATTCCGCTTTCGATTTTCTCTTCGACAGAGAATCGACGTATTTACTGAGGCAGACCGAAGTTTCTTCCTAAGACCTAAGGTAAGATTGGCCGCCATTTCAAAGACACACGCTTCACTTACATGAGAATAGGGGACTTTTTAGCGGCTCTTTGCTATAAGTTTCGTAGTTTGAGTCGACGTGGAACAGGTGTATGTGGATTGTTTAACCATCATAACAAACACAAAATTGTAACCGAAAGTAAATTATAGGAACGTATCACAATGTTATGTATACTTTACAGCGTCATTTCTTAAACCTTTACTGATGTGGGTTTCAGGCTTAGACTTAATAAATTTTATGATGTTTAGAAAGAGCAAAACATTAGGACATACGGAGTTTCTATCAACTTTTGACAAACAGGAAGGTTCCGGAAGTTCACCTGTTCATTTCCATATTTGGAACTACAGAAGAGCTCGTGAGTCGTGATGCTATCTGCTACATAAGCTAGTTATAAGTTCCAGCTCATTCAAAGCGATTTTTCACTTTGCTTTGCATACTTATCTTTTATTTGTATCACTTTTCATTATGTTTAATCAAAGCTTATTCGACAGTTGCATTATATCTAAATTGTACAGTGCTCAAGGGTCTTCATTTTCTCCTACAAACAATACAGGTTTATGTTCTGAGGAAAGCTAATCATCATGACTGACGAAACACACGTTCCTCTGACCCCAGAGCACACTGGTATTCTGAGAGATTGCAAAAGTGCCTTTTGCAATGCTGTTAAGGCAAAATTTGATTGCACAGCTATTTTCCACAATATGGAGTGTGACACCTTTGGTAGTAATTTAAGTGATGTCTCAAGTCCTGATGTTAGATACTCTACAAAGCTGCCCAGTGGAGTGGAAGTGTCAGTCTGGAAAGATGATCTTACACGTCATAAAGTAGAAGCTGTGGTCAATGCAGCCAATGAGAAGCTAAATCATGCAGGGGGTCTTGCACTAGCACTGTGTAATGCTGGAGGACCAATGATCCAACAATGGAGTGATGAGATTCTAAAAGGAAACAAAATAGTGCCAACTGGTGATGCTGTAATCACTGCTTCTGGAAGTCTCCCATGTAAAATGATCATACATGCTGTGGGACCCCGCTTGAACCCAAATCCATCGCAGAGTATGATTGATTACGCTGCACCATCCTTACGTCAAACTATTTTAAGAATCCTGGAATTAGTTTTACAAAACAACGTAAATTCGGTTGCAATCCCTGCCCTGAGTTCTGGCCTTTTCAATTTTCCAAGACATCTCTGTGCCGACATTATTGTAAAAACTATAAGGGAGCTTGAGGAATTTGGCACATTCAAAAGCAGGAAATTAGAGATTCGTCTTGTCAATAATGATGAGCCCTCAGTCAATGAAATGCATAGAGCCTCTTGGCAGATTCTAGGTCCGCCCACTTCTGACACATACAGTGGTGCTGTAAATGGCAGAAACCAAAGGATGGCTACTTCTTCAAACAACAGTTTGCAGATTGGGAATGTAACCATGCATCTTAAAAAGGGCCATATAGAGGAGGAAAAGGTAAGACTGAAATATTAGGAAATGCCAAGTGTTCAAGGCAAAAAGGTTATTCATTGATTAAGAAGCTTAAGTTGACAGTTTGTTTAGTTTTAGGAGCACAGTAGTTTAGTTTTATTATTTTATTATAATCCAAATCTCAGATCTATACTGCTAATTTTGTTTCATATAAATACTCTGAATTGTAAAACATGTTTTTGATGCTAGACATATTGATATTCCTTCTCTTTCTTTACACTTTGTTTCAATCTCCAGGTTGACGTAATTGTAAACACAATTGCAAATGATTGTAATTTGTCCAAAGGGGATATTTCAAAAGCTATTTTGAAGAAGGCCGGCAAAAAGATTCAAGAAGAGATTTTCCGTAATACAGGGAAACATTGGGTTGCTAAAAATGGGGAAATCTACGACACAAAAGGCCATAACCTGGATTGCAAATATGTTCTTCATTCTGTTTGTGCATTTAGATCTGAGCCTAAGGCCAAGGAGGTAAATTAAATGTTAATCATTTTTATCTATACTGTATGTTTCCACTCTGATTTTCTGATGTCCATTGTCTGATTTTGTTGTTTGTAGATTCTTTTCAGAGTGGTCTCAGATTGTTTGAAAAAAGCCAGTCTGGATTGCAAGTCTATCTCCTTTCCAGCTATTGGTACTGGTTTACTGGGCTTTAAAAAACAGGAGGTTGCCCAAATTATGACAGATGCTGTGGTAAATTTTGGCAAATCAAACACAGGGAAGAAGTTGGACATATGTTTTGTTGTGTATCCAAAAGATGATGAAATGATGAAGGTAATGTTTTTTATGTTAAATTATGTGTTTTTTTTATGTTCAGTAATTGAGAACAAATTTAGCATTTTTGCTCTTTTGTGTCTGTGATTGTAACAGTTACTACATAACTCAGCTGTCTGTATATAGATACCACTACATTTCCATTAGTGCAAAACCATTCAAGGACCTTTTAGCTAATCCCCTATGGATTTTGGCAATCTGTTATGTTTGCATGCAATTTACCAGGCCTTAAAAAAAGTTAAAGCATTATAAATTAAGAAATGTAATGCATTGGTAAAATTAATGCAACATAGAGAAGCAGCGAATAAACTTTTGTCATGTTACCATTGTAATTTTCAGGCTTTTGAAAAGGAGATTTGTTCCAAGAAAGGAGGAACAACATCCCCAGAATTACCCAGTGACTTGACAAAAAGTAAGACCAAAATATGACATTGTTTATATATTTTTACACAGTATATGTTGTTTATATTTAGTGCAGATGTTCAAATCTTACTCCTTTGTAATGATTTCACAGTGACATCTATTTACACAGTTTTGGAAAATACTTCCTCACCATTTTGTTATTGTGTTGTTCAAATGTAATTGGGCCTATATTTGGTCTTGCTACTGTGTCACTGCACCAATACAGAAATACAGATCAGACACCTATTGACCTTTAAATCCATGATGAATATGCAATGCATTCAGAAAGTATTCAGACCCCTTCATTTTTTCACATTTTGTTATGTTGCAGCATTGTTTTAAATTATATGTTTTTTTCTTCACATCACTCTACACTCCATACCCCAAAATGACAAAGCAAAAAAATGATTTTTGATAACTTTGCAAATTCATTAAAAAGAAAAAACTGAAATATCACATTGACTAGTATTCAGACCCTTAACTCAGTACTTAGTTGAAGCACCTTTGGCAGCGATTACAGCCTCAAGTCTTTTTGAGTATAATGCAGCAAGCTTTGCACACCTGGATTCTGCAGATACTCTCAAGCTCTGTCAGGTCGGACGGGGACCATCAGTTGACAGCCAGTTTCAGGTCTCTCCAGAGATGTTCGATTGTATTGAAGTCCGGGCTCTGGCTGGGCCACTCAATGACATTCAGAGTTGTCCCGCAGCCACTCTTGTGTTGTCTTGGTTGTGTGCTTAGGGTCATTGTCCTGTTTGAAGGTGAACCTTCGGCCCAGTCTGAGGTCCTGAGCGCTCTCTACCAGGTTTTCATTAAGGATATCTCTGTATTTTGCTGTGTTCAGCTTTCCTTCAACCCTGACCAGTCCCTCAGTTCCTGCTGTTGAAAAACACCCCAACAGCATGATGCTACCATAATCTTGCTTCACCGCTGGGATGGTATTGCACAGGTGATGAGTGGTGCCTGGTTTCCTCCAGACATGAAGCTTGGAATTGAGGCCTAACAGTTCAATCTTCGTTTCATCAGACCGGAGAATCTTGTTTCTCACAGTCTGCAAGTTCTTTAGTTGCTTTTTTGCAAATTCCAAGCGGGCTCCTGTGTCTTGCACTGAGAGGCTTCTGTCTGGCCATTCTGCCATAAAGCCCAGATCGGTGGAGTGCTGCAATGATGGTTGTCCTTCTGCAAGTTTCTCCCATTTCCACACATGATCTCTGGAGCTCAACCAGAGTGACCATTGGGTTCTTGGTCACCTCTCTTACCAAGGCCCTACTTTACCGATTGCTCAGTTTGGCTGGGCGGCCAGCTCTAGGAAGAGTCTTGGTTGTTCCAAACTTCTTAAATTTAAGAATTATGGAGGTCACAGTGCTCCTGGGAACCTTCAATGCAACCACATTTTTTTGTAGCCTTCCCCAGATCTGTGCCTCGACACAATCCTGTCTCTGAGCTCTGCAGGCAGTTCCTTTGACCTCATGGTTGGGTTTTTGCTCTGATATGCATTTTCAGCTGTAAGACCTTATATAGAAAGATGTGTGCCTTTCCAAATCATGTCAATCAATTGAATTTGCCACAGGTGGACTCCAATCAAAGTGTAGAAACATATCAAAGATGATCCAGAGAAATGGGATGCACTTGAGCTAAATTTCTAGTGTCACAGCAAAGGGTCTGAATACTTATGTCAATGTGATATTTCAGTTTTTTCTTTTTAATAAATTTGAAAGTTTTCAAAACAAAAACCAGATTATGTCATTATGGGGTATGTAGTGATTTATGTGAAAAAAAATTATAATAATTTAAAGCATTTTAGCATAAGGCTGCAACATATCAAAATGTGAAAAAGAGGTCTGAATACTTTATGAAGGCACTGTATATACATCAATATACTCTATATACATCTCACTTTCAAATGTTTTCAGATTTCAGAACAAATGAAACCCCCACGATTGAGTTCAGCGGTGTCTCTGATGAAGCTTTGAGAGAGGCAAAAGCATGGACCTTTCAGATGCTTAGCCTGTCAAAATACACACTGACAATAAAGAATAACCATGTCATATATCTTGGTCAAACAGACCATGAAAACCTGCTCTCTCTCCAAGCAAAGTTTGGTGTTCACATCAAGGTGTTCTTCAGGAGTGGTAATGGTGGCATATCCATCACTGGAGATCCTAAAGCTGTCAGCTGTGTGGGATTTGAGGTGGAGTCCATGCTTTGTAAAGCCCAAGAGGACTTTGCCCTAGCCGAAGAGAATGCCATTCTGTATTCTGTGGTTCGCTGGCACAGTAAAGATGTACCTTGTCTACAAATGCCTGAAATCAGTTCAGCTTGTGAGAAAGCTTATCTGGCAGGGAATAAAGACCTTTTGTTGAATGACATTAATATCAAAGTCAACTTGAAGCATAAGAATTTAGTTGACAGCTATGGGAGAACAAGCAATGTGGAAAGGACATGTATGTTTTTTATTCTTAAAACTGTTAATATGTTGTTGATATAAAAAGTTCAATAGTTTTCTATAACTTTTGAGTTTGTCTCGATGACCAAATACAGACTTTCTCTCCTTCTTTGCACTATAGGCTTGTTGAGCGATTACGACAATCAATGGGAGGTTGGCAATTCCTTTTATGCAAGAACTACTGTGACCAGGAATGTTTATGATGATAAAGAAACAAGAAGAGCCTTCGAAGATTGTAAGCTCAGTATAATCAAGGTGAGTGAGCTGCCATCCCAGATGGGCAAACCTTACAAATGAAACCTCTTTCCCCTACATTCCCATGTCAATGAAATACTGAAGTGTGAAAACCAACATTTCTATCATCAAAGCTTATTTATTGTTTTCTGAAAGAACACTAGATTATCATTTGTTTCTTTAGAGTATCTATTTCACCTGCTAGGTGTTAAGCTGTAACCTTTTTACTAATATTTCTTTTCTTTAATCTACATAACTTAGTTAATTTGCTTTTCCATAGCTCTTTATTGTTTGCATGAATGCAACTATAGCATAAGAAGGCAACAATGAGGAAATGTAGCACATAGTTGGTTTAATAAAAACTTCTAATGGAATGTTGTTGTACTGGTTGTTGCAGGCGGAGAAAATGGAGAACATTGCCCTGCAGCAGCTTTTTGAGATGAATGGGAGGCGAGTGAAAGATAAACCAAAGAAGCTCTACCAGTGTGTATCAGCTCAGTTCTGTGATCTAATCTGCAGAGTGGGCTTTCAGAAAGCGTTCGCACCACCTACCGGTAAAAAAAGAATTCAGTATTTTTCAGGGCTTTTCCCAATTGTATTGATATTATTGGAAATAAGGCTTAGTTATGATTGTAGATGTTCTCCCTATTTCTTAAACCTGTTTTTCACTGGAAATCTACTTGCTCAATACAATTCTGGGATATCAGAACAATTTTCAGCCTCAGTCCAAAAGGGGGTGTCACTTTCACTCACGGTTAGGGAAAGGATTAGGGGCTCCCTATATCTTTGCTGGCGGTTTGGAGTGACTGCCCCTTTTTGGAGCTCTGCCTGTATATCCTTCTAATAATTAAAATCAGTAAATGTCAGAGCAATAATTCGTTTTTCTTTTCTTTATTGAATTGTTTATTTAAGGTGCATATGGTAAGTCTCACCTACAGACTGTGTAATATTTGCCATCAGGTTACATATCTCTATAAAATAAATGTTTTCCTCTATATGTAGAGCAAAAGTATGGTAGTGGAATATACTTCTGCAGTACTTTGAACGAGGCATTGAGGCTGTGGAAAGGACAGAATGATGAACAGCAGTACATCTACATCATTCAGGCCCAGGTTCTTACTGGGAAATCTACAGCTGGTTCGCCAGATTTGATTTTGCCCCCTGCCATAGATGGTGTCCCTTTGGATCGTTATGACAGCGTGGCTAACAGTTCGAAACAGACCCATGTCATCTTCTGTGGTCAACAAGCTCTTCCTGAATACCTGTTCATATGCCGAACATCATCTCCTGTGTAGCTGCACAGAGTGCAATGCATTAACAAAACCCTTTGGAATCAATCAGGGCGAATGTTTGACTTAAAATGTCAATTTCAAAAGCTCAACAAATAATGACCTATATAAATAAGGAGCAGAAATATTTGTAATAGTCTTAATCACATTAGTGGATGAGGGATGATTATTTATGCTATTGAATTCTTTAAAAAAAAATATGCTAAAACTGGGTGTATCCTGCTTTTGACTAGGACTGCTCTTTTAAACAGTTCCTTTGAGCTGTTTCCTTAAATGCTGTAATTTTCGGCTAAGTACATTTATGTGATTTTTTTTTTTTTTCATTTAATGAGATGTGGTATATATAAATAATGATGTTAGTAAAATGAAAATAATCATTTCTTGTAAAAGTTAATCTTCAACAGTTATCATAATCAAATGAGAGGATAAATACTTTTGGTGTTGGGTTTGTGGTTTCAAAATATATGCTGAAGTTCAATTAAGCATTACAAATAAACTCTGGCACTATTTTGTCAGTTACCAAGGCCTTCCTGTTTATAGACTCAAGTGATATACAAAACTGAATTAATTTGAAACAAGTGAAAATAAATGCAGCAATTTAACCAAAGCTGCTTGTGTAATGGCATTCATCGGAACAACATTATGACCTACAGTATATACGTATAATGCAATACATTTTCTGTAGACTAGAAAATATTAATTCACACTTAAAATTAATTCAAGGGAAATGTTCATTGGTTGCAATTGGCCATAATGACAAGACATGTCTTAAACGTTTGTGATGTAAGAGTTGTTCAACATATAAAAAAAAATTCAATACATCGGGGTCAAATTATGAAAAAAATTTTAACAGCAAATATATTCCAATACTAATGCAACATTCTTCTACTTGTGTAGTAAATTAAACAAGTTTACATAAGAAGCACATTTAAATTCCAACCAATCAATCATTCTAAGAAAGACAAATATGTGGTTGTTAAGGGTAACTATACACCTGCTCAGAGTCTGACTCCACCCACTAGAAATATTTGACAGCTGCTGTCAGACTCTATGTTATTATTATTCCTCACACGGTCGCAAGATGACATGTACATGAATCTGGCGTGGTGAGCTGGAACCTGCTTACGTCAGCTGTCACTTCTTACGTCACGAAGTACCGCAACAGCCAATAGGAAAATTCAACTGCAGTAGCCACCGTTCAACCTGAAGAGGGCAGCACTCAGACGTTTTTACACCATATATTGTAGAATTAAAACACTTTATACACAAATGTCAAAAAAATTACTTGAATCAATGACCAGTACTAATAAAGCCCCATGCTTACAGATCATTAACTAAAAAAAGTTGGTTTAGGGTTTAGTTACCCTTTAACATTACACTTTAAAATGCTGTTAAGGAATAGAAACGCTGTTAGGGAACAGCTTGATTCATATTTAGATTCAGTCAATTTATTAATAACCTAAACATTGTGCCATGACACAGCAAGCAGCTATGGACATTACATAAGATCATTGTTTCAGAAAAAAGCTGATGCCAATAAAAGAATTTGACACACCTTGAATTTGCAGGACAAATGGATTATGAGATATAGAAACAAGTATTCTTGCTTGTCACACTGCCTTCAATCAAAGTGTCTCAAAGCACAAAGACACACATGTAATTGTTAAAGAATATTATTGCTGTACTCTGACCTTATTTATGAGAAATGGCTGGTAAGATACATTTCTTATAGACAGAGTATTCTAAAACATGTTCACATTTAATACTAATTTGGACCATTTAATGCATTTGAGAACATGATTGTGCTACCGCACAAGGATATTTGACACCAACAATCTTCTCAATACTTCACATGACCTTCATAACAAACTATACAGGTCCTAAAATCCTCACATCTGTTTCACTTTTGTCATGTTTAATTGCATTGTGAGAATCTCAGATTTTAAAGCTCAGGACCCAGTTGCAAGAAACCCCTTTAAAGGGATAGTTCACCCAAAAATGTTCATTCTCTCATAATTTACTCATCCTCATGCCCCCCCTCGATGTGTATGACTTTCTTTCTTATGCAAAACACTAAGATATTTCGAATAATATTTAAGCTCTGTTGGTCCTTGTAATGCATGTGAATGGTGACCAAAACTTTGAAGCTCCAAAAAACACTTAAAGGGAGCATAAAAGCAACCCATAAGACTCCAGTTGTTAAATTCATGTATTTTGAAGTGATATAATAGGTGTGGCTGAGAAACAGATAATATATTTAAGTCCTTTCTTACCAATCTCCACTTTCACTTTTACATCTAAAAGTCACATGTGGATTCTGTTTAGATTCATTCTCAAATCTGAAAATGAAAGTGGAGATTTAGAGTAAAAATATTGATCTCTCTAGAAGACAAACGCTCAAAGGCCACTTTGTTAGGTACACCTACTTATTCATGCAATTCGGTAATCAGCCAATCGTGTGGCAGCAATGTAATGTATAAAATCATGCAGATACAGGTCAAACATTTTCCCCATTCTGATGGTTGATGTGAACATTAACTGAAGCTCCTGGCCCATATCTGCCTGATTTTATACATTACACAACTGCCACATGATTGGTTGATTAGATAATCGCATGAAGTAGATAGAGTGTATAAAATAGAGTGCATTACTTTTATGCTGCCTTTATGTGCTTTTTGGACCTTGAAAGTTCTGGTTACCATTCACTTGTATTGTTTGGACCTACAGAGCGGAGATATTCTTCTAAAAATGTTTGTTTGTGTTCAGCAGAATACAGAAAGTCATACACATCTGCGATGGCATGAAAGTGAGTAATTGAACACTTTAACTTTAGGGTGAACTGTCCCTTTAAATTTAGTTTGTAAGACACATCCCTTTCATCATCAATGCCTCAAAACAGTCCATTACTGAACCAACACGATGCTGATTTGTGTTTACAATCAGCACCGATGATGCACATTCAATTCCTATAACCAAACACATTAAGTAACACACTCTTCTCATAAGGATGGATAATTCCCAGACACTGATCATTCAGCAGACTCGTTAACTTCCATGCCATCCACCAGCAGTGTGTGAATGATGCCATCTCGTCTCTTTCCGCTGCTAACAGCTTTAATGCAGCAGTAGTGGTCACCCAGAGAGAAGTGTGTTTCTGTACCATCATCAACAAACTCTCCCTGAAAGTGTTACAGGAGTAAAGAGGAGTGATTCATATTTTTCTTTGGCATCGAAAAGACCATGCAAAACAGCAACAGAGGTAAGGATTTATAAACTTTCGGGTAGACTTATTTTGATCTGGAAATGATGATATACAACTAATGTGAAAATAAATGTGAATAAAGTATCTGCTGGATCTTACAGCTGTTTCCATTTTCTGACCATTGCACCATATATCCAAGGTGTCCTTCTCTGTTGAGCAAGAAACAGTTCATAAGTGAACAATTTGCTAATAAAGATAAAGATAACAACAGCAATAAAATCTAAATTCTGCCAACTGAATTTGCCTACAGCATTCTTTTTCTTGGGCTGTGCCTTTATTACAGGCCATTTGACTTGCTTGTTCAGCATTGTATTCTGGTACAAAATTATACAATACACCTGCTATTTAATAGCTATTGTATGAAAGCAGCAACCATAGACATAAATGTTACTGAAAGTATGGAAAGTCCTTGAAAGTATCCCTTCCTCTCTTTTTATAGATATTGTGCTACCCAACCTTACAGGCTGATATTGGGTTGGGTTAAGGGCTGGGCGGCCTTTCTGCTCTGCCAGGCAATAAAAGGCGTCACCTTCCTTCAATAGTCACAAAAAGGTTAATGTTAACTCAAACCAGGAATCCACCTGCCCACTAGCGAAGAAGTTAATGAGATTGCAGAATCTCTGTTGGTCTCATGAGAGGAAGCGCCTCCTTTTGTTAAGCACGAATTATTAAAAGGGATTTGTGATCTTTTTTTAACCATTATTTAACCTTATATAACCAGGTCAATGAGGGTGAGGAAATGCTTTGAGCATTTCTGAGATCAGCTGTTCTGTAAAGGGACCAATTAATGGATTATTATCAATCTACTATAATCATGTACTTCTTACCCAGAACCACTCTGCAGTCGATGCCATCTAGGTTGAGGAGCCATGTGCTGGTAACTTTGGAGCGGTTCTCCATGTATTTCTTTAGACTCTGTCCATTAATTTCAAGAGTGTACTCGTATGCCAAACCACTCACTGCATCTATGTTAATAGTGGCCTTCATGTCTGTTCCTCCCACATGAAATGTCTCCTTTCCAACCAGTTTGAACATCCAGTCTCTCTTTATTACTTCCTGTGTAAGTCACAAGCAAACATGTAACACTCATGCACTTATTTTCAAGTATTTTTGTTGAATACACAACTACAGGTATTCTGCATCATTCAGTTACTTAGATTTACTGTTAAGAATCCCTTAAAAACTTTAGAACAATTCTAATACTATTATTATATACTAATGATTACCAACCGTCTTATACATTTCCATTTTTCCCCCTCCCCATTCTTTGTTCTATAGAGCGCAACAGTCAGGTTCCGGAAGTAAAAATCCAATTCATTTTCTCCTTCGACAAATAGATTTTTAACAATAACTTATAAGCCTTATGGCGATACAATCCCTGTACGTCCAATGCGAGAGCTGTGTCTGGGCCCTCGGCACGAAGTCGAGTTCGTTCCATGTGGGGGTTGGTCTCCGCCAAGGCTGCGCTTTGTCACCAATCCTGTTTGTGATATTAATGGACAGGATATCGAGGCGTAGTCAGGGTTGGGAAGGTGTGCGGTTCAGTGGGCTGGGGATCGCTGCTTTTTGCAGATGATGTATTCTTAATGTCATCATCGGTCCGTGACCTTCAGTTCTCGCTGGATCGCTTGGCAGTCGAGTGTGAAGCGGCTGGGATGAGGATTAGCACCTCTAAATCTGAGGCCATGGTTTTCGGCAGGAAACCGATGGAGTGCATACTCCGGGTAGGGAAGGAGGTATTGCCCCAAGTGAAGGAGTTCAAGTACCTCGGGGTCTTGTTCACGACTGAGGGGACAATGGAGTGGGATGTTGGCCAGAGAATCGGGGCAGCGGGGGCGGTATTGCACTCGCTCTATCGCACCGTTGTCACGAAAAGAGAGCTGAGCTGGAAGACAAAGCTCTCGAACTACCGGTCAATTTTTGTTCCTACCCTCACCTATGGTCATGAAGGCTGGGTCATGACTGAAAGAACTAGGTCGCATGTACAAGCGGCCGAAATGGGCTTCCTCAGAAGGGTGGCAGGCTTCTCCCTTAAGAGATAGGGTGAGGAGCTCAGTCATCCGTGAGGAGCTCGGAGTAGAGCCGCTGCTCCTTTGTGTCGAAAGGAGTCAGTTGAGGTGGTTTGAGCATCTGGTAAGGATGCCTCCCTAGGGAGGTGTTTCAGGCATGTCTAAACGAGAGGAGGCCTCGGGGAAGACCCAGGACTAGGTGGAGAGATTACATCTCCACACTGGCCTGGGAACACCTCGGGGTCCCCCAGTCAGATCTGGTTAATGTGGCTCAGGATAGGGAAGTTTGGGGCCCCCTGCTGGATCTGCTTCCCCCGCGATCCGACTTCGGATAAGAGGTTGGAGATGAATGGTTGGATGGATGGACTTATAAACCTTTAAAAGCAGACCTACCATGAGTTCCGAGGTTGTTAATCTATGACAGAGGACTTGAACTCTGTTCCAGGGGACCCACGGCACTGTATTTTTGGATTTCGCCCTTATTTAACATACCTGAATGAAATCATCATCTCATTAGCAGAGGCTCTATGACGTAAACTAGATTTGTCAGCAAAGGGAGACTTACAAAATGTGCAGTGTTGTGGGTCCCCAGTAGCAGAGTTCAAGACCTTTGATCTATGGTATTCTGTATGTTCAGATGAAGACATCCATCTGCGTGTTTAATAGTGGAATTCCTGGTGAAAAACTACACTACCCATGGTACAGCAGATAAAGATCCACCAATCAGAGAACTGCAGCCAAGCAAGCTGGCGAAAAAAGCCCAGAAGAGACCGCCAACTTTCATGACTCACTCTGAATGATGCATTAGTCGAACTTCCTTCACCATCAAACTTCTTATTTATTTGCACATATCAGAATATTTTGCAATAAACATAATGTTTATTTACTTATAATCTGCAACCTAAAATCAAGTTTAATATATTTCCATCGTTTTTTATTGGATTTCCAATTTTGCAATACTTCATGGGATTGTAGTTCATGCCCTCATGAAAGGTCTTGTACCTTTCTCTTTTTATCCAATTTTTAAATAATTTTGCTTCAAATTAAAGTTTGTAATGTTGTGATTCACCTTGGAGCTGATTGGTTTGGTTCATGGCTCAGATCTCTTTAATGAAGGAATGTTTGAAAAGTCATTGGGAAAATTAATGGGAAAAATACTTCCGGAACCGGCATGGTCAAAAAAGTGGGCAGGCACTGTTGCGTGCTATTGAACTTTAAAATCCTACCAAATAAATCCTTACATAATAAAATCACTCTAACGGATTATTTCAAAAGGTAAGTTCAACTAAAATAAAAACAAATATATCATCAATCTGTTCACCATTCATTTAAATTGCATAGAGATAATATGGAATTGAAGTGAATGGTGACCTAAATACGGCCTAATATCTACTTTTGTGTTCCATGGAAGATAAAGTCATATTGGAGCATCATGAGGTTGAGCAAGTGATGACTGAATTTTTGTGTGAACTATTTCCTTTAAAGAAAGTATATCAATAGCAGCAGAAGAAATCTTACCTTCCCATCAATGTAAATAACCCGTTTTCCTGTTGTTGTGCCATGTTCAAATTCAATCCTGTGCACACCATCGCTCAAAGCCACTTCCCAGACAGCCACAAGATCTCCAGACATCCTTTGTCCTCCAATACCTAAGAGTTATAGTACAGAGTAATGAAAGACAAAAGTTACAATGATGGCCAGCACTGCTCAATGTAGTATATGTGTACTACTACTACTACTAATAATAAAGACAATACAATAGATTGAGTGTTGTGAATTATTTGTTGTTATGTCAGCAGGGCAGAGAGGAATAAAAGGCAGATGAAAAAAATGGCTCATATAATAATGTAGTTACATCATGTATATAATAAAAATCCAAGTAAATATCTGTGCATCGTAATTGATTGTTGATTGAGATCATCTGATTTTCTGCTGGAAATGTTTATTTTCAAATCAATGTCAATTTCCAGCGACTTCAAACGTCTTTCATGCACTTTCAATACACTATTAACATCACATATAATTCATAATAAAAAAACACGGACAGCTCGATGACCTCTGGTCTTGTTAAATAGTCTCGAAAAGCAAATTATTTGTAGCCCAAATTATTTTTTACATAATTTACATTTCTTTAGTAAGAATATTTTAATAAAGCTAAAACAATGTTGATGTGTCAGAGCCAAAACCTGTAAATCTGTCGATCACTGAAATCAACAGTCAGTGCAGTAAAGACTGTAAATCCAGTTACCGAACCCAAACCAGCGCAGGAATTACACGCGTTTCTCTGTGTATTTGATCAGCTTTCCCTCAAGCCAGAAAATACCATCACTACTTATAACGGCATCAAAACAACTAGCTCCAAAATTAACCATAACAAATCTGCTCAAGCTAACAACAGTTACTATGGCAACAGTTCTTCTTCGTCTAGTTTTATGTCAGGTTTAAAGCATCAGTACGCACTACTGACATCTACTGGTGATAATATAGAACTGGTGAATTTTGAATAATTGGCTTGAATCTCACTTTTATTGTATATTAAAAAAGGCTGACAGTACATAGTGATGGGTAAGTTACTCTAAAAAGTAATTAATTACTAACTACTAATTACATCTTCTGCAGTGTAATTAGATTACTGTACTAATTACTCTGTCTGAAAAGTAATTACTTTTTAAGTAATTATAAAAGTTACTTATTACTAATTACTTTGTAAAACCCTTATCAACCTCGACCAGATAAAAATGACAAGGATAGATATAAAACTGTTTTAATTCTTTCAAATAAATAATTTATTCATGAACTGGTCAAAGAATATAAGGGGGCAGTGTTAAATTAGAAAACATAAATTTTAACATTAGACGTTACATTTCGATTTTAAATTCACAATTGTTTTCTATAGAATTCTTCTGTAGTATATTCAGTATTTAACACAATTACATCAGAAGTAACTGTAATTAAATTACTTAAAAATTAAGAGTAATCCCTTACTTTACTTATAAAGTAACTGTAATATAAATACAGTAATTAATTACTTAGTAATGCATTACACCCAACACTGAATATACTGTGTATATATATATATATATCACGTCAGTCTTTTGTATAATAATATTTAATGTATATAATACATATTTTAAATAAAAACAAATCAATAAATTCAAATAATAAGGTCACATCGTGTTAAATGAGATATTAATTAATAATAAATTTAATAATAAATTTAATTTGTAATGCACTTTATATTTAAGCAAATCCCAAAGTGCTACATGATAAAAACAGGTAAGTGCTAAACATATAAACACATGGAGAGCATGAAGATAAAGTTCAATCATAAGCTCTCCTAAAAAGGTGGGTTTTAAGGCCAAGTTTAAAAGCATCCACAGTCTGAGGAGTCCTCAGGTGGTCAGGGAGAGCATTCCACAATCTGGGAGAAGCAGAGCAGAAAGCCCGATCTCCCATTGTACGGAGCTTGGTCCTGAGAGGTTTCAGTAGATATGCTGAGGCAGATCGGAGGGCTCATGTTGAGGTCTGTGGGGTTAGGAGTTCCTTAAGGTAGGAGGGGGCTTCACCATGAATACATTGGTGGGTAAGGAGGGAGACCTTGTACTCAATCCTGAATGAGACAGGAAGCCAGTGGAGTGATTTAAGGATGGGGTGATGTGGTCATGTTTGCGAACCCTCAACAGGATCCTAGCAGCGCTGTTCTGGATGTACTGCAGGTTCTGAAGGCTTTTCTCAGGGATCCCGTTGAGGAGTTGCAGTAGTCCAGCCTGGAGGAGACAAAAGCGTGGACAAGCTTTTCCGCATCTGCCGGAGTGAGTGTGGGACGTAGTTTGGCGATAATTCTATCTGTTGAAGCTTGTCCATAGAAATCTAACAGTAAATTACTTATTTATCAGTTAATGAGTTATCAGGGAACAGTGTCTGTGTCAAGTATGTCAAACGATTCTGTACAAAACATAGTACAATAACTGTAAATCTGTATTTGCGATAAGGAGAACAAAGATCTTCCCAAGACCAATGAGCACAATTTCTTCACCTCTGCCATTTCTTCAGCCTTGTTTAAACTTTCGGCAGACACCGCAGCATGAACTGCAAAGCATTTAACAGTTTCAGCTGCTCTTATGTAAACAAAGACATCACATCGGTCCCTCACACAACACTATCGAATGGCTTCAGAAGCATTGGAACATAAGGCACAAGAGTTAAACGGTTTGTTCACCCAAAAATGAAAATGATCCCATCATTTACTCACCCTCAAGCCATCCTAGGTGTACACAATCAGAGTTATATTAAATAATATCCTGTCTCTTCCAAGCTTTATAATGCGAGTATATGGTACCTTAGATTCTGAAGCCCAAAATAGCACATCCATCCATCTTAGAAGTAATCCAAACGGCCCCAGGGTGTTCATAAAGGCCTTCTGAAGCGAATCGATGTGTTTTTGTAAGAAAAATATCCACTCACCGGACACACCAAGGCTAAGGCTGGGTCTGCCTATTCCAGGGGCAACGCTTGCAGGTTCACTACCTGATCCCTGAAAGGGGTCGTAGGAACCTTGGGCACGTACCCCGGTTGGGATCTCAGGATGACTTGAGAATCTGCCGGACCGAACTCCAGGCAAGTGTCGCTGACAGAGAACGCTTGCAGGTCCCCAACCCTCTTGATGGTAATGAGCACAATCTTCAAGGAGAGGGCCTTTAGTTTGACTGACTCTAGCAGCTCAAACAGGGCTCTCCAAAGGCCCGAGAGGACCACGGAGAGATACCATGAGGGGAACAGGCATGGCCTAGGATGGTCCCGCCTCCGGGCGCCTCTAAGGAACCCGATAATCAGATCGACTTAGCGGCTCACCGTTGACGAAATGGACAGTATGGCGGCTACATAAACCTACGCCGCCCCTCCAGCCTCTCCTGCAGGAATAAGCGCCACTTTAGTGCATAAAGCTGCCTGGTAGAGAGAGCTCTGGCTTGAATGATCGTGTCTACTATGGCTGTCCCGTCCCAGATGTGGAGGTTCCAGAGGTCTGGGCGCGGATGCCAGAGGGTGCCCCGTCCCTGAGAAAGGTCCTTCCTCAGGGGAATCCGCCAGGGAGGTGCTGTCGTGAGGAGCGTGAGATCCAAGAACCAAGTCCGACTGGACCAGTAATGGCTCCTACACACTACACGACTTTCAAAGATGTTGTATCGTGGTACCGTTCATATTACAAAACTGTCTGTCTTGTCACTGAAGTCGTAGCCTTTTCAAATTACACGACGAATTCGCACTATTGACATTGCACTATTGATGAATCTGCCTGGACTCTAAATTACATTTCACAACAGAGTACACGCGAGAAGTGATACGAGATACGAAAACAAATGCATGATCACATGTTATGCATTTCAGAATATGATGTGTATGTTTTTAATCGCCTCAAGGGATCATATATTTTATTTGACTGTCCAAGAGAATTGGCAATTTCTCTCCAACTCTTCTCTTTCGCCACCCGGTTGTGCTACAGTTCAGAGGAAACATCAAATAGGTGCTAGTTCTCCTGCCAATGTTCCTCCATTTATTCGGTCCAATGAGACTTTCTTGATACCGCAGCCATGCTAGTTGATGTTCTGTTGCAGGTACATCAGGACTCGCTCCCACTGAAACTTCCCGTGCCCCGTTTCTTGCTCTCTCATTGGCTGTAGGTCAACACTGCTGTTGTATTCAGTCAAAACATGTTTCACGATTTGGAGTCACCGACTGGTCCAGATATTTAACACTCTAGATAGCTCGCTGACATCGGTGACATGCCTGCGATTCTCTCAAATCGCGTCTTTGATAGTTCATACATTGCGCTCGTTGCTCACGAGAGCGAGCTCCAATTTGCCCACGATTTCAGGCTTTTGTTGCCGATCTCCACAAAACTGTCGTCGAGTGAAAATCGGGCTTAAAATTGTGTAGTAACTCGGCATTATATGACAGGACAGACAGTTGTGTAATATGAATAGTACCACGATCCAACGTCTTTGAAAGTCGTTTAGTGTGTAGGAGGCATAAGTAATGACAACCCTAGACATGACATGTATTATAATGGGCTTGTGTGACCATTTTTACAGGTTTATTTAAATTCAATGATCTTTAATGCCTGTTAATAAATGATACCCTTATAAAAACGTACCATGATTTACTGTAGTAATATTGTATTAACCATAGCAACCATGACTGTAGTAGTTTTTCTTTTTGGCAGTAGCTTAACCAAGGTTTTTATATAATTATCCATGGTTTTACTACAGCACAACAGTTTCAGTAACCATATAATAATATCTATGGTCAGGGTTGGGGAGTAACGCAATACATGTAACAGCAGAAGCAGAAGAAATATAAATAAACCTTGTGTAAATTGTCAGCTTTATGCTAAGCTAAAATGCTATGTCTAGTAATTTGACATGCATGTGTTATATATTTTCACATGATCCTCATGATCATATTTTTTTCTGGTAAGACTTTTCTGCCCTAATATTTCATATTTTTGATAATAATGTTTTTGTGTTTTCCTCTAAAAATATCTTAAAATCTTTAAAACAAGATCAATAAGATGTATCTTGTTTTAGAAACAACACAGCATATTAAAATATATACATTTTTGTGTATTTTGTCTTACTGTACTGTCAGAGTAATTAGATTACATTACAGACCTTGAGTAATAATAAAGTTACTCATTTCATCCAAATAATTCATAAAAAAAACTGTTTAATAAAAGTATTGGTATCAATATTGCCGAAATTGGACTAAAAGTAGCCGCCTCAGTATCGGATCGAAAAGGAAATAAGTGGTATCGCCCATCCCTACTGTGGAGGCATCATTTATGTGATTTGATGTGTCAGTGTTGAATGGCTGACTCACTCACTGACTCACAAAACAACTGTCACCATCTGCTGGCTTATGATAAATGGTCACATAAACAGGTGAGCATATGATATTCAAATTCCATTAGGCATGTAGTTTGGGAAAATATGCTACATATATAAAAATATTTTAATAGTTTTTTTTTCTTCAGAAGCGAAAGTGTTTGTTGTTTTAAAGGGGGCGTGACCAAATAAATCTGAGAAAAAAATAAGATCATGCTTTGCATAGAAACGAAAGGGGAGAATGACTGTGCAGGCAGAGGTCCTGGCTGGGAAATCACAACTGTAAAATTGAGAGTATGGATGGTAGGCAGATATATATATATAATTTATTTGTTATTATTTTTTGCATCAATACTTTTTTATTAAATGGCAAATGACTGACACTTTGTGTGATTGTTTCCCCTTGGCGTCTCAGCTAAAATCAACATTGTGATTTATTTAGTAAATGCTTGCAATTTTGCATTTGAAACGTTAGGGACTCCATAGCTGAGGTAAAAAACGAGACCATAAATTCCAAAGTTCATGTGTATTCTTTTATTCGATACATCACAAACATGCTCATGTGCTGCTTTTAAAAGAGTTTAGCTATTGCTCGATCAATGACCCCCCCCCATCAAACTGATTACATATAAATCACAGATCAGTTGTAACCTGTTTTTGTTTACCAATGCCTTAAAAAAATCATACAACTGCAACAAGTTTTAAATCAGCTTAGTCATTCTATAGTGGAAGGCTCCTCATAAAATTGTATATAAATCATTTGTAATATATTTAAAAACTTTATTTATAGCTCATTTTATATCTTTAAAGAGAAAGTAACATCAATCACATATTTTTCTATTAACCAATACTGCACACTTTTACAAAAGGCAGCAATGCTCATATACAAATATATGTGTGTGTGTGTGTGTGTGGGCATGTTTATGTGATTTACGAGGACAATTTTTTAGGTTACAAACTGGTAATTACAAGGGTATTATGCTATAAATGTGGTTTATGAGGACATTTCTAGTGTCCCCATAATTTAAATAGCTTAAAAACATATTAAACAATGTTTTATTGAAAATGTAAAAATGCAGAAAGTTTTTTTGTGAGGGTTAAAATTAGGGGATAGAATATATAGTTTGTACAGTATAAAAATCATTATGTCTATGGAAAGTCCTCATAATGATAGGTAGACCAACATGTGTGTGTGTGTGTGTGTGTGTGTGTGTGTGTGTGTGTGTGTGTGTTCCATATTCTCAGTAGAGGAATTACAGAACACAAAACTCCTGGACATCCGAAGACATTAATTGACTATAGCCTATTAGGATTGTCATGCAGACAATCATCCTGTGATAAAGTTATTGGGGGATTGCTGGGAACATGGAAACAACAAAATCACAAATTTTGGTTGGATTGATGGGAGATTAGCCCCACCATTGTTTGGTCTGCAACACCCCCATTGTTGTTTCCAATGCCATATATAGATCTGCAGCTACAGGAAATAGTCAATAATAAACCATGTGAGATTTCAAAGGCGTGCTGGTTAGACAATATAACCAGAAATATTTTTCAGTATTACAGATTTATACAGATGGTTCAAAGGACCATATTTCTAGTCATACTGCATCAGCAATATCCATCCCACATTTAAAAATATATGTAAAGAAAAGAACGGAGTCATTGATAATTATGTTAGCACTGCAATGTGTGGAGATAGTCCAACCAATGAATGCTCTAGTATGCACCGACTCGTATTCAGCATTGGTGAGTATGGCAAGTGGGCAGCCATCATCCAGAGATGAAATAGTCTGTGAAATTCTACAAAGCATATTTAGATTGAGCAGACTAGGAATTGTCATATACGTCTTACGGGTACCTGCTTGTGTAGGAGTAGAAGTGAATTAAAGGTGCGTACACACTGCCAGCGACTTTATCGCTGCAGGAAGCCAGTGGCTGGCGGTGATGTCGCTAGTGGGTGTTCCCACTACTGGTTGCCTAGTAACGTTTATAAATGACATTCACGGATGTCATTCCATTGCTGTTGACAGCGAATCTCTTTTCTTGCCACTAAAAACAAACATTTTGGAGGGAAAAGACTAAATATAAATGGAATCAGTACATAAAATGCTTTATATCAAAGATGAATGAGAAACCAGGCGTGCTGTTTGCCAGAGCGGCTGTTTATCTGCGGCGAAAATGCAAATGCCGTTCTGTCTGGGTCCATAAAATCCCCGCGATCTCAGATACACCTTTCCACGCAGTATTTTTCTTAAAAATGTCCTTGTACGTGGGAAGAGACATATCATAGAGCACTGGAAAATTTCTAACAGCAAGAATTAGCCTTTCATCCATCTTTCCGTTACTGCAGGAGCTGAGAGAGAAGAGAGAGAGAGAGAGAGAGAGAGAGAAGGATCACGTGAGCTCTCCCGTCGTCTCTCCTATTGGCTGTCGCTTCCGTTAGTCGCTCCAAAGTTGAACTTTTCTCAACTTTGTCGCGTCGCTGGACACGCCCACATCTAGCGCCAACGGTCGCGACAGCTCGTGTCGCCGGAAGTCGCTGTGCTCGCATTGAAAATGAATGGTATTGAGTCGCTGTCGCGCGCGATGTCGCTGGCAGTGTGTACGCACCTTAAAGCTGCGTTCAGCGTTGTGTGCCAGCGACACGCAGCGAAAAAACGACCTCATCTCATTCATTTTCAACGAGAGCGTGCGACTTCCGGCAACACGAGCGACCGGATGTGGGCGTGTCTAGCGACGCGACAAAGTTGAGAAATGTTGAAATTTATGCAAATGAAGAGCGACTTTCGGGAGCGACAGCCAATACAAGAGAAGATGGTAGAGCTCACGTGATCCTAATCTTTTAATAATAATATTAATTGTAAAGAAACAGTTCTATTTAGACTCTCCATACACACCACTAGTGTGGCGTCATGCTGGCGACATGCAGCGACAAATTAGCTGGCAGTGTGAACGTAGCTTAAGAGGCCGATTATCTGGTAAAGCAAGCTTTTATAAAAACAAGCGGTAGACTGAGACATCACACTGGGTAAAGCAGAATTAAAGGGATGGTTAAGAGTGTTTGCTAACAAAAACTGACAACATGGGATAATGAAGTAAGAGGAAGCCATCTACTGTATATTTAAAGACAAAGAAGATTTGTGTTGGGAGAGGCAATTATAGGACAAGGAGAGAAGAAACAAAATTAACCCGTCTCCATATTGGGCACTCTGGTCTGAACAGTTCACTTTATATAATAGGAAAGCATGTTTAAAGAAACTTTATACACTGCGATCAGCTGGAATGGAAACTGTCAAGCATGTGCTTCTTTCCTGTTATGCATATGATGAGGAAAGAATCAAGCGCATACAAAAATTAAGAAATAAGGGTATATCTTTACAGACTGTTTTGCAATATTCATCTGGTCAGTATATGACATATTGTTGGAATATCGAAAAGAATGAAAATTAACCTGTTAAAATCCTGTAAAAAATTGTTTTATTTTATATAGACATTTCTATATTGAATATAATGTTTTCTCAAATTTGACTAGAAATTGCTCTTCAAGCTAAGACTGAAAAAAACAATATTCAGATGTCCATCACTGGAATAGCAAACACCCGAATTAACCATGAAGAACCATTAACCATTAAGAAATGTGTGACTGCACAATCAAATAAAAGATCAGAAATGCAGATTACAAAGCAGTTTCATTCATTTGAATCTCTCCTCTATAAATGCTTAACTTCAGGGGTGTTTTTCAGTGCTTAAAAATCTTAGCAAATAAAGACAAACCCATGCTGTTATGTTCTTCCAATTGAACCATCTGTTCTTCTGTCATAACAGACTTATGACTATCATAAATGGCCACATCTCTAAGTTAAAAGTCAGCTCTTAATATCTGGTTTGGTAGATTTTGAGCTAAAAAGCTAGTTTGTTTCCCTTGTTATCAGGGATGCTGTACATGACAGAGCCAGACACACACTATGTGGACAAAATGAAGGAGAAAGCTCCTCTGGATAAAGCCTTCAATGGAAACTGCAGTCTTGAGGTTTTACTTGGAGCCCAAAGCCAGTGATGGTAACTCTTACCGCCTGCAGTGTTGGATGTACCTCATGAGGCTGCTATTGAGTACCTCCTCTCCAGAAGAATCTCAAGGCATCAGGAAAGGTGTGTTTGGGGAGGAGATTTTGGGCAAAATACTTTTTTTTATAATTTTGATTTAACAGTACAAAAGGATTGAAATATTTAATTTCCTAAAATAATTTATATATATATATATTTATATATTAGGGCTGTCAACCGATTAACATTTTTAATCAAATTAATTACATGGTGTCCCGATTAATTAATTGCATTTAATCGCATATAGAAATATTTGCTGAGAAAGCCCCTCATATAACAATAATTCAATATACAATGTTGAAATACTTATACATAGTTATCTTTAAATATATATATATATATATATATATATATATATATATATATATATATATATATATATATATATATATATATTTAAAATAAACATTTTTCAGATAATTAAAATGCATTACCCTCTTGTGGCAGAAGAGTTAATCATAGATAAGACAACACAAAAATCGGCTTTATAATACAATGTATTGTTTACTACCATATTATTGATCATAAGTCAATCATTGACACACAGTTCACAGTAATCCATTACACAAGTGAATTTGTCAATCAGTTCAAGATTTATTATGAGGGCTTGTTTAAGGATCCTTCAATGTACACCTGCATCAGACATGCTTGTGTAGTGTCTTGGGTGCGTTGCATCATAAAAATAACTTTTTTAGGTCACTGTGTCAAGTTAAATATAGTTTAATAATTAGAACACATCTTGAGATCTCTTCAAGCTCCATCAAGTGTTTTGAACGCAAGAACGTAACACATGTTTGTGTTGTGTGCTGATGGGTTGTTTTCTTCACTGTATAAACTGTGAACAGGTGGTACTCCAAGCTTCTATCTCAGGAATCTTCCTTATTACGGTCCGGGGGCATTGCGATTAATTGCGTAAATTTTTTTAACGCGTTATTTTTAACGCGTTAAATCGACAGCCCTAATATACATATACATATATATATTTTTTTTGGAATGCCCAATTCACAATGTGCTCTAAGTCCTCGTGGTGGCGTAGTGACTCATCTCGATCTGGGTGGCGGAGGATGAATCTCAGTTGCCTCCGCCCCTGAGAGCGTCATCTGTGCATCTTATCATGTGGCTTGTTGAGCACGTTACCACGGAGACATAGCTCGTGTGGAGGCTTCACTCTATTCTCCGAGGCATCTATGCACAAGTCACCACGCGCCCCACCGAGAGTGAACCACATTATAACGATCACGAGGAGGTTACCCCATGTGACTCTACCCTCCCTAGCAAACAGGACAATTTGGTTGCTTAGGAGACCTGGCTGGAGTCATAAAAATAGCTAGGTTTAATTTTTTAAACCTAATTTTTTAAACAATCTGTTCGTATGATTGAATTGTATGCCAGTTTTCATGCTAAAAATATCACCAGTGTTCTGATTCGAAAGGAATCTGAGAAAAGATTTAGGTGTTTTAAGTGATTTTGAGAAAGGAAGCAAGGATTATTGCACGCTGAATCATTGACCAATATCACATCAATAAATACATTTTCATTCCCTTACTTGTACAGCCATACCTCCAGAATGTGCCTTTAAGCTATCTGAAGGGCATTGAGACAAGTAAATTCCCTGGTATGTTATGTCTTGGAACACAATAGCCGCGCTACCCCCATCGGGCCAGTGTGAGCCATGGCTATCAACTGGTCAGCCGGGCAAATAGACTTGAGAACAAAATCGATATGCATTCCCACCATCGGGCCAATAACGTCACACACCACGGCCATTTCACAAGCAAGAGAGAAACTCAAGCTAATGTATCATACTCTGGAGTCTAGCTAGCCCTCAAAATGAACATAGTGGAGACTGAAGCTGCCATTTGTTGGCATATTTTGGTCTGTACTTGGTGAAAAGCAAGACTTGACTCAGCTAAACTCCGCCTTTGATATTAACCCCGCCTCAATCCCCAGTTGGCCTTTTTTGGACCAAGGGTAATTGGTGGGCCAAAGGCGTTTGGCCAATGGCTCTGAGGAAGCCCAGAGGAGGCCAAATGAAACCCTGGTATTGACAATGGGAACGCAACTCGCCCTGGCTTTCACTAGCACTCCCTCGTTTGGCTCGACAGTGGAAACGCAGCTATTGAATACATCTCTCTTTATATTACCTTTACCACAAATGTACTAACAGTTCTTAGCATGCTGCTTTTATTTTGTACTCTTACTTGAGATTCTATACGTTAATCAATTCTTGGTTTTCTTACATTTTCCCCCATTCAGTAGGGTGGAAACAAGCAGAGGGGGGCCAATATGACTCCGATACCTCCCAGAAATCACGATGGGTGCTCATGAGTTTGATGATGGCTACTTTAATTTCAAATCGGTATGTGGCTTCCACTGGAATGATAATTAGACAAATATAATGGGCTGCATGCTTGTTTTGATTTGTTATACACTCAACTCTTTTTATTTGCTTGGGAAGAAATCTCCCAAAAGGAAAGCCATTGCTTTTAGTTGAGGCTTAATTTGGTTGATATGACTGTCCATATAATTTCGGAAACCCTATTAACTCTATCAGAAGAAACCCTATTCAGTCTCATTGGTTCAGTAGTGACCATCCATAAAAACAGCAAGCAAATTAATGGGGTTATATACCTGATGATTTGGTAATTATACACTCACCTACAACTTTATTAGGAACAGTATGGTCCTAAAAATAGTTCCCAATATGGTCTTCTGCTGTCGTAGCCCATTCGCCTCAAGGTTCGATGTGTTTGCATTCTTAGATGCTATTCTGCACACTACAAATGTACAGAGTGGTTATCTGAGTTACTGTAGCCTTTCTGTCAGCTCAAACCTGTCTGGCCATTCTCCGTTGACCTTTTTCACCAACAATGTGTTTCTGTCCACAGAACTGCCGCTGACTGTATGTTTTATGTTTTTGGCACCATTCTGAGTAAACTCTAGCGACTATAGTGTCTGTTGTGCATGAAAATCCCAGAAGATCAGCAGTTATACCAGTCAAACCAGCCTGTCTGGCACCAACAATCATGCCACAAATTTTCCCTATTGTGATGGTTAATGTGAACATTAACTGAAGCTCCTGACCCATATTTGCATGATTTTATGCAGTGCATTGCTGCCACATGATTGGCTGATTAGATAATCAAATGAATAAGTAGGTGTACAGGTGTTGATAATAAAGTTCTAGGTGAGTGTAGATAAATCATGTTATTTTCAGTTAAATCTGTGTACATGTATTTACATTAGTTCAGTTTCAAGTGCCTGCGGGTGATTGAGTGTTTTCTCAGAGCAGGAATGTCACCTGAGGTCATTCAGTGTTGTTGGTGAGGTTATGAAATCAGTAGACATACTTCTGAAATAGGTGCCAGTAGCACTTTGTATGGCCATTAGTGATGGTTTGCACTTTTATATTGCACTCTTGAGAGAGGATTCAGTTATCTGCTCATCTGTCCACCATCATTTCAGCCCTAGAACGGTAAACCATAGAGGTGTAACGATTCATCGATCTGGATTGATATATCGATATAGAATTTATTTTTTAAAGATGTACCTTTATGGGGCCTGGGTAGCTCAGCGAGTATCGACGCTGACTACCACCCCTGGAGTCGCGAGTTCGAATTCAAGGTGTGCTGAGTGACTCCATTTACCATTGACTCCAACCAGGTCTCCTAAGCAACCGATTTGGCCCAGTTGCTAGGGAGGGTAGAGTCAAATGGGGTAACCTCCTAGTGGTCATGGGTAGTGGTTCTTGCTCTCAATGGGGCGCATGGTAAGTTGTGCGTGGATCGTGGAAAATAGCATGAGCCTCCACATGTGGAGTCTCCGCAGTGTCATGCACAACGAGTCACGTGATAAGATGCACAGATTGACTATCTCAGAAGCGGAAGCAACTGAGACTTAGCATTCCAAAATGGGGGAAAAGGAGGGGAAAAAATATGTAAAAAATACCTTTTATTATAATACTGTATGCATTTCTGTCAGGCGATGAAGCAACCTTATTACATTAATTTCACTTTGAGCTCTAAATACGCTTTTCATTTGGGACACAGGGTCTGTGAAGCCAAATTGTGCTCTGCTATCTATGCGTGCACGTCAGCTAAGCTTCTAGTGAAACGCAAGCTCCAGACCTGTGACAGGATCAGTTCTAGCACGTCAACCGGACCCTCCTTAAAATGTGAGCTCTCGTGACAAACACAGAGCGGTTCACTTGAACGATTAATTCGGGCTTCCATAGATATTGTTGTGCATGTGACCCATCTGAATTTTACATGAGAATTTGCTATTTTAAAGTACCATGGAGCAGTCCAACCATCATGTGAAACATCTCGACAACGCCGACATTCTGAACAACACTAAGGAATGAAAGAGAAATCATCTGCTGCCCAGCACTAGAATCAGACTTTACACATCAACACCCTTACTCACACTTATCCCAGTTAACTGTAACAATGTTTCATTACAACTGTGGAAGTTGTAGCCAAGAAAACCACAGATAGCACAGATAGTTGGAAACAAGTCATGGGTATGTAAGTACTTTGAATTGGATTAAACAGAAAAATAAGCTGTAATCAAAAGATTGATGATCACTTGTGTGTGACGTTATTTGTATAATGCTTTTCAAAAGCTGAAGTACCTTATTTTGTTGTTAATGTCCCAATATGGATACTAAAAATACCCTCTTTCGATATTTTATTTTAAAGGATTTCTCAAAAGGTCATGGTAAAAAGTGGGCACTACACACAAGGGCTTTAAAAAAAAAAATCTAATCTGTGACATGAAAATTTGTCTCTTCAGCTCCAAGCAAAGAAATACGCTGAAGGTTATAATGAAGACGTTGGGGACGACGGCATTTGGCTAAAGTGAGAATCACCAGCATCGCTGAAGGGAAGGACATCTGAATGAGAGACGGATTCCTCATGATATTTCACCCGTTAGTCCACATCCTAAGGGGAAAGACTATATATATTCTGCTCTTCTGCAGATGACGATTTCATTGTACATTGCTAATAAAGAATTAATTGTATATGTAGAAAAACCTGGGTTTATTGTCATTGTTGTTCTTGGGAGGGATCTTGTTTCGATCCTTAACCTAAAGGGTTTGTTCACCCAGAAGTTAAAATTCTGGCATAATTTACTCACACTCATGTTGTTTCAAACCCGTATGACTTTCTTCCATTGAACACAAAAATATGCAGAATAATAGCCTCAGTCATTATTCACTTTCATTGCATATTTTCCCCTGCATGTGTCAGTGTAATACAGATCAATATTGAAGTCCTTTTTTTTTTTTACCATCAATCTCCACTTTCAGATTCGTCTTTGTTTTTGGCGATTTGCATTCTTCTAGCTAGCTTGGCCACCTACTCGGCAGGGAGATGAATTTATAGTAAAAAGAGGACTTAAATATTCATCCTTTTCTCACCAACACTTATTGCTAATTGCTTCTGAAGATATGGATTTAACTACTGGAGTCCTATGGATTACTTTTATGCTGCCTTTATATGCTTTTGTGGAGCTTCACAGATTTGTTCACCATTCATTTGCATTGTAGGCCTATGGACCTACAGAGCTGAACTATTCTTCTAAAAATCTTTGTTTGTGTTCAGAAGACGAAATGGTCATACACATTGGGATTGCAAGAGGGTGAGTGAATGATGAAGGATTTTTCGTTTTTGGGTGAACTGGCCCTAAAAGTTAAGTCGTTTTATCTCTGAAATATGGGGAATTCTTTACCAAAAAAAAAAAAACAACAACAACAACAACAAAAAAAGACCGTATTGTGGTGTGGGATGGAAGTGGCATCTAACTGGGGAAGGAGAAGCTGTCAGTTGAGTGACATGAGCACAAAGCAACATATGCCGATAGGATATTTCATTTCATTTCATTGCGGCGAGACGGTGACTAATCACTCAGCAGAATGCAAACTGGCCACAGCTCATTAGACATCTGAAACCTGCAGTTTCTCGTCACTCTGAGATGAGATGATCTGCGGCGGGTTTGCGCTCCTGCTGCCGGTAAGTCCAGTAAGCCCGCCGGAGCCAGAAATAGCACTTATGTATGCCGCTGCTCATTAATTCCTGAGCGCCTCTCATGTTACCATCATCTGGCCTTCACAGCTGTTTATTCACCAAACTCTCCAATGCCGATGATATCAAACTGGTGGGTTAAAAAGCCCTGACCTTCAGATTCTTTCAGCTTTCATCTATATTTACAAACCTTTGAGCCCTTCTATAAAAGGGAATTTTCCCTCAAATTTACAGTCATTCAAAGCTAATTAATTCTTGGCGAATGTAGACTGTTTTTCCCTTTAAGCACAACATATTTGAATTGAGTTTATGGACAAGAGAGAGAGAGAGAGAGAGAGAGAGAGAGAGAGAGACATAGAAAGTGACTTGCACGAGATATACAACAATACAGTAAGTACAAGTTAATTTCCTTTTTATTTGAGTAATACCTTTACTAGTAACCTTTATGTGTCTTTCAGTTCGATGGCGTTTTTGTTTTGTTGTTCATTGTAATCTTTGTCAGTTGTCGATCACTGCACGTTATTTTTGTTGAGAACCACCAGAGGGCACTTTCCCCATCTTAAAGAGTCCTTTTTGTTAGCATGCATTTTTTTACACAAGCCTCATTAAATGCTGCTTTTATTGCTTTTCTCAGATGAGGACACTGTTGTACCTTGCGTCTTAAAGAGATCTGTTTTATGGAATCTCATAGGGAACACTTTCTCCTTCGCTTGTTTCTTAGGTGTATCTTTCATTATAAGGAGTTCTTTTGACAGCACTGTTTTAAATACATAAATATAGCATAGATCTTCCCACAGTTGTTATTTTATGTGCTTGTTCTTATAGTAGATGCAGCAGCGAATGTCTGAAATGTTCACAGAGTGCTCCATTTGAATTAAACTTCAGTAATGCATTGTATAAATGAGATCAAAAAGGTTGAATTATGCCAGTTAACCCTTGTGCGACCTTAGGGTCATTTTTTTTCTCGATGATTTTTGCTGTGTAAATGCCAACGGCATACATTTTGCCAAAGGGGAATTTTGATATTTCAACCTCAATTCCTATAATACATCTATAATACACTGTGTACACAAAATAGATACACTCAGGATCTTCAGGACAAAAATGTCCCCATTTATACACATTAAAATGACAATATTTGACCCCAGTGCCATTAAAGCATAACATCATGAATTCTATGATATTATGTTTTCATTCCGGGGCTCTGGCTTCAAAATTGTAAGTTTTAATATTTTCCACCAGATGGCGCCATGTTTCTCACGTTTATGGAGCAAATACAAGCTTCTTTACTATATTCTGTTTGCTGTATTATAGAGCACTGCAGGCCAATTGGATAAATGATGTAGCTAACATTGTGTGGGTGTGTTGGTATGGATGTCAGAGTGTGTTTTGTATGTGTGTATTGAGAAATTTGTGTGTATGTGTTTGTGTGTTAAAACAACAGTGGCATTATGTAAACAAACTGGCATTTAAGGGTTAACATTCTGAAAATGAAGGAATATTTGGTAGTTATGATCAGTACTGATGTTGGTTAAAAAATTAATAAAGTGGAAAATAATAATATATAATATTTTATCATGGCAGTTTTTTAATGTTGACATTTTGACCTCTAAATAACTTTTTTTTTTTTCGTCGCAAAAGGGTTAAATCCTGCAAAGTGGTAGATTCTCAGTATTTAGTATTGCAGTGAATGAAGACAGTTTGAGTTGGTGTTTTTTGTTTGTGTTATCAGACAGCTTGTAGGGGTGGTCGGCTAAATGAGGAGGATGGAAAGATAAACAAAGCTATTGTAGCTATTATCACTGTGCTGACAGACAATGGGCACACAGCAATGGCCCAAAGCAACTTGAATATCTGTCAGTAAAATTAACTTTGAATAACATTCATGACAATATAAACAGAACCTGTGAAATAATGGTGATACTGTGGACCTCTAAGTTCATACTATGTCAAGTGTCTTCCAAAGCTTTGTATGATGTTTATGAGGTACAGCACAACTGATATCTATCATGTTATTGTGTGTAGCAACAACAACAACCAATGAAAGGAATATTCCTTGTTCAGTACAAATTAAGCTCAATCGACAGCATTTGTGGCACAATATTGATTACCACAAAAATGTATTTAGACTTGTCCCCACTTTTCTTAAAAAAAAGGTAAAAATGTGGGTTACAGTGAGGGACTTACAACGAAAGTGAATGGGGGCCAATCCGTAAACGTTGAAGGACTCCCTGTTTCAAAAGTATAGCCACAAGACATTAGTATGCATGTAAACATGATTTTATTGTGATAAAATCACTTACTAACCTTTTCTGTGTAAAGTTACAATGCATTTAGAAAGTATTCAGACCCCTTCATTTTTTCACGTTTTGTTACGTTGCAGCCTTATGCTAAAATGCTTTAAATTATTTGTTTTTCCACATCAATCTACTCTCCATACCCCATAATGACAAAGAAAAAACCAGATTTTTGCTAACTTTGCAAATTTATTAAAATAAAAAACAAACAAAAAAAAAATCACATTTACATAAGTATTCAGTCCCTTTGTTATGACACTTGAAATTTAGCTCAGGTGCATCCCATTTCTCTGGATCATCTTTGAGATATTTCTACACTTTGATTGGAGCCACTTGTAGCACATTCGATTGATTAAAAATGATTTGGAAATGCATACACCTGTTTATACAAGGTATCACAGCTGAAAATGCATATCAGAGCAAAAACCCAACCATGAGGTCAAAGGATCAGCCTGCAGAGCTCAGAGACAGGATTGTGTCGAGGCACATATCTGGGGAAGGCTACAAAAAAAAAAAGAAATTCAGCTGTATTGAAGGTTCCCAAGAGTACAGTAGCCTCCTTAATTCTTAAATGGAAGAAGTTTGGAACAACCAAGACACTTCCTAGAGCTGGCCGCCTGGCCAAACTGAGCAATCGGTGGAGAAGGGCCTTGGTAAGAGAGGTGACCAAGAACCCAATGGTCACTCTGGTTGAAGTACAGATATCATGTGTGGAGATGGGAGAAACTTGGAGCAGGACAACCATCACTGCAGCACTCCACCGATCTGGGCTTTATTGCAGAGTGGCCAGACGGAAACCTCTCCTCAGTGCAAGACACAGGAGCCCGCTTGGAATTTGCAAAAAGGACTTGCAGACTGTGAGAAACAAGATTCTCTGGTCTGATGAAATGAAGATTGAACTGTTAGGTCTCAATTCCAAGTGTCATGTCTGGTGGAAACCAGTCACTGCTCATCACCTGTGCAATACCATCCCAGCGGTGAAACATGGTGGTGGTAGCATCATGCTGTGGGGGTGTTTTTCAGCAACAGAGACTGGGGGACTATCCAGATTGCTCAGGACCTCAGACTGGGCTAAAGGTTCATCTACCAACAGGACAATGACCCTAAGCACACAGCCAAGACAACACAAGAGTGGCTACAGGGCAACTCTGTGAATGTCATTGAGTGGCCCAGACAGAGCCCGGACTTGAACCCAATCGAACATCTCTGGAGAGAACTGAAAATGGCTGCACACTGACGGTCCCCATCCAACCTGATAGATCTTGAGAGGATCTGCAGAGAAGAATTAAATAAAATCCTCAAATCCGGGTGTGCAGAGCTCATTGCATCATACCCAAAAAGACTTCAGGCTGTAATCACTGCCAAAGGTGCTTCAACTAAGTACTGAGTTAATACTAAGGTATGAATACTTATGTCAATGTGATATTTCAGTTCTTTCTGTTTGATAAATTTGCAAAGTTGTAAAAAAATATTTTGCTTTGTCATGTATTATGTCCCCTAGGAAATTGTCCTAGGGGACAATTTCACTGTCAAGCCATCAAGAGTGAGTCTCCTTTTGACAACTCTGTTTATCTCATGTGACTTTAATCATATTTCTTGTGTTAAATTAATCATTAACATGCATGCAAGAGGAGAACATGATTTGCTGGCTTAGATCACTCCTGTACTCTGTCAACGTGACCTTGGGTTATTTTTACAATTTCTGCCACTCAATCTCAAGTGAAAACTTAAATAAAAAGTACGTTTTTGACTTTTTGACAGGTTTTTGAGTACTGACACGTATCTACAAAACAGGAGCAGAATTTGCATCCAATATTTGCATCCATATATGATTTTGTATCTTTCAATATATCTTTATAAAATAGTTAAAAATGCATAAATTCTGATTTCTGAAAGTGTCAAAGAACTGTTTGAAAATGCTGCCTTTCAAAGGAAAATTTGGGTGAAAATTTGGCCCATCCATGTTTACTTAGTTGCATAAATCAAGCAAATATTCATTTTGTCCATGATTTAATGTTAAAGCAAATTATTATTTGTGTTAGATGCACTCACTTAGGGCTTTATTAGAACTATACTAATAGTTGATGTGAACATTAACTGAAGCTCCTGACCCATATCTGACTCATTATATTCATTGCACTGCTGCCACACGATTGGCTTATTAGAGAATTACATTAATAAGTAGGTGTACAGGTGTTCCTAATAAAGTGCTCAATTTGTGTATATTACCCTGACGATAACTAATCACCACTGCTGCAATGGGGTTTCTAATACAGCTGCTGATGGAGTGTCAAAACATTTGGCATCTTTTTCTATTCTGACTATTAACCATCTGTGGAGAAAATATGTGTTTGTGTGCGTACATATATTTATAAATGACTGAAAACCTTTACAATATGCTAATTCAAATTAGCAACTCATGACAACATGCAAACTCTTAGCATCTTAGTAATTGCTTTAATGGTCAGTCTCCTTTCATATGTTATCACCTTCAGATTCTCGAATTAATTAACTCTTTGATGTCTCTCTGCATCCAAATCTCTTGTGTTAGGAGTCAATCTTGTTCTTGAAACGTGCTACAGAATGAATGCTAAGCTGTTATGATGATGCCCAACTTTCAATGTCAATCAGCAATTTTTTTCATGTTTTAGGCTATCTGATAAAGCAAAAGGACTACTGTCAGTGATCAGTGAATATATATATAAAAAGAATTAGTCAAAAACAATTCATGTTGAGATTTCATGTCATATTATCAAAGTCAAAGGAAACTCAAGTATTATGCCTGACTGAGATTTGAGAGATGTTCAGAGGTCACTACCAACACTGATATTTAAAATAAGTGCACATATTTGATCTTCTATTAACAAGAACTTGATTTAAAATACACTTTAATGGTCTTTAATCCTATTTCCATATGCTAAGCAAACTGAGTTGGGGGGAAAAAAAGGGGAAATATCTTGAGGGAATCTTTTGGAAATCCAGTTAATATGTTCCCTGACTAGAATTAAGCTAGAAGCCATCATAAATTACCATTTCATTAAGATTTAGAAGCCAAACAGATTTAAATATTCATGGATTCCCTCCTTTCTCTGATTAGATTTTAATTACATGATATTGTCTTAAACAAATGAGGGACGTCGACATAAAGGAGCTATTTGTTTTGAGGGATAATGAACACCTGAAAGGTAGAGCTCCTTCAAAGAGCAGAAACATTTACCCACTGAGACACAAAGGCCCCTCAGAGCTCCATGTTTTTTCTTGTTTCTGTCAAAGAAAAAAGACAGAATGAAATAATAAATCCTGGCTTTCGGCTTCTATACCCAAAGCGTTCTGTTTCACACCTGGTCAACACCTTTCTTTTCTAGTTTGTTCTTCAGCTCACTCATTCCTCTTTCCTTTACACATTTGTTGAAAGTTTATAACCTCTATAGCAATTATTCAGAGTAGAGTGATACATGACGTATGTACAGCACCCTTCATATTATGAACTGAGTAACACCCATCAGTTTTTAGGTTCTTCTCCCCAATGAGTATTCAGATATGTATGCAAATTTCACCATTTAAAATTCAAGGCAAGAGAAACAAGATACACCTGTCATAACCAAGGTCAAGATAGAAGGTAGACACTATGTTTGCTACAATGTTATGTGCGTTTATGCAACAATGTTTTCTGTATCATGGCCACGTCCACACAAATGCGTTTGTCTTCACCGAAAACTGAGATAACCGCATACTTGGAAAAGCGATGACTTTAGGAAACTGAAACGTGGATGTGGCCTCAAAGTGATTCTTCACTTTTTTTTTAAAGATAGAAATGTATGGAACACTGTGTCTGATTAAATATAAACAAAGGTCCATATGATCATTAGTTCGTATAATGAAGCACCTATTCTTGGTGTTATTTCAGCTTGTTTTGTTCTGATTTAATTTTAAACCAAAGGCATCCAAAGACTAATGAAAGCTTCAACATCTCTGATTCTTTTGGTTTAATGCCATCCTTCACAATATCCAAATGTCACAAATAATTGCTGTTATACAGCAGTGTTTTCTTACTACCATGAACAACTTTCTTTCACCTCTTCGCTATAATGGCCTCATTAAATTCTCTTGCAGGTGAGAAACATGTACAGTGCTATGAAGGCATATCAAACCCACGGTGTTTGGCAACAATAGCGCTGTCAAAAAAAGTGAACAAACATTTTGCCGTAAACTGCAAAGAGGGTAAATGAGCATGTAGCTTGTATAGGACAATATTTATAAAGTGCTCACAAAGAGCTGAATGCCCAGGTTGCAGGCAGCATCTACCCATTACGCCAAGTCAAATACAGTAGCACTTTTCCAATAAACAAACAAATCGCCTGCTCTTTTCCATAAGGAGGCTGTCTTGGCCTGCCAGACTTTTGGAATAATAGACTGTGATGAGTGAAGATAAATCAGCTCATTCGGGTAATTGTGCCTTATGGGGATTTGCAGCCTCTGTGTAATGGCCCTCTTAAAACACACCGAAAACATAACCATGACTCATCAGGTTTGGACCAGCTCAGTGCACATCTTCTTTCTCAAAGCTTATCCTCTGCTTAAAAATATAACATGGTTTTACAGCACACAGAAAAGCAATGTGTGCTTGAAGACACCAAAGTCTCTGATCCATGCAAAATGAGTCAAAAGTTTTGTGGACTATATGTAGAGGTTTGTGATTCCACACACCCGGCCCCTAATCAGACTAATCAAGCCTCAGAGAGGGATAAAGGCAGACTGGAAGCTGCAGTGCGAGAGAGAGATTTACAGACACCTGTCCGACACCTGTGTGTGTGTTTGTGTCTTTTGGATAAGTTCTTCATTAAAATATTATTTATATTGTCAAGCCGTTTCTCGCCTCCTCCTTTCCATTAATCCCTTTACAAGGTTGTACTAGACATAAGTTTACAGATATATTTCTGCAATTCTGCAAGGCAGGTTCTTTACAAACACTATGTCTAAATCATAAATCTAATCGTTACTTTGATTGACACATATTTGTAGCTTTGTTTATGAATGGGAAATAACTGAATGGCTGTGTTTGTTACTTTAGTTATTCTTATTATTACTTGGAGGTCTATTGAGAGACACTCTCAAACCAGACTGGTCACTATGAATTCGGTGACAGTAGGTTGAAAATTCTTTAGCTGAAATCAGTTTTACTGAAATTCGAACTGCTGCCCCAGTGGCCAAAGCTGGAAATGTTGTTAAATGTATGGCACATGCAAGCTCCAGTTTCTGGGTGAAATGTCAACAGATTCACGAAAAAGCAAGTTGTATAGCGTTAAAATAAATGAAAATGATAAAACACAAAATTGTGCTCATTACCTGCTGTTTTCCATGTGACCATGATTTCTAAGGCAGGTTGCACAGAACAATGAGGTCAATGTCAGGGTACTGGAACATTCAGTAGTAACATTTTGAGTTACTGCGTGATCATGTTGCTCCAAGATAAGATGTATGGCCATTCTCTCTTTAAAGGGATAGCTCACACAAAAGTTAAACTTCTATCATTGACTCACCTCTATGTTGTTTCCGACCCGCATGACCTTTACTCCTCCATGAAACACAAAAGATGATTGACAGAATGTTAGCCTCAGCCAGTCACCATTCACTTTCATTGTATGGAGAAAAGATCCAATGAAAGTAAATTTCATGAAATAACATGGGTGAATAAAATTATGGCATCATTTTTATTTGTGAGTGAACCAGCCCTAGAAGCACAGCTTCTGTACTTAGAATTATGTCATAAAAGTTCTGAACTTTGTGTAATGGGATATAGAACCAGAAATGTCTCCCGTTTCCACTTTGTAGTGGAAATCTGCTTTAGAACTTCCATTAGAGGTTCAATGATGCTCAGATCCAGTGATTGGGGAGAAGGTTGCATCTCACCCTGGTGTCATGAAACCACAAATACAGAAATATAATTTCTGAGGGAGCAGTGTATGGAACATAGGATACACCTGATACTGTACAAACCTCATATTACTTTGCTGTTATATAACCACACAGAGCAATCATCAGATGTAATGACTGCCCACACCAGTACATATCCCCCACCACATTTAACGGCAGACATCCTTTCTCCAGGCGTAAGCCTGTCTGGATGCAGGAAACAGTTTGAGAGACTTAGTTACAAGCGGTTTCCTTTTTCATAATGTGTTTACGTTATTCCATACGTCCTCTGAACTATCTAATGATCTGAGAGGAGCTTGTTTCCTCGTGAGAGTCAACACTTTCCAAGAATGCTGACAGAATATGGAAATTAAATCAGGGGTTTAACAATGTGGCACTGTACCATTTGTTAGAGTGCCATTTAAGCACCATTGGCCATTTTAAAGTAATTCGTGTCTTAATATGTTTTTAAAGACTCTGCCAAATAAGCACCTTCATTAGCAGGGCAACATCACAAATATCTGCACACTGAAGATGATAGCAGATTGTTTCCACTAGCAATGAACTGACATGCAGTTTTCAGTCATGTATTCATGTCATTCCAGGCTTGAAGAACACGTAAAATGCACAGACCCAATATATGTAGAAGATTCTTGTTTGTAATTTCTGCACACCAATAGCATCACCAAATGGAATTGAAAAAATAACCATTGTTTTCAAACAGGTTTCCCAAACACTCTCCTGTCTTTCATTGGTTAGACAAACAGATAATCCTGCCCCAAACTCATGCCATTGTTTAACCAGTTGCTATGTCAGTTTGGGCTGTGTTGGCCAACAATAGTCGCAAGTTTCCTGAAACCGTACAGTTCTCAACCTTTGGGTAGAATTAATGTGCCTTGTTAGTTTGCTGTGTGGACATCATTTGACTTTGTATTCCATATATATCTTTCATTCTGTCTAGACTTCTACCACATTTCCATGCACTTCAGAAAACTGATTATTCCAGGGTTTTGTAGAAAGTGATGTTCGGAAAGATACGCAAACAGCATAAGGGATTGAAGAGAAAGAGAAAGTGCTTTAACACACCCTTCTGTCAGAGAACATGGCTAATGTGTCCATGTAAACGTATTAGTGGCCTTTATAGGTTTTAGAGGAATCGGCATGTGGGTATGTGCTCAAGCGCGTCTGGGAACCCAGATGTCTGATGTAGAGGGAAACCCAACTAGTGCAGCGCAATGCATCTGTCACATTTAGGTTTACGCAGCTTTTGTGTCTTCGACAGTTTTCTGGAATACATGTAAATGAGCTATTATAATTTAATCCACAGAAGTTATTACTCCACCCCCTGCGTAATGTCATCAATAAAAGATTTTTATCAATTAACCAGCGTGGTTCGAAAAATGGATGTTTGACATGGTTTCGGGAAACAGTTGTGACAAGCTAGTTAATTTCTCCAACGATGGATCCTATGGTGGTTAAGAAGGGAGTTACGTAGTTGTATGGGAAATGCACCCCCGGTTGGGCCGCTTAAAAAATAAAACGATGTTTTGATTGTGCCACAAAGTTTAAACTAAATCTATGCCCTCATAACCATCTGGTGTAAGTAACCTTTAATATCAAAGTGAAATGCCATTGAGTTAATCTTTGTTTTCATTTTATCATCTTGAGTTAAAAAAACAAATAGTCAGATAAGCCTCTCTACACCCACATGGGTGAGTAAAGTCCTCTGACACAGTGGGAATCAGAGCACCTTGGCAGTGGATTTAAGCAAGTTCAGTGAACGGAGCCAGGTCACACTTTACTGTGGAGCTGCAGAGGGCACTAAGGTTGCTCAGAATCACACTCATTTTCAAGATGAACAACCTTGTCCTCTTGGTCTATATATATCTCCTGAATTTCCAGCTGTGCAGACCAGTTCCCTCAAGCCACCCCATCAAGGACAGATGTCAGCCTTCTGTGCCACAGGTCTGACCCTGCCAGTGACACTCACAGCTGGATGGAGTGAGCAGAACTGGTGCAGACTCTGCATTGCTGTGGCTTAAGGAGCTATGTTGTTTTGAGCATTATGCCATATAGAAAAGAGTGGGATCCCAGTGCACCTGTGGGTGAATTCAGAATGAGGAGGGGAAAGTAGGTTAATGAAAATCATAGTGTAATGTACCTCTCACCTTGTCTTTGTATTAGCATTAGCTATATACACTGTAAAATGTAATACGTTGACTTTAAAAAAGTGAGGAAACCAATTGCCCTAAAAAAATCAAGTAAATATACTTAATTGGCTCAAGTAAAGTGGACTATTCCTAGTTTTAAGGCAATCGGTATACATGCTTTTTTAAGTAAGGTGAACTAATAGATTTTACAGGGTCAGGGAGTCAGTGCAGAAATTCACATAGATTAATTCTAGGCATATAGTGGTCATTATGGCTGTACATGTATTCTGAACAAATCAAAGGATAAATTTACCAACCTGATGATCGCACCATAGTAGACAGAGTGTTACACGAATAATGGTTTCGGACACGCCTTGTCTTCCTACATTTGTATACTGCTGCGAAGGCATACATTTTTACGTTTTCTAAAACAGCCATTGTAAACTAAATTAAAACTCTTTATTTATTACAAGACAATTGTAATTTGTAGATTAGACAGAGTTGACTTAGCAATATCTAGATTTTATATTTGCAATCAAATAAACAAAACTTTACAGCTCTACGAGAGTAAAACAACATCTAACAAAATAAAGGGAATTCTGACAATATTAAAGTGAACATTTTGATCTTCCTCTTTGGAAGTACTTAACTTTTCTAGAGTATGAAAAAGATGAATTGGGAAAACAAGTGCTTACAACAGGGGCCACTCAATTGAAGTTGTAGCTTTTATATACAAAACGAGTGAATTAAACATTCTGACAAGCTTTAAATTCAATCTGGGAAAATGTTGTGTCTTTATTCCCCTAGTCTTATGCTTGGTGTTATTTTAGCAGGTGGGTGGCTTGAAAGCATCAACATATGTTTCAAGAAAGCAATTTGTCTTTGGCAAGAGCCACTGTTCTTTGTGGGAAGAGAGATTGTAAATTCTCAAGTCATCAGAAATGTCATAGGGGAGCATTCTGCTTCCAAAGTGGAAAATAAATTCTGAGGAACTGATGAACTGAGGACTTATATTTGCGTTTGCTTGATGTAGCTGCAGTTTTCAGTTTAGAAGAATGTTTTATTGTACAGCACATCCCCGTCTTAAACAAAAATCCATTATTTATCCATGACTCATTCAGCAATAACATTTACAAAAGACATTTATATAATGTCTAAAATATACACTCACTGAGCACTTTTTTAGGAACACCTACGTATTCATGCGATTATCTAATCAGCCAAATGTGTGGCAGCAGTACAATTCATAAAATTATGAATTATGCACAACAATCTCTAGAGTTGACTTAGAATAGTGCCAAAAACAAACAAAAAAAAACTTTGTGTGCAGCAGTTCTGTGGACGGAAACACCTTGTTGAAGAGAGGTCAATGGAAAATGGCCAGACTGGTTCGAGCTGACAGAAAGGCTACGGTAACTCAGATAAACACTCTGTACAATTGTAGTGAGCAGAATAGCATCTACGAATGCACAACATGTCAAACCTTGAAGAGGACGGGCTACAACAGCAGAAGACCAAGTCGGGCACTTAATCAGTAATCATAGTGTTCATAATGAAGTTCTCAGTGAGTGTATATCACTTATTAATGTTAGATGTTGTCTGCATTTGTAACACATAACCATTATATGCCACTAATCTTAGGAAGAAATAAAGCCTTAAAACACAGATATATGGGTGATCAGTCTTGCTAGATTGCTGCCCTAACACACTTCAAACTTAGCAGGTGTTATGGTTCACTTGGAAATGTAAGGCAGGTGTGTTAAAGTATCAGAAGTGTCAAGTCTGCCTATACACATTTGGCTTTCACTTGTGCTGCTGTGAAATACAGTAACTAAAAAATCTCCCATGGAACCAGATGTTGAAAGACCAGCAAATGACATCCACATTTATATTCCTCAATTTTATTCTTGTAATTCTTAAAATAGGATTTATACCGGACTGCATCAGAAAAGATATTTGATTTGCTTTAAGTCTAAGTTAACTAACTGGAATAACATAAAATGCTTTTAATCATTTTAAGTTTTAATTATACATTGCTGTTAACATTTTCAGTTTGTTTAAAGGTAAAGTGTGTAATTTTATCATTGTTAAACTAATTTATTCTGTCCCAGCTTAATTTGCAGAGACATCTTTAAGTAATCCATGCTAATTACCCCCCAAAAGTGTAAGCATTGTGGTTCTGTGGTGCTGTCAAAACATTGGCCTGACACTGCAAGTTTTCAGGTACAGTTAAGAAAGGATAAAAAGGATGATTGCATAAAAACTTAAAGTCTGAGCATTGTGAGAGGTTATAACACTGCTGAAAAGACCAGCATTGATGGTCACCAGCTTATGTTGTGTTTTGAGTTCTGGTTCCCCAGCAAGGAATGCTGGTGTTCCACCAGGCTGTTAAACCAACTTAACCAGCTTCATCAGAAAGAACATGTTGGTCAACAAGCTTTACCAGCAAGGTTTAGCTGGTGAAAAGCATGGCCATGCTGGTCTACCAGCTAGATCAGCACCAAACCAGCACTAACTGCCTAGACTAGCGTGGTAATTGCATGCTGGTTAAGCTGGTCTTTTCAGAAGGGAATTGTGTCTTCTTGTTTCTCACTCCTGTTTGTGGATGGTTAAACATAGAGACATCAACACTGATTATCAACGTATAAGTGATGATAGGCAGTTTGGGCATTATACAAAACTGTCCAAAAGCAGCAACAGAAACTTTTAGTGGTGAGGTGTGTCATTAATCAAGGACGCTGGACAGAGGAAGAGGGGGGTGAGAAGGTGAGATGAGATTTGGTGCTCAGGGCTTATTTTCAGCCTCCCTCCTTCAAGCAAAGAATTAATCAAAAGAAAAATATCTCTCAATTGTGTCGGATTCTCTTGGTGTAGCACACCTCCAAAGTGTCTGGCATTTTCATTTTGTTGCATCAGCAGCTGTACCAGCCTTTGACTAATATGCATAGTTTGTGGTAAAAACCTCTTGGAAAACATGTTCTTGTTTAAAGACACACAAATGAAATCATATTTATAGCTCTGAAATATAACTGCACCTCCCACCGCTATACTAACTGTCTGCATTAGCTAAAAAGTTAAATCATTGTTAAAATGAGAGTTTTGTTGTTCCTGTCAAAAAGCTACACTTTGATGCTGCGCTGATTTAGCGCTTTGGGAACAACTTTAGGTGTGACCAGCTGTGAATATGTGTGCAACACGTCAATGAAATTGACTAGAGTTTATAGCCTCTGCTGGTGACATCATTGGATGTACCTGTAGCAGGGCTATAAATACATGCGTCACAGGAGCATCATCAGATCTTTTGTCTTCAGATCATTCTGTGTGTGTTGTGCTTCTTGACTGTCAGAACTTTCTACTTTCCTCTGTTAGGAGTTAGAATTGTTAGGCAGTGCGCAGAAACCTTTCTCTTTCTCTTTTCTTTAAAAAAAAAGAAAAAAGAAGAAAAAGAATGACTGATAAACAAATCACACCAGTTTTGTTTTGTGTGTTTGGGGGAAGAGCATGTTGCTCTTTTGTTGGGGCAGGGTGGGTGCAAGCATTGCGATCTGTTTACAGTCAAAATGCTTCACACTCGTCTCGCTTCCAAGAGCCAGCGCCCACTCTTTCATCGTGGGGCTCTCGCATAGATCTGGCTGAGGAGCGAGAGACGGGTCCGTCCCTATCGCTTGCTCTCTCCCCAGATCCAGCTGAACCTTCTCGTATGCCCCGGTTTCGCCTTCTGGCTTATTTGGTGACGCTATGAATGTAGTTATCACCAGGTTCCAGGAGGTGAAAAGTCACGAGGAAGCCTTCAGGCTATTCCTTCCTCACCGCACTCAGGGGGAGGGGCCGTCGGCCACCCAGCCCCACCCCGGTCCTTCTAGAAGGGAGGCTCAGAAACAAAGCGTGGCGAGTCGTGCTCCCCCTCGTAGAGACTCAGCAGCCCCAAAGCAAGACCTCAGGGCAGTCATTTCTAAGAGGAAAAAACACTGATGGTCTTGCGCCCAGCCTTGTGGGGGTAGCCCCCTCAGGACGGGGCGTGTTCGACCCTCCCGATATCCCCACTAAACCTCTCCATTCCCGCCACCTCTGGTGTTTCGGGAGTTAGAGGCTTCCAGCGAAACGTTGGGTGTACCGTTGCTTCCTGCCTTAGTCATGGACACGGAACACTTGACATCCCCTCAACAGGAAGTGTCAAAATGAATACCCATCTCAGAAAACCTGGCAGCGTGGAAAGTTCTGCCAGGTATTTCTACGTGAGTCCTAAGAACAATAGAAAAGGGCTACAGAATTCAATTTGTTCGCCGTCCTCCGTGTTTCAACGGCGTGGTTTCCACTACTGTGAAACCGGAGCAAGCATTTCTACTGTGGAAAGAACTGCAAAATCTCTTGGTCAAAGGGGCCATAGAACATGTTCCCCTTCCAGAGGAAGAGTCAGGTTATTACAGCAGATACTTCCTGGTTCCCAAGAAGGGTGGGGGGGTTGCATCCGATCTTAGATCTTCGAGGCTTGAATCGCTCAGTCAGGGTGTTCAAGTTCAAGATGCTAACTATCAAGACGGTCTTGTCCCAAATCCAACATCACAATTGGTTGGTCACGATTGATCTCATGGACGCATACTTCCATATAGAAATTCTGCCACAACACAGGAAGTTCCTGAGGTTTGCTTTCGGGGGCGAAGCCTTCCAATATCGGGTTCTTCCATTCAGCCTAGCCCTATCACCCTGCACATTCACGAAATTCATGGATGCAGCACTGGCTCTTTTGCGACTCCGGGACATCCGTATTCTGAATTACATAGACGACTGGCTGATACTAGCACAGTCTCAAGAACTGGCAGTTCAGCACAGGGATATCGTCTTAGCTCATCTGGTTTCTCTGGGTCTGAGACTCAACGTCAAAAAGAGCATTCTCTTTCCCATTCAGGAAATTACCTATCTGGGCGTTGTATGGAATTCAATCACTATGCAGGCACAATTGTCTCCCGCTCGAATTGTGTCTATTCAGAACACCCTGAGCAAAGTCAGACTAGGCCAAGGTTGCACTGTTCGTCAGTATCAACGAATACTAGGTCTCATGGCATCTGCGTCCTCGGTGATCCCTTTGGGCCTTCTGCACATGAGACCATTTCAGTTGTGGCTCAAAGCCATGGGATTTCATCCAAGCGCCAGTCCCCTAAGGCTAATAAGGGTTACGTGCCGCATGTGGTTCAGACCTAGAATGGGGTTCTTTACTTTGGGTCCCATTCTGGGTGTGTCTTGCCGTCACAAGTTGCTAACTACAGACTCCTCCCTGACGGGCTGGGGTGTGGTCTTAAGTGGTCTTCCAGCTCAAGGGGAATGGGAGGGTCATCAGCTCGATTGGCACATCAACTGCCTTGAGTTGATGGCTGTATTACTGGCCCTGAAATACTTCCTCCAGCATTTGAGGGGCTGTCATGTCCTGGTGCGTGTGGACAACACAGCAGCAGTCTCTTACATAAATCATCAAGGAGGTCTATGTTTATGCCAGTTGAGCACTCTGGCATGTCATATTCTCCTTTTTGCCCAGGGCAAGCTCCTGTCAGTCAGGGCAGTTTATATCCCTGGATGCCTGAATTGGGAGCAGATTTGCTGTCCAGACAGAAAATACCAACGGGGGAGTGGAAACTCCACCCCGAGGTAGTGGAACAAATCTGGGTGTGATTTTACAGGGCAGAAGTGGACCTCTTCACCTCTCAACAGACAGCGCAATGTCCCCTCTACTTCTTTCACAGAATGCCCAGAATGAGCCTGTATGCATTTCTCCCGGTTTCTCTGCTCCCAGGAGTCTTTGCCAGAGTTCGCCAGCAAGGGTCTTGCCTCTAACTGATAGCGCAGCGCTGGCCGAACAGGGTATGGTTTTTGGAGATAATGTCTCTCCTCGATGGCTCGCTGTGGCAGGGCAGAGGGTGGGGCCGGGTTGTGATTATACACACCCGGTCCCATATCAGGCTAATTAAGCCTCCTCCTTTCCATCTAAATTACGTTACACTGGTGCCGAATCCCGGGAAGGAGGAGGGATGCCCGTCGCAGAGTCCTCAACACTGCCGTCCACCCAGGGGAGCACCGCTACATCCACCGGGGGAGGGAGTAGACCGACCGCACGGATGCATTGAACTGGATGAGTGGGGACTGGACTCCCCGACCGCCTGGAGCGATGGAGCCGCTGCCAGGGGCGGAGGAGAGCCCTGCCATCCCCCAGAAATGCGGAAGGGTCGAAGGAAGACCGCCGTCCACGATGGGAGGAGGGATATGTCTCCCTGACCGCCTGGAGCTGTAGGGCCGCTGCCAGGGGTGGAGGAGTGTCCACACGAGTCGCCGAGAATGCATCTGACTCCGGTCCTCCCGGAGAGAAGCAGCTGTCGACTCATATTGAACTCATGTTGCACTACACAGATTTTGTCCAATCAAATGCGCTCTAGAATAAAAATGTCCCTTCCCATAGTCAGAATTGTGAAGTTCTGCACTTAGCGTAAGTGTATATTCCTCTAAAAGACATCTCATCGGGGTCATGTGAACATAACAGAGCCTAATTATACATTATAATACTTAACACTGACTAGTCGTTCAAACAACTGACGGCTAGTAGATTATGAAAAATGGTAGTTTTGCACATCCCTAATCTAAAGCCAATTGGCTCTTTGAAGTAAAGGAAGGAGCCCTTCAATATGTCCCACCCAAATTGTCTATTCCACTAGACCAGTGGTTTCCAACCCTGTTCCTGGAGGTCCTCCAATATTGCATATTTTGTATATCTCTCTTTTCTGACACACCCAGCGCAGGACTTGGAGTCTCCCATCAACGAGCTGATGAGTTGAATCAGGTGTGTTTGATTTGGGATATATCCAAAATGTGTGGTGTTGGGGGGCCTCCAGTAACAGGATTAGGAACCACTGCACTAGACATTTTCAATGACCTAAACTAGAACAAAGGAATTACAATTCTACTGCATATATCTGATATTGAAAGAATGATAAAAAAATAAACAATGAGGTGTAATTACCGGATCCTTTAAAAAATTATTTTTGGAGGCAACAGATCAAAGGACATCAAATGTTTACCTGAAGTGACTTATCCAGACGTGTACCATTATCTTGATGACAATGAGTGTGTCTACACAAGACAGGTGATGAAAGTGTATCCCAGTTTACAATTATATCCTGAGACTTGGCTGATTGATACAAAATCACTTACTTATCTTGGCACAGAATGATCCCTATGTACTGCCAGGAGCTTAAAATATCTGTTGATACTGCAGTCCTGTACATTTTCCTTTAACCCTTTAAGCTCTGAGAGTGTTTTAAAGGCTTATAACTCAACAACAAAAAAGTGTTTTGTATTGTTGTAAAGAAACGTATTTTTTTTTTAATGATATAGATTAATATAAATTCTGAGTTGTATTCCTAAAGAAATTGAAGAATCACAAGAAAACTTAAGTGAAAAATCTTATTTTTTCTAATTTTACCGTATATGGGTGTAAATAAGGTGGCTCAGAAAAACTGTTTGTTACCAATGCTTGTTCTATATCATATCAACTGTAACTGAGAAACATTTTGTGTTGATTGAAAACGAAAACGCAATCAAAGATTTTAGCATTACAAAAATAATTTATTCTAGTGTACAACATCTCCAAACAAATATAACATAATAATTGTAAATAGGAACTAATGTAAACACATGCAAAATTCAAAAACACATGCAAACAGAAAAATTGCATAGCATAAAGACTTTCGATTTTAGTAATGAGATTTCACAGAATGAGTGTCATTTGCATCAATGAGTCTGCATCATGTGTCATGTACTTAGAGCCATCTCTTGGTGGCCATATGTAACAGTCACCAATCACATGTCTCTCTGCCCAAATATGGATGATTTTTGCACTGATGTGAACCCAATCCTAGCATTCCATGATGCTACATAATGTTTGATGACGTCATCTGATCCAGGAAAGCTAACGTGTTTTCAGCCAGATTGCAAGATGCCAGATGCTGTGTGGATCTATACATCCGATTAACTTGTGTGTGAGCTGGTTTGAAAGATAATCGCTCTTCTAAGTAATAATGTGATATTTATACTTAGTTATAAGTGAAATGTGGCATATAAGCAACACCTGTTCACATGAAACATAAATGTAATTGATGTCATTTAAAGACATATACTTATCTATTCCTCACAATAATTTATATCTGTGAGTAAAACATATAGGCTTGTTGTATTCTACTCTTTGGGAGTTTTCCAACATCATAATACACATGGCTATTTGGTGAGTTTGATGTTTTTCCTGATTGCTAATATGTACAAAACTGAACACGGAACAATATAAAATGTATAAATGATCAAAACACAATGCTTCTGATTTATCTGCAAATTTCAAAGCACTCATTCAGTTGTGGACATAATGCCTACATGCATTGTAAACTTATGATTCTAAGCTTAAAACGATGCCTATTTTGTGTTGTCAAGAATGTAGTTATTCATATTTTTGAAACTGAGAAAATCAACTAAAACAATAACAAGCAACAAAATACATTTTATTTGTGTTTGTGTAAATATATCTTAAATTGACAAAGCCATCTGATTACAAATAAGCTGGTATACAGTACACAGTCATCATATAAAGATTTCCCACAAACTCCTCTGCTGTCTCTGATAACATGCAAGTTTAATGTCTGTTTTACAAATTCACCTATAAACATATTTTTATTTCTTAAAATCACAAAAACCTCCACAACAATAACAGTAGAACCACAATACACATTTATATAATTGCCGGTAAGACACATTGACAGAAAGGCCAATGGATTTCCTCCCCACTGTTTTTCCTATTGTCTATGTAAAATATACAGCAATTATGTGCCACATTATGTTTGTCTTCTGGGTTCCTCTCATCATATCCTGGAGTGTTGCCTAATGAGTTTCTTGCTTGGATTCTAGCACTGTGCCATCTATAATATGTAAGAGAATAATTCATTTCACATGCTTGTTTTTTGTATACAGTGTTCTATACATTCTTCACAAAATGTCTTGTAATATCACCTGCCATTCACATTAAAATCGTGTCTAAAAACACCAATGGCTTTCCTTCCCTTCACCTGAATACCATCAAGTTCTCCTGAGCTAATCTTCATTTCAAACATTCAGCATAAAGTACAAAGAGATATTCTACCATGTTGAATATATGCTCAAATGAAAAGTTTACCCCAAAGGGGTTTCTTAATACTCTTACTACTCCTATCTGTTAGCGGGAAATCGAGTGAGATACGATGCTGACCAAGCAAACAAGATGCAATTAACATTTCAGGCATCATTTTAGCCTATAGAAGTTTGATGCATACTGTATATGATGCAAAGGGTTCTTCTATAGGCTATATTGTGTCTCATATAAAATATTCTTTCTTGCTCTCATCCATGGCATCCTGCAGTGCTGGGTCTCTACGAAGAGCAGCATCCGCTGTTTCTGCAAACTCTGTCCCCTTGGCCTCGTTGGTATTATATGTGCCCTTGTGCTGGTACATGTATCGCAAAATGATGGCAAGGAGTAGGAGTAGGACCAGCACCACCACAGCGATGACAACTAAAGCACAGACAGAGAGTAAAGTTACATTTGAAGATTTAAATATAACCTATGGGCAGGAGTTATACAAAAAGACTGAACTCACAGAGGTGAAGTCTGTTTATTGTATGGGCATTCACTGCAATATAATTGGTAACATGGGGATGGGGGTGGGGGGTGACCATGTGTCCTTTTCAATGGAATTTTTCAGACCTTAAAAAAGCTGGGATTTAACCCTTGTGCATCAATAAAAAAAGTTACTCAGCGGTCCTTCGAGTACAAAAATGTCCACGTCAAAAAACTGCCATAATAATATTATATATTAATATTATTTTCCACTTTCAATTAGTTAATTTTTTAGTGAGAGTAAACCAGACCGAACTCCAGGCACAGTTCGCTGACAGAGAACACCTGCAGGTCCCCTACCCTCTTGATGGAGGTGAGCTCCATCAGGAGGGCGGTCTTTAACTCAGACTCAAGGGGCTCGAAGGGAGATCCCCAAAGGCCCCTAAGGACCAATGCTGAGGTGGTCTCATATGTATCAACCCGAGTGGTGTAACCGTTGCTGAGGATGCCAAATGCCCCAGGAGAGGATTTCAGTGGGACCATTGCATTCTGTCTGAGTGTACGCAGACAGTTCAGCACTGGCTGCGCGCACTCGTTGGTGAGGCACGCTGTCATTGAGACCTTGTCTAACTCTATATGTCTACTCTATATCTCTATATCTATATGTAGAGATTCCTACCAGGGAACACACATACTTATAAAACGTATACTTTAAATGCACTGTATATTGCTTGCGTCTGCCAAATACATTAATGTAATTGTAAATGTTCAAGGAATTTTAGGAATATTGTGGGGTATTTTGAAGCTTGAGAGCTGTTACAAACTTACCTCCAACTATGGCCGTGAAGTAGCGATCAACTGATCCCTCTAAAGATAAAAAGAAAATATTTTAATAAAGGAAAAAAAAATGTGTATCAACAAAACAGCACATAACCTTTCACCCGGTCCACCTTTATAGATTTAATATGACTGTACTGGCCATGATGAGCAATAAATGCTTTATAATTGTTACTGATTGGATTAAGCTCAGTTATATTTTGGTAAGCATATCTAATAAAATAGGTAATTAAGTATTACTTAAGCAATCACAACATAAGGATATATAAACAGTAGCATATGTGAGGCAAGTAAAATGAAGAAAAATCTGTCTTTACACTTGTGCTTGTACTGTTGTGATTATGCTCTTTATTATTTGATTGGTCTTGCTTTTGTGCAATATGTCTTCTAGTTTTGTGTACTATTGGATGTTATCTAAATGATTAGAGATAGGAATTGTTTCCAGGATTCACATAACACTACAACATGACTCTTCCACACCTCACTGATCCTTCACAAAACATCTTCTGTGTGCTTGTTTCCTGTGTTGTTATAACACATGTGAATCTTTCATGACATTTTGTTTTATAGGCAGCTGTCTCCCTGCTGCTTTGCAGTAAGACTCATTTTCTCTGTCACCATGGGGACAAAAACCTCGTTAAAGAAAGTGGTTGAAGATAATCATGAATTATGACAAAGGCAACATCTGTCGCCTTCACTTGACTTTCACTGAAGGACAGGCTCATCAAATATGATGCTTTGAAAATGGAGATGCTCTAGTAAGACCCCCAAACTACTTTTAAATAGAGAGGAAAATGCAGATTTGACCAAACAGATGCCCCCAAATAATGAACAATTACGCTTCCTCATTAGTGTCTAATAATGTGTTCCATTGTGATTAAAAGCTCATTGTGATTCAGTGTTTACAGTGTAATTATATTTAGAGTAATAAAGTAGACATGGGACATTGACATTTGTGCAGTGTGAAGGGCATTAGGGTGTATTTGCAGGTAGATTATGCACTCATGCAATCTTTAATATTTTCTCATATGTCTACATAACTCAGCAATTAGGTGTCCTTTAGAAAGGGTGGGGCAATGTAGGGGGAAAAAATAAGTAAAAAAAGAAGCCAGTGAATTATTTATAAATCAATCAAGTGCTCCCAGCTCTACCAAGCCAAATGACAGAAAAGGTTTTCTTCCCATGGACCTTTACAGTGTCTCACCCTCATAACTTTATACAAATTTGGAAAACTCTCACTGAAATGTATTGCTTATTTAGAACAGAGTCTGGTCTTTGTTTCACAGTGTTACACAGACGCTATTCTTGTACTGAGAGCAGTAATCAATATAGCTATACAGCTAAACAGATTTGCAACCTCAAAATTGTCCATGACCCTAAGAGGAGAGAAGTCAGTTTGTAACTAGACCTACAACATAATGAAAAGGTAGTAGATCTTAAGGCCTGGGTATACGTTTATCTGCGCACCTGATCTGATCGCGACTGATTAACCACGTTTTGGACGCGAGCGAACACAAAAGCGTTTGATGCATGCACGCTATGTGTCACGAACGCCGGGGAAGATTCCACAATCGGCCACCGGAGGTCTCTCTCACCTGAATACTAACATTGGACTACAATTCCCTAATGCCCGCTTACCTGGTCTGATTACCCCACAGCTGTTCCATATCATCACACCATTTAAGCCCTGTCTGTTAGTTCACTCATTGTGAAGTCTTGTTTGCCCCGGCTACATTTCTGAGCGTTTTGATTATCCCCTGTATTGCCTTTTCTGTGTTTTGACCTTGCCTTGGATTACCACATTACGATCACTTGCTGCATGTCTATGACTCTGCCTGGAATACTACTACTGCTGTTTTGCTGCCTGCCCCGAACCTCTGCCCGTTTACCCTGTTTCGGCTCTTAATTTTAACACATTGAGTAGGTTTGCATGCACAACAATCACAAAACAGCTCATTTCCAAAAAACAAACAAAAGACAAATGTAAGAAACCCACCTTTGCATGGAATTTGATGGTTAGAAAGCGGTAATAGGGTTTACATGCAACACGTAATTGGGATAATTGCCAAAAGCTTTTGTGCTGATCAGTTTTTGCTTAACTGTTTTATGACTATACACCAATAAAGGAACGTTGTTTATGTTGTTTACTCAACCTAAATGTTGTTGGCTTAATTAGCCATTATTAAGATTAACTGGTGGAAAAACATGAATGTAAACACACTCATTGAGAGGCATCTTTATTTAAATGGGTTGGAGAATAGTTTGTGTTGTGCACTCTGAGTTCTGAGTACTCAGTATTCAGTTATGTTGTGCTAATCAATAAGACTAATCAATCATCTTGGACATACACTGACACCTAGTGTCTTGGATGCAGCATCATCATTCAAATGCAATAGTTTTCAGTTACCTTTAACTTAGGATATTACTATCTTACTTAGGATTTAAATGTATGACATATGGAGTTTAAAGTGTGGGATGGGGAGACTTGAACTTTTAGGCTAAAAAAGAAGCCTGATATAAAAAATACTCTTATCCTACAGCAGAAATGCACAGTATGGTGGATGTTAAGCCTGGTTATATAAGATCTTTCAAAGTCACACTCAGTGCAGAGCCACAGCACCCCGGGAAGGATAAATCTCTGCTAAATCTGCCATGCAAACACGAGCCTGTCTCGCCTGGAGGCGTCCCCTCGTTAGCCTCGTTAGTGAAATCCACCAGCCACTGTGACATGGAGGACATCTGTGCTGTGTGGCCAGATCTAAAGGCCAAAGGCATCCCACCCTCCGTTCCTCTTTCTCTCTCACACTTCTGTCACACACACCCAGGGTAGAGCAAACCCAGCAGCAAGACATTTGGTTTCATCACCTTCCCAGGAGTGGAGCTTATCTTGCCCAAAGCTGGCTTTTGAAGCGCATTGGTAATTGTCTCCCGATAAGACGGAGAGCAAAAACGAGGAGCCAAAATGAATTCCAGCCCCCTCTGTTCTTGGGTGGGAAAAGCGTTAAGCTGATAATTTTCCAGTTTGATTAATGCAAATTTCTCATTGTCGCTCTGCACAGTGCCTAAACTCTAAATCCCTCCAAATTTCAGCAAACTGGATAACTACCAAAGCAATGGCATTTAGCTCTGATCTTTACATTTTATTCTGGAGACATGCAATGTTCTGGCTCTCCTCTGTTTGCCTCACAAACATAACTAGGTTATGAGTTTGCTGCTCAGCTCAACACATCACAATCACAAAATTGTGACCACAAAATTTGCTAGTACATATAAAATACCTGTCAAAAGTTGGCCACACACAACAGAATTTGTATTTCATGATCTTAAAACATTTTCATGCCCACGCTTAAAGGGGCACTCAGTAAGTTTTTGTTCATGTCGTCTTAGACTTACTTTGACAGCTGTGATGCAGCATCATTCAAACACTATAGTTTTCAGTTACAGATGACAATGTTAAAATGAACCATTCACAGTCAGCCATTATTCATTTAATCCATGAGTGAAAGTGTCCAATAACAGGATGGTTACTGAGATTAAGCGAGTACTATTCGGCTGGTTTTGTGATTCTAACATGGCAGCCCCCATGAGAGGACCCTCTCTATGTAGATTAAAACAGCACAGTTGTCATGATTTTATACAAATGTTTCAAAACTACAATTAATTTCTTAAGAAGCACAGCATTTGTAATGAGGAAAACCTTTATGAGTGCACCTTTAAATGCTTGAAATTAAGTATAAATTGTGCTAACATATGCATTTCTTTTTTTCTCCCCTATTCTCCCCAATTTGGAATGCCCAATTCCCACCATGTACTAGGTCCTCGTGGTGGCACAGTTAATCACAGATTCAGTAAATCCGCACATTTTATCACATGGCTCCCTGTGCATGACACCGCGGAGACTCACAGCATGTGGAGGCTCATGCTATTCTCCACAATCCACACGCAAATTACTAGGGATGCACCGAAATTTCGGCCGCCGAAAAGTTTCGGCCGAAAATGGCACTTTCGGCACTTTCGGTTTTCGGCCGAAAGAGAAAAAAGGCCGAAAATATGAGCCGAAAATATGAGCCGAAAATATATACCTCCTCGCTCCGCCCCTCAGTGCTCAGATTTCAATCTGGATCGATGTAGCCCTTATCACAGCTGTTAGATAATTCCACAACGGCGCTACCAAACAAAGGCGATCATGTCAGCGGTGTGGAAATTCTTCAAAGTTTCTGATAAGGACATCAAATTTGCGATCTGCAGTGTTTGTCACAACAGAAAAATGTCACAACTAGCGCAGCTACACCACAACTTGAGACGTATTTATATCTGAACTATGCCAGAAGCTACAATCCCCTTGACTACGGGCGCATAAACAAACACCGCTTTCCTTTGCTTGCGCGGATTGCGCACAGGTATTTATCTGCCCAAGCACCAGCACAGAGAGTGAGAGACTGTTCAGTGCAGCATCTCATGTTCTTGATGAGCTTTCTGAAAGGAGAGACTGTCAGAAAGTTTAGCAAATTTTGTTCTTGAAGAGAAACCTGTCACTTGTACTTAAATAGAAAGCGGTCCAATATGATGTGTATAGCAATTACATTACACTTGTTCTTCACTTGAGGATACATCTGTCGTTTACAGTTGAGGTTGGATTTAGTTCAATTACTGCTGTTTTGCACAATCATTTTCACTTAAAGTGTACATACGTTTACATAAACAGAATATAGCACTGATCTATATATATAATTATATATTATAGTTATAGATCAGTGGAATAGAGGCCATTCTGTGTTCTGCCTGTTGTTTTAATTAAAATTACTGTTGCATAACTCTTTGAAAGATGCTAGCTAAGTTCATTACTTGACTGTTGTTGTGCATATAATAGTTTTCTAAAACTTTACATTATTTGGATAATTGTTAATAAAATCTGTAAAATTAGATTTTTACAGAACTGAAAGAAGAATAATATTTAATATAGTTTTAATATATTTTTTGTCCAATTTTGTTGTGCTACTTTCAATAAAAGTGTGATTTATTTTATTGGTTTGTAGTTTTTCAATTCAGATTAATTAAATTCATGAAATTAATGAAAAAGTATCAAATTAATACAATTATACACAACATTTTTTTTTTTTTAAATAGGTAAAAATTTCGGTTTCGGTTTTCGGCCAAGTGCATCCTGGATTTTCGGTTTCGGCCCAGAATTTTCATTTCGGTGCATCCCTACAAATTACCATGTTCCCCATTGAGAGTGAGAACCACTAATTGTGACCACGAGGAGGTTACCCCATGTGACTCGATCCTTCCTAGCAACCGGTCCAATTTGGCTGCTTAGGAGACCCGAGTCACTTGGCACACCATGGATTCAAACTCGTGACTCCAGGGGTGGTAGTCCGCATCAATACTCGCTGAGCTACATAGGCATTGCTTTACAAAACTAAAACGTAATTTTTTTTAACGGATAAGTTCAAAAAAGTATGCAACAAGTGCCAGGCATACATGGAAACATCTTCAATACTGTTTAAAAACCACTCCAAGATTCTCCTCATGAAGTTTGTTGAGAGAATACTATGAGTGTGCAGAGCTACAATCTAGGCAATATACACTTTGAAGTTAAAACGTAAGATAGTTTTGATTTGTTGATTGTTTTGGTTACAACATAATTCCCATATAATTTGTGTTATTTAATAGTTTTAACAAGACTGATCACACTGTGAATCAGTGGCGGCTGGTGATAATTATTTGGGGGCGCTTTTTTGTTTGCGAAAATAAATACAAAGCAATACCAAAAAGCATGTTGACTACTTGAACATAAATTTTGCTCTCCTTTCTTTCTGGCCAGAAAATTTCTCAATGACTCTCTGATTAAAGTGAGTCATCTCAGTAAAAAGTCTCTTTTCCATGGAGAGCAATGCCAGTGCATTCAGCCTCTCCTGGGTCATGGTGTTTCTGAAAAGAGTTTTTATTCTTTTCAAGGTTGAGAAGCACCTCTCAGCTTCAGCCGTGGTCATGGGTGTGGTAATGAGAATGTGTGTAAATGTAAGGTAGTAACCTGGAGTAGGCCACTAGTTGTCACAGTTGCAATGAATTTCAAAGACACGTTTAGACACGCCATTTGAGTTTTTGTCCCATACAAGACAGTAGTTGGTGGCTTCATATTTCATTTGATCATTTATTTTTATGTAGCCAATTTATTATTTTTGGGATGCTGTTGTATAATATTAAAATTATGATTTTTGTAAGGATTTATACCAAACAAAATTTTTTTTCTTGAGTCTGTAGAATATGATATGTGGGCAGGACATCTCTGCAGCACAACAATAATGTAAAATGGTATTTTGACTAATTTCTATAACAAACTCACGTCTGCTGCAATCATTTCACCCTCCTTAAATCTGAGCGCCCGGTGCCTCTTTATTGGCCGAAAACCACTGCTTTCCTCACCAATGGTGTGGAGAGAGTTTCCTTTTGTTCTTCCAGCGAACGCCTTGTGAAAGGGTTTTTTTGTTTGGCAGAGTTTGGTTTAACTGCTGCCATTATCTCTGCGAAAGTGATCAGCCTAGCAAAGTTTTGGCGGAGTCGCCTGCGCACTCGCAGTAGTGGCCAAGAGCGTAAATTTGAATGACAGGTGATGAGAACCAATCAGATTGGATAAAATAACATGTATCCAATTCTGATTCGCCAGGGACGCAGCGACCTGCGCCCGGAGGAGAATCTTTAAGAAACCAATTAGAGACCAGCTTCAGGTCACATGCTGCCCGAAAATTGAAGGACTCAGATAGACATCCATTTGTCCGGTGTCCCTCGCCCATAAAACCATATGAAACATATTGAAAAACATAGAAACTAGTTAACAGATTAAAGCCAGTTTTTATTAAATGCTGAGGCTCTTACTACCAGCCTGCACATTGTATGAGTAAACAATTGTATTTTTAATTTTTATTTCATTTTTATATAATTTTTTTATTCATGTATATTTCTGGAATTTTTATGGGGCAGTGCCCCTGCGCCCTCTATTGACAAGCCGCCACTGCTGTGAATTCAGCAACAGCACCTGTTGTCAAATGTTCTGCAGCTGAAAGTGTTGTTGGGGTAAAATGTCCACAGGGTGGTGCCAAAAGGGAGTTCTATTATTTGTTGTTAATGGCATGTTACATAAAAAGCAACAGCAATTCTACAAAAATTCAACAGAAATGCAAATTATACCAACCATACACCGTAACCCAAACTCCAACTTTAAACCTTTCCCTGTGGTTCTGTCAGTAGAACCACAGGGAAAGTTAACCCATTTGAAGTCATGCTAAAATGTCTGATGGGGGATTTTGCTTGTTAGTAATTTGACAGTATGTAGGTAGTATACAACTGTCTAACTGCAGCATAAAGATCGACCGATAATCAGATTTTCAAATATTTGTTCATATATCGGATATTTTTTCATGAATCGGATCATTTTTGTAATATCGGATCCACCGATAACTGCCGCCATCTAGCAGGATTTTCTGAAATTGCACACAAGATGGCTATTGCAGAAGTGTGTGTGAGAGGAAACATTGCTGGGGGTTGTCCACTGATAATGTAACCTGCATTTGAATTGCTTGAATTAATACATTTTATTTAAAATAACGGCTATTCATGCTCTAGTGAGAGCTCTAGTGTTACATAAATGCTTGACGTGTAGCTTAAGTGCTTAGAATCGGAGACAAACAACACACGTAAAGACAAATCCTGCAAAGTCCTAAAGATGTAACATTACTTCACATTACTTAACTCAAAGAGCCTTGGATGAGAGCATGTTGGAAATATGACGATTCAGTTTAATTCTTTGTTGGCTTTATTAATTAGTTGCCATTCAGGTTGATGCTCATTTTCCATTGGAATGACTGGGTGTATGCCAGAATGTTTAACAAGATCCACTTGTTTAAAATCCCCTAAATTATATTAACTATTAAAATGTATTTAGATATGAATCATCATCTACACGATTACAGCTCTCTGGATATACATTATTTCTTGACACTGTTCGAGTAAAGGTTTTGTGTAAAGGCATAGACATTCATGGGGCAAAATACTTGTGCCACAATAAACGTGTCTTAAATAGCTTTGTGTCGGGTGACAATGAGAGCATTGATAAGATTTGCATGTCATTTGCTTCAAGATAAGCTGCAGATGTGCAGCTTAAAGTAAAGCTAAAAATGTCAGCTCTGTCAGCAAGTGTTTCGTGAGGCAGCTGCTATAATCTAGAGACCGATGAAACATTCCTAATAATTCGAATGCCATTCCGGATGGACTCTGTAGTCACAGAGATGCATTTAATGGTTTTTCACTTTCCTGAGAATGAGAATGAAAATCAGAGGTTTTTCAATTATTTTGCCTATTATTATTGTTGTTATAAATATAAATTATAAAACGATATAATAACTTTCTCTGTAAATTAAAGATGAAGTTAAAAACAAATAATCAAAAAATCGGTTCTGCATATTGGTTATCGTATATTTAAACATTCAATTAATCGTTATCGTACTGGTTTAAAAATAAATACAATCAATATCTCTACTGCAGCTCAAAGTAATTATTTCCACCTATAATTTGCCTCCAGAACTTTGTATGTCTTTCTATACAGTTAGTTGACTCTGCTATTCCACTCGATTTCACTACGGTAAAAAGAACCACAAAAGGCCCATTTCTCAACTTGGCATGCACTCACCAAACTCTACTGTCAAAACAGCAGAGACGGAGGTCCTTGTCTGATCTGTGAGGTGATGAAGTGTCAGGGGAGGCCTTCATGTTTCATGTAGAGATAAGCTCAAGAATTAACAGCTTCTCTGATGTCTGTCAGGAAAGCACTCAACTGTGGCCAACTGCCTGTGCCAAACTGAGAGTGAAAACAGCCACTAAATGCCTGGCTAAACTCTCTTATAGACACACCTTCCCTTTTGCTCTTGCCACTTTCTTCTCTCAGCTGTTGTTTATTATTCATCAACCAATTAAGAGAAATGGAAAGATACAGGTGCACTAGAAAACTGGAAGTCAGGAAGTCTTTTTTTGCTTGTTTTTTGATTTTTGAGTAAGTATTTTGTAGTATGTAAATAAAATAAAAATAAATATAATGGAATGGAAACATATTCCCAGGATGTACAGGATACACTCTAAGAGAGTGGGAAACTGTTTTATTCCAATAGCGATTAGGATGTTAAACTTGCAGAATAAATAGTGGAAGTAGGGTAGTTTGGGTTTTTTATTGTTTATTGCATTTCTTTTATAATATGTGGTGTGTTTTGTGATTGCGATCATTGTATGTTTTTGTATTTATGGTGTCTTCTCCTCACTGTATCACATCCTGAACAGCTGAAATCGACTTGCGGTAACACTTTCTATGAAGCCCATATTTACAATGCATTGTAAAGGCACATGCCCATACACTCAACGTCCCTTACCACTTTGGCCACTGCGGGCAGTGTTTTGAATTTTGGTATGCACAGATTTGTTTTTAAAGAAAAGTCAACCTACTGTTTCCAATTTCACTATAAGGTCAAAAAATTGTGAAGAGACCACAAAGCTATGGCATATTCCCCTTCTATATTCGCCTCAGCTTCTATTAACACTTCAACAAACCAAACCAAACAAAATTCATTTGATACATTTATCATTGGTTCTCCAGTCAAAGTGAGGAAGGCTATGGTCAATACATTGATAGCCAATTGACTTATATACAGTAGCATCCTGTTAAAATTACTATAAGTTTTTACACTATTTTACGTTTGTTGTGCCCTTTAGAAAAGACAAGAATGAGAATTCATCCCAGCAGTCCTTTAGGTAACAATCTGACAAAGTTATATATTTGAAGAGAGAGATGTTTAAAATACAACTGACTGACCTGCTCTCTTCACATTAATGTGCCTTATATATAAAGCTCAGAAATGATGTGCAAACCCCTTATCAGGCTTGGGAGAAAATATTGATGAGCAAGTTATTTACTAGGTTTGCAATGCACAATCCCACTTCAAGAAAGGCCTCAAAACAGCCTTGAGTACATGTACTGTAAGACCATCGTAAATCTCACATTTACTGGTCTGGAGCTCTTCTGCAATTCTTTTACACCACCAAGGCTATTCAGACCTTTAAATCCTCCTCTTAAACAGATTTTACGATAGCCATTTCTTTCAGATTTGAGAGAAATAGTCATTGTATTTTTGCACTGTATTGTAGGTTATGTGATTACCTTGTTAGATCAGATCAGAATGTTGATACTTGTATGGACAATTCTCCCAAACAATCAGAAAATTATGATAAACTGTTTTATAAAATAATATGCTTTAAACCATTGGCTTACAAGCTGAACATTCGACTAACAGATGTCTTATTTCAAGGAAATTAACTAAAATAGGTCTGTTAATCGGTTAAAAGTTTATAGTAATTATAAATTAATTACATATGATGATTAATTAGTGTAATTTATCACAGCTAATCACAGATATCAATATTTTCTGAAAAGAGACACTAGGAGTGGTGGTGGCGTAGTGGACTAAAGCACATAACTGGTAATCAGAAGATCACTGGTTTCATCCCCACAGCCATCACCATTGTGAGCAAGACACTTAATCCAAGTTGCTCCGGGGGGATTGTCCCTGTAATAAGTGCACTGTAAGTTGCTTTGGATAAAAGCATCTGCCAAATGCATAAATGTAAATGTAAATATAATAAATGTAATAACTGAGATAATTTAAAGCTATTGCATTATTGCGGGTGATGAGTAAAGCACTAATTAGACCATAAAAGTACATGAGCCTATCACTGGCCTACAGTCCACAGCGATCCATTTTATAACTGAGTTCATCAATCAGTCTGAGCTATACTTACAGTAAGAGATGTTCTCACAGGACGTGTTCTTGCATTGCATTAAACGGATGCTTTTGGTGCATCTCACTGTGGTGGCATATTTGGTTTTCAGTATCTCTAGCCATAAACGTCGAGTTTATAGGACGCTGTGTCAAGTTAAATGTACAGCTGTGGTCAAAAGTATTGGTTCATGAGTTTTAAAGGCTTTTATTGCCAAAAACCTTCAATATATGCAAAGAGTCAATATTTACAGTGTTGACCCTTGTTCTTCATAACCTCTGTAATTCACTCTTATGCAGGATATCAGTGTTTGGGCCAAATCCTGACTGATGGCGATCCATTCTTGCCTTATTAGAACTCGTAGTTGATCACAATTTGTGGGCTTCTGCTTAGCCACTCGCCATTTGAGGATTGACCACAGGTTCTCAATGGGATTAAGATCTGGGTATTTGCCTGGCCACAGATCCAAAATTTCAATGTAATGATCTCCAAGCCACTTCATTATCACTCTTGCCTTGTTGCATGGTGCTCCATCATGCTGGAAAATGCACAGATCATCACCAAATTGCTCTTGGATCGTTGGAAGAAGTTGCTCTTGCAGGACGTTTTGATACCATTCTTTCCATGGCTGTGTTTTTGGGCAGAATTGTGAGAGAGCCCACTCCCTGTGATGAAGAGCAACCCCACACATGGATGGTCTCAGGATGCTTCACTGTTGGCACGACACAGGACTCATGGCAGCGTTCACCATTTCTTCTCCGGACTATCAATTTTCCAGATGTCCCAAACAGTCGAAAGGGGGCTTCATCAGAGAAAATAACTTTGCTGTCCAATCCTTGTACTTCCTGCAGAATTTCAGTCTGTCCTTGATGTTTTTCTTGGAGAGAAGTTCTTTGCTGCCCCTCTTGACACCAAGCCGTTGTCCAAAAGTCTTCGCCTCACTGTGCATGCAGATGCGCTCACACCAACC